>NC_143016.1:18364895-19054895 GCF_055824585.1 Amblyomma mixtum
TTTTTTGAGGAAAGGAAATGGCGCAGTAATTCTCTGCCATCTCGGTGGACACCCGAACCGCACCGTAAAGGAAGGGAGGAACGCCACCACTCGTTCGGCGCGATGCCTTGCCCTTTGAACGCAGCGCTTCTCCCCCGGATCACGTATGACAACGAAGTGTAACGTGGCATTTATGTGCTTTTTGTACGCGTTATTAGAAATCGGAAATTATAATTCCGTGCATTATCAAACCCACAGCTCCACTGATATCTTGATAAACATTGAGAAGGCACTGGCAGCAGTTATTTTTTGTCTCATTTGGAGACCAACCGGCGCTTGCATGCCGGTCGCGTAGGAGGGCTTAGAGAGTCTCGCTAATCTGTCCTCGCTTCGGCGAGCGCGGCTTCGGCCGCTTATCCGATTTTTTCAGCAGCGTCCGCTCCGGCGGACGCAGTTGTTGCTGCGACGCGCGTCTTTTCTTGCCTTTTTCTCTTTCCTCTGATCTCTTACCTCTCCTCTATCTGCACGTGGCAGCGGTGGTGGCTTGGCTAGAGCCAGTAGCAGGCCCGTGCAATTTCCTTTTCATCCTTCTCTCAGTCACAACAACAACAACAAATCTCAAGTCGAGTGCTTCGGCGAGCGCGGCTTCGGCCGCTTATCTGTTTTTTGAGCCGCGTCCGTTCCGGCGGACGCAGTTGTTGCTGCGACGCGCGTCTTTTCTTTCCTTTTCTCTTTCCTCTGATCTTTTGACTCCTCTATCTGCACGAGGCAGTAGCAGGCCCGTGCAATTTCCTTTTCATGCTTCTCTCAGTCACAACAACAACAAATCTCAAGTCTCGTACGGTGCCCGGATGTTCTCGTTTCAGAGCCCGGATGACTGGAATTCAGTGCCCGGATGAGTGGATTTCAGTGCCCGGATGACTGGAATTCAGTGCCCGGATGACTGGAATTCAGTGCCCGGATGACTGGAATTCAGTGCCCGGATGAGTGGATTTCAGTGCCCGGATGACTGGAATTCAGTGCCCGGATGAGTGGATTTCAGTGCCCGGATGATGGCTCTCGGTCTCGGCGTGACGTCACCACACTGCCGACAACGGGAGCTAAAAGCATTTCATGCTTAAAAGAATAACTGGTAGGATTGGAAATGAAACACTGAACTTATCTTTTAGGCGCTCCTCCTGAGAACAGTGTGTGTATGATATATATGTTAAGGAAAAGAATTTAGGATTAATGACGTATGGGAACCGTACAGAAATGTGGGCTGTTCATTTTCTGCACATTGTCATCCGAAACTTCTCGAAAAAAACATTTTCTAAACTTTTTCAAAGTTAAGAATAGATTGCTTTTTATGGTCCGCCTAGCTCGATTGTTTTCAAGTGAGAACCAGACAACTGGGAAGCAAGAAACGCAACTTTGTCAAACAAGCAGCTTCAGAAATCCCAAGCAAAGAGATCATTCATAGAACAGCTTGCCAGGAACAAATTCTTTACCAGTTCTTCGGGCACTTTCTCTCACAGCGATACGTATCGTGTTGTCTCCTTCGTGGCGGTGGCTTCATGCAAGACAAGGTCGCTCGGATTCTGTATTCCGCACAGCGCACTTCTTCACGAGGTGCTTGCACTGTTCGCCGGCTGCCTTAAAAAAAAAGAAAGAGAAAACGGCCCCTTTTGGTGTTTTTTCTGTTAGTCTTCGTCTCTTTCTAGTGCGCTGAGAATATTTCGGTATTGTACAACTACTTTTACGGCAGAATTGATGGCGGTCATGAATTTTTTTTGGCGCAAGAGCTCCTGTAGCCAAAGAGTGCCATGGCACAAGACAAGATGTTTTTTCGTTCAGTATTAATTTTTTCATTGTTTGCCCATTTTTCAAGAATTTCGACTTGTACTACGTTGCATACAACAGGTGCAACGATGCGAAATGACCGCGTCTCTTCACCAATAAGAACGCATTAATCCAAGCTCATGACAAATGCATCTGGTAATAAGCCTGCAGGCAAAGCATTTATTCTTTTTCGCTCACTGCAAAGAACGCACAATTTTTAGACCTTGAATGTAGGCAGCGCAGACAAAAGTGCTAGCTTTGGCGTCGTTGCACACGACGCATGAAACGTAGTATAAAGAAGCCGAGCACCAGGCCGGGGGAAAGCTTTTACGGACTGCATCACGGGTGGGTACGCGGCGGCACTGACGATCGAACCCCTCACCGCCCTCATGCGAGACGCTATAACTAATAGGTCACCACTGCGTTCGAAGAGACGTCGTTATTCCTAGGTGGAAAGTTTTTAAAGGTGCCGTTTTCAACCGAAACTATGTCCGTTTTTCAAATTTTGAGAAAGTTTGATGATATTGGAATGAAAATCGAGGAAACAACGAGGTGAGGGTTAAAATAAATTATTTAAAATAAATAAGCACAAATAAATAGTCTTAACCCTCGCGCGCATCTTCATCGTCAGTGTCTTTGTGCGCCGCCACCATCGTGTAACTCAAACATATTGTCCATCCTATCCTTCATTAAATTACTATTTTAGAACCAGCAAGACCAGCCAGAGGCTTCAAAGTAATTTGCTGATACTCGAAGTTTTTACCGCTCATTACCCACTGGGCACGCGTGCGCAAAAAGGCAGCGTTGAAGCGGACAAGAGCCGACCTCGGTTTTGTACCTCATTCTTCCCACGGGGCCGATTACACGGCAGAGACACGGTACCTCTCACAATTTATGGGCGTGATTAAATTTTGTTGAATTTTTGTCCTCAGGGCGTTACACACGCATAATGGCAGGACATTTTTCTTGCAACTAGGTAAAGTGGAAAGAAAGGAGCTTACCCCGTCAGTCGGCGCGTCAGAGCGTAGAAGCAGTGGTGTTTCATTTGTCCAGTATAGACAAGCCTAACGACTGAACTCAGTCGTGATGGAAATCATAACTTAAATATTAATCTCAAGCACCATTGCTATTGCCAACATGAATCGTGAGCTTACGAAGCCATGTTCGCAAAGCGGGGCCTAACTGACTTTGCTTTCGTGAAGTTTTAAGGCGAAAACATGGTGAATTTAGAAATAGTCATTCGAATTCATAATGCCTATAACATAAGAAAACAGACGCACACAAAAATGCTTTCTCGTGTGTGCGCGTTTTATTTTGTCCTTTGTCCTTTATTAAACGCTAGACGCTACGTATTTTTGATGTTGATCGATACGGCATTTTATAAAAACGTAGTTTAACTGACACAAAACATCAACGAAAGGGTTTCCCCACAGCAGCGTTCCATCTGCTGTCTGAATTCCCGAGCACCCGTGCATCCGTTAGTACACGTTTCGCTGGGGGCGACTCCATCGACGGCAAGGGCACGGAAAGTGGACGGCTTCGCCGGATGCTTCCCCAAACAGCGCAGGCAATCGGCAACTTAATTGGAGACGTGTTGGCAAAGGCTGATCCAGCAAAGGGCCAGAGTGAAACGATCCATTTGCAATATTGGGCTGACTGCCTGTGCTGCTTGGGTCCATCGTACGCTTCCGATACTCCCGTACATATGCTACGATACCCACACTACTATTCTCGGCTTGACCACGTAGCCTATGGACTTCGCGTTGTGCCTCACGTGTGGTTCCATTTTCCCGTGTCCGACGCTTCATCTCTTGCTCACGAGCACTGTGAACCTCGGCTGCAGACTGTGGCAGATCCGACGGTCCCACGTCTGTCACGGTGATCAGTTGAACGCCTCACGCGACTTCCGTTCTGAGGAACGAAGAAGACGAAGCGGCCACGTACGCGTGAGTTGCGCTATGCCCCCTGGCCAGTCCCCTGCCGTGGATATGTGTCATTCATAGAGTTTCTTACTATTACCTAGAGGGAAAGCTGCCACCCCGTCTATGGGAGTTTGCATGGAGGCCCCCCGAGACCGCTTCAGCCACCATGGGCGCTCAAAGCATCATGGGCGGTGAGCTACCGACTGCAGAACTACAACTTCTGGCCAAAAAATAATGCAAAAATAAAGCTGTTCGATAAATGCGAATGTCCTAACATTCAATATCCTGTCTGTAAATTGGAACAAATGACCAGAAAAGCATTTAAGTGCAAAGTTTGCCCAAAATTAGAGAGGGATAGCTTTCCTATTGGCCAAGCAATGAACACTACATAATATTTCGTAATTAACAGGCGCACTTTTAAAAGTGAATATGTTTAAAAAAAAAATTCTTGCTTAGACACTTTAAGGCGTTTTTTAATGGTATTTCGGAAAAGAGAAACCTTTTATTGGCGTTGTGTGCTATTGCGTTTTCACTACTATGGCTTTCGCACACTGCATTCGCGCGAAGGTCGTCTGCGCACACACGAACAGCGTTTTCGGAATGAAACGTCTTTGTAGTGCCACTCTGTGTTCCCGAAAAAATAAGACTGTCCCGCAACAAGTAGCTCACCGCATCATGATGCTTTGAGCGTCCATGGTGGCTGAAGTGCAGCGCCGCCAGCTTTCCCTCTCGGTAATAGTAAGAAACTTTATGGTGCCATTAAGCCTGAGGTATCATCGTCATCATCAGTTGCGGTTGGACTAGTCATGCCATTTTGCTGCAACACCACACCTGACATTCGCTGACGCGCGATCCTGTCATCTGTCATTGGGAACGATACAGTGCACAAACTTGCTTTTTTACCTTCCGGCTCATGTGGAAGCCCTTTAATCCCTGTATTTCGGTTCAAAACATCTCAGAATGAAACCTAAAAGGTAACGCATATCTGGAGGGGGGCTAAATTATTTGAGTGCAGTTTGTTATATTTTCAGAAAAAAAAATTCGGGGTGAGAAATTTATTCGCAGTGGTTTTAAAAGGCAATTTTGCAGGAACATTTCTTCTTCGAATGCGATCTAAAAGAGAATACAATACGAGGGGTAATTGATAAATTATTATCTTTCGTTGTTACGTCACGGATGGTGTAAACTAACAGTTCCTTTTTTTAAGTTCAAACCATGCGCCACTTGGTGGCAGGCAAGACAATTAGAAGCGCTTACGCCTAATTCCTGCAATATTACGCATTCAAAAACAGAACGCTAATCCACGGTGGCACAGCTGCAAAGTGAATGCTGGCTTTTAATTTGCCTGTTACCCTTTCTCAGTAATATATATTTTTTTTTAATTTCACGCATGCATAAAACAGAAGATCGCAAGTAGGCGAATATCTAGTCAACACCACTGACAGCATCGGAATTTTGATCTTTCCTAGGATACAGTACCAGAACTTTCGCTTCACCTCTTCGGTCGTGTGAGAACTTTCTACAAGACAATTTTGGCTAAAAAGCATCTTCGAATGCAACCTCGAAGACAACGCACTCAGGAAAGACGGTAAATGATTTCTGCAATGTCTAACTGCAGGCGTTGTATCTCGGCTAGTCTCACAGCTGTTTGAACGACTGGTTCGGCGGCAACAAAAAAAAAAATCAAATAATGTGACACAAAAGGTAACACACACCGAGGGATGATCTGTGTACAGAAAGGTTTTTTAGAGAAAGGGGCTCCAATTGTCTCTACAGTGTTCAAATACGCTGCGCTAATTAATTTTCCAACGGAACCAAAGAGAATGAATGGTTTTAGAAGCGATCATTTCGTTTTGATGTTGACAGTGCATTTTTATGGCGCAAGGGCGTCTGCGGCCAAAGAGCGCCATAACACAAGGTATTTTCGTTTGTCTGAAGGTGGGGTCAAAGGCCCAGTTCCCGAGCATTTCATCCTGATTTACCCGAGCACCAGGCCAGGGAAACTACCCAGGTATTTTTAAAGCCATGGTATAAAATTTCTCTTTTTTATTTTATCCAGTCTACGACCGAATATTTGCCTTGAAACCAACAAACAATAAGATTATGAGTTGTATGTTAACTTCTTTAGTACATTTCTAATAATGCCACAGGTTTCACCCGCACTAACTCCGCGCGCAGTGTTTGAGCCGCTGGCTATGTTTTGTGTAAGTTAAACTGGGCCGCTCTGAGGTCCCCTTCTATGTACGCCTGTGCCCTCCTTCTGGTTCGTGACAATATAGCGTGACGGTGAACGGCGTACGCAGGCAATATATCTTAGTACTTGATCTATATATATTATCCCGTTCATGAATGTTGAAAACAGAAGACTATGAGTCGGTATTAAACCTCATCAAGAAAAGCATGCACCAAGGAACACGCCATACACGCACAGAGCACTAGTTTATTGGTTTTTGGCGTTTTTCTTGACGGTCGCAGTAAAACACGACATTCTTTTTTTTTTTTCGGAAACCTAAACCTTACTGGCATGCACTCTAAGTGGGATGACTTCAGTGAATACTTCAGCCACCCACACCAACAAAGAGAAATGTCGAGGGAGGTCCCTTATCCACGGTGTTTACTTTTCAGCAGCCGTTGTCGAGTTCCCTAGAGCCAGTGGTGGTTCGGTATTTGCTGCAGGCAATTGTTCGCGATAAAGCCGCGCACATATCAGGTTCCTAATGTAAACAACTGATTTTAAGATCGATATTTATTATTTTGGCTGCACGGGGCACTTTCTATTCTTCGATCAAAAATGCACGAGAAAATATTGTAACCCCGTTATTATTATTTTATGAAGTCGTGTTTTATCGACGCAGAAGAGGGATGCCGTTCCAAAGAATGAAAATGTTACCGTATAAAAACATTATGCATTTAGGAAAAGGCCGTCTAGAAGAAGCAAGCCTCTCCCTGAGAACGCTTTGTATGGGCCAGATTTCTTGATACACTTTTCGTAATTTCATTCGCGGCGGAATTTTAATGACGAGAGCGCCATTTGATATTGTATGTTTAGGAAAAAGAAGCACCTACATAGTATCGCTTACGCGGCTTAGAAATAGATGCGAAGCTGCAGAGTCACTCGCTATAGTTGTGAGGTTGTGACGGTCCGTTTTAGAGACAACAGTTGCTATTGACATCGTTGGCTAGAGGCTCGTACCTTTTTGTTACTCCACCAAGAAAGGCAGAAACCAAGCATATGTGATTTCTGTTCACCTTAAAGGTGAAGAAGAGTATTAACTACAGCCTCAAATTTATGAAAGAATAAAGAGAACAGGTTACGCTGCTTTCAAACGTAAACTTTAAGGGTTCTTGAATGTCCTTTCCTTTGCATAGTGCTCAGGGACGAATTTTCGTAAGAACTGCCAGCACTATGCGTGACTGGATATTTTAGCTTAATTGGAACCTACAGCGAAGGCTATGCTTAATACAAGCAACTCACATACTTTATGGAAATCATGCTGTCGCTTCTAAGTGTCGTGAATGTGTCTCTTGTGTCCTAACCCTTTCGCGCAGTTAAATCTTTTTTCAGAAATGAACCAGCTAGCCCGACAAATTCTTTTGCAACTGCCACGACTGGTAAAAAGTCACGGAGGTGAAGACTGACACCCCTGTTACACAGGCACCCCAAAGGCCTTTGAAAAACAGGTCAGTTTGCTAAATGGCGTAACTGGTGTTCAGCTACACGGCAAAAATATTCAACCTTTGCCACTGAGGGCCTTGGAGGCGAAAGCACCCGTCGAAAACCTTCGGAGAAAGATGGCGGGGACTTCGCGAACTTACGATCGCGGCGCCATCCAGCGTCAGAAGGTGAAAGCGAAGAAGAAGAATCCAATCAGCAAGTAATGCTTGAAAACATATTAAAAATATAAAAACTGATTGCCTGGTTTTGCTCTTCCGATGGGTGCTTGTATGATGTGCTCAGAATTCAGGAACGTAAAAAATGTTGCAGAAAAGGCAATAAACAAAATCTGCTGCTGATGAGCAAATCTGCCACTGTTCTTTTAATCAGGACACAAGATTAAATATTTATCTGAGCTCAGCGAATCAGCAAAATCTCCTCCCCCCTTTCCTTAATTTTAAAACTCTCAGTTCAGCTACCTCCAGCACAGAAGCGAGATATAAGCCTCAATGGCTGTTTCACCTTTGCACTGCACGTATAGTTGCGTTGCTTCCCTTTAAAGTTTTGCACCTTCCGGTGAAAGATGTGCCTTTGATGCAAACGTCATCGAGGACTCCCATGTGACCGGAGCATAAAAGAGCGAATTAATTATTGGATAAATTCGAGCCTACAAAACGAAAATAAACTCCGCAGAGGTGAAAGGAGATGCACACTTAGCAATAGTCGCGTCTCAGGATGCCCGCGCAGATCAGTGGCACTAAATGTAATACTAAATTACAAACGTTGAACTATTACGACGCAGTACTATATAGCATATGACTACCTTCGGCGTGCCTCCGCGAGCAATCGTGATGTAATCAGGGGCATGTGAAAATGAACCAATGAGAAAAAAATTGACGCCGTCCATGAAGCCTAAACAGATCGCTAGGTTCGTCTGGCCTAAGAACATATGATAAGGCAAGCTCAGACAGCAGTAACAGAACACTGTCTGAGAGAACTCAATCAACGACAACCGAAATGTGGTGAGTTGGGGTTGGTTAAGCGCATCGAAACGGCGTCAGAAAGACCCCAGGATACGTACAGTTAAAGTTTGTTGCTCATTAATGACCTTTCTCAATGCCAGGTGCCACCGACAGATGAAAAGGTCTGCCATTGAGCCATCGGTGAGAATGAAAGGAAAAATATTTCGGTTGTTGTGGTGAGCACTTGCAAAGATTCCTAAAAATAGGGCGTTTGAAATGTACAGAAAATCTTTCCGGTAGCGAACTCTCATATTCAGCGGATATCAGGGACTTCAGAAATTGAGCTAATCGGCTAACAAATGACTTCAAATTTACTAGTTACATTTTTAATCAGCACAATCAGGTTCTTGTCGCAAATGGCGAGTTCTTAGCTACGGACAAGTATAAGCAAAGTACCTCCTAGAACCGTTCCGTTCTTAGCTACGGACAAGTATAAGCAAAGTACCTCCTAGTACCGTTCCGTTCTTAGCTACGGACAAGTATAAGCAAAGTACCTCCTAGAACTGTTCCGTTCTTCGCTACGGACAAGTATAAGCAAAGTACCTCCTAGAACCGTTCCAGCGAGACAAAATCAACGGTTTTCAGAAAAAAACCGACACTCAGTACAGGAAGAGTGCACCAAGTTGGGTGCAAATTCAACGTTCGCTACTGAGGCGTTTTAATCACTGCGGCTCCAATTTAGCCTGCGCTATTGTGTCGCACCATTCAAGCTATTTTGATTAGTCCACTGGTGCAAAAAAAAAAGAAAGAAAACATTGCCGTCACAAATTACGTGGACGTCATTTTATGACACCGAGGAAGCAAAAGAAACCACCTGCCGCTGAACAACACCGGAAACAGTGCGAATGGCGCGTCCTAAGCATTACATGTCAGCAGCGCATATCGAGTTAGCACGCAGCTATCTGCCCGCGTGGTACATTCTGTTTCGGTTTCATGCGATGAAACGCTGCCGCCGATCCAAAATCGAAAACGGTTATTACAGACTCTCGCCGGGCCTGTGAACATTATCTTGCAGGCGAAATATCACCTCTGGCCTCGCAAATTCTAAGACGCGCTCTCGCCGATCCAACTCGCACAAAAGTGATCTGGGCTCCTGGCCACCAGGGTCTACGAGGCAATGAGGCCGCTGATGCGGCCGCCCGAGCGCTCACACACCGGGCTCCTCATCCTAGCTCTCATGGCTCAGAAGCTCATAAACCGCTTCTGCGGTTCCGCGAAATCCTAATTTATTATTGCGACAGCCACCGTCTCTACCCGGCACCTGCCAAGGGGCTGAGTAAGGCGGAGGAGCGAACTCTGCGGCGCCTGCAGACAGGAACCCTTCTCTGTCCTGCAATAGCAAAACACTTCGATCCGAACACAGATGGGCGCTGCCCGCACTGTGGAGAGATCTGCGATATCTTTCACATGGTGTGGGCATGTACTCAGAATCCTCACCTTCCCCCCTCCCCCACCCCCACCCGAGAGGCATGGGAGACTGCCCTCCTCAACTGCTCCACACTGGAGTCCCAAAGGGCTCTGGTCAAGCGGGGGCGAGACGGGGCCTCGTCATGCGGTGTCCCGGACTAAGGATACCGACCATGCAGCAGGGTTATTTATTTTTTTTTTAACCCTCAAGCTCTCTTGATTAAAGTTTTTCACCACCACCACCCCGGATCACCTCGCACTGCTGGGCTTCATCAAGACTTTTTCTCCGTTTTAAAAGCTACCATCTCATCCTCTTACTCATGGCTACGATGTCGCTGTTGGCATCAACTACAATTCTGCACTAATTAAAAAATTAATTACTAAAGTAATCAATCTTCTAAACATTTCAAATTATTGAATAACTGACCGTTGTCCGCCGTCATGCCTTCAATTTGGAATACCGTTTTTTTTTCTAGAAATTTTTGAAAGTGCTCTCTGCAACACCCGAGGTGGACCGGAGACGAAAATGACTTCTAAATCATCGTCGTTCTTGCAGAAAGCAACGCTAGCAAGAAAACTGACTAAGCATCGGCTGAGGGAAATAAAAAGAAGAAAGAATTGTGAGAGCTCAAGGGTAATCAGTGGTCGTTACGCCTGATTACGCGCGCGCAGATTGCCGGAAACAAGTTTGAGCAAGCCTATAATGCAGTAATATTGCACTTCGCGAAAGTACCTCACCCACGCATGTGAGAAAGAGTCCCGAGAAAACCATTAGCTTCGCTCGAACAGAAGCGTCGTTGCAAGATGTCTTTAATCACTTTAATGTCCTGGGGAGATTGAGCAATCTGGTGAGGTATATTACGGGTACAGCGTAATGCCTATGTGCCCGCCTATGTGCGACACATATATTTTTTTTTTTGGGGGGGGGGGGGGGAAGGGGGGGTACTCACATTACTTTCGGTATGCGAAGACAGACCTCTTTGCAGTTTAAATGAGATGAGCATTGAGAGCATATACGCCAGCGTTTCATTTTTTTTTTAAAGTAAGTCCCTTTCACCTATACCGCTTCGGCAAGATCCTTTACTACCAAAACTATTAGTCCCAGCCACCATTATTTAGTTGTTTTCTAAGCAGTACGCTATGACTTTAGCGCTCGAACTCGGTAGCTGGAGCGCCCTCAGTGCGTTTGAAAACGATTTACTAGTGAAATACTGAGAGTTCATCTTTCCGGCCAAACTTGATGCTCGAGCAACCGGGCGTACACTGATTGAAAAAAATGGGCCTCATCTGTTTCGTCGTTCAAATATGTATCGATATGCTTCTGTATTTCTCGATACGAGCTGCTGGCGAGTTTAGAAATGCACGAAGTTGGCTATTTATTTTGATCAGACAACAGAATCTGGTCTCTATCGCAGTATGAAGACGAGTCTGTCATAAAGCTTCGCGAAAAACTAGCGCGGAAAACGAAAGCTGTAAACGGTTAGGTGCGCTTACACATGACAGCTCGATTTGGTGTTCAGTAAACAATCCGGCCACAATAAAGAAAGTAATAAATGGGAAGCTGAAATTTAGCTTGTTCCCGTGCGCATCGTAGTACACTCCCTTGAGTGCAGAGAGTTGGTTGGTTGGCATTTGAGGTTTCACATGATGCACAGTCGTGCTTGCACAATGCCGGAAAGCGGTTTCGTTTTTTTCTACCGAACCAACACGGCCGGCGTAGTTCTCAGAGCGCTAAAACTGGCGCTGCGCTGTTGCATACTCGCCTATTCGATGATACCGCTCACCATCAGGAACCCGGAAAGTTCGGAATTCAAAATTGGTACAGTGTACAAGTCAAAAGCATTTGTATTCATAAAAAGAAACAATTTCTAGGCAGCACCTCTAAGCTTTACAGATGATTAACATACTGATAAAGAAAAAAACGGGCATGACAGCACCCGCAACCACAACCTTACAGAAAATTCTTTAGTCTGCAGATTGTCCACAAAGGTCATTGTGGTCTACAGGCTTTTACAAACCAATCCCATAGACTAGTGTATGTGCAATAGGAATCTTACTAACGCTCTATAGACAGACTGTACATTTATGGTCATACAATTATAGCAGCCTTTTGTGCGTAGACCGTCTATAGACAATGAATAGACACAAGAAAATATTATAGAAATACGATAGGGTTTGCACCAAGTCTGCAGAAAGTGCATGGAAATTATTTATTAAGGCCATTTTAAAAGTTACGTCACTTCCTCTACCCATCGTACAATGCTGTTTGGGCATGCGGCAGGCAGCCGTCCGGCGATACAAGTGTTTTTTTAAAGAAAATTTAGATGATAAAAGTCGGGCCAGCAGATGGAGAAACATGTTACATTTGCTTACTTCTAGCTGCTGCCTAGCTTCTTCAAGAGCTCTATCCCGGGTTACTGAAGAGCGTTTGTACACTCAGCTGTGGCCAAATGTGCGTGCGTGCGTGCGCGCGCGCGCGTGTGTGTGTGTGTGTGTGTGTGTGTGTGCGTGCGTGCGTGCGTGCGTGCGGGCGTGCGTGCGCGCATTCGCGTGCGCGTGTGCGTGCGCGCATTCGCGTGCGCGTGTGCGTGCGTGCGTGTGTGTGTTTGTGTGTTTGTGTGTTTGTGTGTGTGTGTGTGTGTGTGTGTGTGTGTGTGTGTGTGTGTGTGTGTGTGTGTGTGTGTGTGTGTGTGTGTGTGTGTGTGTGTGTGTGTGTGTGTGTGTGTGTGTGTGTGTGTGTGTGTGTGGAGAGAGAGGGAGAGTAGCTCTTGGTAGTACCTCTCACTTTAGCGTCCTCTTTGAGGACGCTAAGGTGAGAGGTGCTACCAAGTTCGATATTTTCATTTTTTTTACATTTCTTTACACATCTCGTCACGAAAAGTATAACACATGCAACGTGACACTTCCGAAGAGCGACCATATATCAACTGTTGCCGGAAGACGACGAATCGGTGGCAGCAGTTCCGTAATCATCATCTGCAGGCTGTACCGTCACACTCCATCTACCTCTCTCTTTTGCCTGCCGTGACAACTTCTATCCAAACAAACTTCCTAACCTCATCAGTCTACTTGGCTTGCAGCCGCGCTCTGCTATGCCTTTCTTCCTCTCGTATCCCCACTGTCAGCCAAGCACACCGTCAACTGCAGTCTCTGTGTATTCTCATCCCAATTTCAGCTAAAACACCATCAGTCATGCTCGTTCCCTTATCCTCGCTTCTCTCTTTGTGTCTCTTAATACTGCATCTGTAATTTTTCTTTGCAGCTCTTCTTATAAGCTATCTTTATGCTTATTTCAAGGCTCTTTGGTCGAAGATAGTGAAGCTTCGACTTCGCAAGTCAATAGAGGAAGCAGTTCTGCAACTTGCAAGTAATCAAACTTTCATAAGGTAACTTCTTTGAAACTTCTGCAAGTGGAAGAGGCATTTGATTAGTTTGCTGACACCTGCATATCGCATTAAAGAATATACTTGTGCAAGAAAAGGAGGAAGAGAGGAGAATTAAATACTGGACAGAGCGCTAATTACTATGTAATAAAACATGTATTTTGATTTTAACTAAATCTTGCCTGCAAACTAACCTTAAATTATCCCTCCCCTACGCATATTCCCTCGTTCCAAAACACCTGAAACCTGCTCATGCACTCGTTTTCTCGTTTCAACGAAGGTGCACCGCCGGACACCGTTTAATTGCCGAGAAGAGCACGAAAATGATGTTCTAGAGGTAGCACATATTGTTTCCATAAATACTCTTTTAACGAGGCTTTAAGTGTCTCGGTTTGCGTCCAAAATAGAGGCATTACTATTGGAATGGCAGGAAATTGGTGAATAATAGACATAAGGTCCAGCTTCCAGCGCAAATAATCCGGGAACGTGATGCGACTAAACAGTGTCTCAGCTCCTGAAAATCGCTTGCTATAATTATATTGCGAACAAATTTCTTGTATTTCTGACGTATCTATCATTCGCCGTCCTTTTTTGTTCAAATGACAAAATTATAGTGGCGGACGCAGAAAACGAAAAAAAATGAAGCGGATGGACTGTGGCAAGATGCGTGGTTCTTTATGTACAAACCAAACCCTATGAAAAAAAAAAATAGTGGAGTTTCATTAAAAAAAAAAAAACTTCTCGTGTCTCACCACTTTTGACATAGTTGCTGTTGACTCCAGAAAAAGAGAAGTATTGCGTTCCCTTCTGTTTTAGTTGCATCTCACTTCTAGAAAAGGGTCAATACTGTTTTCGGCTCTGATGTACAAATAACACTGAAATAAGGTATAAGCCATCAAAGGCTCAGTCTGCTTCAATTCACGGCTGTAGAAGAAGACATGACAATTGTTTCAGCCCGATTTCAACTCTGGTTCTTTGAGTGGCGCCGAAACGCTGATTACGTTTCACTAAGAAACATACCAGAGCAGAACGCATCTGTCAGTGCTCTGTACAAAAACATGTGAAAAAAAAAAACGAATGAGGTCATCGAAGCTCACATTGCACCAGAGTCCTCAAAAAATCAGCAGAAGGAAAGCCCGCGTGGCAAATATGCACAATAAACTTAAAGGCGACAAGTCAGTGCTGTATGTCCACGCTGCCGAGTGCAGGCACAAAGAGGCATATGTTGCGGCAATAGTTGGCCACAAAAGAGAATGCATAGCAGCTGCAACCATACCAGCGAAAAGTCCGGAAGAAGCAGAAGCAGCAGTAGCATACGCCATGTGCATAAATGTCTGGCAGGAAAACACCATAATAAGCGACTCAAAAACTGCGTCAAAAAACTTCATAAAAGGCAGAGTACACCCCCCGGCCGCAAAGCTAATTAGAAAATACCGCTCAAAGCTCAAATTAAACTAATGTGGACACTCGAGCCTCCCAGGAAACGAAAAGGTCAACAACATTGCCCGAGAACTAACTATCTGGGCAGGACCAGGCGCGTTCCCAAACCACGGGGCCAGATCAGCGAGGGACCATCTACTCACCTTTAGTGAAATCACGACTTTTTATCAAAGGAGCAGAATGGAATAGCCTTTTCCCAAACCCACGCTCACGTAAGAGCAAGCAATCACTCTCAGGCTGCTCCAAACGCACACATTCCCATGCCCCGCACTACTAGCCGAAATTCATCCAGATATATACTCTGCACAATGCAAAAGCTCCTGAGAGTGTGCTAACTTCCGCCACATCATGTGGGCCTGCAGTGAAAAACTTTTCAGCCGAATAACCACAGAGGAGGAGACCGCACTGCGCAGCTCAGACCCGTGGCAACAAAATTTGCTCACAGAGATAGCTGACCAGGTCGCCGAGATCCAAGAGATCAAGGCCACCAAGATACAGTAGCCCACCTGTGCCAGAAGGAAGCCGTCCTCTTCAAAGGCTCAAATAAAGTTTATTCTCTCTCTGTCTCTTCTTGGTCAAGGAGTGCCTTGCCTTAACTTGATTCGTCACTTTCCCGGCCGCAGCGGTCGAATTTCGATGGACGCGAAATTCTGGAGGCCCGTGCACTGTGCGATGTGAGTGCACGTTAAAGAACGCCAGGTGGTCGCAAGTAGGAGGAGTCACCAGCGCATGGGTTTTGTGCCATTGACGTTTGGGGACCGGACTCACACTGCTTCGAAATTGGAGATACACAATAGATATGCTGAGAAGCAAAGAAGAACGTAGAGAACAGCAACGGCTCAGAAAATACCTGTACGTTGTGACGAGTCAGCAGCGACAATCGCCACCATGCGGGCTCACCGGCAACCAGAGTAGCAAGACACAGCGAAAACCTCGGCGTGGCAGGAAGCGAAGCGTTGTAATACAAACGCTCTGTTATACTCGCTACTCTACATGAGCTTCTAAAGCACAGCCCGTAGCCACTTCTGTGTGCATGGTAGACAGGCCAAGAACTACGCATCTCGCGATGCTGGAAACCGCTAGAAGCAGCGCTGTGAACACGGTGGTTCCAGACAGTGTGCTGATGTAGTGTGTGCGGTCATGTCTGCAACGAGGTGTTGTGCATAAATACACAGAAGATGGGCATTTCTGTAGTTTCTGCAGTATCATCTGGGGCTTCCTACGGGACTCGGGGCATGCAGAATACTGCCATTCTGATGCAATGAGCGAATTCGCTAGAATATGCAATGTTCCTCAGAAAGACTAGAAGAGCATTTTCACCTGTTCTTTAGGGGAACGTGCTTGGAAATAATGTTGTGCTTCCAAAAATACACAGAACTCTTCCTGCAAGAAGCGCCTCGATTGTTGAGCAGAACACTTTCTGTGGCTATATCGGGAATGGCGAAAAACAGTAGCGTGGCTGTCGTGTTCGATAAGTTCTACTGCCGCTGCGCGCACTATAGAGAACTAGTGTCGCTGCTGGCGCCGTTAGTCGCATCGAATCAGGTCTATGTGCATACGACAGGCTATAGTCGTATGTGCAGTGAACGTATTTCCAACGCACATCAGGAATTTCTCTACAGAGAAAGACTATGCATGCTAGAGGAGTAAAATATCAAAAGAAAACCCGAGGAACGGAAAATTATTTGATTTCTTATAAAATATTTTCGTCGTTGAACGTCTGCAGAAAACAGCATGTAACTCTTAAAAGTACCTAGTTTGAGGCTAACATGGTGTTCAAGGTTGTTAACATTATATTTTCTAATTCTTAGATAATAATGTGACATCAAATGACATTGCTGACGTGTGAGCTAGCATTGATTAAACATCAATCGATCCCGCAACCAAATTTATTGCTCAGTGTAGACAAAATCTGCACAAAAATTAGGAAGCTGCCCTGTCAGGTATAGCGTACGAAGTAGGAGACGTTGATTAGGTGTTATCCAAGCTTTCATGGCATCGCGTTTTCTAACAGTGTTTCACCCGTGACAAATAAAGGATATACAAAATTGGGCTTGTGGTTCAGTGGGGATTGTAGCTAGCACTCTACCTGCACGTTATTTGTTTACGCCGCAAATCTGTCCCTCCAAAGCTTGATTGTTATCATCATCATCATCATCATCAGTCTAACTACGCTCACTGCTTTTTTCTTGTTTTCAGGCTTTTCTCTTGTGTTCGCACAAGCAAGGTGCACGAAAGGTCCACGACGCTAAAGAGTTTTACTGTAACCCAACATATAGGGAGGATATCACGGCTAGCATCCAGTCTATTCAGAAAATACGGCCGCCATAAGACGATCTCTTTACGCCACTACCACAGAGATCGTCTATACTTCTAAAAAAATAGAGCGGGGGGGGGGGGGGGGGGTATCTTCCGCTTGCACTCAGCAGTCTGCCAATAGAATGCAGTGCGTTCGTATTTGTAGTGCAGAGTATGAAAAGGACCCTCCGCTCACGGGTCACACCTGATTTTATAGCAGGAAAGAACACAAGAAACCAGAGCGAAAGGTGGGCTGCGCTCTCATTTGTTGGTCGCGCGTATGCAAATGGCGTCAGCAGCCTGCAAAAAAAAGGACTCGTAAGTGCGCGAATGAACAATCTGTCATATATCGTAAATAATAACCCATTCCATAAAAAGCACTAAGTACCACTGAAAACTCACGAGGGGGGGGGGGGGGGGCTTTGTGATGTAAGGAACACCGACTTATCTGTGCGTACGGCTCCGCAAAAATTTCTGAGATATATAATCTGAAATCAGTTTGAGCTGAACAGAACTTCTCGCGGCTGTGAGATTTCACTTGAAACAATCAAGGAAGTTAAGGAGAATCTATGCTGAAAGTTCCAGTAAAATGCTCGGATCTCCAAAATCACTGAAGTGGCCCTACGACACAGTAAAATTTGAATATTCAAACCACATCGCTAAAAAAGAGATTGGCAATGACTTAGCTCGGCTGTGCCAGGATATACTCAGCGAAAGCGAGCGCAACGACGAGGCAAGCGGTGTGACGTCATACCGAACGGCGGCGGTGGCTCCGAGGTGAGGCGCGCGGTGACCTCATGCCAGATGGCGCGGCGAGCGCGCGGCGTCCGCTAGCTGCTGCGGTTGCTAGGCAACGGCTCAAGGTCGGTCTCTGTTTCTCCTCGGAGAACCGCCACAACGAAATAGCAAGTTCGTGGCTAGTGTAGCTTTCGGTACAAAATTCGTCCTATCGAGCCTTCGCGAATGTAATATAGGAACCATGCTTTGAGTGTTTTTTTAAGGCTTATTTAAGCCCCGTTTTTTCGGCAGGTGCAAAAGATAGCTATTGATGTACCTTTTGGGTCTCAATATGTCTTCTTGCAATCTAAACGAAGATATCGTTTGTGAAAAACCATTCACTTGTTCATATTTTTCCCGGAAGGCAAATTTTTTATCTTTTGTTTAAAGATTGTAGGAAAAATGCTGCTGCTTTTATGTGTACTATTTTACTTCAATAGCTTTTCAAGTCTATGCAGGGGATGCAGAACATTTTCAGTCTTATATTTTTATGATATTCTGACAATAGGTTAAATTTAACCCAAAGTGACAAGGTTAAAAACGACATATATATTTACTGGAACTTCTTGGCTGAACCAATATGCGTTGAAACATCTGGACGGCCGGTACCAGTGCGAATATTATGCTTGTTTCTTTGACATTTTTCTAATATAGCTTGATTTATGATATACTGGGCACTTGCGCGAGCAAACTACTTTCGACCTCTTTGGCATCTTCCCCACCCTAGGTACCAAAGTTTGTGAAAGAAGCTTGTTATGAGACAGAAACAAAAGGTAGAAATGTTAGATTAGTCGCGTGTCCGCCGGCAGAGTCCACAAAGGTGTCCGCAAGGCTAGGAGAGTGCGCGAGCACGATTCCACCTGTCCTGGATTTCTTCACCTTTACTCATACACGACCCAAAGGTAAACAGACTAACCAGCTTTTAGTTCACACAAGCACTTTAACAAAAAAAAAATGGTGGTGACTTAGCTTTGGTTAAGCTTGGTAGGTTGCGAAAGCAGGTGTTTTATGCTGCACATGCAGCCCCTCTAGCGGGAGGAGCGTGGTGTGCCGTGGCAAGCGGCCGCCGTTACCCGACGAGCCTAGTTGGTAGCCCGTCTCACGCTCCTGATATGACGTCACGCTGTGACGTCACTAAGCATGGTATGACGTCAGGAGTCATTCTAAAGGTCAAACGGGGCAAGAGGCCGCCGCTACGCGAAAGGCCGTTCTTGGGAGTAAAATTGCTTTCCCAGTAATATACTGTCAACGCGGTCAGCACCTACGAAAGCAAGCGTCGCCAAGTTCCATGAGCATATAATGTCCTGTGATGCCATCTGGCCTCAGTGAGGCAGTGAACAAGTCTATGCTTCTGTTACAGCTTGTATGAAAGCTGGAACAAAATAGAAACCGTGTAAAGCAAACGAAGCAGCATATTATAGCCCGTTCGTGGTGACACTGCGTCATGCGCAAGAAAATGGCGGCCAGAAATCCATCAAACGCTTCTTTATGTTATACGCGAGCAATGTTTTGTAGGAAAACTCGTGCAGCAAAACTTAGTGGTCCAGGTTGCTATTGCGTAATGGGATGGCAGCATGGCAGCGTTGAAAATGCTGTGCTAAAGTCCATTTCATGTTTAGCATATTCGTGAAAATTATCGGTGCAGGGCTTACTCAGGCCCTGATTTTCTGCAAACGACCAATTTCGGAATGGCGTCATCCGAAGACCACTACATATAATTTGCAAGCACTAATGTTGTTAGAAGATTTGGCAGTAAAGAGGAAAAACAGTTGTACAACTTTTCTTCATATGCAAGACTGAGTTAAATTTTTTTGTATTTGACTTGATAAAAGGTAATGAGCGACTACTGTCTCTTGTATTTTACATGTTTCTCATAGTGAGACGGTGGACGTAAAAAAGGTGAATGAGAAGAGGGACAAGAGCCGGAGTAAAACGGACAAATTTCATTCTCCAAGTCCAGGCGTTGTTTGCGCGTCAGCAGAGTTTCTGAAAGGGCCTCCCAAAAGTAAACTGCCGTCAGCCATCTAGCAAACTCCGTCCCTATACAACCACTCACGCACACACACCTTTCCCTTCAGGTTTCTTCAGCTCCACAGATTTGATAACACATACGGTGCAAAAAGTCGCCTGGCAAGCGCCTTTTCTGTTTGGAGCATTATCTTTCTCTGCCGCACCCAAATACTGAGCGGCGGGTTGGGACGAGAAAAAGAAAGGTAAAATGCCGCGCATGAAAGAAACCGTTTCATTCCCACGCCAAACTTGGTCTCCGGCGTTTTTATGGCCGGCGCGACTCGGATTTCGTCTGTGTTTCGGCACCTGTTTGCGTAGCACCCTCCTGCTCCGCACAGCTCTATTAATCTTGAACATCTTTGGTGGAGAAAACGCAGAGAATTTGGAATTTCTGACAGCGAAAAATAAACGGCGGACAAGGGGTACGCCCCAGTCCGCTAGCCAAATTTTCGACAAGAGGACTTGTCGGTGGGAGCGCTTGCCCAGACGAAGACATGTCTTTATTTATTTTATTTACAGAACACCTGCGTCGCCTCGAAGGCATTATCGCAGGGGAGACAGTTTCAAAACAACGTATTCATTTTCACACAAAAAGCAACAAGAACATTAAGCGAAGTTAACATCAAAGTAAAACAAAACAATAAGTGAACATTATTAAAGGTAACAGAAATCTTGAACAATAGTAGGAAAGGATTAGATTATCAGGAATACAGTGTCAGGAATTATGAAAACGTCGGCAAATGGGCTGAGGATATTGAGGATATCTTTTTCAACGTCAGGTCACCTTCAGTTGTTTGAAGCTAGTGACACTGTTTATGCATCACTAGCCGTTTCGGTCATTTATAATGCGTGGAAAATGTTAAAGGACCACTGAATGTGTACAGATCGTTGATGCAAACTTCACACTTATGAATGTGCAAAAGCGGGGAAAAAATGGTTCGTACCCTTTTCGTATTTCAAAATTCTGCTGCCAGAGAGGAACCCCTTCACCATGTAAACGATAACGCTTGAAAGTAGTTAGGACACTTATTTGATTTAGAGAAAATAAACCTCAGTACTGTTCCGCACCGAGTAATTATGTAAAAAATCCAATGTTTTGTTTTGATACACCTGGCAATAT
This sequence comes from Amblyomma mixtum, assembly GCF_055824585.1. NCBI lineage: Eukaryota > Metazoa > Arthropoda > Arachnida > Ixodida > Ixodidae > Amblyomma > Amblyomma mixtum. The sequence goes on from NC_143016.1 coordinate 18,385,730, forward strand.
ATTCAACACGGAAAATGCTTCAAGTGCGATCCTTTGTAGGTTGTGGAATAATGAACTCGATTTATGCCGGATTCATTCCAATATCCGTACAGACGGGGACTAATTCATGTCAATACCAGGTGTTTCACTTCTTGTATGGCTTCGCGTACAATACATTCTAACAAGGTACAGTCTTTGTCAAAAGTATGCAGCCCAAGGTGTCTGCTTCTCAGCTCTGCAGCGCTGCTCCTCTTGCATGCTCAGGGACCGTGATCCCACGAAGGCAGGAGAGAAGAACTTGAGTGCTCAATACTCCCATACTCTGAACTGGGAAATTTGCTTAAGAGCCCCGCTACTTACCTAGAAGCAAACCATTTGGGCTGTATATTCCTGACAAAGACTGTATATCGAAGAGCTTATGTTCAGTTCCCTTTCAAAGACCCTCTCAGAGATCGAGCCGCGGGACCGCCAGCCAATAAGTGCTTCCCCTCGACTGCAAACGACGCAGCCGTTCTTCAGCAAGGGTCCTTGCGGCCCTCACTTAGTCCGCCGCGTCTGAGAAATCCGCACAGCTCCAAATATTTCGCGAGGGCGAGGGGCTGAAAAGCAAACGCCTGTGTTTGCAATCCACTGATACTTTTTGCGGTGTGTAGGCTACTTTGAGAGTTTAAGTGCTTACAGCTAGCGCACGCTGTGTGTCTATTGGTGCCGCGGCAGTCTTTTGATCCCTGCCGGAGTTTGACAAGCACGTCGAAGCAAAGCGCCAGCGGATTAGCGTCGATCCTTCATTCTTGGTCAGATCAAAGCACACTTGGGTGCTTGCGTTGACGACAATGAGAGTCTTCCGCACTCAATATAGCTGACAGGAAGCAGAGCAGGCGTTTCGACATGGCAAGCAGAGGTAACAGGTACATAAGAGACATTCTCGCAAAACAGCGCTAAATGAAAACAAAAATAAAAAGGCTCATGGGAGGTTTTGTTCTTTCTGTGTTCCTTACGTTGGCGTGTCGTACGTCCAGCATCCCAATATGCCTATATGGTGATGCTTTAAGTAGGTAGCTTTGAAATGACACTCCTGGGGCCGAATCCACGAAAGTGTTCGCTTTGGAACGCGTTCGCTTTGCCGTGACGTCAGTTTGACGTTGACATCGGCGGGAGAACGGTGGGAGGAACACTGCGGGAGGAAAAGGGGGCAGGCAACAGCCAATCGGCTTTGTTGGGCGGTCCCATCTCGGTTGCTTGTGTTTTTAAGGGGCCATATGCTAACTTCTTAGCGTTTTTAACCTCTGAATGAATGCGTTTGGCTACAATACTGCAAATTTATTACTCAGAGCCTATAAAATAAGCATAGAATTTATTTTGAGACGGTTTCAATGCTTCTTGATTGGTTTTTCTTTTGCGTTCCCGAGAGGGCGCTCTCAATTGTGTTGTTTTATTTCGTGTTCGCGAGAGGGTGATAGGCATTTTGAACTTGCGCGGGAGACTTTTCACGCGTCAGCACTTGTCAGCTTGACATTTTCACTAGTCATAAAAGCCTGCGTCTCGCCGGGGCTAAGACTCTTGGGCGCAATTATGGCGATCATCGTACCGTCGACGCACCCGACGACGCCGGGGATGAGATCACGCTCCAAAAACTCTGCCTTGGCGCGGTGCTTCTCCTCGGGAGTCGAAGGAAACGACACCCAGTTTTTCTCCGTGCCTACACGCTCGATTGCCTGAGCGACGGCCAAAATCGTCCGGTTCACAGACGACTGCGAGAGCCGTATAGTTGCCTCGCTGCCGACTGCCGCCTGGAAGCCCCCGGTAACGAAGAACCCTAGGGCGCAGAGTACTTTGCGCTCTGTTGTGAGCGCACTTTTCCTCGTTGGTCCAAGGTGGGGTATGAGATCTTCGCATAGCTGGCGTACAAGTAGCTTCGACCGCCTGAAGTGCCTTCGGAAAGCATCGTCAGGCATGTCGAAAGGATTGTCATGCACGCGCGACCGCCGAGGCCGCCGATCACATTCGCTGAGCACCGCGAACAACAGCGGGGCGGCGGGAGGTACCGGCATGTCTCTCCTCGCGCTGAAGCGAACGCCACTTTCAGAGTTCCGCACACAGCGACCGAACGCGTTCTCTTTCACTTGATTGACATGTCTCGTGACGTCAACAAAATCCGTGTTCCCGCCTCCCTGAAGTGACGTCACCGCCAGCGGTGACGACACTCGACCAATGGAGCGAGGTGGCAAGAGAGAAAGCGAACGCGTTCCAAAGCGAACTCTGTCGTGGATTCGGCCCCTGATTTTGTCAAACTCTTATACATGAACGGCCGCTGTCATAAGTGTGCTACAAATAAAAAAAATATTTTTCAAAACTTTTCATACGGTTGTTTCCTTGGGTGGGGCTCTCATGGGGCACTGCCGCGTAGAGACAACTCCGGGACGCACATATTCTGGCGTTTTCAGAACACAACAACCTGAATTGGAGTCCTGTACATTCGACTTCCTTTTAAGGGTGTACAGCTTTTTTCAACGTAAAGATGACTTAATAGGCGCTGCCTGCCATGTGAAAAATACATTAGCTATTTTCGTTTAGAAGAGTTCCCCTGGGCCACGTCACCAGCTGTAACCCCCACGCGCACTGACAGCAGCGTGATGGCATCTTGCTTACGACACAGATGTGTTGACCTGCACACCATTTGCTCCACCATGATGCATTTTCACTGATATCAGACAGCATGTGACCATTGAAAACACGCAGTTTCTGTTTTGTATGAAAATTCCCAAGAATCGCTGCTTATCTCAGATGTCGCAGATTCTTCGTTGGGCGGCTTTCACCGAGAGTTCATTCTCCTCGCATCGGCATGCCGGGTAATCATGCCTACTGCGGCTGCGGCTGAAATGATATGACAACCGCTGCCCTCTCTAGCAGTATCATATTACAGTGAAATATGCACAATACAGAGTGACAATAGAACAAGGAGCCTCTCTCGCTCCACTAATGTGCTGCGGGTAATGGGAAATATACAGGTTGTAGTTTTAGGCATTTTAAAGAGATACGAAAAAAGGGCCTCGCCCGCTTTAATACTGCATAGCGGGTGTGTGAAATACAGGGTGTTTAACCTACTGAACTACAGTTTTGAACTGGAGTACTGAACTACAGCACTGAAATACAGTTTTCTGTCGTTGGGGCTAGTGGAGGTTAGGAATATTTTTTTTCTTGGTCTATTTGTGTACAGTTCGTCTTTTGCAATTTGACTTTCGTCCGCTGCACCGTCATGCACGCTTAAAATGACCCACAATGGAGACATGTTCTTATTGACCCTTCCGCTCATGTGTGTGCCCAGCCCTGGTGCGTTCATTGCCAGGTGAACACCCACCCCTCCCTCGACCCCACTTGCCCCTTCATCCTTGCTAAGCAACGCGAGTGTGCTAAAGCTGCATACCTCCGACGCCTAGCTTTGCGCCGGGCCACTCAACCCACCACCCCTTCCTCCTCCCCCGCCTCCTCCTCCTCCTCCTCCTCTAATCATGAATCTCCATCATCTCCGATCACGTCACCACCAGGCTCCTACGCCGCCATAGTTAAAGGATCCTCGGTGCCAGCGTCCCTCTCTTCCACTACACCACCCTCTCCATCCTTGACTGACGAGAACCGCTCCTTCGACCTCCGGCTCGCAATGCTGGAACGCCAGCAGCGAGAGCAGCAGCGCATTTCCCACGATCTACAACAGCAGATACATGCCTTGACTCAAACCCTCCAGACAACCACCTCCTCTCTTACCTCCCAGCTTAACAAGCTAAATGAGCACCTTGCCACGTTCACCACTCCTTCCTCCAGCGCCCAGGTCGCCCCTTTGGCTGACCTTGTAGAAACCACCACACAGGCACATCACACTCGCTTGGTTCAGCTGGAAACTTCGGTTCTCCAGATCCTTACCACCCTCCAAGCACAATCAAAGCAATTGGAATCCTTCGCATCTATGCTCCAATCCGTCCATGAGTCACTGCCCCCGGCAAAAAAGAAGGAACGCGTACCATCGCGTTCCTCTCCACTATCATAATGGCGTTTGGCGAGGACCTTGAGATTGTGCAGTGGAACTGCCGAAATCTTTGCCACAATAAGACCCCCCTCCGCCAGTATCTACTCACCCGCCCCTCCCTACCTCATTTTCTCCTTCTCCAGGAGACCCGGACGGCCCGCAACGTCCCAGGCTACCGCGCCTACCATGCCACTACGGCCACACCATTTGCATCTATTTATGTACGCAGTGACGTGCTCATAGAGCAAATTGACATCCCCTCCACCCTCCTTAAATATTTAGTTGGTGTGGTTTATTACCACCCTTCTTCCCGCATCTCACTCGTCCTTTTGTCTTTTTACAACCCCCCTGTCACTTCCTCTTTATTCTCTGCTCTGGGCAAATTCCTTCACTCTCTTTCTTCTACCTCCCATCTCCTCTTTGGTGGTGACTTTAATGCCCCTCACACACTCTGGGGCTACCCACAAACCCTCAAACCCGGCCGCCTCCTCCATTCTCTGGCCCAGGAACGCCACCTCACCCTTCTTAATACTCCTGGCTCTCCTACTCGAGCGGGCACTGCCTCACAACGCCCTACGACACCCGACCTCACTTTCTCTCGGGGTTCACTTTCCTTTCACTGGCAGGTGACAGCCGAAACTCTTCTAAGTGACCACTTTCTCATCCATATCACCACCTCTCTCTCCCACATCCCTCGCTGTCATCCGATTATTCACACTGACTGGCATGCTTTTCGCACTAATCTCGCCTCCGACTCCTTTCAATCCTACGACGACTGGACGTCGCGCATCTCTGCAGCGCTCACGTCCAGTAGCCGTCGCGTTCGCTCTCGTTACCCAATCCAAGAGCCAGATCCTCACCTTCTCCGTTTATGGCGTCGCCGTAAACGTCTTCAACGCTCCTTTCGCTCCCAACCACACAATGCCCAACTTTCCTCCCGGATCACTGCTTTGCGGGCCGAGATCGTCGCCCACTGTGCCTCCCTCGAGCACTCTCGTTGGAGTGCTCTTTGTGATGGCCTTGATTCTGCATTGCACTCGCGATCCGCATGGTCTCTCTTTAAATCCCTCCTTGGCACTAAGCCTGCCCTTGCTCCCACTCTAGCTAAAGCCCTCACTCAGGGGACTCCCTCCGAAGTTTTTGATCAACTCGCCTCTCTCTACCTCCCGCCCCCTCTGGCACCCTCCTACCCGGTGTACTCGGGTGGACCTAACCCCGATCTGGACCAATGCTTCACTCTCCGGGAGCTCGAATCTGCTCTGGCTGCTATTTCTACACGCTCGGCTCCCGGTGAGGATGCCATTACATATACCACACTTCGCAACCTTCCTGACTGCGCTAAAGAATTCCTCCTTCAAACCTACAATGATGCCTGGGAGAGCGGCTGCTTGCCGAGCTCCTGGACATCCTCCCTTATTTCTATGATTCCAAAACCGGGAAAACCTCCCTCTCTCTCTAACCTCCGTCCAATCTCCCTGACGTCGTGCGTTGGTAAGACCCTTGAGCGAATGGCTCTGACTCGCCTCTCTGATTTTCTTGAGGCACGGGAGTTCTTCCCCCATTCTCTCATTGGCTTCCGACGCCGCGTCTGTGCACAGGACATGTTTCTGATTCTCCAGCAAACGTTCCTGTCCCCTACACCTACTCAAATTTACGCACTTGTGACCGTCGATGTTCGCAAGGCATTTGACAGTGTTTGCCACGATCACATCCTTTCTCAACTCGCCTCTTTGGATTGTGGCTCCCGCATGTACTCCTATATCCGCTCATTCCTCTCTAAACGTGTGGCTCGCTTTCGAGTAGATACCCACTTGTCTAACCCACACCACCTCACCCGTGGCACTCCTCAAGGTGCTGTTCTCTCTCCTACCCTTTTCAATCTCGCTATGGCCCCTCTCGCCTCCCAGCTAGCTGAAATTCCCGACCTGCATCATATATTTTACGCAGATGACATCACTCTATGGTGTTCATCTGGCTCTCCCGGTCACGTACAGGACACCCTGCAACGTGGCCTAGATCTCATCGACTCCTTTCTCACCACCGCTGGCCTCTCTCCTGCTCCTAAAAAATCCGAGCTTCTCCTTCTCAACCATTCCTCCTACCAGCGCTCACACAACCACTTCGTCTCTCTCCACCTTTTTGGCTGTCCCATTCCTGTCGTCACACAGTGCAAAGTTCTTGGCTTCCCTTTGCATGCGGCTAAGAATGTGCAATCCCTTCACCGCGCTGTCACCACCTGCCACTCTGTAACTCACCTCCTGCGGCGCGTGGTCACTCGACGCTCAGGTCTCCACGAGGCTCACGCGTGCCGAGTTGCCCACGCGCTGGCCCTCAACAAGGTCTTGTACTTTGCACCCTACGCTTCCTTCACTCAGACTCAACTTAACGCTCTCGAGACTGCCCTTGTGGGCCTCTACAAGGCAGCTCTCAACCTCCCTATCACTACCTCTGCCACTAAGCTCTTTGCCACAGGCCTCTTCCATCCTCTTCGTTCTCTTCTCAGTCTCCATCGTGACTCGCAGCTTGCCCGGCTTTCCCTTACCCGTCAGGGTCAGTGGTTATTGACTCAAGCGGGTATCTCGCCCATTCCAATCTCCCCGTTTACCTCTCCTATTCCAACCCCCGCCCCCAATCTTCGTATCCTTCCCCTCCCGACCAACATGTCCCCCGTCCTGCACGCCGGACGTCGTCATGCGGCCGCACAGCACCATTCCCCTCTCTTTGATACCCAGGGTGTAGCTTACACGGATGCCTCCTTCGTGGCTCCTCGAGGTTCCTGCGGCTACGCCCTGTACCATCCACACCTCCCTGCTCCTGAAACCCACACCAGCGGGCCGTATCTACACCCTCCAGACGCATTGTCCCTCGAGGTCCTCGCCATTGCGCATGCCCTCCAGTCATTTTCCCTCCTTCCCTCTCTCCAAGAGTACACAGTCTATTCGGACTCACAAGCCGCTATACACCACATACAGAAACGCACCCTGACCCCTTCTATCCAACAGGAGGTCGAACGAGCGGTCTCCGCACTGCAGCCTTCCATCGTTTTCCTCCGCTGGGTCCCTGGGCATTCAGGGATTGACGGCAATGAGCTGGCCCATCAGCTTGCCCGCGACACACTTTTCCGGGCACCGTTGATCCCCTGGCCCAAGCCCTCGGAGGACGGTGGGAGACTCACCCTTCGCCGCACCATAAAAGAGGTCTACCTTGAGCTCCGCCTCGACAAACGCCTTTACCCTCCCCCTCATCCATCACTCACGGTGCCGGAGTCTCGCCTTCTTCGGCACATTCAGATGAATGCAGTTATCACCCCGTCCCGCCTCTTCCTCTATCGCTATCGATCGGACCCTTCCTGTCCCAACTACCCCTGTATCTATGCGGACCTGGCCCATTGCCTCTTCTATTGCCCGGCTGCTCAGCAGTCGGGTTCCTTCCCCCCACCCTCTCTATCCATCACCACCTGGCTCGACTGGCTTGGCGCCGAAGGGGAAGAAGAACAGCGGCTTCTGGTCGCCCAGGCGGTCGAAATGCTCGGCCTGTAAATTATGGTCGATTAAAAGTCTTTACTACTACTACTACTACTATTGTGGATGGCGGCTGCGCGAAAAAAAAGCGGTATTGATGCTGGTCAGCAGGTTTTAAGTAGGTAAAGTAATGGCAGCATTTTATCGTATTTTATTTTTTATGCAATGCGTGTGAGAATGCACGTTCTTGTTTGATTCTTGATTTTGTGGTTGCGAACAGCTACATTTTAGATCGATTTTCACTTTGACGCACGCAAAACATCCGTGAAAGCAAACCCTCCGCACTTTTTTTCTATTCCACAGTAAAGAAAGCGCTTCTAGTAAATGTTTCGTTGCGAGACGCTATAACCGTCCGCGGAAGCCGTGTACTGCCTGTTGGGCTCACTCTCGAGCTGAATTTGCGAGAGCGCTTGGCTGTGCCGCACTGCGTTGGTTCACAGTAAGGGTGCTGGAGGCGTCGGTTAGTATCCGGGACGGCAATCCTATGAAAGGAGGAAAGGACCCAGTCTTCCATAAAAGCGCTGATGCACTTAATGGCATGGTTTCGTTTTCGCGCCAGCGGTTCGCGACAGCGTTTGGGCCCAATACAGGCTGCACTACGGCGAAACCGATACCTGAGGGCTAAGCGGGCTACGAGCTATTGTGGACGCCGCGTTTGGGGTGACATATCCACAACCGGTGCTTTGTCTTCAGTCGACGTGAGAGAGCAAACACGTGGAAGGGCTGCTCCCGATCGCGCTGCAGCTCGAGTTGCAGCTGTCGCGTCGTCCTTTTTGCGACACGTCTTAAGGCGTTTCGCTGGAAATGCGTTCTCTTCTGATGATCGACCGGTGACGTCACTGCTCAAGTGGGGCGGTACCTACCTCCTTAGAGTGCTGCTTAAGAGCATTGTAAACTCCTTTGTCATGCGAGGGTTACAGTCCAAACTGCGCTCGAAACTTCTTTTCACTGAACGCAATTGGTAACCAAACAATTGTAAACAAGTTATTTGTCTACAAAGTAAAGCTTATTACTCTTAATAATCCCTGATTCCCAGTCGTTTATTTAATAGGTCGCGCGGGGCAGAGACAGTGTCTGATAGAGCTCTGGGGACGAAGGTCCTGTGAGAACTTTAGTGAGGTATGCGTACATGGAGACAGGATTTTGGTGAAGACTACGGCGAAATAAGCATTTCTGACGTAGAAGTTATTGGGAAACGTAGCTATTGGGAAACGAGGATAGGCTTCGCGCTGATAACCTTGCGTAACAGTAGAAAAATACATTTATTTTCTTTATACTAGTGTGACTCCTCTCAGCGGAATTAGAAAGACCACGGCGAAAGAGAAATGAATGATCAGGCTGAATCACAGATTGTTTTCTTTTTCTGCGATGTCAAAAGAAACACATGGGGCCCATAAAAATTTACAGCGAGGGTGCATCATCGCTGCCACTACTGCATGCGAGGAAGGTTTTAACCACTGCCTCAGCATGCAGAACTCTGGGCGAAAGAACGAAAGAATGTAGATGGGAAAATGTGGAAGTGGATGCGGATTGCTACTTTCGGCCGGAAAAATAAATTAACTACGGCTCCGACGACAGGAGCGGCTGCGGGGCCGCATCGCGGCACTGCTGTCTGTCGCCGCTCGCTCGCGGCTACAGTACCCCGAGTGAGGACAAACTGCCCGCTGTCTTGCGCGGGATGCTTGTGGCAGTTGAGAAATTGTCGCTGCTCTACCGCGACGAAGAAGGTTGCGCATTGCCATAGTCGAGCAGATGGCGCTGTCGCACTCTAGCAGAGTGAGCGGTTGGCTGCAAATCATTAGGCCGCTGCACTATAAAGAAACGAAGCCCCGTTTAAATTTACCTGATTGATTTAAATTACCACAAAGTAAAAATTAGAGCTGTGTTTTTGCAATCAACTCTGTATTTGTTCATTTCACTGATGCTTAACCAATCACGTCACACTTACAGTTTAAACGTGCCCTATTAGGCATTTATACAAGACCGAGAACTCCGTAGGTGATGCGGTTTTTTTTTTATTTATGAACACTTCCGCGTTTTTTTTTTTGGTTGTGTGTTGGCATCTTTCCCACTTCATGGCGTGGTGTAACTCAGAAGCTTCTGTTATGTAAGCACAGATTAGGGGCTGAGTATGTATATGAATAGATTGAGCATTTTTCTTTAGTATGAGTCTTAAAATGTTTCGCTTCGGAAATAGGACGTTTGTTTATTTATTTTATTGATTTATTTATTCATACTGTCAGCCTCTAAAAGCTTCTTCAGTGGACTGCTACGATACGTGGTCCGTCTTATGCTTACTATATGATAGTGCCGTCAGGACGAGTTGGCTGGAAGGACGAACTATAAATATTGCATTCTGTCATTAAAGTTTACTTAGTCTTGAAGTATTCATACAACCTGGCCATCACAAAGCGGATTACTGAACTTTATCCAAGACCGACACAGAGCAACCGTATTCAAATGAACAGTTCCCATACACAGCCCACCGAACCGCGTTTAGGTAATGAGAGTCTTTGAATCACGCCCCACCGTGAAGTAGGAAGGGCCCCGACATGCAAGCAAAAAAACTGGAGGGTACACTTTAGCTTCGCTTTGAGGGTATGAAGCGAAAGATTAATCAGTTCCTGCCCATATGGGCAGAATTGGTCTTTCTCTACTTTGCATTCATGGACCACTGGGTGTCTTCATACCACTACTGGCGCAGTCGCACAGGGCTAGGCATTGCGCACTCTCCTGCGATGGCAGGTGATGTCCCCGGTGGGGCTTGTGAGACCCAGCAACGTCAAAGTCAACCTCACAGCAACCCCAATGCCACGTGAACAACCACAGGTGTTCACAGGGCATATGTAGCGATGGTACACAGTCCGAGGAAGCTCACTTAGTGGTTCGGTCGGAATAATATTTCGAACGCATGCCACCATCGTAGCGCAATAAACGCGTTTACAATCAATCGCCGTGTAATAAATGCAGAATCCAAGATATCATTTAGCGGATCGGGATAACGGCGCTCGCGAGGAATCTCTGAAAACACGGAATAACCTCGAACGTTGTCTTAGGGCTTATATTTTAAGATAACTCTTAGCTTTAGCTGGCACACAGGTTTAGCAAAACAATATTTGAAGGCAATACAAGAAATAGGAAACAATAAAAAGGTGAAACGTTCTTAGAGTCCCACGCGTTCGTGTCTGTATTGTACTGCTTCTTTTTTCGAGGACCGGCAATCCGTTATATCCATGGCGCACGTTAGCGGGGTTGTTTACGTCTGTGGATGAGCGTCATTGCTCTAGGGAGACGCTTTGCGGGCGCCCAGTGATTACCCGCTAGCTAATATGAAAGGTTAACTACCAAAACGAGAAAGAAAGCTGACAGCAACACAAAAGAATCTGACTGTTGCCGGGGTTCAACAATTTACTACATTGATCTTTTTTCTGTCATAGCGTTTTCTTTTTCATCAACGCCTCCTGTTCCTGATCAGTTCCCCAGCAACAAAAACGTGATACATAGCCGCCTCAGCCTGCTTGCAATCGCCTTTTTTTCCGTGAAACGTGATTGTTTTGGGCCGTTGGGACATGATGAAGCCGGAGCATTACATGTGTGCTGGCTACAGGTGCTATTTTTAATAGTTGGCTAAGAACACTACCCCTCAGCGAGCTATAGAAAGGAAAATGAAGGGTGTAAAGTTAAGAGACAGCAAGAGGGCTGAGTCAGTCAAATAAACAAACGCATGTTAATAACATCCTAGTCGAAATCAAGAGGAAGAAATGGTTACTGGCAGGGCATCTAATGCGAAGGCAAGATAACCGATGGTCCCCCTTTGTAGTAACGGAATAGATTCCAAGGGATGAAAAAGATTAGGAATAGTCTATGAGGCAGCCCAGGTATTCACTGCAAACTTAGGAAACAAGAACATAAGAGGCGGTTCATCTCGGCGGGTTCATTTCTATATCTAATTTCTATCCGCAGTTTTCAAGCAAACATCAGGACCGACAACGTCACAGTATGATCAGCCTTGAAGGAAGGGAATCAAGGTTATTTTGGTTGACTGAGATGCCTTTATGGATTTCAGTGTACATGCAAGTAACACTGTCATTGTAATTACAGCATCGTGGTTGTTGCTGCATATTATAGCCTAGCAAAAAAGATTAAAGAAACAGGATGGACAAAAAAAAAACTTCGCTTGAATTATACTTATTGGGGAGAGTCTATAAGCCATTGGATTATGATTTCGTGGGCCCCTTGTTGGTCAAAAGTAACCGAAAGAACGCACTTGAAGGAGAACAGATACTGAACTCACTCTTTTGTTCTTCGAGTAGCGGTGCTTAAGGGTGAAGAAGTTTAATCTTCAGTCCTGGTACTCACTGAAACTTTGCGGGGCAGCTTTAATCCTATTTTGTTTCTTTCCTTTATGTAGCGGGTATTACTTAAAATCAGAGGGTTAACGTTAGATTTTATTATATGTCTTTTGCATTTTGCATGATAATTTTATGGTTTCCCTATTGATCAAGACATGTTATCAAGTAAAAGTATGAGAGAAATTGCAGGGCTTTGTTCTCGCACGTAAAAAAAAGACGCGGAGGTATTATTAGCAGGTTTCCTTTAATGCACATGGCTCTCTAGTACCTACGAAAAGCGCAAAGATGTTTAGCGTACGAGCAAGAATCTAGAATAAAAATAAATTGATAAATCTTGAGCAAGGAAGTATAATAAATGTGTCGCTATGCAGGTGAAACGCTTCAGTGATTTTTTTTTTTCCATCAGAAATACAACAGACAGAAATTAGGAGTAACCCGTTATATCCCGTTCCTCACACGCTCTCGCGTTTGCTTCCTCCACCGCATTTGTTTTGTCTCCTTTGACTGGGCTAATTATGTGAGCTCATAGAGCGACGGCTGCAAAAAGCCACAGCTTAACTGCGATGATAAGCCCCGCAATATCGTATCTTCATGAAGGGCACGTCCTTGCTAGAGACCGCAATTTGAGCCTTGTGCATTCATTACTAGAAAAATGGACACTTCTTGCGGCCGCGCGGGATTCTTCGTTCACCTCATTACAGTATAATTAAGAACCCGACTCGCTTTGCAATTAAGATACCGCAACACACCGTTTCATTTTCTTTCGCGTGAAACGGCGGTGGCACAGCACCTTTTCTTTCACTTTGCCTCGTAGAGCAGCTTTGCAGTGGCACAGAGTGCGCATAAACCAAGCTGCCGGAAACCTATCCGAATCATGAAAATTCTTTGCAGAAGCGTGCGCTAAAGCGTCACCGAAACTGGTGACGCCTGCATTTACTTTCCGCATTTTTTTTTCATCCTCTTCCCCCTTTTTATGTTAATCACGTGGGAAGTGTTTGACGCATTTCAACGCAGGACAGTCCCTCGACGTTTCCTAGCTATAGCAAATATACCATACGCAACAGATGAAAAGCGAACAAGTAAATTGAATCCCGGTGAGCTAAATGAGAAGGTCTTAGGTGCGGGAACCTGAATACAAGTGGAGGGTAAATTCACTTCGAAGGCGCGAAGACTGTCCTTTGGAAGTGTTGGTCAACCTCACTCGTATTTTCTGTGCGGGAGAAAGTATGTGGTGCTTTTACGTTGACATTTCAGTTTTATTTCTTGCGTTTCATTCGGTACTAATAGTACATTTGCGACAAAGGATTAGCTGTACTGACATGCCATCGGGGACGCAGACAGCAACGCTCGGCGCTGTGGTTGAGAACACGCCGATAACAAATGTGATAGGTGTGTTCGCAAAGTACAGCGCCGCGCTAGCCGCAGATGCCAGTTTTGTGCCTCCATTGACGTCACTGTGGTAACCTATTTTAACTCGCGGCTCTACCTTACGCTTCCGAGGCGTCTTATTTACAGCATTTATAGCATTTATATCAATGCTATTTTTGTTTCTACTCAACATGTCATTGGTTTGTGTGCAGAGAGTTTGAGGGTATTCCACGGACGCTGAGAAAGGTTTAATCTGGATGCAAGTGAGTCTTTGCTCTCGGTCTAGTCGGGGAGGGGGGAAAAACGCGGCTCATATTCGCCAATCGTCGCCTTCTTTTTATTAGTAAGGCGAAACACATGGGACGAGGAGCCCGTTAGAAAAAAAAAATAGACGCTTTCTCCCTGCCCTTTACTCCCGTGGAGAGCCGTTTTAATGCCACTGGGTAAAAAGTAAGTGTGAATTAAAAGTCGCGAAAGAGAAATATCTCGAACCCCTTTCATTACGCCCCTGTGTGTCAAGCAAAACAATGCCTATAACTTTAATTTCTCCATTGGACTCATCGTCATTCCATGGCGCAACCTGCGCAGAGTCAAAGAACTTTCCCGGTTCCGAAAATGTTCTTTATTATTCAGTTTGCCTTTTAAATGATGGCTGCTGCGGTGACTGGTAGCCTGAAATTGTTCTCACATATTATGCCACGCCTTGAAAGCTGAAAGAGGGGTTTGATTGGCGTGGAATGGACGAGGCTGATTTCTTGCTGGGCCTCTTGTTTTCGCAGAAACAGAAAATGAAGGAATAAAAAAATCACAGCAGGCACCCTGTAAACAGAAAGTAGTAAGTGGGAGTAAGCTATCCTCTACCATACTCCCTTTTTACTCTCACGTGGGCGTATTCGTGTTTTGAGTGTAGACTGATTTGCTGCTCACAAAGAGGGAAGCGGAGGATGAGGGGAGCATAAAGAAAAGGAAAGACGGAAGGCTGTAATGTCCACAGGTGTGCGCAAGGAACTACAGCGCAAAGTAGTAGGCTTCGGACCAATTTGAGAAACCTCAGGAGCGTCTTCATAGCCTTGTGAGCTTACATTCCGAGGCCGCGATGTTAGGGAATCCTTTGCTCAGCCCTTGTTCTGTCATGTCGGTCGAGATAGCAGCTCTGCAAAGCAGTAGCAGGCGCAGTGCCACAAAACGTAGTCTATGGTCTGATCGCAGCTGCAGCCGTTGTAGGCCGGAGTCTAGTGATCGCGATGTTGTCATTTTCAAATAGTCCAACGAAAATAGACAAGTACGGACAGGAAGAATTAACGCGGAACAAGCGCTGTTTCGCTGCTTAAAATTTATATCGAGAGACTGAAGAATTGTATAAACATACAGAAGACCATGTGATGAATTCAAGGTGACGTAAATCAGACAATATACAAGCGGCCAGAGCCTTCACGTCATTAGTCCATGGCGTTCGGATAAATAAATTACTTCTCTCTTAATGCGGTAGACTGGCCGGCTGGTGCATGTGACGTTGAATTTCGGGAGCTCTCAGATGAAAGGAATAGGAATTAACTTATTTCGACAGCACCTGCTGATGTCTTCGAAGCTCTTGGCTTCTGTATTTTTTCTTAATTAACTTTACGCCTATTCGTATCGCTTCGGCGTTGCTTACATTTTTATAAAAGCAGGAGCAAATTCGTCCGAATGCGTCTACTTTTTCAACTAAACATAAATAAAATAATTTATTAGATTTCCTGAGAGGTTGTGCAACCGCTCCCGTATTTACGCTAGACAGTGTAGCCGGAGCACGTAGGTGGCCATGGGCATAAGCCCTAAAGAACATCAAGCTTCTTTAAAGAAGAGTGTGGCTACAGATATGTCTAAAAAGCAACTTGATTATCATTTGAGCAGAACAATAACTGACATGAAAATTTGTTCACTGTGTTCACAGAAAGAAGTCGGCTGATGCCTTCATACATCGAACTTCCGTGACGTTGCTACACATAAAGGAGAGCTTTTGCTGCTGGTAAGCCTTTTTCTCTCATTGACTTTTTTCTTGCTTTGACTCGCACATTTTGTTTTAAAGAGCTTCCTTTGATTAAAAAATGATACTGTTATGTGTATATATAAGTATGTTTCTCGCATGAACTTGTAAGTTTGGTATCCACGTACAAAACACGCGATTTAGTAAAAAAAAAGTTTTTGCGTTCCACGTCTCTCATCCTTATTTTGTCTTTTAGTGCGTTTTTTTTTGTCTTTCTTTACGGAGTCAATGCACGAAATGGGTGAGGGATTTTGAAAATGCGCGCTTCGTGCCTACGCTAAATTTATAAAATGCAGCTTTGAGGTCTTCCCTTTCAAGAAGCCTTTACTTTCTTGTTCGCAGCAAGAAAAATCATTCGTTGTGTGTAATACTGCAGAGGATTCCATGCCCATTGAAACGCATGTTTGTGTTCTCTCAAGTGGTGGATTTTAAGAATTGCACTTTCAGAAGATGTGCTCTGTGATCCCTTGCTATCATTTGAAGAAACAATTGAATCATTGAATCGCTAATAAAAGCCCCGCAAGGTAAGCGAAGCAAGAAGATGAAGCAGGGACCTTAGATATCAATTGGCGAATAAAAAGCATGAGATCCCAGAAATCTAGAATATATACGTAGAGCGCCCCATTCTTTTTCAATTTCGCGAAAGAGCTGCAATAATTGCAAACAAAATTTCAAAGATTCCGCAAATTGCAGTTGTACGCTTGCATACTCACTCTGTTTAGTGTAGGGCATTATTGGAATCTGTGTGATAAGGGCATTCGACGCTTCGTGCTCTGTTTGTCCTTTCTGAGGCCCAAATGAAATTCGAAATTCGTTGAGATCACTTGCTTCTCAGGAATGGGGTCTACGTCTGTACTCGGCTTGATGCAAACTACGAAGAATGTCGATTATCATTTCTCTTGCTTCCAGACTGCATTAAAGGTATGCTCATTCTTTATTTTATGGAACTATTTGACTTTTAAAAATTTTCATTTGAGCGCTGCGCTAAAAAAATGAAGAGGAAAATTAAGCTCCACCTTGAGAGAATGATGTGATCCCTCCAGCCAGCTAACGCCAATTGTTTCGGAAATAATCCTTCTCTACTTAATATTCATAGATCTCTGCGAGTCCCCATACCTCTCTTAGCGCAGTGCTGCAGCGGTTAAGCGATGCGCCACTGCCCTGCCATGACAGGTGCTGCCACCGATGGGGCGTGTGAAACCCAGGTTGCTCTTCTGGAGCAACCTCTCGCGACAAACTGCCACCTACCATGGTCGGTAGGTTCTGAGGACGTCACAAGAACACGTGTCCAAGGCAGCCTGTCTGCTGCGTAGGAGACCCCCACTAGGTTGTTTCTCTGGTGCTTTTTTCGTAACTAACGTAGTAGTTTGGGCGTATTCGTGTGACAAGACATGAAGGTTTAAGCGCACGACTGGACGAGGACAGTGAACAAAGACGGGTGGTGGTTAGAGCTAAGAAATATTGTTCACTAACTTTGTAGTTTGGACGTGTTGCTAGGACATAACATGAAAGTTAAAATGCCCAACCAGACGTGTGTAACCAGTCTTTCTTCACCGTCCTTGTCTGTTTGTGCGCTTAAACTTTGATGTCATGCTTTTTTCGTGGAATTTTCACTCACGGCCAACGACAATAACGCCTGATTTTTTTTTGCGACATGGGCGCTTTAACGCTTTTGGGTTGAAAGAATAAGCGATCACTGCTTCTCCTTCTTCGGCGTACATCAAATACAGACGACCAACTCTCCTACTGTAGCCCCAGCAGACTGCTATGATGTGCCGAACCGCTCGGGCGAGTTCGAACGACAGCTGCAGAATCCAGAGGCACACACTTCGCGCTGGTTGCAAAAACATGAACCTTTAAAACAGCCCCCGCGAGACTGCCGGATACTTCCGACAAAAACACTGTCTGTTTACTTGCGTCGCGCTATAGCAGTGGAGACAGGGGAGCAGTTCAGACATTTTTTCTTCTAGTGGAGCTGGAAAGCACAGTTTAAGCTATTATTGAACATATACTCGGCCTTCTGTGACTTGTGCAAAGATAGATGCGGGTTGGCAGGCCAAAGACTTGATTCGGAACTGAACATGAAGGCATTACCATACATGGCGGGACCTATAAAGGTGGAGCCTGCTGAATAAGAGGTAGGAGGGGGCTAGTCACCAGCTACAAAACTTCTCTCTAGAAAAACGGTGTTGAGTAATAGTTCTTTCTGTAGGCTATATACCACGAGATTTCTTTGAAGTTGGATACCGTGGGGAGCGTGTAAGTACTTCGGAGCAATAGCGCAAACAGGACAAGGGACCAAGAACGAGTAGACACACAGAGCGCTAACTTCCAACAACTTTATTAGAAACAAAAGCACAAGAATTTATACATGAATTTTTGCCGTGTCATCCCAAAGCATGCGCAAATTAACTGCGAGCGTAGGTAAGCAATTTCTTTTTTTGAGAGTTTGACAGAAGGAGTGCTTACACAGGCACTTCCTAATCTGGCTATCTTTTCTGCTTCAATAATTTCCCGAGTGCGTTTGTCCTTACTTTTCCCAACTAAAAAACACTTGTCTAGTAACGGCTTGCACCTAACACATGCGTTGCAATGTTTCACGAGTTCTCCATCATTTTCGTTTTTATTGCTTACATTGCGATTATGCTCACGGAGGCGGTCATTCAGGCAGCGGCCAGTTTGTCCGACATACTGTCGTCCACATGAGAGCGGTATCTGGTACACCAAGCCAACCTTGCATTCTACAAACGGAATTTGATGTTTCTTTGTGCATTCTTGTGCATTGTGCATTCTGACCAAAGGACGAACAACTTTGTTTACCTTGCATAGGCTGTTTAACTTTTCAGGGGCAGAAAAAACAACTGACACATCTATCCGATTTGCAATGCGCTTAAGATTGTGAGAGATAGTATGTAAGTATGGGATAACTGCCATTTTTTTCTCCTGTTTTCTAAGGGCACATGCGCACAAGAATGCAGCTGAGTGTTCAGCTTCCTGAGTAAACTTTCCGCTGCTGAAATCTGAAGGCGACCAGTATAGCCAGCGTGCGATAGCCTTCTGCACTGTTGTTGCCAACTTGCATACATCAAATGCGGACAGGATTTTCGGAGGGCATTTTGAAACCACAGATTCGCTATCGCTCTTTTGACCAGTTTAGAGTGGGCAGATTTGAAGGGCAGTAGAGGCTTGCTATTGCGAGGTTAATAAGCCTAGCAGGTATGACCTGGGTGGAAGATGATGCTAATGTCAAGAAATCTTAGCTTGTCATTAGAAGGCAGTTCGAAAGTTAAAACAAGTGGTTTAAAACTTTGTCTGAGCATACTTAGTATGTTAAAAGCCTTGGATTCAAGGGAATCATGGTCACTGTCAATGAAAATCAGGAAATCTTCAACATATCTAAAAACTTTGGCAACCTGCATATTGTCTAATCTGTCCATAACGGCTTTGTCAAGTTTTGCTAAAACGAGGTCATTAAAGATCGGGGCAATGCAGGAGCCAATACAAATCCCTTCTTTTTGAAGGTGAGGTTTATCATTCCACAAGATAAACGCGGACCTCAGATAAAAGGATAAAAGATCTAAAAAACTGCTAGCGCTAATACCTGCTGAGTTTTGAAAAGCAACGATTCCAAACTGGTCAATACACTCTTCAACACATCTTACTAACATATCGTGCGGCAGTGAATAGTACAGGTCTTTAATGTCTACAGAAAAAGCACGAAGGTTGTCACCTTTACCCGACTGCATAAAATCAAGAACTTCGCTAGAATTTTTTTAATAAAAACGGGTCTTCTGTTTTAAGCAGGCTGAGCTTACACTGCAAGAAACGAGACACCTGTCTCGCTGTCTGAATGACCTCCTCCGTGAGCATAATCGCAATGTAAGCAATAAAAACGAAAATGATGGAGAACTCGTGAAACATTGCAACGCATGTGTTAGGTGCAAGCCGTTACTAGACAAGTGTTTTTTAGTTGGGAAAAGTAAGGACAAACGCACTCGGGAAATTATTGAAGCAGAAAAGATAGCCAGATTAGGAAGTGCCTGTGTAAGCACTCCTTCTGTCAAACTCTCAAAAAAAGAAATTGCTTACCTACGCTCGCAGTGAATTTGCGCATGCTTTGAGATGACACGGCAAAATGCATGTATAAATTCTTGTGCTTTTGTTTCTAATCAAGTTGTTAGAAGTTAGCGTTGTGTGTGTCTACTCGTTCTTGGTCCCTTGTCCTGTTTGCGCTATTGTTCAGAAGTATGAACCAACAAGCCCGAATTTCAATGATGTTAAAGCCTGTAAGTAATTCGAGGTGAAGTGGTATTGATGTCATTCGTTGAGTGGCTCTATTACGTTGGGTCCTTTTCAAATGCCCTTTTGTGTGCGTTTGTGAAAAGTCCCTTCTATCAGCGGGAGTTTCAAGAATACAGTGCGGCCTTTTGTTTGCATACTTATTTTTGTTTGTGTGCTAAGAGTGTCCTTCTTAACATTTGGAACTGATTTTTATCGGCATTCTCTGAGCGAGAAGATCGAAACAGCTTCAGCTACATAGTCATCAGCAAAGACTCTAATCTTTAACCAAATCAAAATCACTAAGTGATGATAAGAATTCGAGGTGAAAGTTAAAACTTGTTACATATTCTGTATGTTATTAAATTAATGCAGCATTTGCAGGAGCGTAACAGCACGATCCAGCAACAAAATTTAAGTGTCGCATTCTCGTTGCATTCTTGGGTACAGCTTATACAAAAAACTTTTTCTCCGCAATAGAAACTGCTCATTCGCTTATAATAAGGCGGCGCGCGTTGTTCATGTTCTAAGAAAGCGTGTTGGCGAATAAAATATAAAATATTCGCCTTGGAAGGCGTTGAGAAAACGACAGCAGACTTAATCATACACTAATGCCGATTCTGAAGATTACAGTTGACTATTTTATCTGCGATGTTTGTGTGGCGCAAAATATACAGAGTGAGCTTCTTCTTACACAGTTTGCTATACATTTCTAGCAGATATAAATCCATTTCGTCACTCTGCCCTTTGCATTAGTCACGCTATAGGTGCTTACCCCCATCCCGAAAGTACCACTGCACAGGTGTATTTATTATTTGCCTGGATGAAAATCGGCTTGAATGGCCTGCCTACCGAGACCCCACTCCATGCCAGCACTTTGCATTTTAAATGCGTCATCAATATTTGAATCAAGAAATTGAGCTCTGTATATATTAACAAGTAAACAAAGGGGACGGAGATTTCACGTTAAAAAATCAAGTTAAAAAATGGTGGTTTGGTGAGTGTTTTGCTGAGACTCTGAGCCTGAAGACCATGCCATTTTTTGTTTAAGTTCATTCAACACGGTCCGTACATGACTCACGAACCTCTGAAGTCGTTTATCAAACTTGAGTCGAGAGAATTGCAGGCGCATCTAAGAAATTTTCTTCACACGCGGAAGTACCCAAAATTACAGCCGAAATTCATGAAACCCAACTCCAGTATCGTCAGCGTACAACGGCTGCACGGGGAGCTCCAGTTCGGAAGGAGCGTTATCAGTGGTTGGCTTGGCTCCGCGACCAATAAGCGTGGCTCGGCTCAAAAAACTGCCGGCGCCCCTTTTAGGAAAACCAGGCTTCGCAGGAAATAAGTATACAGTTACCGCAATGGAAACGAGGGCAGAGCGGAATTAGATTCTCATCACACAGCCTTAAAGGGAGACTGAAGCACTTTTTTTGAAAATCCGGCTGGCAGCGGCGTCCTCTAGTTTTTAATGCTCTATGCTCGAATATCGCATCCAAATAAGGCACAAACAAGCGCGAATTGCCTTTTTTAGCAGAAATATGCGGCCTGTGCCGCGGGGCACGCCGCGCGGCGCGCCGCCGCCCGTGATTGGTCAAGAGAGGTCGTGACGTCATTTTGAGGACTGGAGAAGCTGCCGATGCGGATCCGGCGCTGTGCTGAGTGCAGATCGCAGCTTTCCGTGGCGTTGTAAAAGCGAATATGGCGACTATTTTTTTACTGACCTCCAAAGAAAATGATACTACAGTTTGTTCATTCCACGTATCACCTGAAAGCAAAAAAAGACACGAGCAAAAAATTCTACGCCTAGCACAAGCATACGCTAGCGTGAAAGACACGTATGCAGACCATGCGTAAAAGGTGTCAGCACAACCTCGGCTGGTATTCTCGGAAAGGAAGGGGTGCGAACAATACTCAAGTCAATTACCACCACCGGACGCCTCCTGGCTCGCCCGAAAGAGCGTCATCCTAAAGAAAAGGCCGAAAGCGCTGTGTACAAAAAATCCTATTCTCACTACTCGGCGTAGGTTGGGGCAAGAAAGTATTTCAAGGAAACGATGAAGCAGCACAAAGCTGATGTCAAAATTAGCGAAACGCAGTGGCCAAGCACTGCGAGGCATGTGACCACAGGATATTGAAGGAATCATTGTGCGCTGGAAACCAAGCTAAATACGCGCACAAGGCTGCTGCTTCACTCGTGGCGCGTTCAGCAGATGCCAGAAAATATTAATCGCTGCCTCGGAAACGTTCGCCCTTCCTTTGCAGTTTAGGTTCAGTGAAGTAGTGGCCAACTATATGTGTGTTTAAAAGCCAAGCTAGCTGCAACTCGTTCGCTGCCACAACTTGATGAAGAAACCGACTAAGGTTGCGAGACATGGTGTTTTTTTTTGCAAAAACTTGGTTGGCATTCATTTCTCTGTTAAATTTGCATCCGAAATCAGAACGTCGAACGCTTTCATTTTAATCGCTTAGATACGATTAAACGAGATGCCGCATATGAAGAGCTTCAATGCTTGCTTGCTTTGCTTTATTGTGTTTTGCTTTGCTTGCTTGCTTGGACACGTCGAACCGAGTATAAAATCACTAACCGAGCCTTGCTGAGCACGCCTCAGGTGGTCTGGCCGCACCTAAGCTGAGAAGAGCAACACATGCTTGATCCTCTATTAGGTTTCTGCAGGGGCATATTTCTAGTGAGCATGTTTCTGCTTTTAGAAGAGGCGCTTCTTCGAAATGGTGACACGCCTCTCATAAGCGAGGAAATGAAAGGAACTGCGTCATGGTTCAGCCGCGACCGAAATCTCCAGAGATCACATTAGGGATAAGCTCTGCATGTAGCCGATCTCACGAAAGTGCTTCCAGCAGAGTACGCCTGCTTTGGTCGGCTTGAATTCTTCGTCAAAGAAGCGAGCGCTTGGGCTGCGAGCGTATGATCTTGCGGAAAACAGTGGAAGACGACACAGTCGCGGGCGTAGTTGTTCGTGGACACGAAAGCAGAGTAGTACCTCGTGTTGAATCTGATTCTCAAAGTCGGCTGACACGCTTAGTACGTCACAACGCACGCAGTACGAGGAACAACGCATGCAGCACGAGAAACAACGCGCGCTGAAAGCTCTCTCGGGTGCGCCGAAGTATCCCCGGCTCCTCAACGTGACGTCACGTTGGCCGAAATGGACGAGGTTTCCCTCTCCGCTGTTCTCCACTCCTGCGGTCGCGCGGGGCGCGGGAGATTTAAACATCGCATTTTTAATTGGTGATTGCGCCACTGTTTTGGCCAAAATCGAAAAAATAATTTCACAGACGTGATCAGCAATGACACTACTTCAAAACCCTAAAAAATTAGCTGATTCGAAAACCACCTCAGTATCCCTTTAAAGACATTCATACAGTAGTGCAATCCGATGTTGGCACGGATCCGACTCCAAGGTTTTTCCACCAAATTCATACGTCAGCAGCCTCATGGCGAATAAACGGCCCTCTAAAAAACACACTAGCAAAGCATGCAGTGAGCCAGACGCATTGACGACGGCGCGACTTCGAAAGCGATGTAGAACACTTTCTAAATGGCTGCCAACGACCGACGTTTAGGATCACGCGCGATGCAGCTCCACCAAAAATTAATCCTGATTGCCGTGAACAGCCGGAATGCTCACACTTTTCCTATATGCGTTCAAAGCACAACACAGCGGCTGCGTGCTGAAGCACTTGGCACTTGTTGTACAGCACTGGAGTCTAGCGGTATGCAACGACGCAAAGGCGCAGCAGCGATTGCATCCTTCCGCTTTATTGCGCCTCTCTGGAAAAAGTGTTGTAAACGACGTGTGAATGACGTCACGACCCTGCAGGCCAATGAGAAATTGTGTGGTTACGCCATCACTGTTATACTGTGTGATCGTTGTGGGTTGTTTGAATTAGCCGCGCGATGTCATGTGGTTGTGACGTCAGCACTCTCTCGACCAGTACGTATTTCCTCGACACGCCCTCGCCGACGCCGGCTTTTCCGCTGAACGCTTCTCTCAACTTTACGCATTAATTGTCTGAAGCTGCTTTTCAGGTAAATTTCGACCACATTTACTTCAACTGACGCTAATATCTCTGGAAAGGAACGATTTCGTATTTCTCAACTCTTCACACGACGCACTCGTTCATGAGTTGCTAGAAACGACACCTGAAGCATTTCAAGGCTTAGTTGTCATAAGGCGTTCTAAACAATAAACGCATACCATGAAAAAGACCAATTTACGATTTAAAAATCTCTTAAATAGGCGTTCGATAAGAACTTAGCTTTGTGGTGTTAAATATTCGTGCCGATTGAGACTAAGAATATATTTCCGAACCGGTTTATTCAGACGCTGTGATTCCTTTAAAACACGCCCCGAAATATCGCGAGAAGGAAACAATGTCTGCTCTTTTATTTTCTGCGTTTTACATTGGAAACGTGAGCCATGAAATTATATTAAGCAAGTGATACTTTTAACACCGAAAGCATTGTCACAAACATCAAACCTTTGGCACAAAGGCCGCCAGCAATGGATAGATTGCCAAACTCTGCTTGTAGCAAAAAATTCTCCTCGTCACTGGCAGATCATTATATGAAAGTTTATTTTCCACAAACAGAGACGAGCATTAGGAGAAGTAAATGCACGCTTTCTTATCAGTCTAGTGACTGGTCTTGAAGCCCTTTTCGCTTCCTTTGAAAAAAAAATTCGTACGATCAGCAAGTGCGCAGATAAAAAATAAAGATAAAAGATCTTAGCATGCTTTCTTCCATTTCACCTCGGTTGCATTCTTTAACGATAAAAAAAACGAAAATTTGGAATTCATCAAGAAACAAAAGTTTCGAACAGTGTGACAGAACGCAATGTTGCCCGAACTACTGTGGCGACGCCAGCGACAAGTTTTGGTGTTTTCTTCTTGTGTCTGAAATGAGAAAAAAAAATGATTCATAACTCTTTTCATTTTACGGTGTCGACGGCAGCTACTTTATTACGAGTGTTGCGGAGAAGGTGCCTAAGAGAAAAAAAACGACACAGTCAGAACGCGAGCTTGAACAGCCAAAAAAATGCCAAACGCGAACAAGGGTGTACGTCTGAAATTGCTCCTTCCTTGTCATGGTTCTGTATCATTTTCTTCTTGCTTCAACCCGCTCTATTTTTTTTCTTACGTAGCCGAAAAAAGAAGTGATGATAAAAGAGCCGCTTGCCAGGCGAACTACTTCGCGAGAGACATGTTATCACATGGGAGGAGCCTCGGAAGACTCCACGCGAGCAGTGTGCGTGAGAGTAGTGGAACAGGAACGAATCTTGTGCGGTAGCTAACTGAATTTAACTTTTAGGATACTTACACTTTCCAAGAATCGCAAACTGACGCACTAAGAAAGCTGTGACATAAGGCACGACCCAGCCTCTCTCTTTCTGCCCTCTCCTCCCACCTCGCACCTCTCTAGAAGAAAAAGGCGAAATGCAATAGAAAATTGGAAACTTGCCTTTTACGTAATGAAAACTCCCGCTCGTTGCCACCTAGGTAGAACAGGACATATTCCTTTTTGTCAGTAAAATTACCTCGAAGCAACATTGTTACTGCAAACCCATTTCAATGCTACCGCTTTCCGGTGAAGAAATTAAACCTTATGTCTGGTCGCCGTAGATAGCTAAAGGTCCTCGCTTGGAGAAACGCTGCACTAGAGAAAGTTCCAAGCATCAATTCACAAAAAAGGGTATTTCGAATGTTAATTCAAAGAAGGTCACAGCCGCTTTGCAACTGCATCCTAAAAGTACGGTAGACGTTGAGCTACTACAATTTGATTATCGAAGGGCGCTAACCAGGCTCTTCAAAAGTAGGAAGGTGGGTTAAGTGGCAGTAAGCTGGGAAGTGGCACGAGCACGAAAGGCAGAATTCTCTTGGTACGAGCTTCGGAGGGCCAGTATAGCAGGTGGGATCTGTATTGAGTAGACTGAAGTGGTGCCGACCAGAAGTAAGAACTGCATTGGTTTTTATTTTATGGAGGTTTAACGCCCCAAAGTGACTCAGGCAATAAGGGACGCTGTAGTGGAGGCCTCTGGAAATTTCGACCAATTGGGGTTCTTTAACGTGCACTCACATTGAACAGTACACGGACCTCTCGAATTTCACCTCCATGGGAACTCGACCGCAGTGTCCCGGATCAAACCCGCATCTTTCGGGTCAGCAGCCGAGCGCCACAACCACTGAGCCGCCGCGGTGGCTGTAAGAGTTGTATTGGTTTGCAGCTCAGATAGGATATTTGCTCGCTTAGCTAGACGACTTCCCGGTCTTGGCGTTTCAGTATATTTGCAACAATTGATCAAATATAAGTATTTAAGAAGCTGAATTTTATTTGTTTCTATTACCCGCTATTGAGATCGGCCGTCTCTTTGACGTGAAAACATTGCCATAGCTTCTTTCGACCTCAAAGCAGGTGGGCGGACAAAAAGATGGTCAACCGCTGATTTGTGATGATGGCCAGGAACGTCCGTTTGCTAGTGTTTAAGGGAGAACAATTGTCCGTCATCGTATCCAGACCGGTAAATTGAAACCGTTCACAAGGTGAACGTGCGTAATCACTATTGACCGCGCTTTAACCTTTCGAGCATGGGAGAAGGACAACATGTGCAGGTACCTGGGTCGGACAAGCAAAGGTACCATCATAGACGCCCCCAGGTTGCTTTATATAAAGGGGGGGGGGGGGGGGGGTAAGATCATTGCCTGCTCATGTCTGGATTGGACAAAATTTCTGGCACCCTTCCTGATGGCTTTTATGGGGGACACTGCTCCCTTTGCCCCCTCCCCCTCTGCTCACGCATGTGGGCATCATCCGCACTAAGTTACAAAGCACTCAATATTTAATTACTTGAAGCCGGAACCCACAAGCGAAAGGGTGAGTTCCACTGCCGCATAAAAAAAAATGACCCCCTGAGAGAGAGTGACGACTGGTGACAGTTCATTTTTCCGTGTGACCAGCTTCGAGCAAAGAGCAAAATTCCCGCGATGGCTTGACCCTCTCTACCTAAGGATGTGGCCAGTGACTGGTCATGGTGCGGTATCGCGCTTCCGATGCGTTTAGCGGGGCCACCTGATTGGAGCTAAGGAACCTGATGATTGAAAAAGAGCCGGACAATTCATGTCAAGTGCTTAATTCTTCACTAAATTTGTATACATGCAAATAAGCCCCTCCTTTATACTTTCGCTGTCGATGCCCCTCTCTAAAAAATGATCCAGTTTGAACTTGCAGATATCAGACTTGTAGACCGCAGCCGAAGTGATCCAAGGCACCACTTCTTACATCAGTGGCTGCGGTTGTATCTACGGTGGATTTAATTCCCACTATAGTAATCCGGTCTAGGGCACAAAAACCTTATTCTGAGATTTAATGAATGTATCTTTCTACGAGATGCGCTTTATCATCATGAGCACGCAGTAATGCTGCTTTGGATCGTAGAAAACAGTTTCATCATGTTCAGCCTTTCATACAAGCTGAGCTGTAGTGCCAGTCTGTATTATAGCGTTGCCCATAGCGTATGTCCCTTCGATATAATGCATGAGTGTAGCCCACCACATCGTTGACCTGTACTCGATGCAGAGGGGCGTGATTCTATTTCCCAATTGCAGCATAGACATAATAGATATGTATTGTTCTCCTGTTTCTCTTTGTGCCAGCAAAACAACAGCGAACGCCGAGGGATAGCAAGCCCAGGCTTTCCCACTCTCCCACGCACCTCCCTTTTCTGGATTGTGCGCACCTTGTCTTTTATTGATCTGTTACTATCGCTGTTTGTGGCTGCCATCTATTATGCATGCGTGACGGCAAGCGACGGGGCTTTCACTTCCATCTTTCTGCTGGCCCGTCACGCGATATGTCAGGCAACACAGAGGGAAGGGGAAGAGCCCCTGGGAAAAGGACAGCTGGTTTTGCGAGGGGTATAAACACGCTGCAGCCGTTTGAATAATAAATATACAGTGCGATAACTTCTCAAGGAAGATACACAAATGCTGAAAGCAGCGTGCATTTTCGTGAGTCTGCAAAGGGAGATGGGCCTGGGAAGCTGCTCGCCGGTAAAAGAAAAAGCCGGTGGCTTGTGATGGTGCTCTTAAGTACTTAGCTCTGCTCGGTGACACTTAGGAACTATGAACGTGTAATGCAGTGGATGGCACGCAGTTTTTTCTTAACCACGAGAACAAATTATACAGCGTTAGACACATTTGGTAAGGAGACAGGCTTTGCCACTTCTCGCGAAGAAGTTGCTTGGAATACCGATGTCTACCTTAGTTCTGGCCTATGCAACTTGAGGTGAAGGTTCCACTATGCGGGCGCGAATGCTTCATTTTAGGCTGTGTCCGCGTCAGCATTCTGCTCGTTGTTCTGGTTCAAACAGCACAATGTGTAGGCATCATTCGAAGGCGTAATATACGTAAGTATTGTGTTGTGTTGGGTTTTATGGCACACAGGCACCTAAGGCAATCATGCGCCAAGCTCATCTGAATGCGCACTCGGTCAACTTATGCACATCGCTATAGTGTAGCTGCATTATGAACTGTGCACAAGAGGGGTTATTTTAGAAGAAGAATTCGGTAGTTTCGTTGATATGACCTGCTTAGTGAAGATGTCTGAAGAAATTACTTCATTAGGGACATTTTCGTTTGGCCTACATATAGAGTAGATGTTTATTTATTATCGAATGCTCTCACAATGTGCGTTCTTTTAATTGTAGTTGATCGGCAGCCTTTTAAATATAAAAAGCTTGGATATCTTGGGCACAATTATGTGTTTTGTATAGGGGTGCACTGCAGCAATATTTTCACCACTTCGGGAGAACAGTATACTGGTGCAGTGTCCGAAGTTTGATAAACTTATCTTCAGTAGTTTGTGTTTACTTACCTTTCTAGTTTGAATATTACCGCAACACTGCCTCACGGAAAGGATTATTTAAATCGGAAAGGCAGTCATAAACTAACTATCGATGAGAAGGTAAACATGGATGCTTTCCGGTGACCGGAACAGCATTTGATCTGATGTGGCTAACAAGAACCGATTCTTTAGTTAAGCTGGTAAAAAATAATTTCACCACTTGGAGAGACCAGTATACTGGTGCAGTGTCCGAAGTTTAATCAACTTATCTTCAGCAGTTTGTGTTTACTTACCTTTCTAATTTTAATATGTCCGCAATACTTCCTCACGGAAAGAATTCTTTAAATCACAAAGGCAATTATAAACTAACTGATGATGACAAGTTTACCTTGGCTGCTCTCCGGTGACCTGAACAACATTTTATTTGATGTGGCTAGCAAGAACCGATGCTTTAGTTGAGCTGGTAAAAAAAAAATATATTAAGTGCATGCTCAACCGACAATTCTTGGGAAACCTGCGCAAATAGTTCCGACGCGACGATCGAGAAGTTTGGTGAACTTGACTGCATTTCGCTGAGCGTAAAATGCTACCGAGGGACTGTATCAAAGGACAGAGGAAAAATACGTGTCTACCTCTTAATGAATGTGCTACGGTCAAGCAAGCTCGATCACTACGC
Organism: Amblyomma mixtum; assembly: GCF_055824585.1. NCBI lineage: Eukaryota > Metazoa > Arthropoda > Arachnida > Ixodida > Ixodidae > Amblyomma > Amblyomma mixtum. The sequence goes on from NC_143016.1 coordinate 18,414,811, forward strand.
CGTGCATGCATGCCACATTGGCTGGAACAGAGAAGCCTGAAGAATTCGTACTTTTTTAGCGGGCCTCATACCTCGATGAAAGCAAGGCCCCGCACTCTGCGCAACCATGCTGTCTAATCATTCAAAATTCCCAGGGCTGTTGCGTGCGCTAGCCAGCAACGTCGCGCACCTTACTGCTATCGGTGTGTTTGCGACAGCCGCACAAGCGTGTCCCGACGAGCGACCGGCCTGTGTTTGAGCACCCGAGCTCCACAGGTCACCACGGAACTCCATTGCTCCTCCTTTCTCTGACGTCGAGGTTTTCGTTACGTGGAGCAATACCTTGGTGGGCGGCTTTAGCTCTGTTTGTCTGTGTTCTAGCGTAGCAACACTCATACTTTTTTTGCTTGGGGTTACGGCATTGAATGTTTCATGTTCCTATTTTGGGAATATATTTCTGCCTCAACGAAAATCATAAGTCTCGGAAGCCGTATGGGCTCGATATGCGAGCGGCTGTAGAAGAGGACAGACACGGTATTCCGTTGATTGCCTTTTATCATAGAATCCATACGTTATTTATATGGCACTGTCCAGTTAGGATCTCGGCACCATTATCTAGAGTCTACGTTCAGCTTATATCTATTTGCCCGCCCATTCTAGACGCGTTGAACTTAGCTGCTCCGTTAGAGGCTGCGTAAAAACTAGGACTGTGTTCGAGAAGACAAAGCTGACGCAAGTGATCGAAGCGCCTTCGGAGCCATTTACATGATGTGTTATATTCCTTACCGAGTCTTTTCATTGCTTTTAGTTTGTCGCACAGATACAGGATCTTTGATTCTTAAATACGATGTTACTTGCACCGGCAAAGCCATGCACTGGCTCAGTTTCTTTCCATTATGTTACTTCATTCGTTTGATACGCTTACGTCTTAATTTTTCATACCTTTCATCTTCGCTGCCCTTTATCTCGTGCTTATTTTCTCTTCCTGACGGTAATGTTCGCTTTAATCTTTTCTGTTGGTTTCTTCCTCTCACTTTTCTCCTTTTCCCTTCTTTACTCTCATTCCTTTTTGAGTTTATACCCCTTCCTTTGCTTTTTCTGTTATAAATTTTACTTTTTCTTTTCTCACCTTCCAAATGTTTTTTTGTATTGTATAAGGTAAAGCACACTCGAACGGGTAATAAGAAGTTCCTTTGCTAGTGTCTCTTTCTATATTGCTTATTGCTTATGTTCGGGTAACTTGCCCTCTTTTATCTCAGAAGCAGGGCGAAATTTTGAATACGGCAACGCGATAGTCTACTTTTGAGGTCGTTTTGGAATGCACTCATGGGTAACATTAAAAGGGAGGCATTGTTACAACCAAGCTCGCGTTAATTTAAATTGGTTAAAATGCAGATAAAGGTGTGTGTGGGCTCTAGCTGTTTTCTATTGGTATACGAGTACGCGGTCAATCCGCGGCAGACGCTCCAAACTTTGTTCTCGACCCTTCCCGATATCATTCAAAAAGTTTATGGCTGCATCTTCAGTAGTGTGGGAAGTAATTTCTATTAATAGTTAATAAAAAACTTTTCCGGTCATGTGAGTGTTGTTTAATTTTCCCGGACGACTGAAAGACTAAACTAATGAAAAAAAATGATCTCCTTGATTTTCTTTCCAGTCGAAATGTTTTTTTTCTCCGAACATTGTAAGCATGATACATTAGTGCCAGGTAGATATAAACCGCGAGCAGAAGTATTTTGTATGTATTTATAGTTCCTTTATTGGCTAAAAAGTACTATTTTCACTGTTTTCAAAACACGCGAGTCGCATTAGTGAGCAGTATAGGACGCTTCATCGGGGGTAGGGGACATATAAAGTCGTCCGCAGACTTGCCTACAGCATACTGAACAAAATTGCGCAGAAACACGAGGAATATGCAGAGATAAAAACAAGGACAAGCCTACAGCACTCGGGAGGCGGCCTCTGTCGTACGTTTATAAAAATTGTCGCTGCCTGGCTCGCCCACTGCACGTTTCAAAGACGCGAGGAGTTAAATGACGAACACTGAGAACGTGCATGCACAATAAGGCCAGGTTTTGTGCCTGGGGACACTCGTAAATGGAAGAAGATGCGACTGCAGGCGGTTCTCCGAATTTGATGCGTGCGGAACTTTCGCGAGAATTGCACGTCCAAGACAACCGAATCAACTGCAACGATGAAAAAAAAAAGAGCGCTGTTTAATTAACTTTTGTCGCATAACAGATCGCGCCCCATCACTTTACGCTGGGCTGCTACGGCCTCAACTTCGAAACGAAAAAAAAACAAAAAAACAACAGTATTTGCGCGGCCGCACAGGCCGGACACATTCGAGCTCTGCAAAGTACCAGGGGACGCTGTCCCTTGAACGCTGCTCTCCTCAGCTCCCGTACCCTCCCGCTTTTGCTTTCCACCACTCTCTCATCATCCAATCTTTCCCCTTTCCCCATTTTATTTGTCGGTTGATCTGAGTGCGGGCAGCTTTTCCGCGCTCGTAAATAGCGTTTTGTTGGTTTATTTAACCGAAGGAGCAAGTGTCGGCATTGGTGTCGAAAGGGCTTGTTCATACAACACTGTGATGAACGGTCGAAGGTGACTATATCCTTCCATTTTTTTTTCTAGACGAGGAGATTTGACCTACTCTATTTTCGTATTGCGAGCGTTCGTTTGCTGTACGATCGATCATCTGCCCCGGCACTCGAGCCCACCAGGGCGGAAGAGGGGCACAGGGCTTGGAACACCAAGCTGAAACAAATCGTTGCGCGAAGCGAAGAGACAACGTTGGGTTACGTTCTGTGAAATGGATGTTAGTCGCGGTGTATGATTTGCTACGGGCAGCTGCAAAAGACGAAAAAAGAAATGAAAGAGAAGAGATGCGCCTGACTGGCGACTGCTCTCTAAACCCTCCTCGCTTTCACAGCCTATAGGGATTCACGTCGGTTCCCGACATATTTCTTCGTGACTAATGTGCTGCACGCAGTTCTTCACAATTTTTTCGTTTAGGGGAAAGCTAATTCGTGTTTTTGCTAAGCTCAGAACACCGGCACACTATGCTAAATAGTTTTGATTTAGTGGGTAGTAGCTGTGGAAGTCCGTAATAGTGCGAGGTTCAGAGGTAAGACTAAACCATACAGATATATCCGTACGACACCTGCTGAGTAAGCAAACTGCTTTTATAACACGTTTAACTGCTCACGAATATAAATGTTAGAGGAAAATTATGCACGAAAGGACATCAAGGAAGAAAAGACGGGAAGGTTATAACAAGTACAGCACTCTGTTTGGCGGCTCTCTGCTGGGTCATTTCCAATTATAAGAGAAGAAAACGGTAAAGAATGGCGTGTAGTGCATGCGCTAAAGACGACTTTAAAGAATGACAACATATCAATACCGTGTTTATGCCAACGTTTACCGTGCTCCTGGACGCCCGATTTTCATCTAGTGTCTAAAAACGGCAGACGTTTTAGCATAGCGTCTCTCCCGCATGAAAAAGACAGTTAGAACGATGGAAAATAGCACAGAATTTATTGCACACATAAATAAGTACGAATTGCAAGCATTTATATGCAGTTACACGCTGGCATAGGCGTGACGTTAATTATCTCTGTTTCTGCATGCTATGGAGATATACAAACTTCTACGTTTGAGTAACAGCCGGCTTAGCGGCTTTTCAGATGTGGCCGTGAAGCTAGCCACCTTTCGTAGCCCTGCCTATACATGGATAGTGCACACCGTTACTTAGGCGTGCTCAGTAAGACTGCGTAAACAGCGTTCAGTGCGTTGCGAATGCTGTGAACAGCGCAACAATTACACTTGTAGTTCGCTTCGCAGAAGCATCGCTTGTGAGCGCGCACACACTGTGGCGCCATGTAGTGACTCTAAGTGCAGTGCAAATCTGGGTTGAAGAAACTTTTCCTCCAATTATTCCTGAGATGACAACGATGAGGGCATAACCTCCCTGTCTTGTTTCAAGAAAGAAAATCAGGAAAAAGAGGAAAATGTTAAAACTAACAGGAAGCTGAAGAATTCCTTTCGTTCCCCTACGACTATTTATACCTGTGCTACACGGGTACTTTCGAATGACATCTGAGTCGAATGGCATTCGAGACTTGGAATGGTATTCGAACTCGACGGACTCCCGCGGTGCTACACGGCAGTTTCCAAACGCATTCGAAATTCTCAGCTCGTTTTCAGTGTACAACGACGACGACGGTCACACTAGTCCGACAACGGCACTATCACGGTGTACAGCATCATGTGATTATAGTGAACTATCTAGTTTACTATAACATGATTGTAATGGGACAAGTTTTTTGGCTAAACGACACCGACGAATCCGATCGGCGGACGGTCAGCCTTCATGCCCTCGGGAGTTCGGCGGCTGAGCGAAAACACGCTGATGAGGGGACAGTGCGAATACATGCGCGCTTATACATTATCCGTATTGGAAATAAGCGAAACGAACGGCTATATTTCACATGTGCACACTTGGACACTCAATAGCGATAACCACTTGCCAAATCAATTTCAGCCGACGACGACTCCGTTTCCTTCAGCGACGACTAGGCCTAGCGAGTCCGCAAAGTTGGATCGGTGATTGCGGTGGCTGTGAAGAACGAATTCACAAGTTTTAGCGAATGCAAATGGTCAACGAGTGTAGTTTTGACAACAGTGACATGAAATCAACTATTGCTTACATCGCAGGACGCGCATACGATGAACGGGAAGCGGCGGTGTGACTCGAGCTGCCGAGCAGTGCTTTACGGTCAGCAGCAGTCGTCGCCGTCGCTAGCTTGTGACTAACAAGTTAGGCCATATCAGTTAGCGCGAACGGTCACCAAACATACTTCTGGATAAAGTAGTTTAAAATAAAGTACTGGGCATGTCGGAGGAAGCCGGGAAAATTAGCGAGAAGCGCCGATCATCCGATGTCAACAACCCGGCTGCAAGGGCGTCCGCAGAATTTTTTGCAGGGGGGGGCCCCATTGGTTGTTGGCGCCGGAGGGGGGGGGGTATGTTCGTAGCAAAAAGGCACTATTTGCGGAGTAAATTTATTTATTTATATATAAATAAAAATTAAACAAAATGCACACATGAAAGAGAAATTACAAACAGCAAATTAAAGCGTGGCTAGGAGAGGTACATTGGAGTTTATCAACGAAGAAACAATTAAAATTAATAAAAAATGCAAAAAGATACTATCACTTCGTGGAGAAGAGTGCTCAGTCTTGCTGCATACGGGTTCTCGACTAACCCGGATTGATGACCAGCACACAGCACAACATGTTCGCAAACACGCAACTACAGTCACTCAGTCAGTCTTCCTCGAACAGCAACTGTAGGCGCCTCGGATTTTTTTGGGCGAATTGCGTAATTACACGTGTGAGAAATTCACTTCTGTGCTTCATTACACGCTCTCGGTGCACACTCATCATACACATTGATTGGAAAAACTGTTGAACGCGTACGTTGAAAACAAAAGATGACTATATATACAACGAAAACTTATTTACATGATAAATGCACGCTCGCAGCTTCATACACCTCGCTCCATCTTGCTCGCGCATCCGCACAGTCGAACAACCGCACACACACTGCTCGCCGCTCGTCGTTTTCTCGTCCGCTGTCTTGGTTGTTCTCAGCTTCGCTGACAACCGGCCACTAAAAACACCGAAGCACAAACACAGAGGCGCGCACTTTGGGGGTGAAAGGAACGCCGCGCAACTTCCGAGGGGAAGGGACACTCGCCACTCCGGTCGGAAAAATTGTTTTTTGTGTTTTTATGGGGTTCAGAGCCCCAAAACGACTCAGGCTATGAGGGACGGAGTAGTACAGAGTTCCGGATAATGTCGACCACCTGGGTCTCTTTACCATGCACTGACACGCACAGTGCATGGGCGCTGTTGTGATTTGAGGCCCAGCCAGACGGTGACAGGCGAGCCAGGCAGGCGCCATCGGGCTGCGTTGACCAAAGGTAGAGTGTACTAGAATACCAAAGGCGCTGGTTTTCGCAGAAGACGCAAAGAACGCTGGTGTGGGGGCGCCTCTGGAGACTGCGTCGCCGTGAACAAAAGCATCTAATCCCCTTTGCCGGAGATTCTGAAAGCGGCGCTTCTACCGAACTGCACTCTCCCGTGGATCGGAGGAGACAGCGAGCGGCGGCGGCGGCGCCAACTCATCGCCCGCTTGCCCCTGAGCAGCCCGACAAAGCGGGGGTGGACACGGCTGATTTGTTCTTCCCTCCTGAAGAATTCATCGGTGACCGGCGTAACGATAGGTGAAAACAAGATGCCCCGTACACTGTCTGCCTCCGTGTCGCTATCTCTCTAGACACCCATCTCAAGACGGCTCGAAACACATGCTCGCCGGTGCCGCTGTATGTCTGCAACAGCTAGGTCGCCCTTCAGTAGAGTTAACGATGGCGTGGTTTGAAAACGGCGGAACGACGCGCTCCCGGACTCGGCATTTCGCAGATGTGACCCAAAGCGTGGAAGCGGGGCTGCTTTTACCCTTTTGGCTGAGCGCACCACCGCCCCTGGCGTGCGGCCATCACTCACGGTTCGAGTGAGTGATTTTCCAGGGGGGTGCAGCCGCCCCCCCTTGCCCCCCCCCCCCCCCTCCGGACGCCCATGCCCGGCTGTCAAGTGTTTCTCAGGCGAGCGATCGCGTCGGCGCTTCCCACAGATTGTCGCACTGCGTAAACAAGCACGGGTGCAATTGGTACAGAAGAGAAGAGATTATTTAATAGAACTAAAGCGCATATTTCGTTTTGTGTCTTGCAAACGAGCACAAGCTGTTCATACGAAGCGATGTAAACCAATGTAAACAGCAGTATGACTGCAGTCGTCCTCATCGGCGCACTCCTGGGGAAATTTCATGCACACGCGGTAAATGTTCATTGGTGTACTATTATCTGCAAGCACTCACTTAGACGGAACACGAACAATTTGCTAAACAAACAGCAGAAAAAAGCGAGTAGCGGGTATCGAAATGAACAGCCACAGAGCCGAAAGCAGTCGCGCGGCGGTGGGCGGGGCGAAGCGACGGAGGCGGCGACGGCTATTGGTTGGTTCGGGCTGTGTCGCGTTTCGAAGGCATTCCAAAATCTGGAATGTCTCCGCGGAGCTCCTTCGACTGCAAAGTCATTCCAACCGAATGCCGTTCAAAAACGTCGTGTAGCAGCGCACGTTTGGCAGTCGAGTCGAATGACGTTCGGTTGGAAGGCATTCGAAACGCCCGTGGACGGCATATAGTTAGGCTTAACGGCTTGAGAATCGCCTGACATCTGATCAATATTCGCTAGTTGTCACTTCATTCACAGGCATTCCTCTGAGTACTTGCACGACTGTACGTCTGCCGGTAGAAACAAGCCCACCCCTGTAAAACCCCTATTGGAAATGACAGTATTATGAAATAAATGAAGACCTCGACGTTTGATTGACTGCGTGAACGAATGCCGCCATTCAGAGCGAGATATCATGCCGACGACTGCGGCGGTGAGGCTGTACTTGGTCGAAACCGGGCGATGAGCGCATCACCATGTCTCGGAACTCACTCTTGGCAGTTTTCGAGGAAAACGTACGCCTAAAATAGACCTCGGAAAGTGCTGGCACAGCGATGATGACTGAGCATGTGCAGGTATCATCAGCCTAGACCGCTAAACGGTAACATAAGCACGGTAACGATGTGCTATAATTCTCTATTATTTGTGATAATGAGCCTACAACTTCTGAATAAATATTAGGGCATAGGGAATTTGTTTACAATGACATGGTAATTTAGCGCTTCTGTGCCACATTCACGGTAACCTCCACGGTAATATGGCGCTTCCGCGCTCCTGTGGACGAGTAGAGACCAAGTCGTCGCCATTAGCATGCTATCCTTCTTCAGGCAGATATATCCCAATGACGGGAACATAAGACGCATTCAGTCTATTTTAAAGCTTGATTCACATGTCTGACGTGATGTTGCAACAGCTGCGAATATAATCAGCTGTATTTTGGCGCTGTGCTACCCAAGGCGGCGTCGTAGCTGAGCCCATATATTCAGTACTGAAAGAATCGGTGTTAAAATATTTTGGCAAAAAGTGCTGAAAGCGCGCTGAATCTTATGCTCCGCTCATGTCGGTGTTCGAATAATAGCTCCAAATGCATTTCATTATTCGCTGTTTGAGTAGACATGGCCGCAATCTTCCTAGCGTCATTAATAACGCAGCTCTTCTCCATACTCCGGACGTCAATGGAAATTTTTACTTTACGCCAAGAAATCGGACAATCAGTTTCTGGTGCTGTTGTCATGTGCATCATGTATATCGGGGTGGCTAATGACCTTCGGCGAGAATGCGTTACTGTGGCCCTTGTTCTTTTCTCTGCCATAGAGATATTGAAACAAAGGCCAGCCCACTAAGACACCGACGAAAGCTCAAAGTCCGAAAGAAGAGACGATCCTAACGCGAGCAATGCTATGTTAGCTGTGCTTTAGAGCATGAACCACCGGGCCTTGTAGTTAGCCAAAGGCTAGACCCAGCTCTGCAAAGTCATTAGGATCATCAAGGAGAAGTTAGCGTCACTAGGAAACAAAAATTTGACGCCGACTAAAAGTCTATGTCAAAAACTAATAATTCAGCACTAACGAGTCAAAGTGGACTATTATTCAGGACGCTGCTAAATGTTTGACTTCGCACCAAGCATTACTAGTCTCGGTTATTACGTTACCTAGCAAGCCATTGCAGAAGAAATTATTATATCATGGGTGACATTCCTGATACACGCAGAACATTGTGTCAGGCAGACAGAAAGCACTTGCGGCGTTGTAAAACGTACTCGACAGTAAATTTACGAGAATAGGTAAAGAAGCTATCCATCGAGTTGGTAGTTTTTCTCTGTCGTGCAGTTACCATCACATTTTCCTCTTTAAAATAAAAATTCAAGGTACGAACGCCCTGTTTAAATCTAATTCCACAAAACATTTCTGTCTCAGGTTTTTTTTTCTTGCTGCCCTTCAAATATGCAATGAGTTAGCTGAATTCGCGAAAAAGCTGCCTTAATCTCCGCATCCTATCAGAACCTACGACATCATCAGACACTTGTTATCAATGCTTGCTACATGACGAAAACGGAAGCTAATACAATTAAGCAACTGCAAGCCCTTCCCTCTTGCGAAAGCGCACAGATCTGCTTCCTCCCTTGGGCGCCACTGATACTTCGATGAGCAAAGAAACAGGTGACACTTCCATGACGCGAAGGGCTTTGGGCTATCTTTTACACTCGACCACATATCCATAACGGCTGCTAATAATAGAAACATCTTTAATAAAGGCAAATCATTCAATTCTTCGGTCGACAGCCTGTGAGGCAGACATAACTGCAGTAACAAAAACCTGGCTTCAGTATACAACGTACCAACTTCGTCAAAAGTAACCGGGAACCGCGTTTGCTTTTCTGTCGTATAGTGGTGCTTTTACGGCACCCGTAAAGACGGAAAAGTCTGTACAAGTGCGAGGTAGGCTTCTCTTTACTTCACATAACTTCACAGCTGAAGGTGGGCTTCGTTTCTAATGCAGAAACCTCTTTTCTTGGTTACTTTTGGCATACACAACTCATTTCACGGGACATTGTTGCTTAACTTTGTTGTCTATTGTCACATTCTGTACCAATAATTTTTTTACCCAAAAGTTTAAACTTTCCTGGTCAAGCTTTGTCTGCGCAACTATCTCCTAAAAGCCTACCCTCATTGTACAGCAATGAGTTGTTAGACTTCTTAAATTCTCAGTTTCTGTTTCTCAATCTACACCAATGTTTGATTTTTTGGAGTTCTCATACAATCTATTTCGAAGTTTTTTAACTACCATATTTGTTACGTGAAAACTGCTGGCAGTCAGTCTGCATTAAAGGACGTCACACTTTCAGTGCAGCAGGGCTTTGCTTATAGCCCTCTGTTTTTCTGCTCATTTACGACTGGTTTTTCTGGCACTAGGTGGGCCCTCATAAACGTAAAAATCTGCTAAGCCATAACGCACACCCATCTTTTATGGCACGCATGTCATAACATTCCTTATGCGCTTCACATTCTCTTGGGGCAGCGTGATGTCCGAGGTACAGCTCGCGATAAAGTGGGCAGCAGTCCATGTTTTCCGGTGCGAGCAAAGCGCGTTCGGCGCCAGCGCTGCTGAACAAACTGCAGGCATTGTTTTGTGTTTATAACACTTGAAGGAGTAAATCATTCTGTCTTGCACCTTTTTGCTGTTTTGTGTTATGTGAACTTATCGAGCAACCGTGCTACACTACACTTGAAGACACTGTTTTCCTGCCACGCGTCTGCTTGATAGCCGCTCTCCCGAGAATAGCAGCCTCGGTGAACGCTCCTAGTAGATTGCTGCATATAACTAAAAGACCGAACACTACGAAGGAAGTGATAAAAAACAACCGTTATTTGACTTTAGCGCCTTATCTCGGCCAGCAGTTTAAGCTGCGGTACACTTTTTACAGCACAAAGAAAAAACCATTCAAAAACCGCAGTCTTCTTTCATCACTTATTTGCTTACTTCCAGCGGCTCTGCGTGATTCAGGTGTTCTGCGCGTGGAGTGAGCGTGAAATGGGCGTGTGTAATCAATTCCACGAGTACAAGGATATCGCACAACCGATAACTGGTACTTGTTGCAGTGCCACTGGTCGTTCTAGTAGGAACAGCATTAATTGCAGTATTTGTAGCAGCAGTGGCAGGATCTGAGTGAGTGAGCGTTTACTAATGGTAACACTAATTGTAGTTGTGGTACAGGCACATAGATGAGTGTAGTTAGATTAAAGTAGCTGCACATAATACTACTACGATCGCTCCACTGCAACTTTTGCAGCTCCAACACAACTACTGTACACAACCACGTTACACTTTCCCATCCTCATTTCCTTTGCAAGTACACAAAGCTGTAGTTAAGGTCACGCTCGTGTCTTTATCAAGTTTCATCGGCCGCGATGACAACATAGAAAGTGTTTTCATGATTTTTCTTAAATAAAAAGCATTTGTTCTCCAGCACTTTTAGATGACATGTTGCTCCACATAGGCCAGTGGAAAAGATAACTCCGAATGTACACACCTTCCGTGCACCGATATTATTTTTGCTTTCAAAGAGAAAAAAAGTGAAATACTTAAACTTCGAGCAAACACACTTCTTTGTGTCTCGATCAGATCTTTCGGACGTGGTGCGAAAAGGCCAACCGTGGCCCTGTATAAGACCTCTGGAGTTCAGTTTACTAAACGAGGGGTCAGTCCTTCTGAGCGAAGCCACGAACTGATGGAGTCCCCGCGCGCAACCTCGATCCCACGTCCCAAACTTCTCTCCTTCTCTCAACGAGGGATCGTCCTTTGAAGTGCGGGTGGTGGAAAAACAAAGCTGAATGTGCATCTTTTGCTTCTTTTGTACAGCCATCTACCCTTTTGATGACCACTGTTGGGCCTCATTTTTTTTCATTTCTTTCCTCTATTCTCTAATTTCTTTTTTACCGCAGCTCAACCTCGCAGTGTTAGCTCACACCTGCAGTGCAGACCTTGAAAACGCAGACATTCTTTTTTGTTTTGACTGTCAGCGATTTCCGTCTTCACGCTGCTGCTCTAACAACCTCTTAGATGTCTTGCTAGTCTTACGTCTTTCTGTCTTCCATCTTGAGCTACCAGCGCTGACAATCTGCTGTTCATTTTTTTTCGTTTCTAAGTATCACTATAAAACCTCCCAGTTCCTGAGGGGTCTAATTCCCAAAACTTTCCGGGAGCAGCTGAAACTCTACGCCTCGCGCTCGAGACCAGTATGAGCAACGTTTAGCCACTTCGTGTTTTCTTGCCTTACATTGCACACCGTTCCAATGTTCACTTTTGTTTCCCACATAATTGGCGTATTCCTGCTGCCTTATGGAGAGTTAAACTTTCCATAAGCCCTTTGGGATTTTAATTTGGCAGGAATGTGAGAACACATGCGGCAGATAAAAGACAATTTTACTTGCCCACACGAGAAGTGAGTACAGAGGACATGTTTTGTTGGCATGTCAAATGGTGACTGTGTTCTAGCGAGGTTTAATATACAAATTTGCTGGCAGCGGAATAAATTACGCTGTAGTTAACACTACCGTCTCCAGCACTGCTACTGGATGCGGAGAAGAAGCATATTATGGGCATTATGGATTCTACACTCACGCTTGGCAGGTAAAATGAAAGTCATCCTTTATGAGAGTACTAAAAATAAACGCTTTTGAAAAAAGTAGCTCTAACTGCCTCCATAAATTCTGATAGCCTTAGCCGGTTCAGCGTCTGTTTTCGACGGTGCTGTAGATGAGGTTACCTGTCATAGATGTCATATATGTCATATCAACGCAAACTGTATGCTCTTGTTTAAAATAATTTCTCGTTCAGAGATATTACCAATTACTGGTTATTTGAGCCACGCAGTATTCGTGCCGAATCATAGAAAGCATTGTCAAGCTGAATACTATACTCAACTTAATCCTAATTTGAAGGCAAACTTTATGCCGTGAGCAGTAATGCTAATATAATGAATGCCCGCCACTCCTTCGCGGAATTTTGTGCACTTGCGTGAGATGATGGCTTCAAAAACCATATATTTTCTACGCTTAAAAGAACAGCCAAATAACTATTTCAAGAATAGTTATCATACCAGGCATTTCGATAGTTTTTTTTTTTTTAAACGTGAGTGGCACCATTTTGACAGTACTTTGAATTGAGAACGAATTCTTAGACTGCTGGCTTGTGGACGCTTTTCTAACTTACGTAGCGAAAATAGCGTAGCTGTTTTTGAATTTTTTTTTAATAGTTGACTTTAAAAATTCTGCTCGACATATCAATACCATGAGCAGAAAGCATACTGAAGAGAGATATTAGGGCAATTTTGGGGCATTGTAATCATCATGGAGCAGACTGCCATCGAATCTGGACACGTGGTACTGCAGAAGAGAAAAATACCGGTGGCAAATTTGAACCATTAAGCCATCAGTTTCAATTTTTCTGGAGATTATGAAGCGTTTGAGTCAGTTATACCTTGTTCAACAAAAGATACAAAACAAACTCTGCAATTCGGAAAAAAACAAGCTAAATCTCTCAATATGCAGCTTATATGGACCCGTAAACGTGCGTAGCCACGTTCATAATTCATCAATATACTCTGCTACTTTTTCTACTAGTTAGTTAAAGTAGAAAGGTGCGCAGAAATCCCTGCATTACCAAGAGAATGGAAGCTTCTGAAAGACACAATATGCATGCATGCATGAAAAGAACTGTGTACACTCGAACTTTAGATCTGAATAGTTCGGAGGCCAATTTGCACGGCTTTTCACTGGAGCTGCTGTGGCTTCACAGATGCAAACTCGTGAAGGAGAAATGAAGCCACGACGACAATAACGCCCTCTAATTAGTAATGGTAGACACAATTGCATAAAAGGTGAAAATAATGAGCTCTGTGCTTCTCTCAGCGCAAGTAACCACTGAAAACTCATTAGCATGCTGTGAGGCGCATGCGCTATAGCCTGGGTTCACAGGACGATCGGAACATTCGGAACTGTGAACTTCTTTTAATTAGTGACAGTCTGCGAGAACGTTTCATGTATTTTTTTTTCAGGTTCTTTTGAGGTTATGTTTGTGCGACAGGTTTTTGTGCTGCATTCTTCGTTTCAATGACGCCTCCGAAATATGTACGCAAATAAATAAAAATTACAAGCTTGAAATCCTAACTCCAGATTTTCGCCTTTCTTTCCACACTACAAAAGACGAAAAAAAAATAAACTGCGTTGGGTTGTAGTTTGTAATATATTCAGCAACACGTTGTTTTGGGAAACGCACGTGGGCCTTCGAACAGAAATGTAAGCTAGAAATGGATACACAAAAAAGTTGGCCCGCCTAAGAGCTTTGCGGATCAAATTGTTTCAGTCTGGAAAACAACTTCTCTTTTAGAATGGTGCTTACACACCTGTTCTGAGCGGGAACTGCGTCGCTTGACTTCTTGAAGTTTTTGCAGCACTACAAAAAAACAAGGACAGAAAGAGAGAAGTACACAGGACGGGCGCTGTCCTGTATGTTTTTTCCTTGAGCTATGGCTTTTGTTATGTTGTGTATGATGTCACCGAGTATCACGGTAATTGCATTTCTAGAGTGAAGAGCTGTAACTAAGGGAGTCTGTGTAAATAATACAGTTTCTGAGGTTTTAATTTAATATTCTTTTTACGGCTAAGCATAAAGCGTAACATTCGGCTGTGAAAATTGATGCACATGTGGAAGTGCGATTATTTCCTTCTCATGCCCTCGTACTACTGCACTTTCTACCTAGGCATCTGTTTTTGAACCGTCAGTAAAAAATTCCGTAAAACCATTGTATTTTTCCTCGAGTGCAAGAAATTCTTGTACTATATGTTGTTCTGGAGTTTGCTTTTGTGAAACTGTGTAAGAGTGAAATCGCATATTGAAGGAAAGTTGTGCCATGGAGGTAGTCGCTCTCGTCTGAGCGCAATGTTAGGTAATGCGTTCAGTACGCCGAGACTGTGGCACATCTCTTCAAAACGCAGGAGGAGTGGCCTGGTAGTTTGTGGTTTGTTATTAAAGAGTGTTCTGGGTGGACACTTTGTAACTATTTCGTAACAGATATGTTTCGGTAGGGAACGGATTTTTAGAATGTAAGAACATGTGAGCATGATTTTTCTGCCTGTGAGTGATGGTTCGGTTCATTACTTTCAACATAAAGACTGTTTATAGGCGACGTCCTATAAGCACCAGTTGCAAGACGTAAACCTAAATTTTGCTCTGGGTCCAGTCGTTTCAAGTACGATGGCCTTGCTGAAACATATACTATACTACCATAGTCTAATGGGGATCGTACCACAGAGCGATAAATTTTTAGAAGGCCTGCCCTGTCAGAACCCCAGTGTTTATGTGAAAGGACATTGAGTATGTTCAGTGATCGGGAAGTTTTTTTTTTTTAACGCGTTAATATTAAGCAGGAAAGCGAGTTTTCTGTCAAATGTTGTGCCTAGAAATTTATGTTAATTTTTTACGGGTAAATCTATTTCGTTGAAGTGTAGGGTGGGGTGTGCCTGTAAGCCTCGTTTGAGGGAAAACGGAATGACCACTGTTTTCTGTGGAGAAAACCGGAAACCATTTCTGTCTGCCCATGTTGCCAGTTTATTTATTGTTAGCTGTCTTTGTCTTTACCATGCTGATATGTTGGAGGATGTGTGAGCTATCTGGAAGTTGTCTACATAAAGTGAATAGATAACGGACCTTGGTATTATTTTGTTAACAGAATTAATTTTTACATTAAAAAGAGTTGTGCTTAAAATACACCCTTGAGGCACTCCATTTTCCTGAATAAAATCCCTCGAAAGGGTTGAGCCTAGAAGACATTAAATCAGCGGTTAGATAAAAAGTCTTCAATGGAGTTCAGCATTCTGCCACGGATGCCAAGTACAGTTAAGTCCTGAAGAATCCCGAACCTCCATGTTGTATCATATGCTTTTTCTAAATCGAAAAAGACTGCAAGACAGTGTTGTTTGTGTATAAAAGCTTCTCTTACAGTATTTTCCAGACGGACTAGGTGATCTGCAGTGGAGCATCCCTTTTTGAAACCACACTGGTGGATATCAAGAAGTTCGCAGGATTGAAGAACAAAGGTTAATAATCTTATACTCAAGACACTTACAAAGGATTTGGCCAAGGTAACTGGTAAGGACTATGGGTCTATAACTGGTAGGAGAGGTTGGCGGTTTGCTAGGTTTAAGAAACGGTACAATAATAGCTTTTTTCCAGGCCTCAGGTATTTTACCTGATATCCAAACTGTGTTAAAGAATCTTAAAAGTGCTTCTACGGCAGGCTCAGGGAGATGGGCAAGCATTTCATAATGAATCTCGTGAGATCCTGGAGCAGTTGTTTTTCTGGCAGACAGTACTCTATTTATTTCTTGGAGAGTAATTAGATTGTTGTACTTTTAATTAGCACCTCCACTTGTTGGAAATCTTTGTTTTTGAGCTGTTTTTGTGTTTTAAAAAAGGCTGCGTATAGTGTGATACGATTCAAGAAATCGTATTCTGAAATGACACCTTTGACTGTGTTCAGTGATCGATGTGCACTAACAGAGACAGCAATGTTTCCAAAGTTTGTTAAATCTGGAAGCTTTGAATACTGTGTTTGGTCACGGATTTAGAGGAAGATGTCGCCGCTGGCTAGTTTTGTTACCTTGTAGCCAAGGCCCAAGGCTTCAGTCGGAGATTTAGAGACTATGAACGGGGGTATTTTCCTGGCTGGCATTTCAGCTTCTTCGCTATGTATGACATGATACTTCGGGAACGTTTCCGGTTTTTCGGCTATGAACCGAGCAGTAACTTCGGTCCGCCCTCTTTTCTGAGGGCGATCATTTTGTGGGGGAGGGGGAGCGATAGAATGCATGTGTTTTTGGGCCGCGGTGCCAGCCACCCACCATAGAGTCCAACGAGGGGACGGGGCAGGAACTTGAAAGCAAGTCCTGCCCACGCCAGCTGTACACCCCAACTATAACCCAATATAACGTAACGCAACCCAGTTTGCCTCACAAGGTTATCCCTCGCCACCTGGAAAAAGGAAAAAGCCAAGAAGAGAGGAGAGGACAAGAAAGTTTCGAGAAAGAAAATAAGAAAGTGAAAGATGAAGGGGAGGACAGGAAAAGGCGACTGCCGATTTCCCCGGTCGGGTCAGGCCGGAGGTGCCGTCTACGGGAAGCTGGGGCCAAAGTGGTGTGTTGCCTCCGCCGAGGGGCCTTAAAGGTCCAAACGCTCGGCATCGGCTCAACCACCAGGATCCCCTATTCCCCGGACATGGCGATGCCACGCACGGCTAAGCGCGGATTCTCGGGTCCGTGGCGACGCATTGCTCACCATCATCCCACTGCGTAGATGTCCCTGCGGATGATCAGGAACCCGTGGTGTCTCCACTCACCAGCGTCTGCATGATGCAGACGTCCCCCTGCGGGGAGAAAGTAGGTTAAGGCTAGGTTCAACGTGAGTGGGAAATTAGAGGAAGGCAGCGCGTTTCATAAATAACTTAAGCTATAATTACTGCCTTGAAGAATAATTTTCGTGTGTTTACTTTATCAAAGAATCGGTAACCTAACGACGCCGCTAGACTACGCTACCTAAAGCATCGTAATAAGGTTACTTTTCCTACTTTCTTAAAACTGGTAGACGCAGTCTTCTCAGACTCAAGCTCAGTTCTTGCTTCTTAACCACAGTGTGGACTCCTGAAAACTTACTAAATGCCTTCTCTGGTGTTTACAAATTATCTACCATGACATTTCCCGCCCACCGGTCGTCAGACTTGGTGAACGCTTGTGCTGTTTGGTGTTCGCACTTTCTCTCGTCATCTGTAGGTTATTCTCATCTTGCTTTTAAATAATAACGTTTTAAACTTTCTTTTTTTACCTAACTGCCGTTGCCTTCAGCCTCATTTAAGAGGCTTGGCCTAGCGTGCTGAGCTCTCATTCCGAGTAGGAAGTTTTCCTCAAGTTCCTGCACTGCTGGGATCGTATTTCGAAATACCGGGCTTTTTCTTACGGTCGCGACGCTACTAGCGAAGCCCTGATGAATGAAACATGACCCTGCGTTGAAACTGGAAGGTAATGCGCAGAGTTCCGCTGTGTTCGAAGCGGCGGTTTGAGAGAAGCGGGGAAAAAATAAACCGAAATCAATGTCACATTAAACTTTCAGTAACGGGTACGCGTTCACTGCGAATTTCACCGCAGGCGCTGTACAAGAAAAAAAAAAACACTGTAGAAACTTAGACTTTAATTTTTCTTTATCTTGTATGTAAAAGAGCGCAGTGCCGCAACAACGAATACAAAGAAAGAGCCGAGTTGAAATAGAAGAGTTTTGGGTTCACCGTTCTTTGCATTTGACGCAGGCGTAAAAAGGCCAGCGCCTAAGTTACGAAATACAAGACTGGTCGAATTTCAAGATTTTTCCCGAACGTTCGAGGAAAAAAATCCTCCTTTTTTGTATATCGCACGCGACGCGACGTGCAGCGCTGCAGTTTCTAAAACAGAAATAAAACTCTCAAAGCCCTTCCCTGAAAATCTTAATATGGACGCACTGTACGGTACAGAAGCAGGAGACAGGATTCTTGATAGCACGAAACAGAATGAACAAGGACCGAGGGAGAGCGTTAGTGTGCTAACCAGCGTTTCGACAACATGACTTTTGTTCGTCTCGGCGATGCGTTATCATTGGTCAGGTTAAATAATGGCTTCACTGCGAGTTAGCAGACCGATGAGGAGGTTGATGGCATGTAGTAGAGAGGGCGGCAAGGTAGTTAACGTGAACCTGCTAAACCTTTTTTCCAGACAAGGGAGACTGCCACAGGTTGCATGGTAGAGAGATAATTGCGATGAGCTGAAAATTGTGAGATAAAAGACAGCAGCGCACAACAGAATCAAATACGGGGAAGGCATAATAAATAAAAAAAGCGTGGAGGGGTGGCCCACTACAAGGCATTCACAAATATGCTCGACTCATATTAGGAACGTCTTAGATATATTTTACTTTATTTGTTGCCAAAGATAATCAAAACAGCAATGTACTTAAATTCTGGAGGCCACTTCTTTGGCATAAATTCTTTTCTACATCGATTTTTTTTCTCGAGAAAAATAACTGCAGGTCCATTAATTCAAATTGTCATTCAACGACATGATATAATCATATTAAGGAAATGAAAAATGCAGTGCAGCCTCTTTCTCCGCCATGGTTAAATTCAGATCATTCAAAGTGCACAGTAAATCATTAGGTGCCCAGCCGTTGACAAAAAAAATTATGTATGATTTGTGCGGTGCAATTTCTGGTTGGGCGATGACGTAGGACTCGTGATACCATCAGCAGGAGTGGTGGTCCAGACGCGCCTGTATAACTAAACATGTCCGAAAGTGCGTGGCCAGGAGACATGCTCTCTGGTTAACGTTGACGACGCTTTACCATCAACGCTGGTTGCGTCTCAAAGAGAGAAGGAGCACGGAGCAGGACAGCTTTGCTGTACTTAAAAGCAATGCAAAATAAATTAAAAGGTGTGGGGTTTTAAATTGGGGAGATATATCCGTTCTGCCCGTTTTACCGCGGCTGACACAGTTCAAAGCCGCGCGGACCCCACCCCGTGGTCGTGAGCGCTACCGAGCGCACGCCGACCACGGCGGGCCTTGCTCTACGGGAACAAAGGAACGACACACTGGCTGACACTAACAATGCATTTATTGCTCCAACAACAATAACGCCAGCTAGCAACAAAGCACACTGAGGAATCGAGGATGCCCGACTCACCAGCACGGTTTCGAGCGAATGTTCACCCCCGGTAGGGCAGAGGGAATATCTCCGAGGCCGGACGGGACGAGCTGAGGGGAACATGTTTCCACACGAGGTCGCCGCCGGCGAAGAGCGGAGCGGCTCGCGAAACGTCCGCGAGCTATCCCGGTGCCGAGCAGAAGAGAGCCAGTCTTCCCCCGCGCGCGAGCGGCAAAACACGCCATCCGTGGCGCTGGTGCCGCTGCGACGCGAGCGCCCTCCCCTGTTAGTTAACCCAACTAAAGGGAGTGCGTTGCGGGGGAGCTAACCACAGTAGGGGGTGCAATGTGGGAAAGTGAACGCAGGGGACGAAGGCGTCCCCACAAAGGCGACGTCGCGATTGCGAGGTTTGCCTACGGCAATATCTAGTTATGCCCGCCGCTGAGCAAGAAGCTGATAGGCGGCAAAGTAAAACCGAGGAACGGCGCTCGAAGAAATCTTTGCAGCAGTGAGAACATCGCCGGTGACAGTGCGTAGAGAGGAAATCTTCAACTTTCGGAAGTGCCGTTTCGCAGAGGTCCTTGACAGGAGGGCCTCGCTTTAGCGACAGCGCAGGAAGCGTCAGTGCGAAGAAGCAGCCGCCGGCTCGCGTCGATTCTTTACTGGGCCGTTGCCTAGTTTAGCCAATAGTTTAGCTGACGAGGTTGAAAACTTGTGCAAGCCGGTATTGGCGATCCATGGCATGAAGAGTAGTGCAAAGCCAAGAAGACGAAACGAAGAACAGATACACATTTGGCGTGTGTACGAGGTCTGTTAGAAAAGTATCCGACTTTATTTTTTTTTACGAACACCATATGGATTTGAAACAAGCACGCTTGCACCAGCCTACCTTGAACCTTCGTGCGCATGCACAATTTTTTTCTCGCCTGCCGATAGCGTCAGTCACTGGCACGCAGCGTTTGAGTGAGGCAGTGCGCAGTGCTCTCGTCGGTTTTTCATTGCAAGGAAAATGGCGGAGCGATAGGAGCAGCGCTACTGCATCAAATTTTGCCAGAAACTAGGCGACAGCCAAGTGGAAACCATTCGGAATATGCAGACGGCTTTCGGTGACAATGCTATGAGCAGCACACAGATTAAGCAGTGATACAATTGGTTTAAAGATGGCCGCACATCGGTGCAGAGAGAGCCACGCTCCGGTCGGCCATCAACATGCCTAAATGACCAGGTCATTGCCGAAGTGAACGATGTGGTGACGCGGGACCATCGTGTGACTATCCGAGAAATTGTGTAAGAGGTGGACATCACCAATTTTTCTGCACATTCCATTATCACCGAAATTTGGCCATGGAGAAAGATGCGGCGAAATTCGCGCCGAAGCTGCGCACGGTGGAGCAAAAGCAGCTTCATGTTGAAGTCTCACAGAATATGCTGGATTCCACAAACAGTGACCCCGACTTCATCAACACCATAATCGCTGGTGACGAGTCTTGGGTGTACAGGTACGACCCGGAAACCAAATCCCAGTCGTCACAATGGCAGCATTCTACGTCACCAAGACCAAAGAAGGCCCGCCAAGTGCGCAGAAATGTCAGAGTGATGCTGACTGCTTTCTTTGACTCCCTCTGTGTGGCACACCACGCGTACGCACCCTACAAAGTAAACATTGGCCAAAAGAATACTACAGAGATGTCCTCCGTCGCCTGAGTGGTGCTGTGCGGCGCAAGAAGCCGAAGTTGAGGTCCACAGGAAATTGGCGCATCCATCATGACAATGCTCTTGCACATTCCTCGCACTAAATTCACACTTTTTTCGCGAAAAACCAGACTGCTGTAGTTCAACAGACTCCTTACTCTCCTGATATGGCCTCCTGTGACTTCTGGCTGTTTCAAAAATCAAGAGGCCATTGAAAGGAGCACGATTTCAGACAAGAGAGGACATTGTGGCTGCAACGACAGCTGAGCTAAACTCCATTCCGAAAGGGGCCTTTTCGGAATACTTCCAACAATGGCAGCACCACTGGGAGAAGTATGTGGAGTCCCAAGGAGACTACTTTGAAGGTGATTAGGTTTCCAACGCTCCAGTTATGCCAGTTTTTTTTCTTCGGCAAAAGGTCGGATACTTTTCTAACAGACCTCGTATTTAACTCACTGCGCCTGTAGTGTGCGTTTTTGTTCTTTATCC
Source organism: Amblyomma mixtum (assembly GCF_055824585.1). Taxonomy (NCBI): domain Eukaryota; kingdom Metazoa; phylum Arthropoda; class Arachnida; order Ixodida; family Ixodidae; genus Amblyomma; species Amblyomma mixtum. The sequence goes on from NC_143016.1 coordinate 18,436,268, forward strand.
GTCATCTTGGTCTTGCGCTGCGCCGCATTCCATAGATATTTGGTGTTCGGCTGCTGGGACGAAGGTTGCGGGTTCGACCCCGGGCAAGGCTGTCGCAGTTGCATGCAGGCAAAAAACAAAACATCTGTGTGCTGTCAGATGTTGGCTGAAAAATGTGCGCTTTGTTTTCCCACGTAACGAAAATAAAATGAAAAATATGGCTAGTAACGCAGAAGACTGCCCAGAAAGGCTATTCAGGGCTATCGGCGCACAAACCACAGAGGCACAGTTCTCTGCAATGAAATGATGGTGCTCCACTTGTCCATCTTTAATGATTTCAGCCTGCCTACGCGGGTTGGTAACAGTGTTACTACAGATACCAGCCCAGATCTCACGCTTGGAAGAAATGTGGCCCACCTGCAGTGGGAAAGAACCCAAACCACACTAGGCAGCGACCACCACCTAATTCGCATAACACTAAGCTATCGCCGCCCTCAGCGCAAATTTACCGTTAGACAAACTAATTGGGACCAGCTACGAAAATTGCGTCAGGAACATGTACAGTCAACACAGGTACCCTTCGACCTAGACACCTGGACTACCCAGTTACAGGAGGACATTCGCCAACATACCCAAACGCTAGACACTACCCCAGACACCCCCGTAATTGACAGTAAGCTCGCGCACCTCCTTCAAGCTCAAGAACGCATAACACACAGATGGAAAACTCAAAAACACAATAGGAAACTAAAACACTAACTGGCACAGCTTCAGACCCAAATAGAACACCACAGTACCGCTCTTTGCAAAGCTAACTGGAATCAGATTTGTGACAATCTCCGCGGCAATCTCTCCACAACCCGTGCCTGGCACCTCTTACGCCACATGCTAGACCCCACGAAATCTAAAACCCAGACACGCCTTAGCATTCGCCGCCTTACTCATAACCACAGGCAGGACACGAACGCCTTCCTCGCTCAGGTGAAATCAACATATACCACCCCAGGTGACCCTTGCAAGCACCCCGAGTACACGGGTCCACCTCAACCCCAGCTTGACGCCCCTATTACAGAGGCGGAATTTCGGGCAGCCCTTTTGAAATTACGCAATACTGCACCCGGGGAAGATCAAATTACCAATGCTGCCATCCGAAACCTTGACGATGCCTCCATATCTCATCTAGTCACCCACTTTAACGAGTGCTGGAAGTCAGGTACACTCCCTGCCACGTGGAAGCATGGAAAAATCATATTTATTCCTAAACCCCACAAACCCATCAACATAGAGAATATCCGACCAATTTCTCTGACATCTTGTCTCGGCAAGGCATTCGAACACATAATTCTTGCCCGACTAACCACGTACATGGAAGACAACCACCTTTTTCCGCACAGCATGGTGGGCTTTCGTGCGCATCTATCAGCACAGGATGCCCTACTACAAATTACACATGACGTGCTTGATGACACGATCCCCCACCTCACTAAAGCTATTCTGGCGGTTGACCTCACAAAGGCATTTGACAGGATTCGACACGATGCCATTTTGCGAGAACTACAGGCACTACAGGTAGGCTCAAATACCTACAACTACGTTCGCGCCTTTCTCTCGGGCCGCACTGCCTCCCTGCACATAGCTGAGCTGAGCACACCACCTTATACACTCGGCGAGCTTGGAACACCCCAAGGCGCGGTCCTCTCCCCCCTTCTATTTAATATTGCTCTCATCCCCCTAGCTCATAAACTCGCTTTCATCCCACACCTAAGGCATACCTTGTACGCTGATGATATTACGGCATGGACCACTCACGGATCTGATGGAGAAATTGAGGAAACTCTTCAATTAGCAGCTGACACCATCTCCGCTCATGCGTCATCTATTGGGCTCGAATGCTCCCCCTCTAAATCCGCGCTTCTCCTCATAAGACCGAAATCTGCAGCTAATTCGCCCATTCAAATCACTTTACAAGGAACCCCTATCCCCGTCACCCCCAGCCTCCGTATCCTTGGCCTTTACTTGCAGGATTCCGGACGCAATGATCATACCCTTAAAACACTCAAGGCCTCCACGCAATCCGTGTTGCAACTTCTACGCCGCGTATCCTCCCTGCACAAAGGTTTAGACGAAGCGGATAGCATGAAAGTAGTGCATGCTTTTACACTTAGCCGCATTTTATACGCCACCCCATATCTTAAGCTGAACCGCATAGAAACAGAGCGAGTGAACGCCATGATTCGTCTAGCAACCAAGGCAGCCTTAAACCTACCCCGCAGCACTAGCACAGCCAAGCTCCTTGAATTAGGCATGCATAACACCATTCAGGAACTAGTAGACGCGCACCTTCAGACACAGTATCTAAGACTTGCCGCGAGCGCAACTGGCAGGCATATCCTCGCTTCCCTTCGCATCAACATTCCCGCTAATCAGACATCCCTTATAGCCATTCCTCGACACATTCATACCCCCCTCGTTGTGAAACCCCTTCCCCGGAACATTCATCCCCAGTACCACATCCCTCGCCGCATGGCTCGCGCTACGGCCCTACACAAGTATTACGGACAAGCCCAGGGCGCCATTTGGGTAGACGCCGCGTGCACAACTCATGAAGCTGTAGCAGTTGGTTACAATCCAGCCCTAGAACAGCCCCTCACACACCGCCTTCCCTCGGGCTGTACGTCTGAGGAGGCAGAGGAAACCGCCATCGCCCTAGCCCTTGTACATTCCAATGCAAACTACATCTTTAGCGACTCCAAAACGGCTCTGCTCAACTTCGCGAGAGGCAGGATTCACGCCCCTGCTTGGAAGTTGTTGAACACCCCCTCCAAAAACTTACCACGCAGGGTAGAGCTCCAGTGGGTGCCGGCTCACTCTGGGAATCCAGGAAACGAGGCTGCCGATAAATTGGCCCGAGGTTTGATTTGCCGGGCTCAGGACGGCCTCGGTCCAGGTTTCTCGAGAGAGCGGGCGCACACCTTTGCAGAGCTCACGCAAATGCCCCGCTTGGACCGTCGGACTTACCCTCCTCCACACCCCTCCCTTACCCATTCCCAACAGATCCTCTGGAGACGCCTCCAGACCCGCTCTCTCTCATCCCCTCAGCTGCTATCTCTCTACTGTGGCACCTCCCCTGCATGCACCCTGTGCGGCGACCCTCACGCCACACTCTCCCACATCCTTTTCGGCTGCCCTGCTGATCCTCCCCCGCAGGGACAGCCCGCGTTATCAAGTTGGGAGGACTGGGAGGTCGTGCTCTCGTCTCCGGACCCGCCATCGCAGCTTGCTGCGGTGCTTCGGGGTGCCGACGTCATGGACAAACACCGCATGAACGTTACGACGTAGAGTGGGACCGTGCGGTGGTCCAGGGACCCAAGGGGGGTCTAAACACACTTGCCATGATAAAGTTTTTCTCTCTCTCTCTCAGGGCTATGTAAAACCAGTAGTAGACACTAGAGCAGCGATTTCAGACAGTTGTGGGATAGCACGCTTTAATGCCTCTGCCTCGAAACTTCAGGGTCAAAGAATTTAATTAGACAGTCCGGTTGTTCTGCCTCTTTTTATAATGTGTAGCTGACATAAGAGAACGAAAAACAAAAAAGAGTACACTGCGTCGCAAACCAATCTACAGTACTTATTAATTCTACAGCACGGCTGTCCCGCCTCTTTTCATAATGTGCAGGTGACAAAAGAGAAATAAAAAATGGCTGTGGCTTAGCTTGGTTAAGCCCGGCATGGTTCAGCTGGTAGTGTAGCTGGTGGTGGTGCTTGTGGTTAGACTTGTGGTGATGCATCGGTTATCCATTCCAATCAAATCAAATCAAATCAAATCATCAAATCAAATCCAATTCAATCCAATCCAATCCAATCCAATTCAATCCAATCCGATATGCTAATATGGTAGCTACCGGCCTCGCTACGCGACGGGCTGCAAGTGCAACTAGTATTGCTTTCGCAATAAAACAGGGAAGAGTACTCCGCGTAACAAACAAATCCCCCGCCGTGGGTGTGTACCACTCCAAAAGTGGCCAACAACAGGCTCAAAGACTCCGCTGCCGGGTGCAATACATGTAGGAGTGAAAAATAATAGCTAAAAAATATACACTGCCAACATCAAGATTTTCCAAAGCTGTGCGCTTGCTCCAGAACCTCTGTTGGCAGTCTTTTATGTTGGGCTACCTTCAATTCTTAAGAAAAGTTTCCAATAAAGTGCACAAACTTCAAGGCTTACAATGCGAGAGCCGTATGACAGGTTTTGTCACTAAACTGTCTACGTCGTGAGCCGGTGTTTTGAAAACACGAAAGAATTGAGGGTGTATTTACTTATTCGGAAAGGAAGGATCCCAGTTTCGAGTCACGTTCTCTGCAAAAAGGTGCTAAACCAAAAAAAAAAGGCTTTTCAACTACGACAGTAGGCCGTGATGTCAAACTCTCGAACTTTGTAGAATGTTTGCCCGCAAGTCGCAGTCGTTTTGTCAACAAATGCGGAACTTTGTAAAACCTGAGTAGATGCTGCAAAAGCGCCATGGCATGGCAGAGTGTTGAAGGAGTCCTTCAGCTTCTGGTATTTGAAGCCATGGTTGTTTCCGCTTCCCGAAGTAACTGGAAGGACAACAAAGCTGGCACGTCATTGAACACCACCGAGAACGAACATTCTACTCCACCCATCTTAACTCGATCTGACTTCCGGTAAAAAAAAAAAAAACATCAACAAATAAGACCTGCAGCTCTAGTGACGAAAATGTTTCGTCTTACAGTAGATTTTGGCCTGAGAGCATATTTTGGCCTGAGATTTTGGCCTGAGTTTTGTATTTTTTTTTTAAAAATGAGTGCCCAATTCGCTAAAAAGGCAGCAAAGAGGGAATCCGACGTAGGCTATAAAGAAACCGGAAGGAGTGTTATGTAAATTTCACAGGAAAACCAGCTGAGAAAGATGCATTTTTTTCTGATTTTTGTTCCTGAAAGTTTTTGTTTTATTATTTATGGACATGTATTTGTATATCGCAATTGTCTGTGCGACCATATATATTTATATTACAATATATAATTCTCGTTTTCCTTAGACTCTAATTAAATCGGAACGATAGAAACTAATTGCGATCACTTGATGCAACTCTCTTTTGAGAAGAGAAATTCACTGCACCTATGGTTTTACAGCGCAGGTGTTAGAGCCGCAATCTCCGGATTCGCGTACCACGTGTAGTGTCCTCGACCACGTGACCGCCCTGTCCACGAGTCCTGTGCGAAGCCCCTAGGCTCAAGCGCGTGATCGCCTCAAGACACCGCCGATCGTCTCGGATTCTCAGGCAAACATCCTGAAATTCATCAAATTCTTTCTCGTCGGTTTCGATCGCGGTATGCGGCGACTTCAGCGCAGGTGGCATAATTTGCATGCAATTCGTCGTCGACGTAGCATCAAAAGTCTCCGCTCTGGAAACAAGCTCAAAGCAGTAATCTTCACAACACCACCACATCTGCTGTTTGACAGACGCTAAACAGTGTGAAGGGAATTATGCGCGGAAGCACACATTTATGCAACCGCAAAGAACACATCATCATGATGCGAGGAATGAAAACGGCAAAGAACCATTAAAAGTAGTGGCCGAACGCAGTGGTACGCAGTCTGGAGAAACACTGTCAAGGTTAGCTTACTTGTAAACATAAATACCCGTGAAAGCAGAAGGTTTGACAGCCGTCGCCGTAGCTCAGAGGTAGAGCACCGGACGCGTAATTCGGAGGTCGTGGGTTCGGATCCCACCGGCGGCATGTGGTTGTTTTTTCTTCTGCTTTTCTATCAATTAGCTTTAAGCGATAACATATTCAGTAACATTCTAAACTGATCAACACCACAAAATAAATATATTAATTAAAAAAAAAATCCCCTGTGCCCCTTGGTTTCTGTGGCTGTTGGCTTCTGTCAATATAACGAGCCCCTCATTCCCCTTCCCTTCTTTGCTTAATTGCTTAGCGAGGGCCTCGGTTCTGGCAGCCTTGACGCCATAGGGAGCATAAGAGGGTTCTCACGCAGCTTCCACTCTCTCAGTTCGATGACGTTCTACGTCACACCTGCGGTAACTCAGGACGTTCCACGTCCGCCGCTTATGAACGTGGGTGGCGCTGGTGAACACTGTCAAGGTTAGCTTACTTGTAAACATAAATACCCGCGAAAGCAGAAGGTTTGACAGCCGTCGCCGTAGCTCAGAGGTAGAGCTCCGGACGCGTAATTCGGAGGTCGTGGGTTCGGATCCCACCGGCGGCATGTGGTTGTTTTTTCTTCTGCTTTTCTATCAATTAGCTTTAAGCCGCCGCGGTGGCTCAGCGGGTATGGTGCTCGGCTGCTGACCCAAAAGACGCGGGTTCGATCCCGGCCGCGGCGGATAGAATTTCTTTGGAGGAGAAATTCTAGAGGCCCGTGTACTGTGCGATGTCAGTGCACGTTAAAGAACCCCAGGTGGTCGAAATTTCCGGAGCCCTCCACTACGGCGTCTCTCATAGCCTTAGTCGCTTTTGGACGTTAAACCCCATAAACAACAAACAAAGCTTTAAGCGATAACATATTCAGTAACATTCTAAACTGATCAACACCACAAAATAAATATATTAATTAAAAAAAAATCCCCTGTGCCCCTTGGTTTCTGTGGCTGTTGGCTTCTGTCGTAATTTTATGGTTATTTTAAACCCTACATTATAAAATAACCAAGAACCGGGTATATATGCTGCGAATTATTTTATATTTTTGTTTTAGTTATTGCTGCACGGTAACTTCCCTTCCGCTTGTTTCTTTTTTTTTTTGCTGTGCGTTCATTTTTCTAGTATTATGAACCACGAAGAAGTTCCTTTTTTTTCTTTCTCTCTTCCGTGTGAAGCTGGAATATCATAGTTGTGGTAGCTGTTCGGCCAGCTGGTTGCTCATAACATAACTTGAAACGCTTGATAAACGAGGACGGAACCGAGTCGAACGCGCTGTCTTCTTAGTTCTGTTCCGAACTTTCATAAGTATCACTGTTCTTTACTTTTTCGTTTATTTATGCCAAAGTGCTAGGCTGCTGCGACAGCCGGTATCCGCGGTTGCGTCAAGCTCTCAGACGACAGCTTTTATTCCGGGCCCCCACCTTTATTTAAACAGTAGTGCAAACAAACTGATTGAAATTGATCGTATTTGTATATCCATGTTGTTTTTGGCAAGTTTTGCTTACATTTTAAAAGCGCTGTTTTTTTTGTTATACTAACCCGGAGCATTACTCCCAGGCAGCGTAAAATCCCAAATTCTGGGGCTACTGCTATTTCTCAATGCGGGCAGGACTGAACGAGAACCTCCAGAGATACTCTCTACAAGTGCCAAATAAGAATTTTTTTCCGCAGTGGTCACTGTCTTCTCCATTTTCTCTGCCCCAAGCGAGGAATAGTGAATCGGGGACCACGCATTATTACCATGCTCTGTCTCAAACAGCACAAAAAAAAACTACACTTGAACACACACCTTCATGACGCTTGAAGAGGTGCGGTGTCGGCCCCTCACGTCTTTTTGTCGCTGAACGTTCGTTCGGGAGCAACAGAGCGGAAAGCCGCCATACGCAATTTTCGGGATACATGTTTGAGAACATGCTGATATAGTATAAAGGACTACAAAGAAGGAAGCCTCAAGTTAACCGAGAGTGTTTTCGGGGCAGGGACAGCTCATTCGGGTCTGCAGTTACAGCGTCGCTGAACGCGGCCTCGGCTTGCGTCTAGAAGCAGTAGCGTGGCAGACAAGGAGGGCCACTCACATCTATTTTTTTTTCCGTTCTTGCTTTTTTCCCCACCATGACACTCCAGAAAAGGCACGATCGCCACGTGTGCTGTCAACAACACAACAGCAAAACAATGTACGCGATGCTCTCTGCTTGATGGGGCGCTGCCGTGGCTCCAACGCACCGTACGTCGCAATAGAGTCAAATATTCCCCTACGCAGAGAGTTCGTCAGGATTCCACCCCGCTGAGTGCCTTCCGGAAGCAGCGTAGAGGCTGACAAATCAGGTTCTAGCAATAGTGACTTCGTGGCTGTCGGAGAAACTTAAACCAAGTGAAGGCTCCCTTGCATGAGATCTGGAGACAGCCTTGCACAGCGTGAGCATGTTTTGCTTTTACGTCAAGCTAATGCGTGCTTGACCGGCTTGTAAATTGATAAGAGGAAGCAGCTGCGCGAAATACAGGAGATGGCCGCCAGATCTCAAATGACGATTACAAGCAAAGCGCGGAGAAACCACAACGACTCCAAATGTTCGCCTACCTTTCGTTTATTACAGTTCCTCAATATTTCTCTAGAGTCGTAGTTAAGGTGCGAGGTTCTTTCATCGGGATCCACCAAAGGTGCCCCACCGTTCGAGGATGTGTAATTGACGAGACCAGAAAACACTTGACTTGAGGAAAGGTAAACTGAAGCTTTATACAGGAATTTACATATTTGCAGCAGTTTGAGCAGCGAGCACAACAACGTGGAACTGGCTAAGGGAAATTCTTCCCTCCTTAGCATCACCGAAGATGCAAGGGATCTAAATCTAGCTTACAACAATTTTCCAGGCCTCAGGATCTGGTTTTAAAGACTTAGGAAGCCTGACCCACATTTTGCATCACCCCATCACAACAAACTGAACACATGATTGGTTCCACTTTCCAAAAGGTTAAAAACTCTCTCTGTAACAGAATAAAAAGGAAAACACATGAAAAAACATAAAGCCCTCCCAGGCGTCGCCCACTTCCTGAGGACTCGTGCCCCTGGCGGCTCCCCCTAGCAGGCCAATTATCGGCCTCCAACAAGCCCCTACAGTCCCGAGTAAAGAAAAAACAAAAAAACTGAAGTACTGCATCGCGTTTCTATGCTACTCGTTTTCACGACAGTTGATAGACGTCCCCCGAAATCAGGGAAGTGGCACAAACCAAACCGTTGCTGCCCTTGAATATGCAGGGACCTCTCTTTTGTCCTCCTATGTTTCGCTACGCCAGCCCATTTCCCGAGAGCTGTTAACACATAACGTCCCCGGGCGTCGAAACCGTCACGGAGCCTGCTAGCCGCGTCCTTGCTTACCATACGTTACTGTTGGCAAAGGCCCGTCCTGCAGAGGACCACTCTGAAACCAACCAGTTGAAATATTGGGCCAATCACTCGTGTTGCTTGGGGCGGATCAACGCCTGCCTGCCTCACCTTGTGCGTTTCTTTCCGACACACACGACGGGTGTTAAAGAAAAGATCGCCGTTTCGGAGCGCCGGGACAGCAACAAAAGGATGGATGATCGTAACAACGCTGTGGGTTTCAATGCAAGAGCCTCCTCCAGGCAAACGCAAAACTTGCGCAATCTCGCCTTCATTAGACAGGCGCCTCGACAGACGCATGACTAACATTGAAGACACTATTAATAACACTTTTCAACAGTTCTCTACCCAAGTCCTCTCACAGCTTCAGAGTCTCACAGAGGCCTTCGATAGGTTGACACGTACACAAGAAGCTCATGGTGCCCGCTTCATGCAGGTCTAAACGCGAATACAACTCTTAGAACAACGCTTCAACCAACATGGCTCGCAATAACAACCCGTCTCACCATCTGGCAGTTGAACTGTCGGGGCTTCACCGTAAACTAGCTCTCCTCTAACAGCTTCTGCAACACAGAGATCGCCCAGAAATAATTGCCCTCCAAGAGGCGGGGACTTGTCCACGACAACACATGCCAACACCCACACAATATACCTGGGAGGCTCGTCTACGCAGCTCTACCCTGGACGACCAACGAGCGCTCATCGGTCTCGCTCTAGAGGCCGCCAGATTCCAAGGAGTATTGGCCGACCCCTAGATCTGGGCCTCGGCCCCTTGACTGTTTTAATGAATGTTCACCAACCAACCAACCGAGCCCTTACAATCATTTTAAAGCAACCCGCCGTGGTGGCTAGTGGCTACGCCACTCGGCAGCTGACCCGAAAGACGCGGGTGCGATCCCGTCCGTGGCGGCCGAATTTCGATGGAGGTGAAATTCTAAAGCCCCGTGTGCTGTGCGATGTGAGTGCACGTTAAAGAACCCCAGGTGGTCGAAATTTCCGAAGCCCTTCACTACGGCGTCCCTCTACAGCCTCAGTCGCTTTAGGGCGTTAAACCCCGCTAAACAAAACCAAACCAAATCCTTTTAAAGCAAAGCTTGCTACAGTAAAGTTAAATCCACTTGCGAAGGTTAAGCGCAGTTTGAATCACACAAAACATGAACATTCTTCGAGATATCTTTTAGAAGGACGGCATATGTAAAAAAGCCAAACAGAAATGGGCAAGTGTAAAGACTACTCTCTATTTAATGGCAGTCAGGTAAACATAACACCTTCTGCCGAAGAAAATGAGGTGATGGTAAACGCTTTTTCCGCGAAACTGCATGTGTTATCATCAGCACACATTGTGTCTAATGCCAGCGTTAGTTATAGATGCAAGAAGTAAAAGTAAAGGGTGCTTCTGGTATGGCTGTTCTCACTACCGAGCTCGTAATTGTCTCACACCACGCTCTAGGAAGACAAAAAAGTCGAGACTCTGCGCGCGTGCAGTGGCAAACTCTGGCATGCGACTGCGAAAGTATGGTGCCTCGACGCCGTAGTTTACATTGAAATAGATGGACAAGCGAGGCACAGAGAAAGAACGTCAACAATTGAAGAGTGCTAAAAAAGTGCGATATTTGAAGAAGATAAGACGTAAACAGTATGGACGATGTTGGAAGGGACTGTTCTTTAATGAACAAATTAATCAATCTCTTTAACCACCTGACACCATGTCTCGGGCACGGTGGTTGAATTTCGATGGAGGAAAAATTTTAGAGGCCCGTGCGATGTCAGTGCACGTTAAGGAACACCACATGGTAAAACTTTCTGGAGCTCTTCACTACAGCGGCCTTCATAGCCTGAGTCGCTTTGGGACGTTAAAACCCCATAAACCATGAACCAAAACTTGACACCATGGTACACGTTCTTTCCCATGCTAAACCGAGAACAAAACAAGAGAAACCTGCAAACATAAGCCGGCACCAACTACACCGAAATGATGGACATAAGAACATTGATGAATGAGTGGACGAGTTTTAAAAATTACAGAATTGGCGCTCACTTTAAACTGTCTTGGACCCAATTTCAGCACCCTCACATTGTAGCGTAGTTCTCAAAGAGACGTTCATGGCTCAGTGTCGCTTCCAGATCGCTCAAAGCTGAGCACAGCCACGTGGTTGAAGAAAAATAAAAGACGGAAACTGGTGCTTTGCAAGCACGGAATGTTCCGGCGTACAGTGTCAAAGCCGGAGTGGGGCATAGCGTGCCGAGCCATTGAGATTATCCGCCCTGTCGCCTCGCATTAGCGCACGCAACGCATTTGGAACGCGACGAAAACTACGACCAGCCCGGCAGGTCATTCGTTTCCCTCAATGTGCGCCCACCACCGCGCGGGTGCTCGAAAGACCGACTCACCTCCGCGAGTCGAGCTGCATTACTGTTGAGCAATCAGCGCGAAAGCGAGACATGCGGAAGTCGCCTTGCACGCAGGTCGTTTGATCCTTCTAGATCCGCCTACTGCCGCAGTTGGAGCTGTGCTAGTCGGCGCAGTACGCTCTCAGGAGAGGGGCAACGACAACGGGCCTGGCCGGAACGACACGTGCTCGGTTCTTTGCAACGTTTTTTTAATCTTTCTAATCTCTTTAGCTCTGTTCCGTTTTGCGACATGCCCCGACTAAAGCGAGCCTGTTTTATTTATATAGTAAATCCTCCCTTCCTCCCTTTCTCTTCTGCCTTGCTGTTATAGAGAATCCTATTCGCAACACGCTCTGCCGGTAGGAAGCTACACACTGGGTGACGCCACGATCATAATGCCCTCTCCACGACGCATTTTGTCCCGTTCTGAGACTGAATGCAAACCCTGACCTTTAAGCAGTTGCCGGCTATTGTTATGATATTTTGTATCTTCAGTGGAGGCAGTTCTTAATTAATAAAAAGGCGAGAAAATAGAAGAAATTGAAATTATATGCGAAAAGTAGATGCGCCGACGCTTCGAATAGAAAGAAAATTTGAATAAAAGTCAAAGTGGCCGTTTATTGCACGCTTCTAGAGTCGTCGCCGCTTTTCAAGGCGTAGGAGCCCAAGAGTACTGTGTATTCCTCTGTTGTGTAAGGAGGAGACTGCAAAGGCCGAGCTAAAAAAATGGCCCCTATATTTCATATATATATTTCATTCATATATTTCTTAAAAACCGTGACTTTATTGTTCGTCGCATGCATTTAATATTTCCGTTTTTCTACCCAGATGATACTCACATTTTTATTGTTTGCTCTTGGGGATGTAAGTGTTGATTCACTGCTGTTATATCGGCACGGTTTATCTCCATATGCTTATAATTCGGCTTATTTGTCCTTTTGTGATTTATTTAGTTGTTCCTCTACAATCATATTTAATATTCATTTTATCTTTAGCATTGTTTTTGTTTTTCCGGCTGACCTTGTCATCTTTAACATAGTTATTGCTTTTAAGGCAAATTTTCGTTTTCAATTCACTTTTTGTATGCATTAATTATATTTCAAGTGGGAGATCGAAAGAGTAAGATATAATTTTTTCTTGTGTGGCCAACAAGTGAACGCCCCATGGATACCACAAAACTGAGCATTGTGTTAGGGACTCACAGCCGAACTGTCTGATTATGCTTCTAGATGTACCTTGACACGAAATATATTCGTTCGTTGAGAGTGGCGTGAATTCTGTCACTTGCATGGCACACTTCGTTGCCACTGCATCGCGAATTCGGCGGAAGAATGACGCAAGTCTGTCCGGCTCTCTGTGTGGCATATGGCCACCTGCGCATTCTCCTTCCGTTTTCCTAAAGGACCGCCTATTAACCAGCACCACAACCCGGGCCGACCAGCCTCAATACAGCGAAGCCGGGCACGTCGCGACTTCCCGGCGTGACATCGGGATGACGACGCAAAGAAGGTCCGCTCTCGTCCGCGTAACGAGCATTTCCCGCACTGAGGGCTCCCACCCTTAATGATGTGCACCAGCCTCATAACGCGCCGGCGGAAGTGAGCGAACCCTTCCCGTACTGGACGTCGGAACGCTTCCTTCTAACGCAACGACGCTTTCGTACACGTCGAAGGAGCGGGAGCAATAAAAGAAATTTAAGCGATAACTACTCGGAAAATGCTGCCATTTCTTGGCTAGCTATGTTGGGCAACCATACTGGTTAATCAGCCGCGCTGTCGCGTAGTGATCTTGCTTGCACAACTGTAACGTACGAGAAGAGGAAGGCATTACCTAATTAAGCTTGTCGTTCATCAAGTGATGAGAGTTTATGGTTGGAGTGCATCGCGTTTCATCATTTTACCTGTCGTTTTTACTGCAGTATCTTTCTGGCATCGTGTAGGCAGGGCACTTCTGATTTATATTCTTCTTCTTTTCTCTAATGATATTTATGGGGACAGGCGAGCAGGACTATTGCGACAGAACAGTTGTAGCTATGAGCCCTCTTTCGGGAAGGAATGGGGTGCAAGGGTGAAAAATAGAGCTGGGGTAGAGCTAGGTGACCAGAGAGGGAGGATTCTAGTAAATGGGGCTGCCGACTGTCGCAGAATAGGGTGATTTTAGACAAATTGGAGAGAGTTCTCTGTCCTGTATTGAAAACATCTGGGTTCACGATGGTTCACCATCGTGAAAGTAGTTGTTGAAGACACTGCGCCTTTTTTGCGCATTGCATTTTGAAGACGACGGCAGGGATTGGCAGTTTTTAAGCCTGGATGTATTTTTCTCCTGTTTGCACCTTCTCCAAACCCTGGCCAATCTCCCATCGTTGGTATGTGCCATCGTTTCAGAGGCAACAACGACAACAACACGCGTGGTGGTAGGCTGCACGATGGAGTAGTAGAACAGTTGGTGCGTTTCTGGTGGGATCAAACGTTTTTTTTTTTTTTAATTACACATGAATCGATTATAAGCAGAGATTTAATTCGAGTAAAAGGGTTTTTCTGTGCCGTGGTGGACACCCGTGGTGGAAGCAGTGTTTCATTTGTCGGAAACTTGGAGCAAGTTTTTTCAGTGCTGGGAGGGAATTTTTTCCGGGTCATTCTCCAACACACACTAAAAAATGGCTTTCAATAGACGTCTATGGAATCAGGTTGATGCCAGTGAAGAAGATGGTGGAATGCCACTTTACTAGATAATGCTGCTGTGTCAGTCTTATTTTGAAGAATTCATCAGAACCGTCATCGAAGTCTTCAAAAGATACAGCGACCTCAACCAGAATGGCTTCCTGGAATGAAAGACTTGAAGTCTTTACTCAAAATTTTATTTTTCTTCCCAAGGTTGTGCAATGCATTGCGTGCAAATGTTTCTTCTGTATGTCGTTATTTTTTCGTGTCGCGATTTGACGATAAAGAAAAAAATTGACAATGGTTAGCGATTTAATGCAGCTGCCAACGAAGCCCACCTGTTCTCACCGCGATGGTTTGTATCACGCTTGCGGACAAAATCTAATCTTTTATTTCACAACCCCGAAAATTGTGACTACACTGACGTAAGGCGGGCTTTTGCTTCCTGCCCTTTCCAATAAGCGGCCAGCCTCTCCTGGGAGGATGCTATCGCCACTTACAGTTCGACGGCGCAGTTTCCGCCCTTGCGATGCGACACAAGCGGCATTTTTTTTTTTCATTCGGCTTTCTGTAGTGTCAAATGTAGGTGTTAAGGTGACGAAAGATGCAGAAACTTAAAAAATAAACGCCGAAATGGCCTAAAATGAGATATTCTTTGTGGTTTTTCTCAGTTATTGCTGGTCTCTAACAAGCAAGAAACCTGCACAGGTTGATTCCAATCGTGTGTCTGTGATGTGCACACGAAACCATCGAGGAAGTCACGCGGTGCGTCAGCAGTGGTGCATCGGACAGCAGAGCGCCGCGCGTGCCAGCCCAGCGTTGCGCGTGTGCTCGTGCGAATGGTGTGTGCGAGGCGGCGATAACGAAGAACGTGGCTGGCGTGAGGAGCAGAGAGCTGACGTGCCAGAAAAGCGAGATGTGAAGGAAGACAGCGCATAGCAGGTGGAGTCATTCAAGCGTGGGGCTGGCAGCCGTCGGACGTTGGGTCCGTGCTGCCGGGGACATCTCTTGGACCGCCGACGCAAGCCTACTGCGTCCCTTTCAAGTTTGGAGGTGGCAGCTGATGGATTGAAGGTCCGTGCTGTCGAGAGGTTTCTTTGGATAGCCTGCATAAGCCTACGGCGTTTCGGGACGCCTTCGACGGGACTTGGCTAAGATTTTCCAGCTACTGCATGCTGCAAAGTTCCTGGGGTGGCTGACTGGAGTTCATCAGCGTCTGCCCGTGTTCCTCTCCGCTCCTTACCATCTGGCTTTCTACCGCCGCTTCTTTCGACACAACGCCAGCGACGCATCGCTATTCATCAGCCTGCGTCCTTGCTGCCAGCGAGGGGGACGGGAGACCTCTCGGGAACGGACGCCACCACTGAGAAGCGTCGCTCGTACGCGGAGATTGCAAACTTCTATCGCGAGCAAAGATGCACGTATCCCGCCCCTAACCCCGACCTGGACAGGGCGCAAGCCACGACACTCAGACGCCTACAAACAAAAGTCATTCTTAGCCCCTACCGATTATGTCTAATCCCAAACGATGAATATGACCCTGCATGCCCGCACTGCGGTGACGGGACGCACGCCACCCAAGACCATGTTTTATGGGAATGCGCTAGCGAACCCCCTCCGACGACACTCTTGCCAGCTCTCTGAGCGGAGGAATGGGACAGGCTCTTGGCCAGTTCAAGAAAAACAACCACACTGGTACTAGTCACTCGAGCTCAAGAGGTCGCCCCCGACTGGCGGCCACCCTGGACTCGCCCCAGCCCCAACTAATCCTTTCCATTTTGTGGCAATAAAGTTGTAACCAACACCACCTATCGCCCTTCACCTAGGACGCTCCACATCTAGTGAACTGTTTCCTTTAATCTGTAGTGTTGTACGCGTATTGAGTGTGTGTTTTTCTTAGTGTTTTCGTTTCTTATTGGCTCCTTTTCCTTTAAATTATATATACGGCTTCGTTTTGTTTTGTTTGATCTGTTGCCTTGTTCGAACCCCTTTAGCAGTCGGGGACGAGTCACCAATTCACGACAGTGTCATTAGATCCTATTGCCATTTTCACGGCACCCCGCTGACCTGTTGTGAAACACACATAATTTTTCTATTCGTGCCAGGAAATCGAACTTTTCCAACCATCGGCACTGTTCTAAACTTTTTGAGCACTATATCGTTCATAATATTGTTTGCGGGATCTGAATTCGCAAAAGAAAATAATTTCTGCGCTAGCTCGGTGTACTCGGTGACAGGGTTTCTTGGCGATAAATGAATAAATGAGAGCGCGACCATAATTGCAGATTCCCGCCGAATGGTTCGGCAACACGACGGTACGCCTAACCACCTCACGAGTTTCTCTCTGCGCGGTAGCTTCACTCCGTCGCTCCCGCGTCTCTGGTGTTACTTCCGCCATCTGTGGAAGCTTCTTGTAACTGGACGTGCCTAGTAAATTTGTTGTAATGAAGAAAAAAACATTCAAAATTGACCGTTGTTCAGAAACATGCCTTACCTAACTAATACTTGCAATAAATTATTTGTTTTAAGAGAAAGGTATTAACTGTAAGCTGGGACCATAATACGGCGCGTATTAAAAGAAGTGGGGCTTAGGCTCCACAGCTTCTGTTCCACTGCCAGAAAAGGCGGCCGCGGGAATCATTCTGGGTGACCTCATTCCCGAATAAAACATTTTTTCCCCTCGAACCTGCCCGTGGAAAATTTTGTTCACGACTGTACCTTTTTTTCGTTCCCTGAACCGTTAATGTGAACACACATCTGAAAAACCACTTTGTGTTCGTCTTCTCTTTTTATTTCCAGCTTTCATTTCGCAGGGCGATTAGGCAGCAGTCAAACGAGGGAGAAAGCACCTATCTCGTGTCATTATTGTCCACAAGAAGTCCGTCTCTAGGTCTTGATGGGGCGCGATGTATCAGACTTGCTCTGTATGTCGTTCTCGTCTAGATGCAGAATGAAAGAGCATACAACAACAGTCGGATATCAGATATGTTTCTTGCATCCGCGCTCCTAGCACTCATTTTTGAAATCTCGTTTAAATTTACACCATTGCTTAGATGCCTCTTTTTAAGCATCAACAATAGACCACGTTTTTATTTTCCGAGTCAAGAAATGAACAGGCAATGGGAATAAACTCAGTAATGACCCGTCCACGAGGAGACGAAGCGAAATACTTGTAAACGGACTCTACCACCCTTCTTCAATACCACTGGTTCCACGAGAAGAAAGCAGATCGATATGTTCGCCACTCTGGGTACTTTCTAGCTTTTCAATTCGCCCCGTAGAAGACGTCGCCGAGGATATCCTGACATTAAGGGAACTTTAGCCTTCCTTACGCTGCACATAATCATAAGCGTCGTAAACAGCGCACCCCACACTCAAGTTCGACACCGTTCGAGTCTCAGGGTCATCGAATAGGAAGCCCTGCGGGACTTATGGTGCACGTTGGGGCTTAAAGCATCACAACGCTGAAGATTATTCTCAGGGGACTGTGCATCATTAGCGACACTTCGGTATGCGACGCGTTTAGGGCTCGTTAGCGGGGCTGATTTGTTTAGAGGCCATTACCAGGACTGCATTCCGACGTCC
Source organism: Amblyomma mixtum (assembly GCF_055824585.1). Taxonomy (NCBI): domain Eukaryota; kingdom Metazoa; phylum Arthropoda; class Arachnida; order Ixodida; family Ixodidae; genus Amblyomma; species Amblyomma mixtum. The sequence goes on from NC_143016.1 coordinate 18,453,947, forward strand.
GTTGCTAGGATATGCGGTGCGCGAAAACAGATATGTGACTCTGGGACGGTAGATGTGATGCTAGCTCTCGACACTTTGTTCCTGTAGCATTTAATAATAAGCAGACAAGCGGGTCTTTTATGTGGAAATAGAAACACAAAGACACATTTGATTTCTGCTCAATTCAATGTTAAATTTTGGGAAATTGCGCAAATAGCAATGAACAGAGCCGAGTGCAATGCTCTTTACATTTCAGAGCGAAAGCTCTACTTCACGACGAAAGCTGCAAAGGCTGGGTCATCGCTGAAGCCTTGACCTTGAATAAATAAATGAATAAAATAAATACTCTGGCGATTGCGACTCGGGCCTGCGGCAGGACGAACAGATCAACTTCGCTGGCCACTGCACGATAGCGCTATGCTATTGCCGTAGTCTTTTTTTCTTTATTGCATGAAAGTACACCCACCCTGAAAGGAATCAAGTCCGACTTAACCAGGTCGCATGTTATTGTGTATGCTTTCGCCGCAGCCTATCATGCCTCGTGCTTAACTACAACACCCTCTCGCGCTGTGCATTGCATACTGTCGTCTTCATCACCTGCCATCTGCAGCGAGAACACATAAAATCAACTTAAAAGGGGTAAAAGCTTAACATGAGTCTAATATCGACGCTAGACGTGCCGACGACCTAGAAAAGCCAAACTACGAACTACTCAGGCTTAGCACGTGCTTTCGCGCGACTACTCGGTTTAACCACGTTAAAACCCTACCATTTGTTGTTGCTGGCACATTTCCGCATTCGGCGATACAATTCGATAAGTCCACCCGCGGCGAAGAAAGGCAAACCAGCTGAGCAAAACTGATACAACATTGAGCTGTAGCGAAAAAAAAAATTGCATGAGCTGCCCTTATCACTAAGTGACCATTAATTACAATTTCAGTGGAAGAGACCTTTGCCTTGCAGCTGATGATGATTGGTGAGCATTGAGCACAGGAGTGTTACGTGCAAACGGGAGCCGTATAATTCTCATTTTAGCAGGCGTCCAGCAAAAAAAATATTCCATAAATATAATTTAAAAGCAAGTCAGAGGCATCTATTCCTTTCCCTCTCAGATGGACGCTGTGGTAGTGTTAATCAAATGTCGGTATGCGTAATCATCATCATCAGATACCCCAAAATATACCCTTCTTTTGCAGGCTGTGTATGGTTACTTTTGCTGTAGCTCTAATGCCAGATAAGCAGATCTTTCAAGTCAGAACAGTTATTCTTTTCAAAGCTTCATGCTTGGGAAGAGCAGGCAGGGGAGTATTGAAAGATAATAGGTTCTGAAAAATCAAGCCTCGCATAGCGGGAACGAAAGCTGATCCGCATATTATGCTCAGTTTTAATGATGACTGGCTAAGCCGTAACCGTTAGCGCAAAAAATTTACGGTCGAGCTCTAGCTTTCTCTTTTTTAATAATGACTTTTAGTCTACTGCAGCTTCTGCTAGTTAACGTTGTCTACTTGGCTTACATTCGTCTCTATCTCGGTTACTGCGACCAGAGGTTGTGCTATTTTTCATTCCTTTCTCCGTTCGTTCTGACAGTACTATTATAAGCAACGCTGTTTCCGCAGTAACATAATATGTATTGCGGGTGAGTACATACATGGTCCCCTTCGGAAAACGAATGAGTATGAAGTGGGAGTGCGTTCTGCCTACTTTGGTCACAAAACCAATTCGGAACTCCGCTTGCTATGCTGAATGCAATACTCAAAGGTCCCTACAATAAAGCTCTTCGGATCGCGACGAAATACCTCGTGGGCACCATTGAGGCTTGACTTCGTTATTGTGAAGGGGCGGTTACTTTGCACAACGTGAACGCAGGGTATCTTGGTATCTTTTGCACTAAAATTGTGGTGTGGGCTAAATCAATGCCTAGAGGAAATTGAGGCCGTAAAGCGGGAAATACGCCCTCTCTCCCAAGCCACTTGCTCTTAGCGCACATCTTCGACACAAGTTGTGTGTTTGAGCAGTCTTGCATTTAGTCGTTTGCATTAGTTGATATTCCTGTCATGTGTACTCGTTTCCTTCATTCCTTCTTTGTGTTCTAAAAAAACTCCTCACTTTCAGAGCCAGCTTTAGCATTCGGGTTGACCAAATCGTCTCTTATATATCCCGTAATTCACTAAGAGCTACAAAACTAAGACACGTCCTTTCTGTGCGAAAATATGCTTCAACGCAGCGATACAAACGAGATCAAACGATGCGAGGCGAGTGCAATGCCCAGCTTGGTTTGCCGGCGGCTCTTTTTCACAGCTCAAGACGCCAGGGTTAATGCGCGCAGTGCTTTGCCGAAGGCGATAATAACGACCTTTGCAGAAGGGCGAAGCCCAGAGACACAAAGGTTAAGATCTCAGGACTCGTCAAGAACGTGATTTGCGGGCTTTATGGCAGCATGAAGTCATCTCCGCGCTCGCCTCTTTCGCTTCAGGCATCGCAAAAGAACGAAGGGCCCATGGGGAGCGGATACTTTTCTGCCTTTCACAGCACAATCGCTTACAACTTCCTTCTTTCTAGCGTTGGTACGACCGTCGTTCACTGTTAGTAAAGCGTTCGGACCTGGCTGCTACCAAAGATATTTTCGCTGAAGGTTTTCCCAGAGAAAAGCCGAAAATAAATAATTCCTAGACTTCATTTCACGTTGATCACATTCTCAGCTGATGGCCAAAAGGTCAGTGAACACAGGAAACTAAATTCATTTGCGCAATCTCTATCTGGTGCAAATGTGTTGCGGCCAACAGCAGTGATGAAGGCGCGTAACTATGGGCAGTATTTTGTAGTGTTTCATTTCTCGTGTGGTTCGTTTGGTCCTCGGCCATTCGTAGTTGCTCCCGATGATGTAGGCCGTAGAGGGCAGGGGGGGGGGGGGGGGGGGGTTGCTGTGGGGGCTGGGGGGAAGGGCTCGAGATAATGTCAGGCTTAATGTGGCAGAAATACGGCGTTGTTGCCATTTGCTTTGGGCAATATTTTGTAACATATAATTTAGTATTCGGTTAATTTCGTTCTCTGCGAATTGGTTGTTGCTCCCGATGGCGTAAGTCGGGAGGGATGACGTAAGGCTGGAAGGAGCGGAAATACGCCCTTGATGCCATTTATTTTACTCAGCGCACCCAAGGCACGTGGCGCATTGGCGGGCCAGCGCCGACACCAACGAATGAGAATGCGCGACAACGGGTTCCACATGCGTAACAAGTTTTAGAGGCCCTACTTCCGTCTAATGCAAAGAAATGCGCGGCGGTATTGCAATGAACTGGAAAAGTATGACCCTTGTTACAACCTGACTGGAGGCGGCGTGCCGTCCAGACCGGTTCTGCCGTTGAATGGTAGTTAAGTTCTCCACATCCGCTTGCTTCAACGCGATTGGCGCGGAAAACAAATGAAACGAAACTGAAATCCAGGGATGGCAAATATGGCCCTTGGGATGGTACAGTATAAACATTTGTTTCATTATATTTTATTCCACTGCAGCCAACCTCTATACTGACTGGCTTGTCCGTGCATTAGGGGAGAGATGACAGGGCATCACGCAGAGACAAAAGGCGAATAAAAATAAAATTATAATAGCAACGTATGATACTTCCAATCATGCTCGCACTTCTTCCTAGAACGACTATTTGGAGTGAATACTGCATGTGCCAAGCCGGACCAAAAGTATAACTGACTTCTAGAGAGTGTGACGATAAAGGTTTGGTTGGTTTATGGGGTTTAACGTCCCAAAGCGACTAAGGCTATGAGAGACGCCGTAGTGGAGGGCTCCGGAAATTTCGACCACCTGGGGTTCTTTAACGTGCACTGACATCGCACAGTACACGGGCCTCTAGAATTTCTCCTCCTAAGAAATTCCAGCCGCCGCGGCCGGGATCGAACCCGCGTCCTTTGGGTCAGCAGCCGAGCACCATAGCCACTGAGCCACCGCGGCGGCCCCTGTGACGATAAAGCTTTCACTTAATATCACTTCGCAGTGCTTATGTTGCCTCTTCGTAAAGGTGCACTGTTACTTGTTCGGGTTTCAGCCTTTTAATTTTCATTTCACAAGCACAAAAGAAGGAGGCCTATGGCTGAAGAGGTAACACAAGCTTTTAGTGAGATAGAAGGGGAACGATTTTTTTAGGCCGTAATTGCGGAAATGGCGCACAATTCGTGACTCTGCTCTCTCTTGCATTTTGTTCATCCTCGCAAATTTTCCCGAGCTGGGGAGCAGGCATTAAACGTTTGAGGAGGACTACGATACCGTAGGACGTTTAAAACACGCACGCATGAAATATCGGGTGTACTAGAATGGCATGCCATCCTCACTCATTAAGCCACATGAAAGCGACGCGAAGAATTACCATGAAAGCCATGATTTAATGGTGTCAACTGGCTGTTCACGTACTGCGATGAACAAAATTATACATTGTGCAAAGTTGGTGAGTACTATGTTCAACAATGCTTGTCAAGCGAACTGTGCGCTCTTGCCCTATAGGCTGCCGACACAGTGATTCGTACCCGATTATAGGACTAATTTTTTGAGCCTGTGCTACCTTCTATGAGTTTTCAGACATCTTCTTCTACAGGACAGATATTTCTTCGAAGCCCGTCACGCATAAAGGTTTGACAGCGGACAACACTAGCCTTATACGGGCTTCATAAAATATTTCGTCATGATCTCCTAAAGATGAAAACAAAAAGTAATCAGCTAAAAAGCCCATATATTAGGTTGCAGTTATGATGTCCTTTTCATGGGTGTAAAAATGCTCTTGGTATGCAAGATCCGCCGCAAACACGACGGAATATTGGGTATAAAATGACAAATCAAGCAGTACAGCATGTATTGGTGTCTGAGGTGCAAACCAATGCACACTGTACTGCTTGATGAGAACACGTGCGAGATAGAAATGTATGTTCAAGCAAGAAACATCCATTGCGTCGTTGTGGTCTGGCGGCGAGGAGCAGATGAACTGCGTTCTTCTTTCCAGAAATCAAATGGCTCCCTTGCAAGCCATCTGGCTGGGTCGTTTAGACCGCCAGTGAAGCCTATCTTGAAACTTGTCACTTAGAAAAGAAAAGATTGAATTGCGCTTTTTGCTAGAAGCTCGTGCGATGGAGTCTTGTTAAAAGGTCAGCGCGAATCTGACACTATATATTACATGAAAGATCTTTGTGTTTTCGTTTCAAAGAAAGCGCAGGTATCGGCCATTGGGCCATTTCTAGGGTTAACATGCACTTATTCGCAGTCCTCTCCTGTTGTCACAGTCATGCATTATTGCTCGTTTTTTCTACCTCTTTCTGTTCTTCGACTGTGAAGCCGTTAGCCTTAAACGGAAGGCGTAAAAAATTCATGGAGCGAACGGTGATTCCGGAATAAAGGCCGGGTACTGAAAGTTCGATAAGATAGTAAAGATTCGTTGTGTGAGAAATCTCGATGACATATGGAGAAATAGAAAAGAATTCTTATGGTGTATACTTCTTCTCTCTTTGCTTATGTCCGGTGTTCTTTTACATCTGGTTAAGACATGCATTTTCGCGACTGCACATGACAAGGCAGATCTCATGTTTCTATTCGAAGACGCGTGTGACAGCAGCAGTGGCTCGGGGCGTTAGGCGTCGCATTGACCGCCGACAGTGACATCAAGTGGTCTGCGTTTATTTACTTTAGTAACAGGCACCCCTGGGGCGCGAACACTTCTCGATGTTGAAAAGACTCTGCTCTTTCCGATATTCGTTTGGCTCATTCCAATGAGAACGTACACAAAATAGCCGCTATGTCCATTGCATACCCGAGTCCCCTTTCAGAGACCACCACTACCAATAGCTCCCGCCCTCACGTGCTCCGAGGGGAAGCTGAAGGAAAGGAATAGCTATCACATACAGAAGACTTACGCATGCGAAATGGCATTTGAAGTGCGCTGCTATACACAGCTGCGATCATCAAGCCTCCCTCGTCGACTGCATCGATAAAACCTTATTAATGAGAGTTTCTACGCGTTCTGACACGGGGAGTTTGGCGGAAAGGATCGGGCTTTGGAAGTGAGAGGCTTAATTCACCGATATCATAAGCATAAATGAGAATTCCCCATTTTCTAATATCTAATGAAAGTCGTCTATTTATCGATTTATTTTCTGCTCTATTATTCTCTGCTCTGATAAGGCCCTCAAGCCTCGATGAACTTTCATTTTGCACACACTGACAACACGTAAAAATATGGTTTAGCAAGTGGGTACTTCAGGGTAATTTAAAAACAATGAATTTTTATGTGGTCAAGCAGTGAGGGGCGCAGCGGATATGATGGCAGGCAACGGTATAAGGAACGGAAACAATTTCGAGCATATAAGTTTCTTAAACCTTTACTGAATTATCAATACACGTAAACAGTGCCTGGTTTTCAGTTACACGGAAAACTTTCAGTGAATAACTCGTCTTTGAGAGCAAATGTCAGCGTAGAATGCATTGCATTAGACAAGTACAGTTTTCTAGAAAAGCGCGCACACGGTCCCATTAGCACACTGGTATCGGTTAAGTCTTATGGCTCTTGAACATGCCCACGCCATCATTCACTTGTGCTCATCATGCTGCCACCGCACAAGGGTTTTATTAGAGATCCCATAGAACCTATTTGCAGGCCTACTTGAAGGGAGGGGGGGAGGGATGAAAAACTGATCATGTCGCCAGTGGTAGCAGCAGCAGCAGATGCCGTAATATTGCCCCCGGGCACGCCCGTATGGCCCGGTGTCCAAATGATTTCGATCACAATGTCTGCGTGTTCATGCCTGTGGAGGAGGCCGCATTTTTTCGCTTATTTTTTAGGAGAAGCTCTGGTAAAAATGAAGGACTAGCAAACCGGCTGTGGCAAGCACCTGTGCCTTTCAAATGCAGCATAATCAAGTAAGGCATTCTTCGACAAAAATTTGGATATTGTAATGTTGTGAGGTGAGCTCAAAAATGCAAGCCTGCCGAGAAAAGTTCTGCAGATATATTGATTAATATTGCGAAATCTTAAGGTGTATGAAAAAACTACGTTCATAAACTCCTTCCCATTGAGAAATGATTTTGTCCAGAATTGCAGTCTATGATACCATCCCAGCATATAATTTTTGATAAGGCATGCGGAGGATGCGTCGGATGGCCAAACCAGCGTGTCTTCCGAGGCAAGGACTTCAGAGTAAGTCCCATGATAGTCGGTGACGACTCTGACTGGTTTGAGACCAGTTTGAACACATGTGGGATTCGGCAATAGCTAAACAGATGGCACGCAGTCGAGGAGGGAGGATAGGGGGGTGGGGGCTTAAAGCGAGGTAGCACTTCTGGGACGTCGGGTATGCGGAGGTACGATTGCAAACCCACGCCATTCGAGCCTAGTCACCAGAGAGCTCGGCGTCAGTGTACATGCCAAGGGTATCAGAGTGTGCGTCCGCGAGCTGCCTTGTGACAAGGAGCTTGAAGACGGGAACATTGTTACGAGGTATGGGGCAACAGAATCGCCGAGAAGCGATTTGAGTATCGTATGTCGATAGGTTCTGAGAGCGGGATGAACGTCATGTCGTTGGAACTTGCAGTTCAAAAGGTGCCGGCCTTGTAGGATATTCTTTATGCGAATATGATGCCGGGTGTTGGCCTCGCGGATGGTGTCCTGCAGTGGTGGCAAGTAAGCAGCGCGTTCAAGCGCAGACACTTTGGTTTGCTTAGGGAGCCCAGCGATGGTCGGTTCAGTAGGGCTACGAAAGCTTTGAACACTAGTGATGTCCCTGACAGTAAATGTACCCCGTTTGAACAAGTAACCGAGCAGCAGATTTTTGCTTGTCAATCGTATAACCGAGCCTGTACGGCAACCGTCAAGACTAAAAGGTGTCATACCGTGAGCACAGGGGTTCACCTTATTTTACAGAAATTCAGAGCTTAAGGACAGCTGTAAGTGCTTCGCTACGTGGCTAAGAAAGGAACTACCGTTTCGCGGTTACTTTTAGCAAAGTCTGTACTATAACGATGGAAAAAAACGCGGACACAGCGGAGCGGAGCCTAGCCGCTCCACTGTTCACCTTTCGCTTAATCACGCTTTTACTTCGGTCGTAGTGAAAAGATGCTAGAGTTGTCTGTGATCCATTCTAGGACGACTCTAACGTATCTTTCTAACCACCCAGTTAAAAACGCCACCAAAAGAAAGAAGAACAACGCAGCGTGTAGGCACAGCGCTGTTCGCGTTTCTTTCCATCGTGATAGTACATAATAGACCGCCATTTGAGATCTTTCTCACGGTAACAACCATCGCTTGGGTGTGACATGAATATTGTAATGTTACTCCGCAGTTTTAGAGGCTACATATTCTGTGTATCATGGCCGGTCATGCCAGTTATAATCTTCGCACCCATTTCTGGGGGCTGTTACAGGTAGCGATTGGCAACGCTACTGCTATCACCCGTCCGTACTCGTGCTGTATGGTGTGCAGCCCGATATGGAGCGAGATGAGCACATCGGGTAGGGCCGACGCTTGCCATCTATGCTGAACACTTTATTTTTCTGAGGGGAAAGCCGCAAACCTATTTCGGTAACGGTGGTCTCCAGGCTGAGGTGAGCTGCCTGTAATTCGATTTGCAAGCTCTCTTTTCAATGTGGTCCGCTTCTTCGGTCGAGATGGTGACGTCATCAGTACAGATGGCAACTCGAGGCGCTGTTTCCCGTCGGAGGTTCTCAGCTACTCTGCAGATAGCCAGAATAAACAGCACTGGGCCCAGGATAAACCCTGGGGAGCTCCCCTATACAAATAATATGTCCATGACGTCCATTCAGACTCTATTCAGTGTAAGCGAATAGCTCGAGCTACAAGGAAATTCTTGATGCAATTCTGGGCAAGCTGCCTTGGATAGCAATTAGCGAGCTCTTCAAGGTCAATTTTCATGTGCCATTCCGGACATCCATCTGAATCACAAACCAAATGTTCAGCTTATTATTTCGTTACTAGGTTCTTTGCCCTCTTTACGTGAAAAAGACGCTGTGTGTGTGTGTGTGTGTGTGCACGTGTGCGTGTGTGTGTGCATGCATGTGAGCGCGTGTGCGTTTGTGTGTGTGTGTGTGCGTTTGTGTGTGTGTGTGTGTGCGTTTGTGTGTGTGTGCGTGCGTGTCGGTACGTGTATGCGTGTGTGCGCGTATGCGTGTGTGCGTGTGCGTGTGCCTGTGCGTGTGCGAGCGTGCGAGCGTGCGTGCGTGTGCGCGTGCGTGCGTGCGTGTGCGCGCGCGCGCGCGCGCGCGCGCGCGTGTGTGTGTGTGTGTGTGTGTGTGTGTGTGTGTGTGTGTGTGTGTGTGTGTGTGTGTGCGTGCGTGCGTGTGCATGAGTGTGTGTGCGCGTGTGCACGTATGTGCGTGTGGGTGCGTGCGATTTTAAAAGAAAATCAAAATTTTCTATCATTTGCGTTGTTTCAAGACGAATTGCAATTTGTTGTTTTCAGTTTTAGTGCGAAATGGAGCTTGATACATTTGTAAGTACATCAGCTGAACATCCAATAATCTGTTCTAGCTGTCAGTATGCGGTGTCTCTCAAATGTTGATGGTGCTGAAATTTTAAATGAGAACTTGGAGCTGTGAGACATATTATCTTTAGCGTCTCCCTCTCTTCAAGTTATAATTTACAAGTTTTCTGGTAGTCAAAGTGCTTTCAATAGCCGAGCCTGCGGAACCTTAACAAATGATTGCGAACTTTTCTCAAGAAACGACATTATTCAAATCGGACAAAATTTACGCTGTCGAAATGCTCTTATAATTAATTTTTGACTGATATTTTTTTCATGCACGTTTTGTGCCTTTCCACCATTTTGAGAAACGGTTTTTACAGTAAACTGCTTTATTTTTTCTAGGAATAGCTAATGCCTTTTCCATAGATCAGACATCAGAAATTACCTTCAGCTAGACTTATAGCGATTATGCCAACTTTGCCAGGTCAGGATATGCTTAACTGTGATGCAAATTGTTTCATTTTTTCTGTCAGTTTTAGTTGATAGCAATGGCACAAAGTTTGATAATGATTCGCTTAAAAACTCAACTAAATTACGATGGCAGGATTAAATATTTGCTAGTAAACGGTGGCGCTGCTCGGCTGGCTGGGGTGAAACATACGGTCGGGGTTATATGACGTGTTCATCTGCGAGTTATATATTGTTAATTAACTAAACGAAAATAGAGTGAATGTTAAAACTTAGATGAATACACTCTCATAGTTCGTCTAACTGAGGCTGCAATGCGTTCCGTATTTGCATCCTTAGCGTAAGACGAGCAAAACGAATAAAGAAATGAATGGTAAAGACCGTACGTTAAGACGCACTGCTCACAATGCTTCCGTAATAAGCCACACTTGGTTGCTCACACTGTCTCGACCATTGAAATTATTAAATACGCCCTTCAATTCTGCGTGCGTTCAACCAATCCTAACGATTTTCACTCCGTTGGTTCTCACGAGCATCGGCCAAGTGTACAGCTACTTGGTGGCTGTCATATAAAGCACACTGTCGCGACGCGAATTTAATTAGGCGTAATCGCCATCGATTACTCTTGAGTGCGCCGCTTTAGTATTTCTTCGTAGCTTCTTTTCATCGACGCCCAGTCAGCTTTCCTACATGCGTTGTGTCCTCCAGGCAGAACAATTATTTAGAAGCCTTTCTCCTCGACTGCGTATGTCTGTATTTTGTTCCTCATTACTGGTGGTTGAGTAGCAATGATCGTTTTCGTTGTCGACGGCACCTGGCATTGAGAAATCTTCTTTACAAGTGAAGCTAGAGTTCGCTGTTCCCCGGGATAGAGGGCGCAGTCTGACAAAATTCATGGAGTGCTAACGAAGAATTATTGCGGCACGGTCTCTCTCTCGCCTGATTTCAATGTGCTGATTCAACTCCAACTTTCATTTTTCTGTTGCGGTAGGTTGCTTTCTTTCGAACACTGTCCTGTTATTGGCGTCTGCACTTTGCCTTCCCATTAGCTCATCCGCAACACAAGGCGAGTTGTTTACAGCGGTGCTAAAACGAGGCTAGTTGATTTTGCATCATTGTTGAACGCACTACTTTACAGCACAGTCGCACGAAAACGATGAAGCGCGATGCGTCGCGCTTCGTCGTTGCGTGTTTTCTTTATGTAATTAGTAGCGCGCTTAACAATGACACAGTGCGTCTCTGTCATGCATGCCGAACTAGACATCCCATGATTGCTCGCCAAGGCACGCAATACGTAGCTATGATACTACTTAAAACTCTTTAAATCGGGTGCGACTCCCAGCGTTTTCCTTTCTTATCGCTCATGATTTACAAGAGCGCATCTCGTTTTGACCATTGCCTACTTCGTTACCTCTTGTGGGCGGAGTTCTTCCAGTAATTCTCTTCCAGCTAACCCTGCCAGTAACGCTTTTGCGTGAGTTTGGCAGAGCGTTCGCCTTCTTAGGGTCAATACTACCATCCGCTGTAGCTCGCTGTTACCCTCCTTTATCCAATCACTTGAAGTGTTTGGAATTTATACAAATACGTTGGCCTGAGCGGAGCTTCTAAGTGAAAGTAGATTACGAAAGCCAATAAACTGTCATGCCTGAAACGCCGTCATGGGAGATGTTTTTTTCCTAAAGCTTGATTTATTTACCTGGACAGCAGGTGCAGCAACAAGTGCCTACGTTCGTACTTGTATTCTGTAATGTAGTGTTAGCACTGGAAGCCAAAACGTATGTCACTCCCCTTCCTGTGAAGGGTAGCAAGCTGGGACCAAGTCTAGAGTGGCAGAGCGAAATTGTGACAATATGCATCTAACAGCTGTACCTTAAGTGGTAATTACAATGAAGTCTAGAGCTCCTTTCAACACATTTGCACATTCTCGTCCCCCCCCCCCCCCTTTTTTTTTGCCCTGATTTATGGCAAAAAGCTCCGCACTCGACTCTTTGAGGCGAATATTTACTCCGTCTACCGTGGAACAAAGAGAGTGAGAGAAGATTTACTTGCGGAGTCCCAGCCTCAATGCAAGTGAGTAAAAACATGAAATTTTTTGCAGCTGCCACTGCGTAATTTCCATAACATTAGCAGCGTTTACAAGACAAGGTCGAGCAGTTGCTGTTGTGGAAAGTATATTATTATTGCGTAAGCAATATTACGCCAGGTCTCAGCCTCTTCGCGTAGCCACGGCGGTAGGGACGTTTGACCTTCAGAGCGGCCGCGGATGGGCCCCCCCACTTCAAGCCGTCGGGTGGTCGGGGCGGTAGGCACGCCGCGCTGCAGCTGCCGTCGCTACCGAGTGGAGGCGCTGTTGAGCTGCTCTCTCACCAGATGTGAGGGAGAGGAAGGAGAATGGGTATAAAGCGCCTTCGCTTGCTTGCTGGATTCATTCGACATGCCACCCGATAAACAGAAAGAGAAGCTACGCCGACTTGCAGCAGCCATGTAGCAACAGCGGGCCCAAGAGACCGATGAAGAGCGTGAACAGCGGCTTGCTAAACGGCGAGCTCAAGATGCTAGACGGGCGTGCTGTGCACTGTGCTTACGCAACCTACCGGGTTTAACCAAAGCTAAACCTCAGCTAAATTATTTTTACTTAAGATCCAGCCGTGCAAATCGCATAAATTAGAATGTTGAGAATTTTCACGCATCTGTAACTGCTGCGGCAGAAACAGGTCCTAAATTATTGCTAACGCTACAGTTTTGTTTAGGTCACGCAAAAATGCACCTTTCCTTTTTTATAAAGATTGCCCAAATTTTATAACGCATAAATTCAAACAGAGTACAAAGAGAAATTTAGATGTTCAGTTTGGTTAGCTTCAATTTTTTGGCACCCTCAAACTAGAGCATTTGAGTACATCTGTTCGAAAGGTGTTTGTAGTCATAAAAAACGAAATTTCAATACTTCGATGCTATGCTGAATAAGTGAATATGTTCATTGAGCAATCATTTCACTATTCGCTTTCACCAATCAGCAGAGATATTTTTTCCTAAATGTGTCAAATTTTGTCCTAATTGGCGCAGTCGTTATATGTTGACAGAATTTCGTATCCGTGTGTGTCAGCGCTAAGTTTAGAATTCTTGATGAACATCACCATATTTAAGTTCTGATTGAAAGCACTAAAAGGCTGGCTAAAGTTGCGAAAGCTTTACTACTCAGCCCAGTCGCGTCGAATTTGGTTTATGGTTTAGAATAATCAGAGACCTGCAGAAACTCCTGCTGTGTTATGTTCTGTTGAATGGCAAGCCTTTTCACGTGTGCAGCGCATCCACAATTCTTAAGTGAGTGGATTACATTTTTTCGTTATGCTTCGCCTGCCCGACATTTATCAATCCCCTTTCGTTTCTCCTTCTGCATAAGCGGAGAAAACTAACGACGCAGCGGCCCTTTTCTATTCCGAGCTGACCGCAGCATAAACTTGCCAACCGGTATTTGCAGTCTGTCTCCTTTCGATAGGCAACAGGAGAGTCGTAGAAGACGTGCCCTGAAGGTAAATTCCTGCGCAGCTTGCACGGCGTCACCCTGATCATGACTTGCAGCGAAGACGAAAAAATCGTTCACAACAGCACACTTCTGCAGCCAGAAGTGTCTGTCTCGTTGGTTGCGTGGGGGACTCAAGACAAAGAACGCGTCATAGCCGGCTCTTTCATGAGAAGACCCGTTTCTTGCAAGCGTGACGGGAATGCTGAAAAACGAAGTGGCCGCTGCGTAAGCGGATCTATGCCAAGGAAAGAGTATTTTGCGAAGGAGAAGTGTTGCGTAAAACAAGCTGTTCAGCTATATGGTTGCTTTGATATCACTTTCGTAGCAGTGTGAACTAAGAAGTAAAGACAGGGCCAACGCATCCTTCGTGTGTCTTCTCTTGTCGACTTGTTACTTCCCGCCGTCACTTAAGTGAATGGGGAAGAGGCGCGAGTTGACATGACATAGGGTCCGAGGAGCTTTGAGGTGTCTTGACTTCTCCCTCCTACTGGCGAAGCAGTGAGAAAGATGTACGCACGCAGGATGGTTCATTTATAAGTCGAGCTTACATGCAGAAGAAATTTAAGCTCTTTAGTGCCAGTAAGCTAGCAGCGCATCGTTTCTGCTTTCATGTTGAATCATAGGTGGTAGGGCTTTTGCGCACTTTGGTTGATATTATCGTCAGCATCAGAACAAATACAGTAAATCATTTTGCCTGTTAATGGCCCTCTGCTATAGTTTGCAGCCCACTAACTGCCTTGAAATCACATTGTCACGATCGTCATTATGTCGCTTTGTAGTTTTCACGAGCAGGGTGCTGGTAACGAAAATTTTGCTTAACTGCATCATTGGAAGTCTTCCTTCCTTCCTAAAGAGGTACGAACGAAATTAAACATTGCCACCTACCGCTCAGTTCTTTTATTGCGGTTCGGTTGAATAACAGGAGCTGAAGGCCGAAAAGAATATAAATCAAGATTACGCTGCTTACAAATAGAGTAATGATAGAAGACAAAATATTTTAAAGCGAACAGTATGCATGCAACATATGAGAAACATATTAACTCATGCAAATTCAAAAAAATTATTACAGGTTTAAAATAAGGCGCAGCCGAAAGTACATCTCACAATAAATTAGAAATTCTGAAGATACGTAGAGAAACAGGAGGTGCTAAGACGTATACTTGACGACCCAAAATGACCAAGGCTCATCAGGGAATTCTCAGCTCGCTAGTCAACATTCAGGCGAGAGGACTTGTCTTTTTCTGGCCAATTATATCCATCGTTGGTACGGGTCAAATAGGGCCTTCACTTAAAGGAAGGATAGCGGTGGGAAGGTGAGGGCATGGAACGGGAAGAGGGAGGGGAGTAAGATGGCGAAGGCAAAAGTTTAAAAATATTTTTGCCACGCATGAAGGCTCCATCTGCTGGCATAGAAAAGAGGAATCCAGGTTGTCCTCAAGGAAGTGAAAGAAAAAAGATATACAGCAACAGGAGCAGACACGCATACGGAACAGGTGGGGAAAAACGAGAAAGAAAGAGACAGAAACTAAAACCGGGCGCAAAACTATGTTGATTGTGAGAATGCCAGAACAAAAAAAAAAGAGAGAAAGGAATCATTGAAAACCGAAAATATACGTTGCTTAGCCAAAGTAGAGAACAAATAAAATCAAAAGTAAAAAGGGGCTCTATGAAGATAAGAAATGCACTTTATTTTTAATTGTTTATTTATTACTTAATTTATTTATTCAACAGTTTTTATGCTGACATGGGCCCCTGCGAGGCTTTATGAGGAGACGACGGCTGTGATAGAACCAAATTCTGGGATCCCAAACTTTCTTAGGAAGCACTCGCCCTTATTTTTTTAATAATGTAAAGTTCTGGATTAAAAACACCTTTGTATTTTTCTATCTCTTTCAGATTTGAGATTCGAAGAATAGTTTGGACCCATATTTCAAATAACTTTCTGAATAGATGTGCATCGAGGGTTTCAAGATACTTATTTACAATATTCAACATGTCGATGCAAACCATGACAACCGCGGATGACTTTCGTTGAGCTAAAATAGTTAAAATTAACATGAGTTGTCCCCCTCAAGAAAACAAGTAACTACAGGCCGGCTTCGCTATAAAGCTCGTCTTCAAAAGCCCTCATAAACTTTCTCGAGGACATGGGTCTGACGAGCACCCCCACAAAATCTTGTGTGTGTA
The DNA here is from genome assembly GCF_055824585.1 of Amblyomma mixtum. Classification (NCBI taxonomy): domain Eukaryota; kingdom Metazoa; phylum Arthropoda; class Arachnida; order Ixodida; family Ixodidae; genus Amblyomma; species Amblyomma mixtum. The sequence continues at coordinate 18,469,569 of NC_143016.1, forward strand.
TGTTATTGCGCCAGGGTTTTGTGCATTTCCTTCATCTTTTTCACCCTCACCTGGTGTAGCATGCACAACGCATACATCTCTAGAAATACATACTTCATTCTTTCGAGCATTCCGTGCAAGGCAGATTTGTAGGTTAGGCAATGAATATCTAGCGACGGCGGGGATGATTTAAGCTCATCAACTAATTAAAAAGCCCCCTGACGAATAGAACTATCCCTCCAACTCCCTGAGAATAGCTTTGATATGACCAACTAACACAAACAGAGAAAATATGCTCAATAAAAAATCAGGAGTCAACAGTGAGCGTTGCTGGTTTCATAACTATACTCAAAAGGCGTTCACGTAACATAAGCAATATTCTGCGACGATACCACCTAATACTGACGAGCCAGGGCCGCCTCCAGAACATATTGCACCAGCAACTGAGGAACGCATACAGGCGCAGCACGAACTGAGAAATGTTCAAGTGCAGGATAGGCTAAATAAAGAACTGACTCCCACGCCACGCTCACTGCTCTTGGTGCAAGCGCAAAGCCTGCAAACATTTACTTAGTGGCACTCTGCTTAGAAGCATGGCAAGCAACTTCATTTTGAACGAAGAGACTACCTACAAATCAACATCGTCTACTTTTATCTACATCCTACGATGACCCTCTTGTCAGAGAAGGAAGGAAGGAAGGGAAAACTTTATTTACACTAATGGTTTTTCCTGCGGTTTGCGGGCATCTTCAGAGACGTCTTGGTTCTACCCCCAGGAGCCTTCTCTGTCGAAGTCGTCCGCCTCTAATCAATGGTCGGTTGACCTCAGTCCAGGGCTCCGTTGGCCACTGCCGCCCGTTGAGCTCGCTGTACCAGACCTTGTTGTTCTTCACAGCGGTCGCTGGACAGCAGAGTCTCCCACTGCTCCGCACTCGGGTTTTGTATTTTGGGCACCACGTGTATGTTTTGGCAGGCCCATGTGATGTGGTATAGAGTAGGTTTTTCGTCGCACCAGGGACATTTGTCCGTGTATATCGTAGGGTGCATTTTGTTTAGTATATGTAGGTTTGGGAAAGAGCCTGTTTGTAATTGTCTCCAAGTGACAGCTTCCTCTCTGCTGAGAGGTTTGTGCGGTGGGGGATATCGCATTCTTCTGCCTCTATAGTTTTGTAGTATGGCCGAGTATTCCATGGGTGCTGGCGCGAGTTCCGCGGTCTCGTCGGATGCTCGGAAAGTAATGTATCCTCGAGCTATCCTGTCGGCCTCTTGGTTCCCTGCCACCCCCGTGTGCCCCGGTACCCACACAATTTTGTGTGGGATCTTGTCGTTGTGTTCTTCCTGGTTTTTAATTCTGAAAGAAAACTTCAGAGAGACAGAACAATCTATGAGCACGAGACCGAACGGCCACCCATTGAAAAAGGCAGTTTCGGAGAATTTTAATCAACCTGGCCATAACTTTTGAGTTACTTAAAGAATAATTATGCAATAAGTCTTAAATCTGTAAGACAAAGAAAAGTATTCCTAACCTGCAAGTTTCAAACATCACAATGAGGTGGAATAAACATCCCTAAAAGTGCCGCCGCGGTGGCTCAGTGGCTATGGTGCTCGGCTGCTGACCCAAAAGACGCGGGTTCGATCCCGGCCGCGGCGGCTAGAATTTCTTTGGAGGAGAAATTCTAAAGGCCCGTGTACTGTGCGATGTCAGTGCACGTTAAAGAACCCCAGGTGGTCGAAATTTCCGAAGCCCTCCACTACGGCGTCTCTGATAGCCTTAGTCGCTTTGGGACGTTAAACCCCATAAACCAACCAACCAACCATCCCTAAAAGAAGGCTAGAATTCCTAGGCTTTATAATCCATCACTGACGTCTCCTTCTCATAATGAGATGTAGCTCACCAAAGCCTCGATAAACACATACAAAGGACACATTACATTTTTCTCACCCTACATCATATTTCCTCTTTCTGGTATTTTCCTCTTTTCAAGTTCCTTTTTCGGTGACCGCAGTCGCAGCATCCAAGCCTGAGCGGAACATTTTTTAGGTTCATGACTGCCTCCAAACTGTCCTCCACATTTCACGTCCTCACTGTCAGTTCAGTACAGTTCACTTTAATTTGTCTTTCCAATAAAAGTGGAAGGCAAGGCAATAGGTCTGGAGACTGAGAAGGTCTTGTCTCCCGTCTGAATTTGACAGCAGATGCAACTTTAAAATGCAGTCAAAAAGAATACCACTACAGTCCTTACTATTGGGAGCGAAAGGTCAATTTATTGAGGTGTGAAAATGTTCAAAATCTTCTAATAGCAATAGCATATCCTCCAAATAAATTCGGTTGACTAACCAATACTTCATGTTCAGACCAACTGGGAAGATATGATTTGCATTCTTGATTTTTCAAATATAAATCTCACGAGGATCGAATCAGGCACGCCATAGTTCGCCGACTGTTCCAAAAACGAGGCCGACTTCAACTACACACAGCATGCTACCACCATCGGTGTACATGGGATGGTGAATTAAGCGCCTCGACGCGTTGCATTCGCGCGGCGAGGAGATACAATGCTCAGACCTGGCTCCCAAGATTCCAAGACCTGGCAAGGTTCAGACAAGTTTAGCAAACCCTGCCTTGATGTCCAATCGCGGAGTCCGTGGGTCATACGTAGCTCTCGCTCTTCTCTGCACTGCTGTCGCAGAAAAAGAAGTCCTCATCTATAGAAAATAAAGAAAGAATAGAAACAAGGGGACTGACGAAGAGAAAAGCGGGCAGAAAGATTTCAGGGCCGAGACTTTCAAACAGTGCAGCGAAGCTGAAATTTGCATCGCGGCCAAACTGGACGTGCCAGTCCCCATTTACAGGCATTACACGTCTACGCCAAGCAAATGCTACGGTAACTGGACTTCGTGGATGAACTTCTCCGTTTCCCGATAGTTACCAACCAACTCCATACTAAAAAAATAAGAGACAGCTGCATCGACTACGTCTTTGGACGACACGTAAATCTTGCAAGCACGAATTTGTGTGTCGCACTTCAGCCATCAAGTACCATTACTTACCGCTCTGGGCGACGCTACATAAGAGAACCTCAGTGAAAAGAATGAGTAATGGTACAAAAGAGGACTTCAGTTGAAAGAATGAGTAATGGTACGTTTACTGGCAAGGCTCGATGAATGCTTGGCCATAAAACACGACGTGGCAGGCATGCGTTCCTGCATGCTTGCTGCACTTTTTCCTTTTCTATCACGCTCTCTTATGGAGAATTCAACACAAAAATTGTGTTCCAAAGTACGATGCTCAGAACAAAGCCTCGAAAATGACTTCGGCCCGCCGATGTTTAATTTATTATCTTTCGTCGCAGAGCTAATTACCAAGGCGCTGGACATCCAGCGGCTCCTTTCAGCAGGTGTATGATGGGTGTCGCCCCCTTTTCCTGATCGTAGCGCGCACGCACGTGATCACACAGATGCACGCTCGCACGCATCTCCCTTTCGTCCATGCTTCTTTAAGCACTGAAACTTTGCTAAACTTCCTAAAGAGAGGCAATTCAGCAGCAAATAATGCTCACTGTGCTTAAAGCCTGCTTTTCAAGCAAGCGAAAACGCTCGCGATTGCAGCCTCCGCGGCGCGAAAACTTGTTTTGAGAGATCGCAGTGGCTCGAACGGCCAGAGCGACGAGGTCTTACCATGTTGGACCCGCCACGGTGACTCAGTGGTTAGTGCGCTCGGCTACTGAGTCGGAGAACCCGTGTTCGAACCCGACCGTGGCGGCTGCGGAACTCAAAAGGTGCCCGTGTGCTGTGCGATGTCAGTGCACGTTAAAGGTCCCCATATGGTCGAAATTATTCCGAATCCCTCTACTACGGCACCTCTTTCTTCTTTTCTTCTTTCACTCCTTCTTTTATTCCTTCCTTACGGCGCTGTTCGGGTGTCCCACCGAGATATGCGAGACAGTTACTGCGCCATTTCCTTTCCTCAAAATATCAAACTTCAATTTTCCAACAGGATGGAAATTTTTCGCCGCAACGCGCTGCTCAATCGCTCAATCCGCTCAGTCGCTTGCATGGGAACCAACCACAATGCGTTCTGTGTCAAAATTCGAAACCGGCATACAGAGAGCAGCCGGAAAATTGGTTTCCAATTTTCTTCTTTGGCAGCAAGCGTCGAAAACAATAGAGAAATCTGTACAAGCGGAGCGTACTGTAATTAGTACTGCGAAAGTTCTGCAGAACTCATGCGCTTACTTCCCGAGTAACGTCATTTTCACGTTAAGTCATCGGTTATAAACGATTTTATCAGTTACGAAAAATGAGTCCTTAACGAGCACTCGATTACGCGAGCCGTCAGAACCTTCCATGGTTTCTACGCACTGCTAAAAACAATGAATACGGCAGTGGTAATCTTCTGCGATGTAATGCGAAGCAGTCTTCTATTGGAAAATACCGACGTTGTGGCCTGCATACCGAAGTCATTAATATGCAAACCATAGCGCATCGCTGTCGTTGGGGTGGGGGTGAGCTGACATTGATGTGGGTGGCAGTGATACTTATATTTAGTGAGAGGGTCGATCCACGGTTGTATGATGAGACCTGAGAATAATGACGGAAAGATCGACCGTAATTGTCTCTACACTTAGCCAAGCCGTAACAAAATAATGGAATGTAATAAACACACTTGAACCAACAAAGCTGATAACCTCTTGAGACAAAACTGTGTCCATCTCTCGTCAGATGCAAACCAAGAACAGTGTGGCAAATACCCCTCAAAGCATGTTCTCCAGCCAATGATGTCAACCGTTTGTGGTGACGTCGCAGTCAATCCACTTGCACCTGCCAGCCACCTATGACGTCACTCTAGCAGGTCCAAGGTGTCAACCGCGACAATCGGTCGGTGCCGTTGTTTCGAGGGCCTAATTTGAGATTCAAGCAAAGAAAACTTTGCGCAAAAGAGACTGGGCAAAGGAAAAAAAAAACTGTAGGAGCACAATGAAAAACTGCTTACGTCCTCTCTCTTTGAGCAAAGTTTTATTTTGCTATTGTTCTCAGCACCACTCTACTTGTCGTCGCCAAACCTACACGTGCTGGAAGGGAGTAGTGTGGGAACCAGGTCTGCAGTTACTCGATATTTACTGCGGCACGAATATGGCCTGAAGCGACGTCTGAGTTACGACGGAGTTCGGCTGTGAACTTAATTACATGCGTTCAACTCTGGCCGCGGGTGCTGGTTTCCAAAGAGGTGCAATCCGCAGCACCGGTGTGTAGATGTTTTGGTGCGCGTTAAAAATTTTCAAGTTCACATCTGCCACCCTAACACCCTTCTCACAGCAAACCCCCCTTCCTCCACACTGGGCATTTCCCATAGAGTAACCCTGCCAATGATGAACGCTTTGCCCAGACGAAGACAAGCTCTCTTGCCGAAACGTTGGTAAGCACCCCGACGCCTTCCCCTCTCTTGTTTACCTTGTGTATGTTAAACAATCCTAGATGGCTGAGCCAAACAAGAAGGTCCCCACTTCTGCATACCTTAGAGCAGAGTGCCCTTAGAATTTTATGCCTGCTCTCGATACGCTTGCCTTCTCTTGGAATCCACTTCGTCACCCTTATCGACCATCCACTATCTTGCCTTCGCATTGCATTCCATGCCCATGCCGTTTTTTTCGGCTTGATTAAGGCTAGGATTTCATTAACTAACATTCATTCCCTGACCTACTCTGCCCTTTTCCTGTCACCTAACGTTGCACCTTTCGTATTGCTTTCCATAGCTCGCTCTCAACCCTTTTCGCTAGCCGCCACGCTAGCCCGATAGGCCAGTGCTGGTACAATAAAGCGGATATATATTTTTTCTTGAGAGATATTGGTACTGTTATTAATCACCTGAGCCTGGCCTGCCAAATGCACTCCACCCCATTATACAGCGACAGATGTTAACCGCCCGTTCCTGCGTTTCCCGCGTCGGCGTCCGCCTCCACCGGAATTCGATCGCCGCGAAAACCATACTGTTGAGATGCACCTGTCGTCGGTTCAAACACCCGTGGCAAGCTAGCCTCCAACTTGTCTAGCACATGTAACATATATGCAACCAGAAGTCGTATGACACCACCCGGAAAGCTGTGCGACCGATGGTTGCGTCACAATTTTGGTGAGAATTTCACCACATAAATGGCGCCAGATGTAGGTCGGCAGAGGGGAGAATGTAGATGAACGACATGTATAGGATTGTCAGAAGTGGCGGCGCTCGTCTCGCTATGTGCGCCATACGGCCGCATGATGGCATCACCCTATTTTATAACGCAGATCTTTGGCGCCCGTTTCCACTTTTAGCGGCGTCGCCGTCGCCGTTGTCCGTTGCAACCAGCAGTGGACACCTTAGTCGCACTTTGAGCTCATCACCATCAGCGGCTCTTCGGCGGCTCCTTTCAGCGCGTTTAAGATGGGTGTCGCCCACCTTTTCCTGTTCGTAGCAGGCACATACGTGAGCACACAGATGCCTGCACGCAAGCATCACCTTTGTGGCCGTCCTTCGTTCTGCACTGAAACTTTGCTAAAGTTCCTCTGGCAGAATTTTTCTTGCGATCGGTGTGATTTTCAGTAACGCCTGTGAGCACACATACTAGCGCACACACGCCGCCGGCTTTTCTCGTAACGGGGCTAGTAGTGTTGCCGCATTAAAAATGGCAGGCAGTTTAGCATTGCTATGCAAGGAATGTCGCGCTAAAGCACGGTTTTTTGCGAGTGGGCACGACCGCCACGTTATTCAAAGCGCAATGGAGGTGTCCACTAGCCCTAACCGACTACTTCAATGAATGCTGGATGCGCGGCGCCATCCCACCTTAGTGGAAAGACGCCAAAGTAGTCTTTATTCCCAAATCCGGCAAACCCCTTCTCCCCGTTAAGCTTCGTCCCATCTCCCTTACTTCGTGTGTGGGCAAGCTCATGGAGCATGTTCTCCACACCAGGCTCAGCCGATATCTGGAGAATAACAACCTCATGCCTTCATGCATGTTTGGTTTCCGCCCAGGCTTATCCACCCAGGACGTCTTTCTACAACTCAAACACCACATCCTTGATTCCCCCGCGGGCGACACCAAGCCTATCCTCGGTGTCGACCTGACAAAAGCTTTCGACAACGTTACCCACGCAGCCGTCCTAGAAGGCCTTCACGCCCTAGGCGTAGGTCCGCGGATGTACAATTACGTCCGCGACTTCCTCTCCAAACGCACAGCCACACTCACCTTGGGCGATCACCAGCTCCCCGGTGTCTCACTGGGAGCACGGGGAACGCCTCAGGGTGCTGTGCTGTCTCCTATTCTCTTCAACATAGCCCTTCTCCAACTCCCTCACCAACTCGCCGAAGTTCCCGACATACATTTCAGCTTCTATGCTGACGACATCGCTGTCTGGGCCAATCGAGGCAGTGATGGCGACATGGAACACAACCTGCAATTGGCCCTCAACATCATCGACTCGTACGTTTGCGCGCGCGGCCTAGCCTGCTCCCATTCCAAATCGGAACTCTGCCTTTACCACCCCAGGCCGCACGACCCCGCCAACCCTCCCATATCACTTAAACTAGGGAATCATCCCATTCCCCTCGTCTCAAAGATTCGCATCCTGGGCCTTGTCCTTCACTCCCACGGCGCGCACGGCGACACCATCCAAGCTCTCCAGACCCAAACTCAGCAAGTCACCCGTCTAATCCGACGCGTGGCGAACCGGCGCGCAGGTCTGCAAGAGCGGAACACTCTACGCCTCACCCAAGCCTACATCACGAGCCGCACGGCGTACTCATTCCCCTACCTCCCCCTAGAGCAGAAGGAGCGAGACCGCATCAACGCGCTCCTCAGGAGCTGCACGAAGGTCGCCCTCCGCCTACCCCCCAGCACCTCTACTGCCCGGCTCCCTGCTCCTCAACCTAGGTACCCACAACACATTTGAGGAGCTGGCAGAAGCCACTCTAACAGCACAGCTGACTCGCTTGTCGGGTACCGCGGCAGGCCGCACTCTGCTCTGTCAGCTAGGCATCGCCCCGATCATCCATCCTACCGAGGAGGCCCCGCTATCTCCAGACCTGCGCTCCAATCTCATCATCCATCCCATCCCTAAGAACATGCACCCGGAGCACGACGGAGAACACAGGGCAGCCCGCACCAAAGCCCTGCACAAGCTTTACGGCGACAGTTCCGAGGTAGCCTATGTGGACGTGGCAGCGTACTCGTTGGGCTCTCGCATGGTCCTCGCCGTCGCTAACAATCAGGCCCGATTACTTACATCAGGCTCCATCACCACAGACTCATCAGAAATTGCAGAGGAAGCAGGCATTGCGCTCGCTCTCATCTCCACCTCTGCCACCAAAATTATCTCCGACTCAAAATCCGCCCTGTCAAATTTCGCTAAAGGCTTGATATCCCGCACCGCGGCTCGGCTTCTACGCTTCTGGCATCCCACCCGCCCTGTAACCCTTATCTGGACCCCCGCACACGCAGGCCTCCCGGGTAACGAGGAGGTCCACTCCCTCGCCCGAGGTCTCACTTTCCGGGCTGGAGTTGAACCCGCTCCGTCATCCCAGGAGCGTCTGCTTACCTTCAGAGATATCCTTACCCACTACCGAGATACCCGGCGCGTTTACGCACCACCGGCTCCCTCTCTAACCCTAACCGAGGCCTCCCACTGGCGCCGACTCCAGACCCGTACTGCTCCTTACCTATTCTTCGTCATGCCCGCTACCCCGATCATTTCCTTTCCTCCTGTAAGCTCTGCGGGAGACCGGGAGACTTTATTCATATCCTTCTCACATGCCCCACCTTCCCACACCCTCCATCCCCAACCACGGCGGAGTCATACTGGGAGACTCTCCTGGCCAGCTCCGCTGCTGCTGACCAGCGCCGGATAATTACCGACGCCTTGAAGCGGATAGCCCTCCAAGGAGTGTCCTTTGCCCTTTAAGGGCAACCCCCTAAGGGTTGCCTCGTGCCACGTAAGGGGAGGCAGTGTTTGCCCCCTCTGCATTGCTTGGCAATAAATGTTTCAACCACCACCACCACTAGCCTGGAGAGACTTGTTACGCGTCTTTCCTTTCTCAAAATCAACAGAGCCTAAACCTCCTGGCGGTTTTAAGAAAACCAAATCCACATAGCTATACCTAGATCATCACGCGCGTGCGACCTGCTCATATTTTAATATGTTAATATGTAAAAAGATTTATTGACCAGTGTGCGTCTCCCCATGTTCTTTCTACCTTTCCCTCACCCCTTTCATTTACTTTCCACACAATGCCTGCTATCATTTTATTTCCGCTGCCCCAGCTCAGATGTTTCCCTTAGCGATAGCAGATGCCGGGGTTAGCAAAAATCTTTTCCTTCCATATATTATGTTTTATTAAACCACTTACTACTACTATACCTCAATCTTTATGTGGAAACCACCACCTACTCACAGCGCGAATACCCCATTCGCGCTGTGAGTACACACGCACAGAAGCACACACACACACACCTCTGAAACCCGTTGAGTGCGGCTAGAAGTGCTTTCGCACTGAAATGGTGAAGAAAACGTTCTAAAAGAAAGGTTTTGGATTCTAAAAGAATCCAAAACCTTCAGAACGGATGCCGCAAATAATTTTGAGCACGCACTGTTCGATTAGTTCAGCAAATCGAATAGAAGGATATTCGATTCGCTATTAAAAAATTTCTAATATTCCCGCGCCCGTACAGGCGAATAAGCAACGCTGCGCAACTAGCTGGCCTTATGATAAAGTGCTTTATTTCACCCTGTTGTGCTGTGAAACTTCCGCTGATCGCAGTCAGAACGCACTTGTCGCGTGACGTTAACCCATGATAAAGAGTGCCTAAATACATTTCAGTGGTTTAATACAACATGATTGCGGCGCGTGTGTGTGTTTTGCATTCTTATTTTTTTTTCTAAAAGTTATGCACCAGTCTCAATATCGCGACACCTTGCTAGGCAAAAAGCCACCTCTTTTAAATCAAGTTCTACCGCACAGTACGGAACTGGCATGGAGAGTTTATAGGCGCCCGCGCTGCAAGTTTCAGGTGGGAGAAAGTCGCGACTTTCTCGGCCATGTACAGCTATAGGCATTTACGATGGGATGCATCCAGTAACACGACCGCATCAGAAAATGAGGGCTGTTGTAGAAAAATTCGTGTGTGTGCCTTCTTTGCTGCATTATTTCTTCCAACAGCCGCTACATTAGCCGCATGATTGCTTGAATTTAGAATATTTTCCAGCAATAAAAGAAGGATGGAATTTATTTTAAGGAAACCAGTCATTGCAACTGTGTATGCGACCACTATGCAATTCCTGTCCAACTTATTCTCTTTTCCTCCATTCAGACTAAAGCGGACGCTTTCTCGCGACCGCTGAAGTTTTCTGTGCGATATCACTAGGAGTGCTTTCCAATGTGGGAAGAAACCACGCAACTTTATTTCCTTCACTTGAGATTTTTCAGTGATATATAGTTCCGAATAAACCTAAGGAGTTGTTACGCTATGGACCAAGGCAGTACCCGCAATATCGCAGCAGCTTGCTGTGGAGATGGCGCCCCTCTTTGAAATGAAGTTGTGCCGCAGGGCACGGAACTAGGCACGCAGAGTTGATAGGTGCAGGTGGTGTGGAATTGATGCGGGAGACGATCGCCTGTTGCTTACCCATGCGTAGATGCAGCACCCATGATGGGATACACCCAGTAACACGGCCGTGTCTAGGTGCTTCCTCATCTTCCGGCTAAATTTCTGTTTTTAAAAATGATACTCCCGAGTAGGCCAAAATTTTTCTAATTTGTCCGCTGTCACTTGGAACAGATTACAGAACATGCTGTATTTAAGTGAACTGCCTGCACTGCGTCAGACGCTGACAATAAAAAAAAAAACTTTGTTAAGCTTACCCTCTGGTCACGTCTAGCTTAAGGAATGTTCCGAAGCCTAATATTCCCTCTACACGGATATCATGTATAGCAAGAAGGTATGAAGTACTGTGGTCGCAGTTTTCTCTGCTCGAACTTATTGCTTTATATATTTGCACTTCCATCAGCATCATCGTCAAAATGCTAGCAAGAAATTTTGAAGGCCTGTTGTACTGCCACATATCTACATATATTGTGCCAACGTGCACATTTATTTCTATCTTTGGGTCCTTATCAACATCAGATGTCAGTTCCAAATTGTGGATTGGTTTTGCTGTATTGTTATAGTTTTGAGAGTTTGTACCGATGTCTAGTTTTTGTATTATATTAAGTTAATACCCTCTCTAATGAATTCTATACCTTAATGGTAAGATAAATGAAATGAAAGTCTTTCTTATACCCCAGGAAACTTTCCCAAATCCAACTAAAGCAACAACAAAAACTCTACAAGTGCTGTAGGTCGCACTGGTGAGGCTTTAAAAGTTCGTAAATTTTCACCCGTGGCTTTGCATTGTGCAGTACGGCGCCGGGTAGCCGGTCTCTTCGCAGCAGAGTCTCGTATCGCCGGTTTTCTTATTGCATACGGGAGGGCGAACTCTCTCTCATATACTAACTCGTGTATGTATGTAACATCCCATGTTCGTTCATGTACTGACGCCACCCGTATTTGGTATCGTGTGGCTGTGTAATCGCTTGCAGCACTGGGTGTTGGCGGGAACTTGAACGTAACCAGACAGGACACCAGTTATGCCCCTCTATGAAAGCCTTGCGCGAACATTTTGTCCAATGAGTTATCGCAGCTGTACCCGGAACGGACATAGATGAGGTCGAGAGCTTGCGCTTTCGGACACCAGCAGAGATGGCTGTAAATTAAGTAAAAGCTTTGATTTTAATTTCATTCACTAACACTGCACGTCCCAAACGGCCTGCTAACAAAGACAGTGGAAGAGGACACAGTCGTTCACGAAGGTTTTAATAATCTTTTGGTTTTCCAAATCATGTATAAAACTGTGCTACCATGAACCGAGGAGGCACGGGCTTCGAAGAAATAGAACTGCCATATTTGTCAAATTCTGCGTTTATTAGAATAATATGACCGCATGCGAAATTCCGATAATTTTGGCATATGTGCACCTAAAGGACACTCCTGCATGGGACGACCAGTCTTCATTCAATAAACTTATATCCTCCTCTCAAAAGCGAAATCATCAGATGCATGCCTATAGCACTGCGCTTTTTTTAAGCCTCGGTGAAAAGTCCCCATATGCACTTTCATGATGTAGCCTTTTCCTGTGATTATGGCGTCTTTCTCACATACAGAATATATTGTGAATTGTAAAAAGAATAATTGAAAAAAGTTTACTCCAAATACAAAAATTGATGTATGCCACGCATGACAGTGTTTTCGTAATGCTCTCACGGTTTTGGAACATATGGTAATTCATGTTAGGATGCCAACTCACACCTGAGCTACAAAGACACACCTCAATGCATGCAGTTTTGCGGCGAAGGTTTCGCACAGTGAGAAATATTTTTCTTTCTCTGTCTGCCTCTTCTGTGCGGAGCTAAGGGTGGGGTTTATCAAACTTACGAAATCCTGTCTGGTTCACTGACAGGTTTGCTTGTCACGAATAAGGAAGGAGAAGAAGACAGGACGGTAGCGCTGTGTAACCTGAGATTCAGCGACAGTTGCAAATATGTTTATATTTTACGATATGTTGAGGCGGCTAATATAAAAGCTACTTGACATCTGGATAGTGCTAGAGAGCTGTTTTTAGCTCTCTCCGCATAGTCGCTTTTTGTCCAGCTTTCCTCTCCAGCCCGCCACTCTAGGTGCACGGCACCACCGATGGCCTTCTCCTCGGGCGGTGCGTTTTGCAGCAGCTGTCGCGAGTATACCGTGCTGCGTTCCTCTCTTCTTTCAAAACTCTCCCTCCTCTTCCTACAGTAACCACCCTCCGGTTTCGTATTGCTACGCTCTCGCCATTCCCTCCTCCTTCAGTCGTAACCCTCCTCCTCCTCCTCCTCCTCCTCCTCCTCACGTGGTAGTTGCCCTCAGGGTGATTCCCGTCACCACCACCCTTTTTACCGCGTTCTTTTACTTCCACTGATGTAGCATCTTACACGGGTGTCATTTTCCTTCCGTCTGAACGCGCCTTCCGCGGTTAGGGTTGAACCCGTGTCCCCGGGTTTGAATTTTTTTAGGCGTATATTACATTTCCTCAAATCTTATATACGAAAAATTGCAGAGTAGATTTGCTGTTAGAAAAAATAAAAGCTCGTAACGGCAACCACAAGTTTCTGCAACATACTTGCACTGCGCAGTAATATTGCTCAGTGCTGTTTCTTTCCTGAAGCATCATAGGCTAGAATTTCATTCGGTCATTACTGATCTCGTGCAGGGAAGGATTGACCAATGAGGCTCAAGAACGTTATTGTTCATTTTATTATTGGGAACGCATTAAGTACTTTCTGGGGAATATGCAAGGTGACTTTTTTCAACCTTTACAGATCATTGATTTTAAATGCAGGGATAGATACTTCGGTTCACTCTATCGAGTTGGATTGTACATCAAAACGGACGTTATGTACCTCGTGTGGTTCAATAAATAAATGAAAAATTAAATCAATTAAATAATATCTTTTTTATTTAAAATTTTACACAGCAGAATTATATTGCGAAATTGATGGCCGTAAGCTTTGAAAGTTAACTGACTTTTTAAATATTTTTAATCGGTAATATAGTTAGAAATACAAAAAGTCAAAATTACACATTTTAACGCTATTTGAGTTGGCTTTCCGAAATAGCTTATTGATAAAATGGCGCCTGTCGCATCATATACAGACGCAGAGTGTTTATTTGATTATTCAATGTAAGTTAGTTTGATTTCAGTGACGCTACTATGCCCATGGATGCCATTTTATAACAGGCAATGCAAGGAAGCCAGCAAAGCAAATGTGCATTTTTGAATTTGGATATTGAAAACCACATTGGCAATTAAAAATTACGTCACCATTGGCAATTACGACGCCATTTCAAATGCTAGCGCAAAAAGACTTTGCACGCTTTACCTGCAGGTTTCACACAATCGGCTCTTTTAAATTCATCGAATTCTTAAACCTCTTCAGTTGCCCTTCGACTTATTTAATCGTCCAATTATTCATATGAGGATCATAATCGCCTGCTTGCTCTGCAATGCTCCTTAACAGACATCACTGACGAATCTCTGTTTTCAAAATAAAACTTTGTAAAGGTTAAAAAAATCACTTGCATTATACTTGAAGTAATCGAATAAATCCTTTGAGTAAACCTGTAGTCCGAAACCCGAAAAACGATATGGGCCCATCCCAGATGGCATTTCTTTGTAATAATCATTTCAGTTCATATTTAATTTGCATTGAAGGGCTGAATGATAAAAACCTTTAATAAAACAAAGGACCTTGCAGGAATGTTCCTCTTTGCCAAGAAGTTCCAGCTCACAAGTGCATACTTTACCGCAGACTAAATCTAGGAGTTGTCCACTAATTTTCGCAGCAGCTCTGGTTCAAAAACTTGTAGCCACTATCAGCACAAGCACCACGGAATTATGCAAAACTTGCGCAGCTTAAATTTTGTTCACCGCATGGGGCGCAGAAGCTACCACTACACATTAGTTTTCGAGAGCCTGAGAACTTCCCACCAGAAAAATTCGCTCGCAAACGCTACCAAGGCCACAGGCATCAAACAAAGCGGAAGAATTTGCTGTCAAACTCTGCTCACACCGGAGCCGTTATGCTGCCAGTCAACTCAGGCCTACACGCTTCTCCTAGGCGAGAAACTACATTTGGGTCCGGGCTTGACCGCACGATAACTATTTCTGTTTGTTTTCATTTTTTTCCATACACCATTGCCTCTGGGGGACCCTGCTTTCTGTGATCCGATTCAGCCAACGTCCACTGGCGCGTGCGAGCGTCAGCCGCGCCCAGAGGCATCCGACAGTTGGCCTTCTCGACATGTGGTCAACGTTTGCGGCGGCATGCGAGCGTGTTGGAAGGCTGCGTCCGCCCTTCCGGCTGTCACGGCCAACCGCACCCTATTATCCTCGGCAAATGGTCAGAGCTGCTGCAGCTCTTGTTGCTGCTTGCCCAGAGCTGCTTCTCGCGTTACCTGGTCCTTGTCGCACGAACTCTGACATAGGCTGGTGCCCTTTTCGACACCCCGTGGCGTCCTTTCAACGCTCGTTGTGTTATTTCCTACTGCACGCACACAAACAAGTATGCAGTATAGACATCAAGGGCTCTTGATGCGCTGCGCTGGAGCCACTCAGAAAAACCTTTGTTAACAAGGCCTGCCGGCTGTGAGAACAAAAACCCTCTCAATTTACCAACGAGTTTCTGAATGTTTTTTTTTTTAAACAGAAATATGCAGGTCACCAATTTTCATTTGGACCATTCAGTATTGCTAGCGCTGAACCAAGGGGGTTATAAATATTTCAAGAGTGAAGAAAAATATCCTTTCATCTTTACAGTTTATGCTTTTCAGTGCGCCACACGGTGCCTTTACAGAGCGCCCACTGCATGGACAGTGTTAAATTGATTGCCCTCAATATTTTTGAGCACTTTGATGAGACCATGTGGCCTCCGCAGGCGTCGATAAAACTGAAAGCGCAAGCTATGAAATGTACTTTCGCCACATCCTCGAAATAGGTGCTGACTCGTAATGTTCCACAGTCTACGTCTCCGTGAAGAGCGCTACGACGTTACAAAGTCAGCCAATCAATATGAATTCATTTTAAGTTAAACCAGTTGAAACGA
Source organism: Amblyomma mixtum (assembly GCF_055824585.1). Classification (NCBI taxonomy): domain Eukaryota; kingdom Metazoa; phylum Arthropoda; class Arachnida; order Ixodida; family Ixodidae; genus Amblyomma; species Amblyomma mixtum. The sequence goes on from NC_143016.1 coordinate 18,485,251, forward strand.
AAAGCTCACTCGGATTAGACACCAGCCCTTTATGTACTAATGGTATCAACAGTCAGCGCACATAGAAATTGCTGGCGACAATTAAGCTCCGCCTTGAGGGTATACGCGATAGCTTTAATTGGTGATGCCCGTGTATGCGGATTTCGTCATTATCGCCCTTACATTCATAGATCCCTTGGGGACCTGATACCACACCTGGTGGTGTGGTGCAGCGGTTATATGCGATGCACCTCTGCCCTGCAACGCCAGATACTGCCACCGGTAGGGCTTGTGCAACCCAAGTTGCTCTTTCCGATCAACCCCTCGCGACCAATCATTATTTTAACTGCCACCTGCCACGGCAGAGAGTTTGCTCGCAATCCCGTAAAGAGGTTGGGTAAATTAATCCGACCACTTGAATTAAAGCATCAGATTTCGCATAAACAAATTGTTCGTGATTAGGAGTAATGCTTAATGGCGAAGCTTCAAGATCCCAAATGGACTTCGTTCTAAATGCACATTTTGAACTGCTGGGTTGTCTAAGCGCGACTCAACCTAATTCAAACGCATGGCAAAACAAGAAAAGCGTGCGTGCCGGATACATAATTAAACCAATGTTTTCGCCCCACATGTCTTCGATGTTTTTCTGAGCATGGAAAAAAACAGAAGAGACGAATTCATTAGTACCGCTTTTATGTTCTTCTGGCAGGGAACAGTTCTCATAAACAGAGAGGCAGCTCTGTGTATAAGGGAAAAAAAAAAGCTGGGACGTGTCGTGCAATGCTCAAGGGAATTGAGTGGAAGAAATTGGAGAGCAGAGAATGAAAACAAATGATTTAGGTCCCTTGTATTGTCCGTTCTGCTATCAAAAGGACAAGACAGTTCCAACGTAAAGCTTCAGTGTATGGCACTTGCCGATTTTCGCTGCCTTTGTCCCGTCTCTTTCTCTGTCTCTGTCCACTGTTTTATTCACGCTAGCTAACATGTCGAAGGCAGTGTCCCAACACCAACTATCCCAACTTTCTTGTTTAACTGCTACTTTATCCTACGATTGTGAGCAAGGGCTCTCTTTCTCTGGAGTGTCCTTTTTATTCTAACACAACAGTCATATTCTCCTGCCTTGGCGGATGTACGATCGTCAGCATCGTACGGCATGTGTACTTGCTTAGCATTGCGTGTTCGACATGCGTGCAATATTAGAAACTAGTTAGATCAGTGTTCGTTTAGCTTTCATTTTTTGAAGCACTGAGCGCTTCGAAAAGAACCATTTGGATCATGAGATATATGTTTGTGCCTTGTAAGTTTCCTCTCTCGGGACCCTCTAGTACTGTGTACACGACGGAAATGTTGAGAACAAGAAAGCGCTTGGATAGCGTAGTGTTCCTGAATATGCTTCCCCAGGGTGCGCAGTTGCGCGACGGTCCGCCATTATGTTCCAAGCTCTGTGGGAAAGGCGCTCTTCGTGTGGTAGGTACCATGGTAAGGGTGTCCCCTACTACGATGCTCGGTGTTTCGCTCGTTTATTGTTCGCCCGTAAGTTATGAAGAATCATAAACATCGTTCTCTTTGTACTATTTAAATTCACAGCGACAGATGCTAAAGTACAGCATTACCTCAAAGGAAAAAACAAGGCCAAAAACTCTGTCCACACATAATTCGCCCGCCAATCTGCGCTGATTTGCCCAGCACTCTTCTGCATTATGGGATGAGCGTGACCGCTATGCATAGACTGGCGGTTGGGAAGATTGGAGCACTGGGGTGTCTGTTACAGCTGGCGTCGTCGCTTCGGCGGACCTGGTGGTGTCGATCCGCGTCTATTCTCTCACTTTTTCCACTCATATCTTTCACCTCTCCTCTATCTACACGTCGTAGCGGTTGTGGCTCAGCTCGAGCCAGTCGGCAGGCCCATGTAATTTCCTTTTCATCGTTCTTACAGTCGCAACACCAACCGCTATGCATTTGGTTAAGCCTTCAGATAAGTTCCTCTCGCAGTAGCCTGCGAAATTCTACTCAAGAGGAGGCGTAAAGCGTCGGCTGTTACGGTACGTCTCGGTACCGTCGTCGTCTACGGTAAATATTGCACATGCACAGTTCTGTCAGCAGTGCATCGGTAACGGTAACAAAGTATACGCACTGTTAGAGAGATTTAGCACATTCCTTCTAGCGCTCGAAATTTAGCATTGCGCCAGCACCGAAACGAACAGGCACATGGCCTCAAAAGCCACCCCGTTGCGCTTCAGGGAAATCTGCGCATACGAAGATGCAGCGCTGCACCCATGAAGTCAGCTGAGCAATGCGTGTTGGAATATTTGACGTCAGCGGCATCATGGGATCCTCGCTTTGCGAATAGCGTGAGCGACGCGGAGAAAATGGTCGCGCAGTTCTGCTCCCAACACAAAGGGTAAATGTAAAGCAAGTGTTTCTGTCCGTCCGTGTCGTTTGTGTGCGCTGTAGGCTATCGAAGCATGTATGTACAGGTGCAGTCAAAAGTAAATGGAAGGCAATATTCCCGAAAAAATTTAATCATTGGCCCCCAGTTTATGCATCCTTGAATACATACATGTATGTGCAGCCTGATTGTGATTTTGCGAAGTGCCCTGTGCACCAACAAGAATGAACCAGTATGCTGTTAATTTAAAGAAATTAAATTTTTTTTACAAAGTCGCCTTCCATTTACTTTTGACTGCACCTGTACAATCAAGTAGCCCTGCAGTTCATCTATTTCAAAAGTAGCTAGCTGGTCTCCGCTTGAAGAGTGGGTCGCAATTATGATCTAAAACAGAGATCACCAACCATTTTACGAAACTATTTATGCATTTTCATCTCTTTCTTCACAGTTCTCCACACTTCGTCTTATAGGTTGTTTTGTTTTACTTTTCGTGTTATTTCTGTTATGCAGTTTGCAGTTATTATGTTTTGTTCAGTTAAAAACGTGTAAAATACACGCACGCTTATTCCCTCTGGCCCAAATTTTAATTATTAACTATTTAAATGAGCTTCAAAAACACTGTTAGCACCTTACTCAAATTTTGAATGTAAGAGAAGAAGCTTGGAATGCTGCAGCTATTGCCATAAACTGCGCACAGCACACCTTCGTTAATAGCAACGCGAGATTGTGGTATGAATATATGGGAGAGAATGCCACTGTTGATAAAGCAAGAGCGCTTTTAGCTTCCAATTTTCAATATTTAAGATATGTTCCTCCAGCCTTATGATAGAGTTCTTCCGTGAAAACGCGCCTGTTACCCATTGGAGTAGATTACGCAGAACACTGGTGATACCGGCGCCTAAGTCCGACTTCCTGGAGGCTCATATGTTATAACGACGTCGTTATAGCTAAGAAAACTCCCATGAATAACGCAGAAATGCACAATTTATATAATGACTAATAAATACAGGAATAAGAAGTTATGTATTTCCTTTCCTTTTTTTCTTTGGAGTTTCATCATGCCCACCTTTGGCGGCATTCAAAGTATCGCCGGACCAAGCAAAACCAAGTACGCTCGGTCGCAAGCATTTAGACGTGAAATATCGCTGCATTAACAAAAAAAAAAAACACAGAAACAAATTCTCTAGCAACTGCAGCTGTCGGACAAGCGAGAGCAATAAAGTGCACTCTCACGCTCGCTAGCCAATATCTCCAACTAGTACTCGCCCGTTTCGAACCGTTACGTATTCGTCCACAAAACTAAGTTTGGAACTGAGACAGACATGGCCGCATCTAAACAAATTAGAGCCCACATAAACAGGCTGCTTGTATATTTTGTTTATTCCTCCTTCATCGTAATTTATGGAGGCTAACCATAAGCTCTAACTGAAACCATCCTTAACGTAAGCACCGTAATTAACAATTACGTTGCTTCATGCACGGGGTACGTAATGCATCGTGAAAGTTGCGCCGTCAACAAACTCTAGGTAGATGGACAGAAAAAGATAAAGAAAATCAGCGGAACGTTCTTTAATTACCTGTGCACCCTGAGAGCAAACAGTGATAACAACCAACAGTAATAAAATATTCCAAATGAACAGCCCCGCTCTTGCGATCTTAAGAATGCTTTCAGCGAGGCCCAGACGTTAAAACGGAGTACGACAGAGTTCGATAGATCCAGTGCTGGATATAATGCGCATTTATATGGTTGCAGGAAGAAGAGAAACAAGGACGTGGTAAAGAAATAATGAGCTCTTATCAGCAAGTAGCGTTCGCTTCTCGTGAGTCGTACAGACAAGTCATGATAAAGTTAAAAAAAAACGTTCGCTAAGCAATAAAAACCACCCAGTTTGTTCTGATAACAGCTCGGCGTGTTTTAAATAGCATTTGTTTCCCTTTACGCAAGTTTAGTTCGGCAGCCAAAAAAGAAAACAGCCTGGGCCGGCAACGAATTGACAATATTCGAATAATAAAAGGATTCTGAGTCCTAGCAAGAGAAGCGTTTCAGGTATTCTGTTCTCTATCTGGCGGGTTATGTTACTTTTATATGAAACTTCTAGCTTGTTTAGTACAACTGGCCTTAGGTGGTTTGTCTCCCCGTCAATTTGCCGGCGTGATATGGCCAGGCATTGAGTAAACAAAGAAATGAACGTCGAGTATCCTTCACGTTTTACAAGTTTCAAATGGTCTACGCAGGGATTGCCTTGCGGTGCTAACGGCAGTTGGTTAAATGCTTAGGCAGTTGCGTATGTGCTTAGACATCGTAAGATATTTGGATACGCTTAGACACAAGCGTGTTTTTCGAAGCAAGTCTTTCTTGATGCTTTAGTAAGCCTTCTTTGTGGCGTCGTCTACTGGGCTAGGTTTTTCAGGAATTTCTGGATTTCAGATCACAAAAGCAACGTCACCAGTGCTTCAACTCTATTGGTCCCTAAAAATTTTCACATTTATTTTCCAAATGCAGTGTTTTCTTTCGACCGAAACATTTGATCGGCGTTTCCTTTTTTCTGCTGAAAAGCACTTTTAGAACCCGACCAGACGAGATTTCATCGCGCCTTCAATTTTCTCAGACTGGTCACCACTTTCAGTTTTCAGCCATGTAAATCCGTAAACAGGATATCATAGGGCTATCCGGTAATTATCGGCAACACATTTTCTCTCAACGCCTTTGGGCCGCTGTTTCACCGCTTGGCATCAGGCTGCACGTGTGTCCTATAGCGGCCCAGAATCACTCCCAAAGTTAGAAAGCAACCGAGCCACCTTCAGAGATTCATATGAGAAATGAGTAACAAGCGACACTTACTGCTTCCCGGCTTGTGATCCGAATGCTCTTCATACACGCAATAACAGTCAGATGAGCCAAGTATGTGTCACGCACGCAACCGCACGGGCGTGAAGAGGAAACCAGATAAGAAATCTATGCCCAGAATAAAATATGCTAATATCGGACCACTGTTTTCAGTTGCTTTCCATTGGTGCTTTCTGTGAAGCGAAGCACTTTCTGAACGCTAGCGATTATTATCTCGAGCCATTCATGGTGGAAAGTGGGAATAATTTGGAGGTAATGCTTCAGCAATTTAATCTTAATTTGGCTAATTATTCGCACCCTTTGCGGAAAGAACAGCATTCGTAATCATTGCTTAGCACTACACAAAGCTTACGAAGCCTGTAAATAAATTAGAAGAGTACAAGAGGGGTTTACAGAAAGCGCATGTTGAATTCAACAAGAAAAAGTGCACTTCTTATTAATTTATCTTGAGCGTGCAACTTGTCGCAGAATTTGTACGCTTAAAATTCAGCTGGCAAGTAGAATTTCAACGACGAATGAGGAGCCGAATATAAAACTGTACTTTGCCTAACTGATATTACTGTTATGTTCTATGCGCTTTGACTGCCGACACAAAAGAGGTGCTTAATTTCTAAGAGATTCTCGCTGGAAATTCCTTTTCCCAATCCAGTTCAATTATAGGAAACGACATTTTTAGTAAAAGACTTTCCGACCTTTCAGACTCGGCTTTATAATCCCTGTTGCTAATATGGAAGCAAAAAAGCTCTTCGGTAGTTCACTTGTTTACTTTATCCAATTAAACTATATACACAGGAGAGAAATTCTGAGTATACGTGCCGAGTCAAGGATTAAGGTCAAAGCCAAGACATACTTATCACTATCACACTAAACAGCTGGTGTTTTTGTTTTTTTTTCTCTCGAACTGATTCATCGCTCGAATTTCATCTAGTTTTTCTTAGGCTCATCATGCGGAATCGGCCTTGGCTAGCATTCTGGGCTGAAACTAAAAGTGATTAATGCGACCGCTAAATTAAACCAGATGAATTAGAGGACATCTGCGTTCATAGCCCTCGGGTACTAACAACGAGAATAATTAGAGCACTTAGACATTTAGAGGTATACCACTATTTTTGTCATCCTAATTACTTAAACCCTCCGCGGTGGGACAGTGGTTACGGCGCTCGGCTGCTGGCCCGAAAGACGCGGGTTCGATCCCCGCCGCGGCGGCTGAATTTCGATGGAGGTGAAATTCTAGAGGCCCGTGTACTGTGCGATGTCAGCGCACGTTAAAGAACCCCAGGTGGTCGAAATTTCCGCAGCCCTTCACTACGAAGTCTCTCATGGCCTGAGTCGCTTTGGGACGTTAACCCCCGATAAACCGAACCTATTACTTAAGTCTTTAAAGCCAGAAACATATGTGCACGAATTTCTGAACTTTCCGAAAGAACTGGAGGAATCTGGATTCGAAAGAACTGGAGGAATCTGGATTCCCAAGAATTCGGGAGAGCGGCCAGCCTGTGCCCTGAGCCCAGCGGCTTATACTGCTTGTATGGAAGGCACTCGATCGTTCTCCCTCCTTCTTACGTAACGGATAATGTCAACGCGCTATTTTCGAACTGTCAAAGCCATGCCCCATGTAGTGGCAGCCAAAGGAACCGAAAGCGCTTGTCCCAAATTCCTGAAAATCAACTGTCGTATTATAAGCTTTAGGTTTCATGTCAGATATCACATGAAACTGAAGAAGCATTAGATGCGAGCGACGTTGGAAGTGTATCATTCGGTGTAGGCGATGCTGTTTGAGCCGCAGAAGATACAGTTGAAGGTGTACTCATCCATCAACTCCCATCTCCAACCTCGGTCAGAGGTTCTGCTCTCTCTCTCTTTCTCTCTGATACATTTCACTTACGCGAGAACCTCCAGACATACGAGAAGAGAGAGATTCACTCACTCAGAGAAGTGCATGTAGGCTTACAAAAGAGATGGGTCAGTTCTCCGCGATTATTTTTTCTTATTGGCACGGTGTTCACATTTCTTCTAGCCATCAGCCATAAACGTTATTGTTTCGCGGTTTCCAAACCCGTCAGGCATCCACCCTCATAAAGTATTTCATGCGTTCCGAAACCATGGGTACGACCACATTATATTGCACTCCCCTGCATTCCAGGGAGTGCATGGCTCAATCTACTCTCATTGCGTACTGGCGACGTGCAGGAAATCAACTCTTTCTCTTTTTGCACGCTTCTCTTACCACTTATTGATTCTGCATGGCTTCCCGATAGGTATGGTGCCACGTCTTCGTCAGGCATTTCCCTGAAGGGCGGCGACCACCCTCAATGCATTGCAACGGATGGCTTTATTCCTCTCTGCGTCTTTTTCAGCTATGCCCCGCTGTGCTCATTCTCGCGGAAATGTGGAAGACAACACAGAGACCTCTGAAGTTCCATTTTTATTTTAGAAAGCCAGAAGGGCACTCCCTGGTTGTTAACAATTTAAACATCCAAGGTTTTAGCTACGCTTACGTCAACATCACGCGCCATATTGTAATAAGGCTTCTACGAAAAAAATAATGGACGTGTTAACAGAAATTGGCGCAGTTTTTGGAAGGAACCTTATTTTTCCTAAAGAACGCTGGATTGATCTGCGTGGCATGCAATTTGATGTTCCCCAGTCACAAAGCTTTTGTTTCTTTTATTCTTCAGATACAAAAGAGAAAGGAATGCAGTGTTCGCTCCTAAAAGCAACGTTGGTTGTAAATACTTATCGATTCGTCCGTCATGGAACTGAAATCCTGTTTAACCGGCGCTTGAAAAATGACAGTGCAAGTTCATTAGAGAAGGCTACATCTCCCGAATGCACCATCATCTGTCATCTTAAAGCACCTTAACGGGTCCTCTGCCTCGGCACTGAGGGAAACAGGACGGCGATGGCTTAGGCGTCGGTACGATAACTGAAGGGGAGCTTTGTTCGTCTGACTTAATGACAGAAGAATCACGAATATCAGCTTTGTGAAGCACGGAATGCGTCTTGTCGGTGCATTTAGGTCGCGATGTCAATGCATTATTCAATTGAGAATGCCTATGGAGCTCGTACCGATTCAGAAGCCTCACTGAACGCGCAAGCCCGTTTTATTTCTGCCCCTTTCTTTGTTCCGCGATTCATTAGAAACTAAAGAATATGGTTCAAGGCGCTAAAAGATACCTGAGCTCAGGGTCACATGTCAGAACTTCATAGTTAATGCAAGATGAATGCTCTAAACACTGCTTTAAAAAATTACATGACTCACGTTCAATGCAGACCAAATTTAAAGTTCTATTTCTCTCTGATGCCGGCTCATGTGTAAATTTTGATGGTAACAGCTTCAAGCGCACGTGAGATAATTTCAAACTATCTACAGAACCGTCGGCATTTGTCTACGTCAGGTTATATACCAGCTAAGAAAGTCTACTTCATGCATCATTTACGATTAGGGGCGCCAAGCTTCTGCTATTGGGGAAAAAAATTTGAGTTCGAGAAGAATACCCGCCCTCTCTAATCAAGCTGGCAGCTAATGTCCGAATGCGCCACCAGAAGCAAAACAAAAACTGATGCCTGCCAGCAGGGCTTTTTTTCTTCGACTGATTTAAATGACTTATAGACACAATAAACGATGGAAGCATGTGCCTTTAACGAAACATCTCGTTTTCTGGATGACTTCGCCGAGTAAATCCGCTAGAGGAATGCGTGGTATTTCTTGGGCTGCGCACGACCACTGATAGAGAATGTCCTGAAAACGAGGAGGTCCTCAAAACACTTACTAGCATTTTACACCAGAGAAAAGGCCAAAGTAGAGACGCCACCTCGTCCAAGAGAAAAGATCAGCAGCGCTCCAGACAGATCAGCGTGCGAGTTCACGAAGCGAACGAAGCTCGAGACTGCCTTTTCTGGGTTTTCTTTATGAGAGGGACGTTTCCTGGAAAAATTTCAACACTTGCAACCGAGTTCCAGCCGTCCATCTATGACTCGATGACGGCAATCGAAAGAAGTTGTTTCCGGTTAGGTTAGGTACCAATTTAAGTTAAAAACGCGGCGCAATTTCTCAAAGGAGGAGTGTTTTTTTTTTTTTTATGGCACAAGCGCTATACCCGGTGAACCGTTGCTCGAATTCTGCTCCGACTGAAGGCTCTTAAACTCAAGCACTTTGTCATCCGCTACATGCTCGCAGCTGGCAAAAACGACAAGAGCCACGTTTTAGCTGGAACGAAAGGGGCAGTCATCGCAAGCATTATAGTATCCAAGCCATAATAAAGCTTTTGCAAAAAGAAAAGTTTTGTGAGGGGGAAAAGTAAATCTCTTGAATAACAGAGTTCTGTGGCGCGAAAACTTTTTGGAAAAACTGAGCGTATTTAATGCGGCTACAAAACTCCCTTGCTGCTTTTTATTGCAGTTTCCTTAGATAAAACCAGAAGATGAAGCCATTCGAAAAGTATTGCAAGAGGAGCTACAACGAGAAAGCGTTTGTGAGGGGGAAAAAGCTTATCCCTTCAAACAATTCTGCCGAGTTCCACGGAAACTCTTCGGAAACCTTTGACATAGTGACTGAAGCGACACAGTAGCAGCTACAAAAACGTAAATGCGATTAATTAGCGGGATTAAGTGGCATTTTTTCACAATCAAAACTTTTCCGCATAAGTGCGATTTGGGGTTGCAAAAATTTTGTTTCACCCCATTAACGAAAAAAAAAAATGATGAAAGTTTCGACCCTTCGCCGGAAGAAAGCACGCACAACTCGGCACTAGATTAATCTGACTGCATGCCCAAATTTGCCGTTGGGCAACGTCCATTGCAACAACCTGGCTTTAAATCTGTGTGTTTACTTGACACCACTGAGCGGTACTACAATGTTTTGGCGGCTAGCTTCGCATCTAGGTCAGAGCTGTGTTCTTCTCTGTTTAATGCTTTGTGCATACAAACAGTACAAAAAAATCCCGAACTGAATGATCTGGGCGAACTACAACTGCTTGATTTCATTCTTCTTTATATGCCGCATTGACGTCGAAGTGTGATGCTATAAAGCAGAAACAAACATGTGTTTGCGGTGACATTTTAAACAGAGGAGGAAAGTTGCCTGCGTTACCTCCCTTTTCGTGAAAATTATTGCGTCGTCGTTATTACTGTCGACATTCTTCTAGAAATGACCAAACTATATTTCTTGTCAACAGGTTTGACTAGCCTAATCCCTAACAAATTTTAAACGCAGGTAATAATATACCCAAGAAAGATTAGATGATCCCACGCGTTGCTCGGGTTCCTCCAACTGCCTCCTACTGTCCCTAGCTACCTGTGTTTCATTTTCTGCAGCATTTTTTTTTCCAATACTGACATATCTCGTTCCTCCCACTGTTGTACCTCTTCATTGTGCTTACGTTTGAAAACATTTCACAAGGATGCAAGGTGAGTACTAACAGCCCCCCCCCCCCCCCCCCCCCCAAATACAACGCAATATCGGATGGCATAAACCAGCTCACTGTCCCAACTGTGCAGTGATCGGGGCAGATACAAAACACAGTCTGCGCCCTTGCACTACTGCCACCACTTACTATATGTTCGATACCCTCCCCATTCGTGGCCGATGGATTGGCTTCATTAAGATTCAGCAGATCACCAGCAGATCACCAGATTTTCCGGTATTGTGTTGATGGGCCTGAAAAGAATAAAGACTTCGGCTAGAGTGTTCCGTGCCAGTAGAATGGCGCTCGGGAGATTCTATTGATTGTGCCCAAGTAGACCTTTCGTGACTCGCTGCGACTCCCTATTTGACTACCGATATGCTGCGTTTACCTGTGAAAGAAGGTAATAAAAAACAAAAGACAATCTCAGCCGTACAGTTAGGGCAGCCACCATAGAAAAGCAGGAATTGTACCTGGGGTTACAGTACTGGAATTTTTATGCTTTGCTTTTTTCTTTCTCTCAGTGCATACCATGGAAAAGGCAGAGGACCTCACTTTTTTTATATCTTTTCACCCTTCTTGTTATCCCCAGTGTACTGTTGCTCCTACTATTGCCCGAGCACGTTAATATGGGCAAACTGCGTGTGCATACTAGGAACTACAAGATAGGGGTGGTGAAAGGTTAAGGGTCTGCACTAAGACCAGTTTCCATTCGGATTCGCTTCCAAGCTTACTTAATCCTTCCTTTTGCCCAGTCTCACAAGTGTCAGCTTGGCTGGACCAGAACTTACTTGGGCTTATATGGTCTCACTTGGTCTTAGAACTTGCTTATATATATATGAAAGAAAAAACTTCTAAGGCTAGGTTAGCAATACAGTTGAAGAAAACAGATGCGGTGAAGAAGCACTCTACGTTTCTTGACGCTTCGTATCGGGACCCGCCTTCGTCTGGAGATAGAAGTATATTATAAGACATCACTGGGCGTACTGTCGCCGCGGAAATCCAGTTAACTTCTTCTACGGCATAAAATAGACGAATGGCTTCCGCATTTTCTGTATTAAAAATGCGAGCGACGCCATTTTAAACATGTACACTGCAGGAAGCGAACGTTACGAGCTAAAGTGCGATTTTTGTCTAAATAATTCAAGCTGCATATCCAGTAAAGATAATTTAAAAACTGGACTCAGCTTTTATGTTGACGGCCTTCAATATCTTAGTGTAAGTTTGGCACCTTAAATCAAAAGTAAAAAGTTGATTAGATATTTTTGTTCATTAATCGTTTAATAACTACGCTCTGTTACGCAAATAATGTCCGCCTAGCTGTACAATACCTCTGCAAAGACCACACCGACGTATCTCTCGCAGTTAAAAAACACCCGAGATGTATATACAAGTTGCGAGAAGATGACATGCTTGACTACTTAAGAAAGTGCATAGCGAAGTATACACACAAGCACAGAGAATTAAAACCATTAGGTTCTGACCTGATTGATACGTTTCGGCTCAATAAATGATTCGGTCAGTCACTTTAAAAAAATCACAGGTCAGTGACGAGTGTGTAACGCCAATGTTTGAGTGATATCTGGGGTGTAACAGCACAAAATAATTCAATGACATGTTGCGTTTTTTTATATCGCAAAGAGAGACAGCCGGAGGCGAACTAGGACTAGTCCAGTACTGCAGTAATACTCTGGAGTAGACTTTGGTGGGTTTTTAACCAACCATCTCCCGAGCCCAAGGCGTACAACCAGGCCACAAAGCCACCCATCTCCTACCACCCTTTCCCTCTCTACCCCTTTTCTTCTTTCTTCTCTCTCTTGAAATTAGAAAGGAGTTTTGTTCTCTGCACTTTGCATTTGACTCGTACAGTACAAGTTTTTTTGGCTGATCATTATTTTTTTCACAGTGTATACCACTTTCAACATTCCACGGCGAAGTGGAGATCTTGCAGTATAATTTCAGATGTGAATGAATGTCGTTGCGCGCCACTGCGCATCAAATCAAACTGCTAATGCATTCGGTGAATGAACAGGACCGACACTTCCCTTCGCAAGGAGTGCCTGTGTCTTTGATGGCACAATTCGAACGCGTGCCACTCGCTGTTGCCTTCGAAGCCAATTTATTCTGCACCCGATGGGTGGATCCAGCTTTCAACTCAGCCGCTAGCAGTGTGGCCGGCGATGGCAATTAGTCTAATACCACTCCGCACATACAGCTTGTATCCATGCAATAATAAATGTCAAGGGTCGAATGTGCACTTCAGTAGAACTGTCGAATGCCTTTCATTGGCACTTTACTTTCTAACATCACTCCGCACATACAGCTTGTATCCGTGCAATAATAAATGTCAAGGGTCGAATGTGCACTTCAGTACAACTGCCTGAATGCCTTTCATTGGCACTTTACTTCTCGCTTCTCTTTTTTTTTACATATGGCAAGCACAGTTTATAACATTCTAAATTTCGTAAAGACACAGCGGAGGTGAGTGACTATGAGGTATAATAAGCGTCATTCTCGCAGCCCTAAACAGCACTACGCATTATACGTACAAAAGTTATAGAATAAAACATTGTCTATTGTAATCGGGCAGTCATTGCATGCTAATCACCGTAATTGCCGTCTGGTTCACTGTGAAATCAAAGCTGCGGTCGCACTGGTTCGATCCACGGTTCACCCTGGGAGCATTGCTTTCGTTGCTATGTTATGTAACGAGCAACGGCGCATCCTTTTCCAGCCACTTTGAGGCCATTGTAGGGCTTGGCTGAAACCTTGTTTGCGCTGCCCATTACCGAAATAAGCTTGGAGAGAAATTCACCGTTTCAAGGGCGGACGAGAAGAGCCGATAGGGAGCACGCGAGTGGAATCGAAACGCGCGTTTTCTCCTCCCTAGAATAAGCTACGACAAAGTGCCAAGCTCTGCCCGTGCTACGCTGCGGTTTAAGATCAAGTACTGTTTGCTTTGACCGCAGCCAAGCCACATTTCCTTCTTTCAACGCAATTGCTGTTACCAGGGGATTTTATGCTAGATAGCCTCGCTTGAAGAAACGCCGAGCAAAAAACTGAGGCTCTAGTCCGTGCTACGCCTAACGACCCCACTGCCGGAATGCATACGCGCTACGTCATGTTCTGTTGTCATGCATAGATATCGAACAGTGTCAGAAAGCGAACCTTTGTGCACTGGTTTCTCTGCGCGTGTCTTTCGCCCAAACCGGCGAGCAAGGACGCTTTGGAGATAGCGTGAGCTTTAGCAGAGTACAGCGAACAGTTTTCAATCACACGCGAATGGTTTAGGTAATATTGCGTAATTCCAGAAGCAGGAAACTGTTGTGCCATCTAATGACAGTTCAGTACAGCGCTTAGACTGGCTGATGCGAAGGGCTTTGTACCTTTGATGCTTTTGGCTTCTCGGTTGGTGTCTTGTATCTTGTGTGTGTGCACTTCTTAACTGGCTGTTCACTATCACGGGGTGCGAAGTTATAAGTAACCATGTCCGCTTCCAATGAAGGTTGTAGTTATTTAGCACCACTCGCCCAGTGATCCTCGTGTTCATCCACCCTGCCCATCGCGGAGCCCACCCTGCATGCTTTTGTTAACAGGGTAACAATGCAGGCTAGCAGGTGTGCAGCGCTGTCTTGTGTACTTTCCCGTTTTTTTTTTCTGGTTTCGCTATATTTGAGGCTTTTTTTTTTCATTCTTGGTGCCACAACGAGAAACGAGACGAACGACCACGAACGAAGGCGCATACAGACGTCTCCGTGTGCTGCGTTCCTTTGTCTTTAGTCTTTTTTCACACTGTTCTATCTTCTATCTAAAGAAAAAACGCTAGTATTTACCCCTGGAAACCTAACGAATTGTTTATCTTAAGGCCTGAATTTACTACTTCGCAGAATAATATTTTTTAATGGAAAGAAAGAATTGCGTCTGAAAAGGTTAATTACTGGTAAAGTGCTTACCCTATCTGTGCTTGCAAAAAGAAATGCACTCGGCAATAAAAAATTTACGGAAGTAAAATAATGAAACTTTTATATATAAGCGCAAATAGAAGTTGACTTGTAAAAATTGGATTTTCATATTATCGATGCGTGTTTTTCACATTATCGATGGCTGTTTGTGTTTCAGGTTGGGTGAGGAGGCAGGACATCAAATAGTCTGCGTGCTGATGTCAGCGATTGTGTGTTGACGGCACCAGATTCTGACAATGCATTTATATCCCCATTCTTTGATGCACAACTTCAAGCGCCGTGAAAAATTTCAATATGCTTATGCTGGTATCTCTATATTCAAAGAATTCAACTCGGCCGGACTTACTTGGTCTGAACTTGCCCGCACAGAATCAAAGTTTTGTTTAGTTTATCGGGGTTTAACATCCGAAAATAACTCAGGCTATGAGGAACGCCGTAGTGAAAGGCTCCAGAAATTTCGACCACCTGGGGTTCTTTAACGTGCACTGACATCGCACAGCACACGGGTGCCTCTTGCGTTTCGCCTCCATCGAAATTCGACCGCTGCGGCTGGCATCGGAATCGCGTCTTTCGGTTCAACAGCCGAGCGCCGTAATCACGAGCCACCGTGGCGGCTCCATAGCATCGAAGGATAATGCTGAAAGCGATTTATGCCAACACGTTCCTAGAATTCGAATTATATCAAGTCGTGAACGCCGCAACTAGGCAAATTAGACGTTAAGATAACGATCTGCAGCAACTAGGCAAACCAGTCGTTAAGTTAACGCATTAGACCTCCTCACTATCCATCCAGATCGAATTCCTTCGTTCTTATACCTTAGTGAAATTAGGGATCATGGGGTAATTAATGGCGCGTTCCGGTGCAGACTAAAACACAGACAAATTTCGCCTTAAACGAAAAAGGTGATTACCGCGGCTTCAAATAGAAACTAATGAAATTTTAACAATTCATCTTGCTGTTTTTTTGTGCGCGCTCTGTCTAAATAGAGTGGCAAACAGTTATATCTAAAATGCATTGAATAATTGACACCTATATTCCCCGTATATCAATCCGCGAGCGAAGCACCTCCCGTTGGCTGATTACTGCATTGAAACGTCTTCAAAACTCAAAGACACAACCGTTACGTTCTGCTAAAGCTACTCACATCTCGCAGCCATGGCAGAATTACCGCATTACTGCCAAAATATCCAACTAGGAGGTTGCAGTATCTAAGCGCTCGTTCCACGAAACTGCTCTTCCTATTCTGTTTCGCATTATCCCCAAACAATTCCGGGGAGAAAATAACCCCAATAAATAAATAAATCAGAAACATTAACAAACCAAACGGGATATTGTTGAGCAAACAGAGATAGGTAGCTGAATAAATGTATTCGTTCATCTTAACAAGAGAACCGGATGATAACCTCCCTTAATTCGCCGCGTATAAATATCCTGTAATGGCAGATATTGTTCTCCTCCTCGCAAAATTTTTGAAGTGTTTGAATCATTAAAATTGGCATCATCTGCTGGCATCTATGGGGTCAATTCAAGAATGCTTAAGAACACCAGAAACATCACCAGTGTAATCTTTTCTCCCATTTTCCAGCAGTCATTTTTATCGGTCTTCAGTATAACAAAGTGGTAAGATTCTTCCTGTCTCTAAGAAAGGTTCTACTAACTGCCAACCAATATCCTTGAAAAAACATCTAATGCAAAAATTTTGAGCACTATATATATTCCCAGAACGTTACCTTTATAAAATTTGTCAGGTTCTTTCAGCCTAACCAGCATTAATCTAAAAAAGGAAGGTCATGTCACACTCAGCTTGCATTATTCTTCATGACCTCAACATTATCATCGTTCTTGACATAACTGCTGGCATCCTCTTCACACACTTCCCAGAAAAAGTGCACTTATTAGAAAAAGCATTTGACTGAGCCCCACATTGATGCCTGGTGGTAGAACTGTTCCGCCGTAGTCTTAACCCACTTGTTTCCCCCTTCATCTCAATAAGATTTCCTCAGCAGCCATAAACAATGTGCAGAAGCTAATATCAAGCTTCCTCCTTTTCTAGTCTTTTCTGGTGTTCCGCACGCCACAGTTCTTCATAATTTCCTCTCTTTAAGATAGATCGGTGAATCACCTGCCAATATTTAATCAAATATTCGTTTATTCGCCAATGATTGCGTCCTTTGCCGGTCTATTATGAACGCTGCGGATACTAACACTACTAATACTAAAAAGATGATACTAATACTAACAAGATGAGCGATGGTGCCGCAGGCGGCTGGCTCTTTTAAATACTAACAAGACTAAATTGGTTTCCAACGACAAAATTTCCACTCTCAAAATTTTCTGCTGAATGGTTCTATTGTGCCATCCCTCAATTGCACCAAGTATTGAGGTGCTGAGGACTCGGAGGCTGTTACATGGTGTACCTATATCATTTGAATAGTTCGGAACACTGATCGAGCTCTCCGGTGCCTTCGTCGCAAGTTAAATCTAATTTCTCCTAAAATTAAAGTTGTAGCTTACCAAACGCTCCTCCTACCGAAGTAAAAATATAATCATCTACCTTCCGGAGCCCAATTTTATTTCACTTCTTCTACACTGTGCCATTTAATTAATCAACTGTAATTACTCTTAATCCACCTGTGTACGCCTTTAGAACAAAGTAAGCATGTCTAACCTTTAGAGGCACCGTTAAGATACTGTCTTATCGTCGTATAATATATAACGCATTGCCTTATAACTCCCCTACATCCTTTCGCTCTCTGCATAGTCACCACTAGGCCGCTTACTACCTCGAGGTCACACCGTGATTCACCTTCAGTTCTTTACTGTCCATTCAGGCCAGTAGAAGAACATTCCTTTCACAGCTGCTGTCCTCTCTAAAAGCTTTGTCCGTATCAAGGGAGCAATAGAATGACTTTTTCGTTAACAGCATTTTTTCACCATATCACTTGTATAAAGCCCTCAGGCGGAGGGGCTTGAGGCAGATCAAAAACAACGAATTTAAAATTAACAAAAATACGCGCTTTGTTGTAACCTTGCACAACCGGCTGTCGGCTGTCAATATTAACCTGTTGCTTACAAATAAGAACTTCGCCACCAGTACGAGCATCCACCTTGAAGGGTACGGCAGTCTTAAACCTTTTTTAGGGCAGTCTGGTTAAGGTTAGTAGTATTAAACAGACAATGCATATATCAAGACAACCGCTACTGATTCTGGCTATAGCATTTTGCGCCATCGTGCCTGGCAGTCGTTACCCCTCAAATGCTGTTTTCTAACGAACCTTTATCAGATTGCTTTTTTACTTCCTCAGTTTTTCACTCCAGGCTTGGAAGCCAGCAATAAGTGCTGCCGCCTCCTAGGCCTAAAGGAGGTTTCCTCACGGTAGACATTTCCCACTACAGAACTGACGAGACGGAGCGGACAGAGCAGCCGAGCGCTTCGATCTCGTCCACCTTGGATGCCATTAACACTGGCCATGCAAGGCTCGTGCAAGATTTACAGGCAAGAACGCCCAACTCTGATTACCACATTGCCTCGGTTGCTGAAGCCATTTATTTTGATGATGTGCTAGCAGACGAAGGCGAGTGCGAAGGAAAGCGGAATGTTCAGTGAACGGAGGCTCTGTTTAAATTACTCCAAAGCTTATGGCGTAGAAGAGTTCCGAACAATCCCGAGAAATTATGTGCTCTTGTAAGGTGCCTCCTTTGGAGCTCTTTCTTTTAAGCGACTTTTTTGGAAACGAGACCAAGAAAAGACAAGAGAAGCAAAGAATTTTGGTTCGGCTGCTACTTCTGTTGTCCTTGTTTATAGCGCTGCTGTGCCTCTGATTAAAAGTAAAGACATACGCCTCCTCGACCTCGCCACCGTTGCTACGAGAGAAAGGAGTGCTAATCCCTGCTGCGCCCAAGGACACTTATGTAATGTGCATGGTGGACCTTCAGAATTACTTCGAAGTAGCTCGATGCGCACGCAATTTGTGTTAGGTTAATTTTAGTAATAGTGTCCACGGCCTTAGCAGTTCGGAAAGCTTCGCTGGGCACATTTCACGACGAGAATTTGATTGGAGGAGATAAATTTTTATCCTACTTGGAGGAATGTCTTCGGGCTATTCATTTCTTCATTTTTGGTTCTTTTCAAGCTCGAGGTAAAATTTGTGCAGTTTTATATTCTGTGAGAGGCATTTCGCAGAAATAAAAACTGCAGGAAGCGTACCTACTTAGGAAAACGAGAATGTTCAGACAATGTTAAGTTACATGTTCCTCACTGTAATGAAGCGAATAATATTTTCTAATCGCATCTCTTTATTCCTCCATGTTTCAGTGCCCTGCGTGAGGCTGCTAATGAATTACTGAGTGTTTCAACACATGCGCAAGGCACTTTTGTTAATACAAAGACCCAGTACATCTCTGAGAACTAGCTGTCATTACCGTTCTAAGATAAAAAAACTGCGGCATAATCTTCCATTAAAATAAGATAAGAACCGTGCGACCTTTTACTCTTTAAGACGGATAGCAAGGCGCACGTGTCCTGTGCGATGTCAGCGCTCGTTAATGATCCCCTAATGTCCGAATTATTCTGCAGCCCTCCACTACATAACCGCTTTTTGTTCTTTGACTCAGTTCCTTACCACAAGGCGCAGTTGTCTCCACCGGGAAGAGAGGCAGTTACTGCGCCTTCACTTTAACGATAACTAATTATTTTTCGGCGGCTAATTCAAACATAACTCGGAGTCGTGCTGTTCACGCGAGTGGACAGCTTTATATTCGTGTCCGCATGCTTTTTCGATAATGCTGTGTGTTTTCGATCCCGCTCGTTTTACAGATCGAAAGGCCTGTCATTTTAGGGCAAGAACTGCCTTCCGCCAAACTGCGCAGTGGATGTTAATCGCTGTGCTTTCAGCCTAAGTTCGGCGCAATCACGCACTAGGTGCGTCCAAAAAGAAGGCTATCTGGGCAGATCCCCGCGACGTTCAGCCACTGACGCTCTCTCCTGCGTACCGGTGTGAGCTATCAACTTCGCTGTCTGTGGCAGCTTGGCCGGATCTGGCCACTATTGTAGGTGACTGATTGCAGACTTTCGACGCGGATGAATGCCGTGTAACCGTTTTTTCCTTCAAAAAAGAAAGAGCGGAAGAAGTCATGAGCTGGAAGCTGACATGGGTGAACTCATTACTCCTAGACAAAATGCATGCGCGATTGTACCTCGCGGTAAACTGACTGACGTGCGCAGGCTTGCTGCCTAGTAGCAAAAGGCGCATACCTTTCGTCATCCGGCTCAGGCTGTCACGGAAATATCAGACACGGACTGAACGGCGTGTCGGCTCCTACCAACCCAAGTCGATGCAAGGGTACCTCATTGGAGACCACGGCATTCTGTCCTCCGGATGCTGGTGCAGTTCATACCCGGCTTCAAGCATAAAAACGTGAAGTCTAAGGATTCTCCAGTATCCGCCCCTTTTATTAATGTGTTCGGAAGCGCAGGTATGTCTATATATCTTTTAAGGCCAGCAACTGTCAACGTCACCGTGCGGCGTAACTGTCCCAACAATACGCGCATGCAAGGCCACCATCATTATTCTTTTTTAACATGCATACTAAAGGTGAAGTACATACATAATGTCAAAATATCCTCGGGAAACTAAATCAAGGTTTTCGAAGAGTCGAAGCCGAGTAAAGGGTGCTGGGAGGGTGAAGCCGTATTTGTAGGCCATTCCTGCAGCATAAACGCTGTGTAGAAGTCATGCATGTGCACAACAAGTACAAAGCTTCATGCCGCGAGCAAACGTCTTTGGGAACAGTCTTGTCAGTTAACAGACGCGTCAATGGCAGCAATCATGCTTTGAAAGAGAAAAAGTGGTTAAAGTACAAATTATTGACCGCACAGACATGAGAAACTCTGCGGCTAGGGTATGAAAGTCTCCCCTCACGCGAATGCCGAAAGTATGTCAGCATGTCGTAACCACACAAATATAAATTCGTTCAGTCAGTATTCTATTCACAACACTGCCAACGGGAGCCGGATTTCTACCACGCCGAGGCTCAAGTCTGACGGAAAACAGAGAGTATAACAATACAACATTCATGAGGGTCTCGCTGCCAAGGCACTACGCTTGTCTAATACTTAGCGGGCAAAACATTGCGGGTTAGGAAAGAACAAAACAAAAAATATAAATGCATTCTCAAGAAAGAAAGCTGTGACACAACAATAATAACACGCCGAACGCACTTGCCCTGGCATCGCTTTTTGCCATCCCTCAAAGAGACATAGATAAACATGGGTAGGCTTAGTAGTTCGGACAGAGTTGCCATACGCGGGCAAGTGTACAAGCTGAAGGGAAAGCAGAACACCATGCTTCTGATTATGCTGGCTGTTCGTGGTCCTGCCAAATTTCTTTAATGCAGCAAGCGTGAACTGCTTGCCAATCCAATGCGACGTATTAAAGATCAGTACATTTTTGTATAAGTGTTGTAAGAAGACGTATTTAGCCTTGTTCATTAGCCTAAAGAGCGACACCACATGCGTGACGCCCTGTTCCAGTTGTGAGGATTATTCCACCGCTATAGTAGAAAAAATTGTGACGTTGATCCCATCAGAGAAGTCATTCGGAGGGCAGGTATTGCGACAAAAGACATAAAAGGCAATTAAGCGGATTTGTGCAGCCTGTTTAAGATCAAGACCAGCCTGTGGCAAAAGGGAACCGAGGTGGATTAAGACAATCTCTGGCACGTGGTCTGAGAGCTTCAATTACGAGAAATATTAGTAATAAGAACAAAAGCAAAGCAGCTAAAGAGAAAAAGAGAGGGGCCAATTAACAATATCAGTTGCAGGCATGACTAGCGAAGCATTTTGATTGTGTGTTCAACGACAGTATAATTCTCTGCAGCGCCCTAACAGCGTTACAACGCAAGCTGTGCAGAGCTGGAGCCTAGAGTCATCCCCAGCAAGGTCAGCAGCAAGGTCATAGTTTTTGGAACAAAATGATTATTTGGCGGAAACGCTGCGCTCTAGGCCTTTATCTCCACAGGAAGTTTTTGCCATGTTGTGGCCATACAAGACTTGATTTTTTTTTTTGTATGGTCACTCGGTACAGCGGCACGTAACTAAACTATAGCACGACGCATGTATTCCCAAGAAACAAGTATTCTTTTGATCTTGCTTTTCTCTCCTCTGCACCAGTCGTGAAGTAACTAGAAACACCTCGGGCTCAGTTCACTTCAGTTCAGTTTATTACCTTAAAAGTCCCCCGTAGGGGCATTACATAAGGCGTCTGCGAATATGCGTATATTAGAAGAAACACACTGAGGTAAACCGTTAATGTATATTACAAACAACAGAGGACCAAGGACAGATCCTTGGGGCTCGCCGTAAGTTACTGGGAGGGGTCTAGATAAGTTACTGTTGATTAAAACCATTTGCGTACGATTGGACAAAAATTCCTGTATCCACATTATAACGTTAGGGTGTAGGTTCAGCAGTTGAAGTTTTAGTAACAAGCGCTGGTGAGATACCTTATCAAAGGCTTTCGCAAAATCAAGATAGATTGCGTCAGTTTGCATATTAGTGTCCAGGTTAGTGTGTAAGTCATGAACAAAAGGAGCTAATTGGGTTCCACAGAAGAAACGTTTGCCGAACCCATGCTGCGAGGGATGAAAAAAGCTGTTGCAGTCTAAGAAAGAAATAATTTGAGAGTAGATAACATGTTCCATGATTTTGCATGGCACGCTTGTTAGAGAGATAGGTCGGTAATTTAATGGAGAGTTTTTGTTACCTGTTTTGTAGACTGAAACGACCTTTCCCACTTTCCAATCATCTGGCATGGTTCCTGAAGAAAGTGACTGGGAGAACAGCAATGACAAGTATGAAGTAACCGTGTGTCTCGTGTTCCTTAGAATTTTAGAGTTAATACCATCAATGCCAAATGATGACGACAGCTTAGTCTTCTGGATAATGGATGAAATTCCGTCTTCACAAAATGTGATGTGTTGGGCATGGTACCTTGCATACTGGAAAAAGGAAAAGAAAAGGGCGTTTCGATTTCTTTCGTGAAGAAAGCGGCAAATGCGGAATTGAAAGCGTCGGCACATTCAGCATCGGTAATGGTTTCTTGTAAATCATTGGTGAGAGTGATAGCGCGTTGTGGGTGAAGGTTTATTACTTGCCAAAACTGTCTTGGGTTACTGCGCAACAAATTTGGAAGTGTAGTAGCATAAAATAAGCGCTTTTCGCTGCGGATCGCAGCCAAATATTCATCTTCGGCTTCGTAGTAGGTTTGCCTTCGGGATGAGTTGTTTTTAGCCGCCCGATAGAGACGCTTTTTTATTTTCTAGTCTCTTTATGGATTTAGTAAACCATGGTTTTTGGTTGCTGGTGCGAATGTTGACAGTTGGTATATATTTATTAGCCAAATCATTTAACGTATTCTTAAACATCGCCCAGTTATCTTGGATCGATTGAGTGTGACATGCAGCTTCGAAGCTGTGAAAAAAAAGGTATCAAGTTCATGATTTATCGCGTCATAATTACCTTTTTCGTGGAGTGTTATGGTTGTCTTTTGAGTCTTTTTTGGTGTTACAGGAAATGAGAAGGTAGCATGAATGACATTATGGTCACTAATTCCTCGAAGATATGCAAAGGAAAGGAGGGCATCCGGGTTATTTGTCAAAATAAGATCCAGAATGCTTTCGGATTCAGGCGTGACGCGCGTTGGTTGTGATACTAATTGCGTTAAATTAAAGTTCAAACAGATGTCAATGAAATTCATTTCCTCTACAGGACCTGCTATTTAAGAAGGTGGGAGGTTGCACCAGTCAATGTTTAGGAAGTTAAAATCCCCGAAAAGGAGAATGGAGGCATTTGGGTAACTTGTTGTCAGATGAATTAAGTTATTATTGAGTTCTTTGCAAAAAGCGGGTGTGCGATGGGAAGGCCTGTAGCAGACTCCCAGTAGCACTGTTTTTGGTGATGCTCGACATAGTAACCAGAGTATTTCAAGCGTTGATTTGATATTGATCATAGTACATAAAATTTGGTTATGAACGGCTATGAGAATACCACCGCCCCTTGATCCTTCGTGGTCATTTCTAAAAACTTGGAAGCCAGGTAGGTCTGCCAAAATTTCGTTATCGGTGACGTAATTTTTTAGCCAGGTTTCTGTTAAGATGAGCAGATGGCTGCCTGTTGATGATATGATGATGGACAAATTCTCGCTTCGGAAGATAACTGCGAACGTTGGTGTAAATTACGGAAAATGAAAGGTCAAATCTAGATCTGGGTCTTGGTTTGTTTCTTACCTTTAAGGAATGGGATGATTGCTACTGAATTTCTGCGGCACTGTTCGAAGCCTCGTCGAAAATGTACCGTTTTGGGCCGATGCACAAGGTTTTGTAACGTAGAGAGCAAGCTACTGATTTGGATTTAGCGAATGCCAGCAGATGCTTTCTTGCTTTCTGGACACGGCGAGTGAAGTCTTCGCCTATACTGTATTTTGTTCCTTTCAGCATTCGGCCATTTGATAGAAGAGCGTCTTTAGTTTTCCAGTGCATGAATTTTACTATTATTGGGCGATTCCGATCTTCTGAATGTTTCCCTAAACGATGTGTCCGTTCTATGTCTGCGGGGTTAATATCAGTTTGTAAGTTTTCATGACAAACCTGGATGACTACTTCCTCAAACTGAGCCTAAGTCTCATTAGTAGTGGTATCAGTGATTCCATAGAAGATCAGCTTACAACGGCGTGATCGGTTTTCAGCATCATCAATGCGAGCCCCTAACTCTGAAACAAGGCGAGTTGTTTCAGTTGAGGTCGCTTGCAGGGTTTCTAGGGCGTAGGGGCATGAGGGTCTGATAGTGGGCCTCTGAATCAATCATGCGGTTGTTAAGGTCTTTTATTGTTTTGTCTGTTGTTGTCAGCTGTACTTTAAGGTCATTTATCTCTTCTACAAGTAGCGCTTGGCCTGCGATTAGTTTTTGCAATTCGGTCAGGACAGTGCCGAGGTTAGCAGGGCCAGTATTTGTTTCTACATCACCGGATAGGGTTAGTAACAGGCGGACAACATGGGCACATTCAGAAGCAATAGCGACACAACACTGTGCGCTCGGGAGCTGCACCAAGAAGTAATTGCTCGATTTTTTAGCATAGAGTGCGTATGTTTGACTGACCTGCATGGTGAAAGGGAAGCGGTTAGCAAACTGCGCCGTGACACAGTCTCTGAGCCCACAAAACTGCGTCGACGGCGGCTCTTCATTTATAGCTGGCGGATTGGCTGCTCTTGATGGCGATGAGTCTTTCCAGGGTTGTTCAAGGAAAGGCATCTCAGGTTCCAGCAATAAGGCTCCTACGCAGGGGCACTCCGCGAAGCAGTGGACTGAAATGAAAATGTCAGCGATACCGCCGGTACCCCCATTTCGGCCTTAGTGACATCAGAAGTGCGATGCAAAGCGCAGGGCAGAGCGATCGACGCCAGAGGCGCTGATTTGCGCTTAGTTACGACGTGAAGCCGATTACCAGGGTGACTTTTTCTCGCCTCGTAACGCGCGCTAGAACTTTGATTTTTTTTTTTGCCTTGGCTAGACTATTTCGAGGATAGTCTCCTATTCGGCTAATAGAACAAACGCCCTAAAATAAAAACGATAAAAGTTAATTAAAGCGCGCAGTTAATTAGCCAAGTACTTAAACCATTCTGCCTCTTATCTTACGTGTCCGCCGTAGCCCCTAATCGAGCCCCCAGGGCTAAAATAGATTCAAAGCAAGTTACCTTTTTTTTTTTCAATTTTGCAGCTTGATCTTTAAAGACAAACACCCGCTATAATGACTACCTGCAACCACCACGCAAGTAAACTCCCGCTTCTTCGCGTCCCGTCCAATCAGCTTGCCCAAACAAGCGCTGATTGGACGCAACCTGGCCAGGGTAATATATCAAATTTTCGCTGCACCAGAACTGGAGGGGAGTGTACAGGGCAGGGAAGGAGGGACAGGAGGGGAGGAGAAAGTGAGGGGGGATGAAAGGCTTGTAGATAAAAGCAAGAAAGCTTCAAAAGGTAAGGAAAACGACATGTAGAGAATTTCGGGACACTGGCAATCGCCAGCTGCTTCTGCGTTGTTGAGAGTTGGCTTTTATTTTTGGCTGCGAGCATTGTTCGTCTACGGGCAGGTAATCATTGGCAGCAAGCAGAGTGCGTCCCTGGGGGTATGGTAGGCGTCCACTGACGCCAGCAATCCCGTTTACTCGGGTAGTGAATGGTGCAGAATGCCAGGCTCTCGTGCAGCAAACTGGCTAAATATATATGCGAACGTACAGGAATCCAGATGGGTTGCACCTTAAGGTTTTTGTTCGAGCTGCTCTTGCTTTGTTTCTATATACTATAGGAGTCCGAAAACAATAGAACAGTTATTTTATATGAGAAGCTGGAGCCAGATGAATGTTCGTAAAGATTCCTTGAGTGCGCCCGTATCCCCCGGGGGCTGCACAGTGTTTGGAGAGCAAATAAATTGAATCGCTACAAAGACTTTCAGTCTTGTCGACCATATTAAGTGCCCGGTGCTTATTTGGGAGAGGAAGAAAAAAAGGCATTACGCCCAGCTTCTAGCAGAAATCTAGAGGTTTACCATTTTACAAGCTCTGATATCTCTAACGATATAATGGGCAGTAAAAGGGAACATCTATTGCTCTTGAAGCTCCTATATAAATTTATCTACTTGAGATCTCGCTTTACTGCATGAACAGTAAGTCCTCTTTCGGCGTAAAAGTCACTGGATGCGTGCGTGTGTGTGTGTGTTCACTTTTCCCGTCGACTCACTGAATGGCTTGTACTAAATGGCTTGTATGCGCTATCACAGCTTTCGCTCTAGAAATGAGCACACCCCATAGATGGGTAATTTCCTTTGCCTCTGCCCTGACGCATTCGGCGCATAATACACTGAACTCCAGTTTGTGTGTTACGGACTTGGCTTGCTGGCTTTAATTACAGTTATGGTTGTCTCGTCCGCTTCCAGTCACCCAACAACACCTTAGGTGATCAAGTTAGCTCATTTCCGCCTTCCTATGACTAATGCCTGGTAACAGCAAGGGACGAATACCTTGATGAGGAGCACAACGGACGTCTTTCCCAGATAGAAAGGGGGTCTAAAAATATTATACATATCCAAAGAACCACTACATAATATTATATTTTTTTTCTCAGTGTATACACTGCCGGTAGAGTGCACCCTACCTCAGTAAATGCGATTATTTCTCGCGTTCTAGAAGTTGCTTTGCAAATGTAGCGCATACGCTACTCCAGTGATACCAGTACTTGTTGGCATCAATAGGAATACTGCGCATTAACCATCGTTGCTGCACAAAGCACAGTACATGGCAGCCCACGCTTCCTCGGCCTCTCTTCTATGGTTCATACAGGTGTGCGCAAAGGGAAATCGGTCAGGTGTTTTCGCGCCGAGAGCCCTGTTACGCGGAAGCTAGCGATCGTTAATATTTCGGCTTAGATCGGCACCGTGACTTTGTTCGCTTCTGTAGATGTGAGCCGCGTGAAAAGTAGTGCTGCCCAGCTGGAGCGGGAAAGCAGTGAGGGACGTGAGCTGCAGCATATTATCCCCACTTTTGTCCCTTCTACGCAATTGAAATTTCCAAGGTTGACAATGCCACCTTTATACTTTTCAAAGAAAGGTGACTGTGGCATTTAGGCGGCTGTTTGTAGATTAAGAAATATGCGACACTTGCAGAGTTAAAGGTACAATTAAGAATTCGTCAAACAGCAATCGTCGAAACTGTCACAAGAATTTCAATACGCTATTATAGCGAAAATCACGGCTTTCATCTTTCTAGGCCCATGCAAGACATATTGACATAATCTTCATTTTGGTCATCTAAACGACAACAACAATTTAGCAAAATGGCACAAAGACCTATTTCTGTGAGTGCTCACCACTCAGAAAACAACTAGCCAGATTCTGGTTGCATACTCGCTGGCATCAAAAGCATAATGCGAGAATGACTTTGCTGTGGGGAGATCCTGACCTGCATTCATACCCTTCACTATCGGATGCTGAAATTTTTGCTGCGAACAAATCAGATTCCTCGCTTTATAAGCCATTGCTCACACTGGTTCCACTATTATCTCGCGTCTAGCTCAGTAATGACAGGGTAAGTAATTACTGCTATAAGAACACTGAAGTATGGTATTCCTAATTTCCTCGTGAACAGATGGAACGCTAGGTTAACGCTTATTCGTGCTCATTTGTGCAACCAAGTGCTGTCTACGGGCACTTTCCCGTCTCTGTGGAAGACTGCAATTGTGTCTTAATTCAAATCACCTGACCCGTATTACGTAAACAACCATTCTGTTCCTGCACTCTAAAACTGCTCTTGCTCTTACAAAGTTTTCGAAATGGTTAGAAGTGGACAGTCGTGCTTGTACTAAAAAAAATATTAATCTAATACAACATGGCTTTTTTATGCGAAAGATAACAAAGGCGAACCTGTGCTCTTTCTTGTGATTCTGCCAGAGTGCACTGGATGACCCAGCACGAAAAGACATCATTTATTTTGACATGGAAACAGCTTTCAAGAGATTAGATCATGCTCTGTTGTTGCTTTAACTATAAATGTACGACCTGTATAACAAGTACTGTGAGTGGTTTGACTGCTACCAGCGCAGCCTTAGAAACGAGTGCGCGTCGCGAACTAAGTACCCCAGCCATACTTCAGCAATTCTGGGGTTCCTCAAGGTTCTAAACATGGAAGTCTGCTATATACTGCTTATGCCAAAATTTTCTCGCGTCGTTTAAGGTCTCAGTCACTCTAATCTACTCTGAGTACCTAAATTGTTACGGCAAGTGAGCAGGAATGCTGAGTGCCTGCTTTTCTCGTTTTTGCTTGTGTCGTTTTCTCGTAACGCGCAACGTGCTTGTGGAGTGCCACGCTGTTGGCGGGCATGTGAAAAAAAGGCAGTAAATAATTAAACACATGTATACAACGCAGGTTCAACCACTTTAATACCGCAGGACCTCATCACTGTCAGGTCTGATTGCGTATTAATTGGTCCGCATCACCACCATTGTGAAAATAAGCTCCCCAGTAGAATAAGCAAAATGAAACCAACCACCTGCCTGCCACGTGCAGGTGTAAGGATTCGCAGCTCAACGCATCTAGTTGGCCTAGCTCGTAACGTGTAACGGCAGACTAATAGTGCGCACAGCCAAAGCTACGAGGAAATTTCATCTACCTCAGTTTTATTACACGGAACATCTAGAGTTATGTAAAAAATGTGCTCTTTTGCAAAAATAGCCGTCCAAGATTTTTTGCGCAAGGGATATCATAAACAAAAAAATTCACAACAGTCATAGTGGACAAACCCTTTCAGGCGAGAAATATGATCCAGTGGAGATAAAAGTTTCATAATTTCAGATGTTTTTCGGATCACGCCAGGATTACAAAGAGAAGTATTTGTGTAATTTCTATCGTGTCAATGTACATCCCTGTCGTGACTCACTTCTGATTCAAGGATTTGTAGCGTTGCCACTTTTACTGCCACATTTATTGGCCACCCGGTAGCCAGATGCGTTCACTACTGCACGAGACCAACACTTCTTTTTTATCCAAATGGTATTACAGGTGGTGGCGCTACAATCCGAACTATACGTTTTTTGACTTAATACGGTTATAATAAGTCGCTAGGTAAAGAAAAACAGACATTTTAAGCGCTGTAAAACGTCGCACAACTAGAAAAGAACAATTGATACTTATCTAGTAATAACAAATCTAATGAAATAACAAGAGCAGTCTGTTAAAAAAAAACGAACTCTTAAATCCATTCGAATGCCTGACTCGGTATCTCTCTATAGAAGACATTACAGACTTCTTCAGGTGCAAGGCAGCAAAATGGTTTATTCTTCTGGTTATCCTTTCAACCATTCATTCTCCTCTTCCACCTCCTCCTTCTTTATAGACACCAGCACAACTTACAGCTTCCATATGTATTGAAACTGCTCCCTGTGTAAGTGCGATTGGAGTGTTCAGATCGCGTGCGCATATATGGACACATAAGCTTAATGGTATCAGGTACACATACTTATACGTCTTCGTAAGCGCCGGTTCTTTATCCCTTTGTCGTCGTCCATATCGCGGTTTCCCCATGCCAAGATGTCTAGATCGCTCCCGCGGTTTGTCGGGTGCGCAAAATTTATCAGAATGGAAGCTTGGGCGAGTTGCTTACGGTTCACTTGCCACATAGCGGTAAACAGACACGTGCCCGTGACCTGTGTTCGTGTCTGTGTATGTGGCAAGCAAAATTTATGTTATTGTCATGAAGACCGCCCCCTGTAGAAGAAGACCTTCATGATGCCACTTTCCAGCGCTGTAGGTTTGTAATATTTTCAGAGTTTTCTTAGGACTCTTTTCACATCTTTGGCTGCGGGGTCCAAAAGTTTTTAACTTTCTTTAGTGAAACGCATACATTTTGCATGCCGCATTTTGGTCGCCTTAGTTCGACGCAGAGGCATGGGGGAAATTTTATTCGGCCGCCAGTCTTGAATACCAATGGCCAGAAAAGCCCCAAGCTCCTGTTCTCGCGCTTTGTAGGCGACGATCAAGCAGCACGTTCCTTGCAAAGGTTCCTTTCTTTCGTTAACTTCTCTCCGCTTGTACGCTTTTGAACCATTTTGTGAGCTGCATTTCATTCGTGCTTAATCTCACGGAAAGTACTGAGCTTACCGGCTCGGCGTATTCCAGCCAGTCAATCATGCTGAGAATACCCTCACGAGTGGAGCGTGCTGTGCCTGCTAGCGCATTCAACGAGCGTCCCTCCCCAAGTTACTGTATCTTCAACTGAAGGCCTCTGTGGTTTTCAGTATATATGGACGTCTGCGCTTGTGGTGAGCCTGCAGATGGCCCTTGTATACAACGTTACACTTGGCCTAGAGAACAAAAAGTTTCTTTTTAATGGATTGTTTCCTCTATTTTAGCCCCTACATGCGCTTTATAAAGGATAATACCTAGTATCCGGTTGGCGACAACAGAATATGCGGTGATGTTAACAACGTTGAACGCAGTTTGGCCTGCTGGAAGGGCAAAGCCTTCGAAGGCGATATTTCTTATTATAAAGTCGAAACAAAGTTGCACACTTCACTTCGTATGTATCGTGTCACCAGCATCCTGGCTTAAGTTTGTGCTCCAAACTGCCTACTGTTATTGTCAATGCGTTGACATTAAAAGGGAGAAAATGACGACCACCGTATATCCTTAGCCAGTGGGAAGTACTGCCCACCAGCCCATAGGGCTACGAACAAACTTAGTACATTGCCTCGGATATACATAACCTCATTATACGGCCTCGGTTATAACCACCTTTCCTGCGTTAACCTTGGATATAATCAACCTAAGTGTGCCACCTTGAATATAACGATCTTTACTGTGTCTACCTCGGGTATAACAAGTATAATTATGCCAGCACTACAAAAAGAGCAATCAGCGTGCGCGTGCGCGTGTGCGTGTGTGTGTGTGCATGTGTGCGTGCGTGTGCGTGTGTGCGGTCGTGTGTGTGATCGAAAGAAGCAATACTCTGTATTGTAAAAACGTAAATAAAGACATATAAACAGGGCAAGCTAACGCATTCAAACAACCTACCGAGGATCGCCTAGCATTTCTGTCTTGGGCCAGAAGTTACACACAAAAATGATCAGCGTTTTTTGCGCCTAAATGTCTGTTTTTTAATCGTTCCAGACAAGTAGATATGCTCTGAGTTCGTCTTCGAACTATGATATCAAAACAAGCAATGCGTTTGAAGATGAAAACGAAAACTCCAGAAAATTGGAATGAACCTCGCGTGATAATTAGTCCATTGCAGAGAGCAGGCAGGTAGGTGGGTTTCTTGAAAACACGAATTGAACAAGAGAGGGAGCAGCCCGAGGGTGCCAGCCACTATTTCGACAAGAGGACTTGCTTTCGTAGTTTTTACACCTGATTGCACACATGACACGAAAAGCAACACCATCTGATAAAGAACTGTTGAAAGAAATTTTACACCTTCTTATTAGTCTAAGCGAAACCTGACCGGAGTTCGTGGGAACCGCATTCATAAAATTTGATATCATGACTCTACTGTTTGCCAGGCCTAAAACGCGCCGTGTAGAGGAGGCATATGAGTGGATAACATTACTTACTATAGGACCTTCTTGTGCATATTACTTATAGAAAGGCACTGCGGCAAATTAACCAAAAATGATTGATTTTGATTCACATTCGTTAATTAATGTTCGACATCGAAGGAGGAGAAGGAAAAAATTAAGGGAATGAGGTTAACTGGAAAGAGAAACTGCTTACCTGCCTTGCACTTGAGGGAAATGGATGAGGGGATGTGAAGGTAACGGAAAAAAATTGTCCGCAAATGTAAGAGTACGTAAAGGCACTCAGGCCCATCTCTGTCAGGAGACGGGATAGTGCCTGGCTAGCATGACATCGCTGGATTAGCGAAAATTAGTGCAGGGCAATGGCGGATCGCGCTGACAGCACAGTTTTAATTTTCAATTTTTTTATGAACCTTTCTTCGTGTTTGTAAATGACTTCATATATTATATATTATGCCTTTTAAATTCTTCTCCTTTTCAATTTTGTTACCTGATAAATCCAGGGAAACGTGTTTCTCTCAAATTCTCTCGAATTACCTTCTCTTCCTGCTCACAACGAACAGCAGGAGCGGTACATCTCGTTTTCTAACGGAGAACTGCTCCCGCACCTGTTCGCCATTTCGCTGTCTTCTTGCGTCAGCGTTTTTTATTCACTCAGTCCCATTTTATTGCTAGTGTTACTCTCTTTTAGTGTGATTTTCTTTTGGAACTTCTGATACTTTTTCTTTTTTTCCTTCCTATTTTGGTTCCCTTCCCTATCCAAGGTATGTAAGCTTCCTGAAAATCCCCCTCCGCGAGAGCTAACAGGGTCGCCTCGCACTCGCGTTGGCGCGACAAATGAAGCCAGAGATCCTTTCAGCATTCGGTGTCATTCTGCCGCTTCGCCGGCGCCAGCACTGATCCGGCGCTTTGGTGCATGGAGCAGGCGGGCGCACTGGTGCCGCCGACACATTCAATGTTGATTTCATTAGCTGCACCCGGGTCAGTGGCTGCGACATTGAGCTCTGCGCTTAAAGCCGCCGTCGTCGTCCGGCTCGGCAGTAATTAGCCCGGCCCCACTGCGAACCCCGTCGCGCTGTCCCCGCACCCAGCACGGATCGGGGCCCGGTTAAGCGCACGCTGGGCCGAAATGGGGGCAAATGTGAATTCGCTGTTTCCGTTAGGGTATTCCGTTGAGACGAAACCCGCCGCTCGTCTCTTGATGATTATAAAGCAAAAAAAAAGGCAGTAAAGAGTTGCAAAGAGCAAACTAAACCTTCCAACAAATGAAACTATTTTGTAGGAATGCTTCCTGGTTTCAAGAAATTTTCTTGCAGTTAAACGAGTTTCAATCAATCAAACTTTCGGACAAATCAGCCGCTTGAGGTAAGTTCAATCAAAATTGGCCCAAATAGCCCTAAGCTTTGTTTATGAAGGATTGCTTTTGAGCTTGCAGGCAACTAACAGAATCATACTGCACCACTTAATACATTTTTTTCTTACGCATTGGTGGTAGCTGCGTCCACCGAAGTGTACTCAGAAGTGCACAACCTAATGAATGGGGCTATAGAATAGCAGTTGATAAAGCCACCCCTTTCCCCCCCCCCCCCCGCCACACGCACACAAACAAAAAAATTCAGGTATTTCCCGCTTCTAAACATACTATAACGAATATTGAACTGAATTGGTTCAATCACTGGCTCCACTGCCGTTCACTTACAATTAAGTATTAATGAAGATCAGTCAGATTCACATGTGATTCACGCAGCACAATTGGCTTTAATTTTTCGGTTCGCCTATCTTGAAAAACTTGCCCGAGAAGAGATTGTTTTCGTAGAGCACCTATCCCTGTCACACGCCCTCCACTGGGGATGGAAAGTTTAAAATTTTTTAAACATCAGGGGCAAACTTTTCTGGCCTTGTTGATGCATCGAGCGCAGTGATTCGCCCTGGTGTGCCTATGTGAGTGTTCACGCTCGAGAAGCGTGAGTGTGCGCGCGAAAACCCAGTGCTCACATTGTGCGCGATCAGGCCTACAGCCGCACGAACTACTCCAATGAAAGTGTAACCAGCTCTACAGAGGCGCCTTGATACCTGTCTAATTCTACTGTGCATGAAAGAACCTAAACGCAGCCTGGAAATTGTACATATGATATTTGCCCGTGCTATAAGCCTTTTTGATGTATTATTTAAGTATTCACAGCAGTGTAGTGACTACTGCATCTTTCTGAATTCGGCAAGTTCGTGAAGAACTCTACGATTTTATGTAATGCATCCAAAGCTTCATCATGTCTTTCAAGACGAAGCCACACTCTGGCCCACTATATGTATATATGTATATAGCATAACATTGCTAGGTGGTATCTGTATATTTGAGTTTATGGACTTTTTCTCTCCACTGTCTTATCCCTAGGCATCAGGAATTGATACCAGAACGTCACTTTATTGCTTTAGGCAAAATTAAGCTTGTTTGATTATGTCTTCTTATGCATGCGTTGTTCTCACTTTTCTAATTATGTACTTTAGACCCATGTACTAAACTCCAGAGCGGCCGCCACTTGCCATCAGTGATATTAAATTCTGATCTGATAAACTGAGCTGAAAAATTAAAACCATTATCTTTCAGAGAGAGCGTCGGTGAGAAGTAGGTTGCGCAATTTCATGGTTGACTTCCCCAAAATTGTCATGACTATCCCCGTGGACTCCCAACGTATGAGAACCTGTAACCTCATTTCCTAGGCTGCAGCTGCTGCAGAAAAAGTGACGTGTAACTGGCGACATTCAATTCCTTTAGCTCTCACTGGAAATAGCCGCCCATTAGCAGAGTCTCCTACTGATAGGGGCTGACATTATAAGATGAGGGCATTCTGTTAACTTATTTTTTCCCAGCTTTCACTTCGATACCGGCGTGGTTTGCTTACGGCCAGCATAGTAGTTCAATTAAGGGTATGAAGCTTGAACCTTGAGCTTATGTAGGCGCATGATACTCCTTCTAATGTTTGTATGGCTCTTTCAGATGCCTTTTCTTATATTTTAAAAGTTGTTATTATGCATAATTGTTTCTTCGCGTTGCAATCATCAAAATATCTGCTTATAATGTCGAAGCTGATTAGTATATGTCAAAGTGACCAATATGCCCCGAATTACTCGTTCTCAACAGGATGTACTGTGTTTGTTTCTTTTTTGGTTCCTTAAGGCGGAGACTGTCGCCTTTCTACACCTACTTACCCACTTCGTTAACATCCGACCGCCACTCTTCGATCTCCGATGCTTCCACTTGACGATGGGCACTTTTTGTTGCTGTACTCTGAATGGTTATAGCCGTGACGTCATAAGACATATAGATGATGACACATGGTCTCACTAATCATTCGCATTGATTAAACCAATTAATTGTCCTCATTGTTAGCATCTTTAATTAGCATTATTAATTGTGACAAAAATAACAATTAAGTACTAATGTTAATGACGTATGATAAATGTCTATGACTCAATATTGTTTAATCACTGATTTATATACTTCACCACACCACTCTCGAGATCAAGACTGATGACGTCACTGACGTCAGATCCCGAAACACATTTTGCGGACACGTTTTGTGGACATATTTTGTGAACACAGCATAGCCTAGTAATGCTTTCGCAAGAAACACGAAAGCACGGAAGTACAACGGGAGGAACGATGGCGCACTTTACGGAAACATAAGCAGAAGTTTATCAGCAAAAGCACTTCAGCATATGGCTTTCACGTGCCATTTGGGTTTTAAGAGAGCCGCACAAGCAATTCTACCAGATAAGAAGGATACGATGATAAGTCTGGAGTCCTACCACGCAGTCGCCGTGCCGACCGTGCGCTTTAGCGCCTCGTAGCTAAAAGGAAACTTATGTCATTCACTCAACCGAACAGCTGGTCATGCTTTTCGAATGTCGGTGGTCGTTCTCGGAAACATTTTAAAAAGCCGTCGTTTTAAGTGGAGCCGTCGGAAAATCGCACGAGTTCGATGTCGCGGAAAAGTACGCCAGATAGCGATACCTAGGAAAGTAGCGAGAGCGCCTTTTTTCGTGCATTGGCGGCGCCAAGGTTTCCGTGCTCCAGAAGCGGATTACTGCCGTTAGCGCGCGGCATGAGTGGTGCGGGGAATGGGGAGGGAATCTGTGAGTGATGAGAGAGGATGAAACGATGGTCTTCGCGATGCCTTCAAGTCGTGCCAATTCTGCGGCACTTCCTCGGCAAGACGCATTCAATTCGAGCTTGGTATGCAATTGCGCCTTCTCTGGCGAGGAGTTTCGTCTACCCGGCTGCTAGTCAAATACGTGTTCTCCGGTATTTACGGCTCGGATCTTTTGTTGGTCAAAAACTTGTGCATTTTCATTGTTTTCCTCTTCGTTTCCCGAAGTTTGGGGCCGGCCTGCTCGATGCAACAGCGAATACGCAATAAATGCGGCATAGTGTGCTTTTGTCTCACCGTAATATGTAATTTTAACAAGAGGATTCAATTAAAAGGTGACGGGTAACTATTCACGTGTATTTTTGGCTTAAAAAAATGACCGTTAAGATAGTCAATCCGGCATATTGGTCTTGCTTAATTTGATATTTTTCTTTGGTCTTCCTTGATGTGCATTATGCAGCATCACGAAACTAGCAAGCAAAGTTTCGATTCATTTGGTTGCAGCACCAAAAGGGCGAAACACAAACAAATGGGACTAGCACGACGCAGTGGTCTCCCACAGGAGCACGAAGGACAGGACGAAAGTTCCGTACAAAAGTTTTGGCCCAGCCT
The DNA here is from genome assembly GCF_055824585.1 of Amblyomma mixtum. NCBI lineage: Eukaryota > Metazoa > Arthropoda > Arachnida > Ixodida > Ixodidae > Amblyomma > Amblyomma mixtum. The sequence goes on from NC_143016.1 coordinate 18,521,709, forward strand.
AATATGAGCCACGCTCTTTTGTATAAGCCTGAAAAGTTTGAACAGGCTGCCGACCAAACAAGCAGATTGAGAAAACAATGGCTCCTTGAAAAGAAAAGAGAAGAAAATTTTTCATTGTCCTTTCAACAGCTGCTGCATGAATAACTAATCCTCTTATTAGCCAGCCCATCCGCACACAAGCTGTCCCAGCTTCTCGGGCCGGTCTTGAAGGCCTAAGTAGCGCGTTCCGAGTTACAATATAATTGCGAACCGAAATTAAAGCCTTATTGAAATTCCATCAAATACACTATAATTAGACCCGAGGATCCTATAGTTAGATAAAAAATCCATTTTTTAATGTCACAATTTGATTGCAGTCTTCGGAATACGCTTTACTTCAGCCTTACTGGTTGCTGCGCACAATACGAACACATAGCTTTAAAAAAATCTAGCATGTAGATACAGTAAAAACAAGCAAAACGAAAGTGCCCTTGGCTATACACAGCATGAAGTATGCACACCGAGGTGCCGTTCTTCACGAAACGGCGTACCCCTCGCTGTCGGTGCATGTCATTACTTAAAAACCCCAGGCCTCAATCTTGTGGATCCTTAGCGCGTTCATTTGCTACAAAGTAATCGTTGTTGCCGCCTCTCAAGAAGTATTCGTATAATTGGATACACAACTGAGAGGTTGGTCAGACAAGCTCTGTGCCATGCATTTCTGCACTGTTAGCAAAAAAACACCCAAAAGGGAGTAAATGGCTTGTCCTCTAACGGACACCCAAAAGGAGTTTTTTTTTACTCCATATGTATGGTGTTCTTTATTTACTCCTTTATATAAGGGAGTTATTAAGGAGTGAAAGGGAGTTATTTAGGAGGGAAGAGGGAGTAACTTTTTTACTACCCACAGAAAAGGAGCCCAAAAATGACGTCATGTTTATTCATTTTCATTCAGGCGTATACAGCGGCGGAAACGGGCAGTAGCTCTGCGGGCCGCCGGCAACCCGACTTGGTGAACTGCGCTGCCTTAACGTAACTCCGCGTCACGCATTCTTTCTGCCGTCTGCTAGCCCAGCGGCGGCGTACGCGGCAGGAGTCGTCTGCTTGTCGTCTCCTTTTGCTGTACGGGCTTGTTTCGTTGGCCATGTTCGTAGATGAATGGATGTAACCTTATAATCAGTAGTTCAAAACTGAAAAGGAGACGCTGGGTAGTTTTCACGGTCATGCACCACGCTATATTTGACCCAAAACCAGAGCAGAAAAGGTGAAAATACACCTGATGGTAGCTTGGAATGGCAGTGTTCGCTTTCATATTCACTTCATTAAGGCTTGGATTTTAAACATGGCTAAGGAAAAATGTGGCCTCATGAGCTCAATCAAGAGCTCAGCGTTGACAGTATGTTCTATCACAGTTCCATGTTCGTGCAACACATAATCCACTGCGACACACTGCGAGAACCACACTGGAAAAAGCCTGTGAAAATTAGGCCTAAGCGGGGGCTGTAACGGGGTGGCGACACAAACGAAGGAAAGTCAGGTATCGTTAGAGCACTGGAGGCTTCACATGAGCAAGTCAATTATGTAACGTAGTGTATTGGAAAACGGCGACAAGTCGATATCTTGTACCGCGGCAGGCGCCCGTGAAGGAGCAGAAGTCAGCAGAGATCCAGCGACGATGGTAACCAAGCGGTCTTCACTCACCGCCATTATCAGACGACTGACCAGAAGCAGACGAGACGCTAGGTGGCGGGGCGGAGTGCACAAAATGGTGTTTTTTTTTACTTCATTTGGCACTGATGGAGTATTTGGCACAATTAACTCCTTTTCTATACTGGAGTAAATGCTGGTAAATCCTCATTTTTACTTCCTTATTCCCTCATGGGAGTAAAATGGAGGACAGTCCACATTTTACTCCCCACTCATGGAGTAAATGTTTTCACAAATGGAGTAAAAAGGGTGGCCGCCACCATTTTTACTCCCTTTTGGGTGTATTTTTGTTTGCAGTGTGGACAGGCCTCATCTGACTGAATTCATAAAAATTATCGCTAAGCGGTTCGAATAAGAAAAGTGAGTTTTTTTATATATACATAACAAATCTCTATAGTTTGACAAGTCTGATTATTCTTAGAAACTGTTCGTCATGGGCATAGAGCACTTCACTAGAGACTACCCAAACCTGCCCATTGACGGCACACCTGCTCTTTTGAACGAACGTCAGTATAAGACGAAATGCTTAGTTTAGAAATTAATTCTCCGGTGTGATATTGAAGTACGAGAAAAAAAAATGCTCAACTAAGCATTATGTGCCAGTTTTACGCAAAAGGAATTCTGAGAAAACAAAGATCGTGTAACGGTCGCACTTAACTGCTTGATACCAACATACTTACATTATTCCTCATTTTTTCTGCTGGAACAGTATTATGGTAAAACAAATTAGAGTTCCAAGCTAGGACTCCTACCAAGGATCTTGACGTTTGAAGAGTAGTGAAAATTATATTAATTGATACGTCCAGGAAAACATGCGTTGATATGCTTACGGTCTGGAAAAATAAGATTGCGCTTCCGTCGTAAGTCCGCTCAACTCTTTGAAGGCATTCGTACGATCAGTCCTTAGCACTAACTCACTAGGATCAGCCGCAGATGACGTAAGTGGCGCTTTCAAAAGTCTTGAACTATAGCGCTAACCACTCTGGCACCATGGCCCGATGTCGCCGCTTGGGGGGGGGGGGGGGGGGGGGGGGGGGAGAAGCAAAGAGTATGATTGTCGTCGAGCTCGCGGTAACCTGAAGGCAGTTAAGTTCTTAATTCTTCCGTGTCCTGCCATCCGAAATGGCAGGCCAGAGATCCCCGTCTGCCGACAGTGTTCACTAGTTATTCTCGAGTGAATTTTCAAGAGTTGGTATTAGGTTCAAGGTTAACAGGATAGCTAGATTATTTTCCAACAAACTCTGTGACTCGGCAATAATTCGACGACCCTGCTCTGGTGCGAGCAGGGAATTACTCTGTGTGCCGTAATATGCGAAGGCAGAACTGGGCGTTTTTTGAGGCGACATGCCTCGAGCATCTGCCACCTGAGAGCGATCTGTATCTGTCAGTTGAGCACTGCAGTTCTAGCTGCTTGCAAAAAAAAAAACACTGTTGTAACGGCTGTCTTGGTTTTTCTAGCTCAATAGCTGTGTACTGAAAGAAAAGATAGAAGATACCATGGGTATCGCGAGAGCTTCGTGGTTTGTCAGGTACTTTTTTGTTGCACCAGAAGAACTATATCTCCTTTTTTCTCTCTGCGCGGTCGGTCGCCCTCCTTGCCACTGAACCACCGATATATTACGGAGAACAGGGATAAAAAAATGAATACGATAACCAGGAAGGCGGCCGGACAGGGAGACAGGGAGTTGTGTTGATTTAATAGATTTTCGCACTTAATACTAGCATGTGCTTAGATGCGTGCCGTGTGAGACTGGACCGAGTTGCAGTTAAGTTTGTCTTCGAGCTTTCAAAGAGGTTTAAGAAAAGCAAGAACCTAATGGGCTCTGGGCGTCGTGGTGCAATGCCTGGCAATCTGGTGCCGCTTTTCGCAGCCCCCAGTTAGCGGAAGAAATAGGCCTGCAGTGAGAAACATGTTCCCAAGTTCGTCGAATTTCGAATAGGTGTCGTGTGGACTTTCTCAGTTTTCCTTCAACGCATGCCATATTTCACGAACTGCACATTTGGTTAATGAACTGCTCATAGATCACTGGTTAGTGGGTCTTACTGCATACTATTTTAATGAGAGCATCCCAAGGTGCGTTTTTTTTTTTTCGCAGGTTTGGTGACACTACTGCTGGTGATATCCGTGTAGCACCACGTGCTTTAACAACAGACTCTGCAATGCGAAAATCACATTTACAAGTTCCCTCCCCCCCCCCCCCCCCCCCAAGACTACGCAGCCAGCAAACGAACCGCGGAGTATATCAGACTCCTATAGTAAATAAGCGAAATATACAGTTGCCCATCAACGCATTAAACAATAGCCTCAATATGAGCCGATCTCTAATTTGCGTAATAAATGCGGGAGAAACACTTCGTATACTGTGGCTGCTCGATTTGTATAACTGTCTTGGTTACAGACCGGCACAATTTTAAGATCGACATTTACGTGCGCAGGCACGAAAACCACAAATCTCAGATTCAACCGATGTTTGCCTCTCTGAAGCGTCTGTTCGTGATCTGGAGTTTGCTCGGGAAGAGCAACTCGGGAAGAGCAAGAGGCACTTCTTACTAGATAGACTTAGCATTATCGTTTTTATGCGGGAAAAACGAAAGCCCGTGCAGTTTCAAAAATACCTTGTGACAGCGCACTCCATGCGCCCGAATGCGCCGCAATTACAGCGCCCCCATTCGTGCTTTGTGAAAAACATCGCTCGCTTCGCTCCTTCCGTGCTGCCCACGACAGAGCTTCGCGTTGCGCTTGGTTTCAAGTTAAGCGCCAGTGAGTTCGGGCGGCAATTGAAAGAGAGCGCGGCTCCCGTTTGTGCGGCGGTAATTGTGCTCTTCCGCGACATCGGCGAGCAGCTGCTGACGAAACGCTTTTCGGAGCGCCGTCTCCAGCCGCTGCCGGTAATGTCAGAGTCAAGCAAATGTTGAAGCCCTTTCTCGTAAGCGAAGAGAAGACACGGCGCGGGCGATGTTCTTACGAAGCACGGATGAGGGCGCTCTGATTACGGCGCGTTCGGACGCACGAAGCGCGCTGTCACGTGGTATTTTTTAAACTCCGCGGGCTTTCGTTTCGCCTGAATAAAAACGACTACGCTAAGTCTATCTCGTTGGAAGTGCCTGGGTTGGACAACATTTGTGGACCTCCACAAGTTTTCTATTGGCGCCTGAATGTTTCAAGCTATATTTAAAAAGTTAATTAATTTATCTACACTAATTATTCAAGCAGGTCCAGCAAAAATGGTGCTGTTACTTTAGGTAAACCCTAACAACATCCACGCAAGTTCAGTTCAGAAGAACACTTAGGTTTTTTTTTTTTTTTTTTAAATCTGGGTCCAAGTTAGCTGGGACGCCCTGTATATGGTACAGCGGCTTTTCAAGGCTATCACGTGCGCTACCTTATGCGTAAACAAAGCTGTTTCGTGGCCTGTTACATTTCAGGTCCTCTTTTTTTTTTTTCCATACGGGTAGTTTGCTCTTTCCTCCTTCCCAGGTTTATAGATCCCAAAACAATGTTTCTAGAAGCCTATGCTATGAATGCACAACGATCTAACTTTGAAACGCCGAAATCGCTCCAATATCAGGTCATTTTCAGTGCAACGTATAAATACCTGTAGCACCTTTTTTTGAAGCGTTATGTAACTTATGTAAATGCCAACCTGCCTCATGACTCAAACGCGGGCGCAGTGCAGCGTCACAGGCTTCGGAGAAAACATTGTTATGCTCGCGCATTGGTTGAGGTGCTGGTGGTGAAAAACATTTATTTGATATTTTTTACATGCGACAGAAAAACAAGGACAGGCCTTAAGGGAGGGCCCCTTACAAAGGCTAGGAGGGGTCCCTAGTCCGGGACCCCTGCGGCTTCCGCGGCAGCTCAGGCACTGGCCACGAAAGCATGTTGGCTCTCTAAGGTAGAGCAGCAGAGCAGGGATACCTCCCAGCTGTCTCGGATGGGTGAGGGGAAAGGTGGTAGGCGGGGTTAGAGGGGCAAGCACACACCATATGGTGTGCATCCGAAGAGGCGCCCCACAGTGCGGGCATTCCCCGTTCGAAGCCGGATTGAATATACTGCAGTACTGCCGGGCACAGTACTGTATTGGTGTATAAACGAAGAAGCCAGCGCTCTTCAATTTTGGTTAGCCTGTAACGAACGCTATGGCTCTCGTTATGGAATCTTCTACACGGATGCTGCTGGCCCAAACCACGGGGGTGGTATACGGCCGCGGTCACCAAACAGAACAAATACATCCATTGACTCACTTTCCGCGCCTCAAACATCGCACACGCAGAGAAGGTTGCCATAGCGCAGGCTGCTGCAGACACCAGGCTTATCACCACTGACTCCCGGGGAGCTTGTCGAAATTTAGAACAAGGGCGTATTTCTCAACGCGCCGCCCAAATCCTCCACGGAGTTCATGCGCTACAAAAAGAGGCGCGATTTCTGAACTATAGTTAATAATGCCAAAAAAAAAAGAAAACTAGCGGCATTAACCAAAAGCTCGCTAACGTTTTTCCTTTCTTGACACGCAAAATATATTCAGAATCTCTTCAAGTGAACAATGAAACTGGGGAACAAAAACGGAAAACAAAGTAACGTGAGTGCAAACTAGTTTGTTGCTTCCTTTCGTTCCTGTATATTTTCAAGCCAAAATCTTTGGTATGGGAATGCGCGCAGAATGGTAGTATATGTGCCGCGCGTTGCTCTATTTCTCGATCGGCGGAGTTAACGTATCTGCGAATTCCCGGCCGCCCCGTTTCCACGCTTCTTTTATTGTGCAGTTTTTATCTGCGCATATGAGGAAACGCTGTAGTCTACGAACTTCTTTCCCCAGTTTCGAAAATGGCATTCGTACTTAAGCAAGCATTTTGTAATTTTCTCCGAAAAAGTTTGCACTCGGCAGAGTCTTTTACCCATGGTCACGTCAAGGCACTTGGGCTTTGGTTTAGGCTCGCGCAGCATAACTCGAAGTGTTAAGTATGCTAAAGCGCAGCTCTTTGAAACGACCATCTGACGAAGCTGCTCACATCTAGTCTCGAAGCACGCGATGAAGGTCGGGGTAACGAAATGCGCCACTGCCGGCGTTGGGGTTGATTTACTTTTACTTTCATTTCTGGAATCTCATTATCGAAGTGCACGTTTTCTTTTTGTCCCTTTATGCGGCGCCATTTCCTGCTAACCCTGAGGTTTGGTCATCGTGATCATTAGTTATGTCTAGGCCTCCTGGTTTGCTAAAGTGGCAATTCAATGGCTGGCGCTGCCTTCCCCGCTCATAACCTAATGACCATGAGTGCGTGAGACGGCACCCTAGCTTGTGCCTTGTTCTTCCCATAGGGCCAAACTCACACGGAAAAAAACACGATTTCCATCGTGATGTATGGGCTTCACGCTCTTTCGCTGAGTTCTTTTTCTTTTGCTGACGTGCAGCATGGGCTGGGAAGTTGCGAATCATATTCAGCGCTTTTCTTTAAACCCAGCTATGTTCGCCGCTGAAGAAAAAAATTGGGAACCGACCAGCTCAATCTTTCAGTGGCCGTGCCCCAATTCAGAAACAATGAGGCTTAATTTGTATGGTACTTTGGCATCTAATGTTTCACGCCTCAAAGCACTACAAATGCACTGAGAAACGTCATAGCGGAAGGCTCAGGATTAATTAGGACTGGTTGGGGTTCTCCAACGTGCACTGACATTGCACAGCACACGGGCGTTACTGCATCTACGTTCGGTCGAAACGCTGCCGGCATTCGATCTCGTGACCTTGGGATCAGCAGCTGAAAGCGATAGCCACTAATCCACCACGGCGTGTCGGGCTTCATCTGTGGTGTATAGAGAAGCCAATTTTTGACCGCATTAATGCTTGGGGGAAGACGCAGTCGTCAGACGAATCTCAAGAGCTACAACCTTCAATAACATGAACATGACCTGTCAAAGTCATCTATTTGATAATGAGGCCAAAAACTCAATCAATATTCAAGAAGCTGAGCTCTACGGCTCAATGAAAAAGACAAAAGCTGAGGTGCCGCCGAACATCTTCGCCTGTCACAGTGTGCACGCGTGTACTGGGAAAAATAGCAGCCTTGCGTTCGTTTAGAAACTTCAGCCATTTTGATTTCTTCCTTCTTTCATCATCCATTCTTTCGCCAGCGCTGTTAAAATTTTATGCGCTATTACAAAGGCGTCACCAAAAAAAAAAATGTGCTGTCACCAGTGGCACGAGAGCCTTGTTTCTCCCCTCCCTCTTACAAAATTTGCTTTGTATGCACGCGAATGATACCTTCCGATTGCCCTCCTCACCCTTTTTACGAAAGGGCCAGGTACAAAGAACTCTCCGCCCACTTCTTGGCCCAATATGCGGCACACTTCTAAGGCCACTTGTGACTTTGCCTTACCTTTTTTCGTAGCTCGCAACTGTGAACAAACCGATTAGTGGAGCTGTATACATGACCGCCTCTGCACTATATATGTCGTAGCTCAACATTCATCATCATCAACAGCAGCAGCAGCCTGACTACGCCCACTGAAGGACAAAGCATACTCCCATATTTCTCCAGTTAACCCGTTTCTGTGCCAGCCGCGGCTACCTTTTCCCCTCAAACTGCCTAATCCCCTCTGTTAACCTTTCTGCCGGACCCTGTTACATACGCAATCTTTTAGAATCCAGTCCGTTACCCTTAAATTATTTACATGTCCTTCGCATGCCCATTTCTTCTCCTTGATTTCAACTAGGATGTCATTAACTCCCGTTTGTTTTGACTTGCTCTCCTCTCTTCCTGTCTTTTAATGTTACAAGTATTATTTTTCTTTCTATAAATCGCTCCGTTGCCCTCAATTAATGTCTAGTTGTATTAGTTAGCTTCCCCGTTTCTGCCCCATGGCAGAATGCAGGTAAAATACTGCTGTTCAATACATTTCTCTTCTGGTGTGGCGGCTCCAGAACTTTGATTTCATCTGGTTTTTGGCGGCTGTCATGTGCCCCGACCTATTCTTCCGCCAGTTGTACAGGCCTTCTCGACGGCCTATGCATGACCTTCTCGACGTCGCTAAGTCTGCCGCCCGCCAACCCACGAAGTCCCATTGTCAGCACCCTAGGCACTTATGTGACTTACATAGCGGTGCCACTGCGAACACCTATGTTGCCCATTGTAACCCTTGTCACCCATTGCGACTCACACGCCGGCCACGCCGTTTCCCTGTCATTCAGAATGTGCGCTGAAAAGAAGCTTATAAAGCGCGTCTTTTGCTGCTACACAGTGAACCCTAAGCATTATCAGGGATACAGAACAAGCACTTGTAGTTATAATCGCTGCCACCAGGTAGCGCATGTTATAACCTTTAAAAATAGCACGCTGACAACAACCGAACAAGATATTCGCTGTGGCTTAGCTTGGGTAAGCCCGGTATTTGCGAAAGCAATATCCGTACCTATGCCATGGTACAGCTGGTAGTGTAGCTGGTGGTGGTGCTTGTGGTTAGACTTGTGGTGATGCATCGGTTATACAATCCAATCCAATCCCATCCCATCCAATCAAATCAAATCCAATACATTCCATTCCATTCCATTCCAATCCAATCCAATCCACTCCACTCCAATCCACTCCAATCTAATCCAACCCACTCATATCTAATCCAATCTAATCCAATCATATCCAATCCAATCTAATCTAATCTAATCTAATCCAATCCAATCCAATCCAATCCAATCTAATCCAATCTAATGCAATCAAGGTCAAATGAAGGTCAATGGTGGTCACCGCCGCGGCACGGCAAAGGCGTGAAAGTGCAAGTAGTATTGCTTTCGCAATAAAAGTGCGGCCACAGGTGGAATTTCATCACCCGCCCTTGCGGCTCGGAATTCGCACCTTTACACCCCTCGGCCACAGATCAACTTTTATTTTCTCTTATCGCAAGCCCCTATACAGCACCGACTCTAGTCTTACTTAACCATAATCGTAGCCGAATACTTGACTTCCGCCTTACTTAACTATACTTAGTCCGTCATACACAGACACACCAGAAAAATGCTATCGCTTTGCCCGCACATCAGATCTCCAGGTGACGCACACATGCATCGAGTAAAGGAAGCCATACGAGAGGTCGAACTTGGGCAGCATGTGTCCTGTGCATCAAAGCATACTCCTCTCTGAACAAGACTTCGATGAGCGCGGCGGCTTAGCGTGGCAATCTCTCATGCGGCTCTCCAACAAGCTAGACTGTCCTACGAACAAAAATAGATTGCATAGAATCTTAGAACTGTCCATTGTCGACAAAAAATCACCGGGTGCGCAGGAGCGGACTGGTTGGCTTTTAACCTTATTTGGCGGGATTAAACGACCGTGTTTTGAAAATGTCAATTTTGAACATTTTTCTACCTTGCTCTGGAAAACAAAACTTGAAGAGTAAAAATCTCAGTTCATCCCCTGTCTTTATTAAAAGACCGTCGAAGAAGTAGACTCTAGACAAATCAGGTTTCTCTCGTCCAAAAAACCTTAACATTTTGACCGTTCCTACAGATTCGCATTGTAAAAACTTTGAAGGACGCGGGAATACAATCTTGATCGCACATTGGGGCGTCGCTTCACTCAGATGCTCTGGACGATGACCAAAAATCTAAATTCTGAGAAAATCAGGCTGATCACGTCACTTCCCATGGAAGCGCTATAGGCCGCTGGGCTTCGCAGCAATGCTAGACGGTCTCTCGAATGCTTGGTTAATTATAGGTGCCGGGTCCGCTCAGAAATGTGGGTTCTGTCTTGAGCTTTCGGTCGGAGTGCCTTTGTTCTCTCTAATTCACCACTCCACCAGGTAGATCTCTGCAGAAATGTTCATGCTGCAATCCACAGCGGGTGCTTCAGCAAACATGAATGGACGGACGACTAACTTTACGTTCATTAAAAACCTTCAACTTACTTCATATTCATAAAATGCGAGCAGTTCTTACGTAGCGTCTGGATTCACTGGGGCGACTAATCTAAATTTCCACGGCACTGAGCTCCTCACTGTCCCCGCCAAGGCAAGAGTTGTGGACGCCCATGAGGGAGATATATCGGTGACCCCGAAAGCTTCCGCGTGGAAGAGATTGACCACCGGCGCTCTTCCGGTTTCTTGCCGGCGTCAAGAAAGAAGGGCTTCATCCCCTCTTTCCTGCAACGCTATTTTTGTTGCTCCCGGGACCTGTCTATTCTGCTCGCTACGCTGCGTTTTCTATTGGTCTCGTCTTTCGTAGACGGCTCGTTATTGATCCCGTCTAAATGAGACCCGCTGCTGAATTTGGTTGGCCCCGTTAAAGGAAGAAATGGGGTCTCCCACTATGTCCGAGAAGAATGACCATTGCGTCCCAACGTGAGAGCACGAAGCTGGACAACAACCTACTCTTCTTGAGAGCAAAAATGAAATACAATAACGGGAAAGGTCGAGAAGGTTAACCACAGAAGGTAAGTTACCGGTTTGCGGCCATACACTGGAAATTAGTGTTCAGAGGGGGGTGCTTTTAAAAGGCACTGGCTGTTCCGCCCTCCACTTCGAGAATGTTGTCGAATCTTAGCAGAACCGCTTCCCGGTAGGAATACGGTTATTAAAAAAACATTGAGGAGGACTCCAAACAACTTTTGTTCTCAATCAAAATCAGGCTGTTTCTGGCTGTGGTAGTATTTTTTCTGCGCTAAAGACGCATGTGTTGCCAATAAAATGGGATTTGAAATTTTGCCTGCAGTCAATTCAAACGCGCGGAGCCCGTACCGAAAAGGGCTCGTGATGGCAGCTTGAAAGTGTATGGCTGCGCAGTCTAACCTAAAGGATCTGTCAGCATAGAACCGCATTAACAACCCACAGTTCGATAGCCAAAACGGCTTGTTTTATAGAACCTGTATTTCATCTTTAACGTTTAATATCTCACGAGAGCTCTATTTTCAGTGAAGGTAGCCTCATTGTGATTTTGAACGCGATTATCAATCAACAGAGGCCTACTTCTGTTCGTCCTCGTTGCCCCTTTAGTTCCCAGCTGTATACAGGGAAGCGCAGGCAAATATTGGAATATTTATCAAATGTCACGTGGAACATTGAAAACCCTGCTAAGAAATTATCTGGACCATAAAATTTCTTTATTTTCATTTCTCCCTTCACTTCTTCCATGTTTGCATGAAGGTCCGTGAAATCCCGCATTGTGAAGCGAATTTAGATCAAGAAATGAGTTGTTTTTCTCGCTCAGCCGTTAGGTCGCGTTCGACTCCTCGCCAGGCCTTCCTTGTCAGGAGCTTAAACCTGAGAGCCCCCTTCCGGGCCAGTCACCGAGCTAACGAGCTTAGCTAACTGAGCTAAAGACTCGCTTAACTAACAACTGAGCTAATGAGCTGAGCTCAACTGAGCTCACGATCTAACGAGAGCTAACTGACTGAGCTAACGAGAGCAAACTCACTGAGCTAACGAGAGCGGCTAAAAGAAGTCAGGGCAATTCCGAATGATTTAAGAGCTCAGATCAGGTGCTATTTTGCTTTTATGTGCTTTAACATAATGTCTCGAGAAGTAATACATGTACGTTTCTGTTGTAGTCTCATGGCTGCACTCGGGTGTATGCTGATGAGTGATAGCCTTCACCTAAAGAAGACTTCAACAATACACACTCGTCAGTGGTTCTGACCACTTCAAGCTCTTCATCTATTCGGCAACACCCTTTAATCCACTACCCTTCCTGGCTAACTTGGTTGGACGACTCTCCGGACGGGTCTTGCCCACGGGGTCGCGCTCTTGCCCCGGACGAATTTTCTTTTTTTAAGCTGCCAGGCTACATGCGTAGCTCCTTTTTAGAACCTTAAGGCTGCACTCAGGTTAGCGTTAATGAGTAATGGCTGCCTTCATTTAATTGTTAATTTTATTCATTTGCTTCGGGTTTCGTTCAGTTATTCGCGTTATCTTGAACAGCCGCATAAAACCGTCAGCATTCATTTTTGTATTTTTCTCAAATAACTCTTGCGTTTATGTTCACAGTGTCGAAATATGTTTCAAAACTACCGTTCAGTTTTTATTGCTATGTTTAATGATATGATTTCGAATGCTGGAACGCACAGTAGGCCCTCGCGGAACCTCTTTACTGTTCGCGTGTTTATTATATTACCGTACGACAAAGCAATAAGTAATAAGCGACATAAAAAGGATTAACGGACACATGGGAGCAACGGTTGGAATTCAGAGAAGTTTATATAGAAATACGGCTCTTTTCAACCAGAGGAATCGGCCACAAAGTGAATATTTCGAAATGTAGAAGTACACTCACTTTATATGGAACAACTGAAAACAATACTGAAGGAGAAATTAAAAAGAAAAAAAGCATTAGAAATAGAAAAGCAAACCGAAGCGCATCGGAAATTTAGAATTTAGAAAAACTCCCGGCTTCTCAATTACGTTCATTTGGTTTTTCTAAATCGGCTGTCTACTATTAATATTTATATACTGGCACTAGACCAACAACTAAAATTCAACATTCAACACTTCATTTAGTGCAAGGGTTCTATCTGGGACCTTCAGCGGTAGCTTAAATTCCGAAACCGGCACCCTATGGTTTTTGAAGTGCTTGTCGCTATAGTGAATAGTGTTTATTAAGCTATACATGTTATTAATGCTAAAATAACAATCACGAGGTGTAAAGGAAAGCGCTAAAGCACAACACAACTCATTAGTCAGTAGTCGCATCTCAAGAATTTAATGGCCCGGACACATCGGACCCTGACACCTCGGCCCCAGGGATGTGGCTTGCAAGCGGACCCCGAGCGGGCACCCTGCTGAGGCCCACCGCATAACATTTGATTCACCTACTGAACTTTTGCATCGCGCAGGGGTTCACCCTTTATCTATCCAATCGAAGCTACGCCACTTGAAATTCCCATACTTTCTCCTGCACAATTTATTTAAGATCAACTCCGAAGACTTCGTCACTATAAGCCACTCTAGATTCGTCCGCCACAAGCACCCTCTCATGCTTGAGGAATTTTTTTGTTGAAATAACACATTTTACTTTTACTTTTACCCATCACTTTCATTGTATAAATACTCACCATTCTAAAACTGTTTCATCTGAAGTTGTTGTTTCCGTTTATATATAAGTGCACCCACCCCTGTGAAAACCCTCGTTGGGGTTGACAGTATATCGAAATAAATAAAATAACTCGGGTAAGCTGTGGCTGGTTCGAAAGAGCGTGCAGCCAGCAGCAGCCAATGGGAGGGCGTCGTTGGCCAGACCTAGCATAGCAACAGCCCATGCAGAAATAAAACTTAAATATTGCCGCGACTGGGTTTCGAACCCGCAGTAGCGGGAACAGATCAGCTTTGCCGGCCGCTCCGCGAGAGCACTATGCTATTGTTTTTCCTTTCTTGGTATTGATTTACACGGTTTCGTACAGAAGATATGTATATATATATCCTTACTATGAGGCCGCCACGGTGACTCAGCGGTTATGGTGCTCGGCTGCTGACCCAAAAGACGCGGGTTCGATCCCGACCGCGGCGGCTAGAATTTCTTTGGAGGAGAAATTCTAGAGGCCCGCGTACTATGCGATGTCAGTGCACGTTAAAGAACCCCAGGTGGTCGAAATTTACGGAGCCCTCCACTACGGCGCCTCTCATAGCCTTAGTCGCTTTGGGACGTTAAACCCCATAAATCTAAACCTAGCCATATCCTTACTATGCTATCGCCGCAGCTCATCCCGCCTCGTGTTAAACTGCAACACACACTCGCGCTTTGCATTGCACATAGTCTTCACCTATTTCCATCTGCCTCACAGACAAGTCGGATCAGGTTAAGCTCGATCCGACCTTAAGCAAAGCAAAACTATGAGTCAACCAAGCTAAACACATGCTTTCGCATATCTACTCGGTTTAACTACGTTGAAACCCTACTAGTTTTTTATAGCTTTGTCTAATGCCAACTAGTTATAGCGGGCGCGATGGGTGTTTCGGTTTAAATCATTGTGGTCGCTTGCAGGGCAAGCCTATGTGAGGAGATCTATGTAGAGAGAGAGATACACTCTTTAATGAAGAGCAGAGAATTTAGCCGGCGTTTAAAAATCGCTGGCATGCTACTCTGCGTAGGGAGGGGAATTTGAGAGATAAAGACAGAAGGAGAGCAGAGTGGAAGAGGTAAAAAAAAAACGAAGATAAAATGCGGCCATGAAATGGGTACTAAGGATGCAATGACGAGTACTGATGTAACCTATGGAGTGATGGAGTGCATAGTCCGTGAAATGGGCTGACGAAGTTCACTGCATGAAGAATGCATGAAGGTAACGTGCAAGTGAATTTAAAGCTTATCGAGATGTCCGATGTCTTTTAAATATGTGAATAGAAAAGTCATTGCAAGTCTCTGTTGCCTAAGGCAGGCTAAGGGACCTAAAAGGCTAAGGGTCCATTGTAAGGGGCACTGAGCAGAGCTTCTGCATGCAATGTTCATAGTACGCACGATCGTTAGCATATGCAGGGCACTCAAGCAAGATATGCTCCACAGTTTCTATCGCGGCACAGTTGTCACAGTGCGGACTGTCCATTTGTCTAAAACGGTATCGTAAGGCGTTTGTATATGCAGCATTAAGGCGAAGTCGATGATAAAGTGTTTCCAGATGTCGAGGAATTCTGGGTGAGAGTCTTGATCTAAGATGTGGGTCGATTGAGTGAAGAAATTGGTACTGATATGTCGGCAAACTCCAAAGCCGATACATTTCTTCGGAAGCAACACTTTTGGCCACCTGGGACGCATCAGATTTCGTAAAAAAAGTTCTAATGTATCTCCGATGTTGATGGCCCTTACGGGCCGCTTCATCTGCTTTTTCATTAGCCTGAATGCCACAGTGAGCAGGTACCACCTGAAATGGTATCCAGTGGCCTGCGGCAATAGCTAAATGATGTAGATATCCGATGTCCAGGGAAACTCGCTGGTGATTCGTTTTCTTCAGTAGGTTGGCCAGGATCTGGAGAGATGCTTTCGAATCGGTGAAGATAACCCAACGGTCGGCGGTTCGGCGCAGGATGTAAGAAACTGCTTCCTTAATGCCGTGAAGCTCAGCTGTCGTAGAGGATGTCCTCCGCTGCAGCCGGTAAGAAAGGGCATGGCCTGTTGAGGGCACATAAAGGCCACATGAAGAGGTTTCTTTAGTAGTTGAACCATCGGTGAAGATATGGGTGTGCTGCCTATATTCCTCCGTTAAGTAGGC
The DNA here is from genome assembly GCF_055824585.1 of Amblyomma mixtum. NCBI lineage: Eukaryota > Metazoa > Arthropoda > Arachnida > Ixodida > Ixodidae > Amblyomma > Amblyomma mixtum. The sequence continues at coordinate 18,537,570 of NC_143016.1, forward strand.
GAGAGTAGTTTGCAGAAGCGCTGCCTGTGGCATGCGGCTCTTTGCATTCACACCTGGAACAAACTTCTTCACCTTTAGAGGAGTGTCCATGGAGGAAAGGCCAGAGGTAGTAGTTTCTGTGGCTGATTAATAGTAGGGATGGGCAGGAGCTGCACTGCCTGGCCAAAGCTGGAGTGCTGTGAGCTAGGTGGACACGGTGCAGGAAGTGCTTCTTCCCTTGAAGAACATGGCGGAGATGGGTACGCATAGTTTCCTGGGCGGCAATCACCTCTAGTGGGAGACATCCTGCCTCCGCTACTGTTCCTGATGCAGAGGAACCCTTTGGGAGGCCAAGGCATATTCGCAGGCAGTTGTTCCGTGTGGCAACGAGAGACATATTGCTTGATGTAGATAATCTGTGAAACACTGATAGACAGTAGCGCAAGGTTCCTTCAACGTAGGCTTTCTCAAGCAGAACCATTGATCGGCAGTTGCTACCCCACCTTGTTCCCGCCATGAACCTAAACACTTGCGATGCTGCAGTGATCCTCTCGCGGAGTTTTTTGATCTGAGGTGTCCATGACAGATTAAAGTCGATTACAACACCCAGGAATCGCTGAGATCGTACATATGGTAGCGATCGTCCGCCTAGGAGCAGCGGATATCGGGTCATCGTTTTTCTTGTAAACGCCATTGAAATACTCTTTTCTGGCGAGAGACGAAGACCTCTGGAAGCCAGGTACATCGAAATGTGCAATAGCGCTCTCTGTAGACGTTTCTGGGTGATATAGCGCGAGCGTGATGCGGTCCAGATGCAGATATCATCAGCATAAATTGTTATACAGACCCCTCGCGGAAGGTTTCTTCTTATGTGTATAAGGGCAATATTGAACAGGAGAGGGCTGAGCACCGCTCCCTGTGGTACGCCCCTCTCTACTGCGTGAAAGCGCGTTGGACCGTTTGGAGTGGTCATAAAAATTTGCCGTTCTTTCAAATAATGCCCAATCCGTTTGTATAGCTTTCCTCCAAGGCCAAGACTGGCAAAGGCGGCGAGAATTGCATGGTGAAAGACAGAGTCAAAGGCGGCCTTGATGTACTGGAAAACGGCTGTCGGGATGTACCCAGCATGAAGGTACTCCTCAATTGATGAGACGAGGGAGATGATATTGTCAGTCGCAGACCTGTTTTGACGGAACCCGTTCATTTCTTGGGGGAACTCATTTCGGCTTTCTAGGAACTAAGTTATGCGTTTGCAGATCATGCGCTCCATGAACTTACCTACGCAGCTCAGTAGGGCAATGGGCCGGAATGTTGCGTAGCTTGTTGGCTGCTTACAGGGTTTCAAAACAGGCACAATTTTCGCCAGCTTCCATTCCGTGGGGACCTCACCAGTCATCCAGGAAGAATTGTAATACTCCAGGAGTCGAAGACGGGAGGTGTGGGGTAGCTTTGCAATGGCTTCATAGAAATTCCTTACAAAATATACAGACTGGGACGCATACAAGGGCGCTGTAAGCAGAGGAATTACTGCGGCAACTCGCAATGAGGAATTAGCATCAACAATGGCGTATTGCCTGAGAGCGAGTACACAAGTTACAACTAAAAATGATAGCCTACCTTCAAATGATGACACATTTCAAAGGCTCTGCGCTATACGCAGGCGAGCTGAAAGGAAAGCTCTGCGCACAAAAAGCCTCGATGACCTACGTGCATGCCGACGGGCACAACGTCACATTCGACGCTATATGGATAAACTCAGTCGGCAAAAGTGGCGTGACTTTTGTTCTACGCTGGATGTGCGCCAACCAGTAACCAATATTTGGCGGATAATTAGAGGTATGCGCACGCCACCTCAACAACTCCACCCCTTCGCTGCACTCTCCCTTCACGAACAAAAATCTATAAAAGAAGTCTCAAAAGAATACTGCAGGCTACTGTCGGCAGGGTCAGGGCATTCGACACTCTCCGCAAATGGTCAATCAGGCATCCCAAAGGCGGCAGTGCCAGCGTTAGACCTGCCTTTCACAATGGAAGAACTATCCACAGCTATCGCGGAGACAAATAGACACACGTCTCCGGGTCATGATGAGATCTATGTAACCATTGTATACTGCTGCAAAACATCTAGTAAAAAAAGAATAGCGGCACCGTAATTGTTTTTAAGTCTGTGACGTGTGAGATAGACGAGAAATGGGGGCCAGGCTATGTCCGCTATGCACCCTGGCCAATCCCCCGCCGTGGGTATGTGCCATTCAGCCTGAGGACATCATCATCATCATCATCATCAAAACTTTGACAAAGCGTCCAGACATTTTGTCCTACATGAAAATATTTGTAGGTCTGAAGAATAATATTGTCTGTTTATTACGCTTCTAACCGAAAATTTTCAAACCGTAAGAACGACCAATAAGCTTTCGCTTCACGTGTTACCTTTTTTCCAACTTTCTGTAGTTTTACCCGCTCTTTATCTGCTTTTGGTGCGTGCTAAAGAAAAGTGGGAAGCGAAACGAGGAAAATTTCAGTAGAGTTACAGATGTTGAACTGCGATAACTTATAATTTATACAAATAAGAAAATACAACTGAAGAAGAAAATTGCAGGCGTGAAATTAAGATCTGCAATATACTTTTATTTCTCAACTCTTTCAAGTCTAATTATCTGCATAAATTGGAAACATCAAGCGGGACTGGCTATAGGTCTCTTGCAGAAAGCTACAACTGATGGTGCACTATTAACACTAGAAAGAGGATTGCTTTGCTAAATTCATATCATCACGTTACTGTCACGGCTCGAATAAAGACAAAGCGTTGAAGAGTTCAAGAGCTAGCCATTTGTAGGAAGAACTCTGGCCCAAAGTTCGACACCAGGCCCGCAGTAATGAAAACGACGACCGAAATTGGGAATCGTCAGGGATTAATGCAAAAGATTACGAGTCGCAGTGTACTTAAAAAGTACTGAATAGTATCGTAGCTACTTGTTGCCTGTTTTCGCAAGCAATCATGGGGGCTATGTAGATTGGCATCTATGATAGAGACGCTCTGCGAAGATCTCATCTCGTTTATGAAACGAAGTATGGATAACTCGCCTTGTGCGGGGAATGCCATACGATAGTACCAAACATCGGCAGTATTTAAAAAAAAGATTTTTTGAAAGAAAGCAACCTGTCCCAATGAAAACACGGGGGAAGTGGGCGTTCGTTAAGCGCATATAAATGGTGGGAGAGATACTACGTGACAAGAAGGAAGCGTTAACGTTGCATGAAACACAGGAGAGTGCTATTCAACTCCGAGTAACCACTGAACACCAGTTTGTGGCCTGTGAAGAAACTTTCTCAATGCCAGGTGTCGTCGACAGGGTAAAAAGGTCCTTGCTAGGGAGCCGCCGCTTATGAAAAAAAAAAAAGAGATGCACAGCAGACAAAAAGCCCCTCTAAATAAGCTCTCTCTCTGGGACTTACAACGTGCGCACAGAAGAGTACAGGGTCTAGGTTAAAAAAACAGAACAAAGGAAAAATCTCCAGCGCAGACCACAGCAATACGTGGTCATTACACCTAATTAGGCGCGCGCGGCTTGGCATCAACCCGTCTACGCAAGCCTATAATCGAGCAACTGCGTAATAAATCCCACGGCGAACGAGTAAGCGTCCGCCGCATAAAAACTTGACCCATGCTCGTGGGAACAAAATCAGGGACAATCATTAGGCCTGGTTGAACAGACGCAGGTTTAGAGGGCGTTTTTAATGATCTAAATGGTCGGCAGAGACTGAGTAGCTAAGTTCGGTTTATTACGGCTAGAGCGTGTGTAGGTTCCCGCCTATGGGTCTCGTACTTTTTTTTGTAATTCTTTGTGCTGGCACACACTCACGAAAAAGACAAAACACTTTGCAGTATGAGGTAGATGAACACAGATCATATACCTCTACCTTTCTATTAGTCCAAAACGCTTTTGTGTGAGAGAATTAATAGTATATAACAGGTAAATTAACACTTTATATTAATAGGACCTGTTGCCTCAGCCTAACACTGTGAATCCATATTTCCATGGAGTAAGTCCCAGCGTCAGTTTTTAGTCAAACAAACCAGTTTTTGCTCTTGGGCTGGGCAAACACGGTAGTATCATTTATCTACACCTGTAAAAGCAATGGCCCCGGGACACTTCATTTGGTGTACACCTGAAGTGATTCAAAGACAACTGGAGCTGCTGCCGTCAACTGAAACAAACCGTACTCTAGCTATTGGTGAGATTGCTGGCAATCCATGAAATTAAAATATCCGGAAAGCTAATGTATTTTAGTATTTAAATTAGTTTTACTTGACTTAACTTTGTCTAACGCTTTGCTAAAATACACAAATACCGCGTCAATTTGACCACTGCTATTTAAACGTTTTGCTGTTGTATAGACTATTGAACCTAATTGTGGCACTGTCGACTTTTGTAAAACCATTATTAAAATACTTATTAGAAAGTGTTGTTCATGGAATTCATTAATTTATTTCTCAATAATATGTTCCGGAAACTTACAGCATGCAGAAGTTAGAGATAGGGGTGGTAGTTTTATATTAGTTAGCAGTCGCCTTTCTTAACTATCGGAACAACTCGAGCGGTCTTCCAGTCGGATGTTAGTTACGGTGACACCAAAGATTTCCGAAAGAGCACAACAAGAACGTTCGCAACGATTTCAGCATAGCGCAATGCATACACGGTGAAAACGTGCACTGAATTTCTGCGTAATGTTTCCGAACCTGTAACTACGTTTCCATCAACTGAAATGCAGACGGTCAGATTGAGGCATATAGTGTTCGCTTTATACGGAATGGCACTGCGACAGAAATAAAAGACAAATATCGTCTCCACTTGAAGCTTTTCTTAACGCTTTGCACACTATTAAGCTGCAGTTTCAAATAGAAAATCAGCACACGATGCAGCAGTTTTTGTTGCGATTTATAACGAATGGACCCAGCTACAGCAACTCCAGTGAGGCGCTAATGTTCCGGAAGTAAAGTATTCAGAAAGCGCTTTTTTTATAAATCCAAATTGATATTTCCTGCATCCCACATGCTATCAGCATATGTTTTTAAAGCAATTAAGAAAAAAATCAAGCAAGCTTCTTATCCTTATTTCTTTACTTTCCTGAATCGTGTTGCATTGCGCGTAATGCCTCTGTCACACGAGCACGCAAAACTCTTTTACCTAAGCGGACCTTTACCGAGTTGAAAGACTTCTAATTAAAAGGAGTTGCGCTGTAGACACACGGCGCGGACGATCTCCTTTTATCGTTTCCTTCCAAACACGCTATGGAAAGCATGGCGCTAGATTCTGAAACAAAACGAGTTAGAATAAACCAACGTATTTCAATATAGAAATTAGAAACGTATTATAATATGCTTGTTTTAGTGAATTTAGATACAGTTTATTCGAAAAGGTTAAATTAAAGAAGATTTGGTTGGTTTATTGGTTTATTGGGGTTTAACGTCCCAAAGCGACTGAGGCTATGAGAGACGCCGTAGTGAAGGGCTCCGGAAATTTCGACCACCTGGGGTTCTTTAACGTGCACTGACATCGCACAGTAATAAGGCAGCTTCAAAAGTAAGAAACTCTATGACATCGTTGGTTAGCGTCACGTGATATTTTCGAACTGCTTACTAGAGTGCCGTGCAAAAAGTGCAAAATTGCGCCTACTTAAGGTTCAGCGAAAGACAAAACCCTTTTTTGTGATGTGTACACTTGAAATAAAAATGCACTTTTGCTTCGTTTCTTTATTGCATGAGAATTACTGGTGCCCACTGCGTTGGAGGCTACGCCTTTCCAGCCGTAAAAGAGATCGGTGAACTCCGGTTTCGGAAAAGACCGCTTCTGAAAAGGAGATTAAACTTTGGCGTGTGTCTGCGGATGAAATTCCTTTGTGTGAGATGTCTTTTTCTTCAAATGCCTTTAAAGTGCTCGTGTGACAGGGGTATAAGCCACCTTCATCGTGTCACGCACATTAAGGCGCATGAGGAGCTCGTTTTTCTCCGAAAATATAACACTTTAGAGCAGCCTGTCGGATACTATAATAAATGCTCTGACTGCCAAATATTCCGCGGAAAACACGTTACACACTTTTCATAAAGTCACTAACCTCTTTTCTCCAGCCGCGTATTGCATATCTGCATATCTTTGATTTTGACCAAACCGTACTAGGACGTTGTAGTATCAGCTCGACTTTTTTTGTGTCTTGAGTGCCTATCTTCGCGTTTTTTTTATCGCTGCTTTTAGATGGAATGCTGTTGTTTTGATTGTTATTTTTTGTTTTTAATTTTTATGCGAAGCATACTACTTTAGCTACCACTTCAGCCCTTCACCGTGGTTATGCGCCTCCAAATCACGTGATACATGACGTCACACCACGTGGCACGATGACGTCACGACAGTAGAGAAACGGGGGCCCACCTCTCGCCGTCGCTGTGATTGTGCGCCTCCAAATCACGTGATACATGACGTCACACCACGTGACACGATGACATCACGACAGTGGAGAAACGGGGGCCCACCTCGCGCCGTCGCTGTGGTTGTGCGCCTCCAAATCACGTGATACATGACGTCACACCACGTGACACGATGACGTCACGACAGTGGAGAAACGGGGGCCCACCTCGCGCCTTCGCTGTGGTTGTGCGCCTCCAAATCACGTGACACGATGACGTCACGGCAGTTGAGAAACGGGGGCCCACCTCGCGCCGTCGCTGTGGTTGTGCGCCTCCAAATTACGCGACACGATGATGCTTCGCATTCTCCAGGCTTAACCAAGTTAAGCCTCAGCCCTTTTTTCTTTTTGTTTTGCCACCACCCCAACCTGTACGCATGGTGGAAGAAGCACTGCATAGCGAGAGCGTAGGAATGCATAAGCGGAGAATTATACCAACGAAACCATCCCGAGGATTGTCCCAGTAGAAGGAAGAGGCAGTGTACGGCGAGAGTGGAGGTGTGTAGTCTACGGTTCTTCTGCGGCAGCTACTGCGAAACGCACCGCCCAAGGAGCGAGGCCAGTGTTGGCGCCACGCTCTTCGTGCCTCGTGCGGCGGACTGGAGAGGAGAACTAGTCGAGAAACAAGATGTGTGTAAAACTGAAAACAGCACACACACCTTAGCTCGACAGATATGACGTCTCTCTCACCTTCTGTGCCTGAAATATCGTAAATTACAAACACCTTAACAGCTGTCACTGAATCCCGCGTTAGACAGTGGTAACCCTCCGGTCACTTATTCTTTTTTTCATCCCTTGCAGCCCGCTGAGTTCTAAAGCATGCACTGCAAACACGACAGAGGGAAAATACTCTTTAAAGGGCAGGCACAGTAACGAAACGCAATCAGCTTGAACCATAAACTCGCATCGTATGAAGGCGACCAATAATAAGCTGACGTCCGCCGACTTCGCATGCGTTTCACTTGCTCTGCAAGCAGCATCAGTATGAAGCAGCACGGTTAATTAATTAATACGGGAGGCCAAAGCAATTCGCCAAAAATGGCAGCATTGTCATGTCATCATTTCCGCTAACCATTTTTTTTTTCAATGCTCGCGCTCCTTCCACGCGTACGAAAACTTTGTTGCGTTGCACAGTAGCAGATCACTTCCCGGTACGGGGCCGGTCCCTTTGCTGCTGCTCCCACTCTGATGAGGCTAGCATACATCGTTATGGGCGGCAGCCCTCGAAGCGGGAAATGCGATCATTACGTGGGCGACAGCGGAGCTTGTGTACTTTGTTGTCCGGATGCCACGGCGGAACTCCCGAGGTGCCCTACTGCGCTGCACTGAGGTTGTCTGGCTCGGGCGTTGGTGCTGGTTAACAGGCTGCCCTTCAGGAGTAGAGAAGAACGATGTACAGGCAGACAGGAGGGAAGAGTTGCACTGTTCACTCGACGAATTCGCGAAGCACTGGAAATGAAATGCACCACCCAGCGGACTGGTTTCAACGCACCCAGGACGCGTATATGACGTTTGATGGTAGAAAGGCCATGACAGTGATGGACTTTGCCTCCCTCTCCACAATCCTCAATTTCGAGGTGGCCTTTAAACAAGCATGCACTTTAAGGTCCCAAAAGTTAGTCTCTTACCGTCTTAGATGACACTTGGAATATATAGTAAATGATAACTGAATGTGAACCCAAAGTTACCAGAAAAACTACAAAATGAAGTTTAAGCTGAATGCCAAGAATACAGAAAGGAGTGAATAAACTAGAAAATAAATATAACGCAAACCAATGTCCACAATATTATACATGTAGACATAAATGAGGCTGAGCCAAAAAAAGGGAATCAATCCTTACACCCTATAGAATAAAGAGAAAAATGATGATAACCCTTGAATTCTAGCAAGGAAAGCCGAAAAAAATGCCTGACTGGTTGAGTGGGAAGAAGAATAAAAGAAAAGATCTACTGGAATGGGTTTCACGCAAAAGTGACAGTGAGGAAAACTCAATGCAATAATTGTTTCCAGTAAAAAAAATGCCGGCGATTACGTTACTTCCTAATGCGAAATTTGAGCGCAGCTCATCAGCTGTTTCAGCTTTTCGATAGATTGAGGCAAAGAATTCGAGCATGACATGTATGTACAATTACAGAAAACTTGCTATTTTTCACAGATATTCCTTCTTCAAGATACACTCCACTAACAGTTCTTGATTGTCATGAACGAAGCTTTGCGGTCGGAAAAAAAGAACCCCAGGTGGTCGAAATTTCCGGAGCCCTTCACTACGGCGTCTCTCATAGCCTCAGTCGCTTTGGGACGTTAAACCCCAATAAAAAAAAAAGAAATAGATGGACATGTGCTCGATATGCTGCACCAATTCCTGGTTCTCAAGGACGATGTCTGCGCAAGTATTTCGCGAGGTGGTCACAGCTGTGGGATCCGTTACGAGAGAGAGGAACGGGATGTTCTCCCGCGTAAGCGGTAAGAAATTCCCGCTTGTATTTATATCTACATTAAAGTCCCCACCCTCTCTGCTACCCTGGCAGGTGGCAGCGTTTCTGGCACAACGTTGTCAATGCCAAAGCATGCAGAGCACATCTGCACTACCACTACGTATTAAAGAACGATTGATACGTCCAGTGTTCCAAGAGGGCAGTTATGCGCCTTCCGTCTGGTTCAGGTGTCCACCGAGATGTGTGAGACAGATACTGCGCATTGCCTTTCCTCAAAAACCTAATTACAAATTTTACCCTCCGCTTTCCAATCCCCCGCTCTATTGGTTTCGCAGCTGTGGGAGACAGATACTGCGCATTTTCTTTCCTAAAAAAAAAAGAAAATGGCTGAGGCTTAACTTGGTTAAGCCTGGAGAATGCGAAGCATCATCGTGTCGCGTAATTTGGAGGCGCACAACCACAGCGACGGCGCGAGGTGGGCCCCCGTTTCTCCACTGTCGTGACGTCATCGTGTCATGTGGTGTGACGTCATGTATCACGTGATTTGGAGGCGCACAACCACAGCGACGGCGCGAGGTGGGCCCCCGTTTGATGATGATGATGATGATAACTTTTATTTCCACCGATGTAGGAGGCCCCCTACTCCCCGTCCCTGGCACGCAGGCCTAGGGGACGGGGGACGGGACCTCCGCGTCTCCACTGTCGTGACGCCATCGTGTCACGTGGTGTGACGTCATGTATCACGTGATTTGGAGGCGCACAACCACAGCGACGGCGCGAGGTGGGCCCCCGTTTCTCTTCTGTCGTGACGTCAACGTGTCACGTGGTGTGACGTCATGTATCACGTGATTTGGAGGCGCATAACCACGGTGAAAGGCTGAAGTGGTAGCTAAAGTAGTATGCTTCGCATAAAAATACTGAAGACACCTGCCGCTTTTCTGAACCGCTTGGCGCGGAATCACTGGGCCGCTTCGGAGCTATGCGTCTCACTTACTCGACTGCAACGAGACGTCTGGCGAAGGAGCGGCGGTGTAGCGGCCACCGCCGACGAGTGCGCGCTGGTTCATAATCATCCTAAAAACTTTTATTTCCACATAAATGAAACTCCTTTTTGGAGGTTTTCGAGCGTCTTCTGCCCACGAAGAAGACCACGAGGTCTTCTGCCCTTTGCAGACTCCACTCAATTTCCGCGTACCTTCCGCTATTCATCCACATGTTTATGTCGTCCGCGTACATTTTAGACCGGGGATCTTGTTCAGCATAGCCGGGAGACCTCTCATCGTTATGTTAAGTAGGAAGGGGGACAGTACGGCTCCTTGAGAGGTAACATTGCTGCCCAGTCCTATGCTGGAGGACTCTGCATTATGGAATTTGATCACCGCCTTGATCCCTCTGAGAAAGTCCTTGATGTAGTCGTATGTTCTCTTGCCCACGTTAACCTCCTCCAGACCTCTGAGCACCTCCTCGTGTCGGACGTTGTCGAAGGCCTTCGTGAGGTCAAGACCTAGGATCACCTTGGCATCTAAGCCTTTCTTGTCTATAATGTCATGTTTGAGTCTGAGCATTACATCCTGCGTGCTGAACTTAGGTCTAAGACCCATCATCTCGGGCGGCCACAGGTTTCTCGTTTATCTCGTTTTCGGTTCTCGGTTTCTCGGTGTATCTTGTTAACCTCGTTTGCACTACATGCTCCATGAGTTTCTCCACGCACGATGTTAACGAGATCGGTCGTAGATTTTCCACTTTTGGTTCCTTCCCCGGCTTGGGGATGAGAAGAACCTCTGCCTCTTTCCATTCCTCCGGCAAATTACAGCAGCACGTGGAACATGTAGTGGACAAGCCAACAGCTATAGCGCGCTCGTTCTACCGCTACTGTGTGACGTCACCGTTGCTATGCACAGCTGCGCCACCCCCACCGGCGCGCCGGTTGCTAAGGAGGGGAGGAGGTTGCGCTTTTACTTTCTCCTTCTCAAGCTCCCGCTCTATAAGCTTTCGCAGCTTAACGGGTACCCACTGCTGGTTACAACGGACAACGGCGTCGCCGCGAAACGCAGAACAGGCGGCTAAAAGCTGCGCTCTAATTGGTTCTCTGGCTGTTTCTCGCTTTGTTTCCATTTTTATGGCAGCGAATGACACAATTTTTGGGCGAAAAAATTTGATTTAAAAAGCTTCCCGCCAGGCGATTCAAACTAGTGACGTCCTTACCGTACCGGTTGAGTTGTCACCGTTTGGAGTGGGGGGTGGTTCTGAGTAGCTTTTGCGATCCGCGCCCAAGAAACGGTGTTTATGCACACATTTTACTTGGAAATCAGCCCCTCAAAGCGACACCCGTATTTATGTATTTGGTATTTTGTAGCCTTTAAAACCTCCATATGAAAGTGTGGTGGCCGAGCTCTGCGAGGCGTGCGACCACCGAATTGTCTTCGACGGAACTATTGCGCTGCAGATAGAGTCGACCGCACCCAGTGTCCCCTCCCTTCACTCAAGGCGCAAAATACGACAACAGCCAGCGATTCGTTTAAGCTCAAACTTATTCTTCCAGCCTCAGAAACAGACAAAGTGCATCGAGGAGAATCAATTATGACCGCTGCGTCACCGACTGCGAACTTCCTCCTATCTGAGTGTGTTTGAAAACAAGATTGTTTTCCATATTGGCCATCCCGTAGATACACGGGGGAGAGGCGGATTTCATAATTAGAGACGGATAGCTTTAGCCGGCATATGTCGTAAAACGTAACAAAGCTGAAGGAAAAAAATACAAAATGCTACAAGGAATTCGAACACGTTCCCTTCTGTCACGATGACTTATCGTTGTCTTGTCTACCCAACGTAGGCCGCGCCGACTAACAAGCTCGGGCGGCGGATCAAGAGGGATGTAACGACCCGCATACACGGAGACTTCCCCATGCCTCGCTCTCAAGCTGGTGGCACTACCCCAATGCGGCTCGGGTCGCGGGCGTGTGTCGGAGTTTCGATCACTCGCGCGATGGTTGGCGCAAACTTTGGGAAACGAATGACCTGCCAGGTCAACCGTAATTTTCACCGCGTTCAAGATGCGTTGCGTGCGCTAATGCTTGGCGACAAGGCGGATAATGTTAATGGTTGGCCGCGCTACACCCCACTTCGGCTTCGACAGTGTATGGGGTTCCGTGCTGGCAAACATGGTTTCCTCCTTTCCCTCTTCCTTAAACCACGTGACTGTGTTCAGCTTCGTGTGCCCTGAAGGGCCATTAAAGTTTCGATGAGAACTACGCCGATATGCGGCACTCGTTAAACGGGACACACGACAAATTATATGCAGCATAAGTAATCTAATTATTAAAACTTGTTTGTTTATTCTTCATTCTTCATGTTCGTCAGTCATCATCGGGACATATTTACAGATTTTTTTATTATTGTTTCGTTTTAGCACGGGAAAGAACATAACCTGTTGTAAGGTCGCAGCACCAATTAATTAATCTCCTTATTAATTACCAATTCCTTGCAACATTGCGTATGCCGTTTACGCATGGCCTTCCTGAACTGCCAAAGTTTGCTTCGCAATATTTGTCGTTCGCGTCCTTTCTCTGCGCTTGGGTGCTTTGTAAGCTATATCATTGTAAGCTACTGCATCCAGACTCCGTATTTTCCTAATTGTCCGCATTAATCATCAAGTATTCAGTTATATATCTGTAAACGCTAGAGAATTGCTCTTTTAACCGTTCAGCGTTGCTAGTGCGTCCATTATAGCTACGAATATGCGACTTAATTCGACTCTGCATACAGCTGAAAACAACACCGTATTTTATTGCTCTACGCATCATGGACACTTTGCAGACGGCAGACGGCGCAATCCAGAATGAGCGGACCAGAGGGAAAGGCCTAAGTGCAGAACACAACAACACCTTCCTGTCTGTGGTGAGTGGGTTTTCAGCATTCCTCACCAGGCATAGAGTTAATAGATATTGTCTGGCCTTGAAACCGTTTCGTTTTCTAGTTCCTCCTCACTTAGCAGAGCCCCTACAGTGCAAAACATTTGGTTGCGTGGGGGCTAATCCCCGACAGACGGGAAGGTAACGCCTTGCTAAGAATTAAAACCGCCATTAGAAACCTGACGTCTTGAAACCTGGCTACTCCAATCAACAAGTTTTTGCCTTAAATGAAGGTAAATTATAGTTGTACGAATTGCTGATATTCGCCCACACATGACGCAAAGGTAAGAAAACTTGATCTAAATTATTACAGCGTAAACCGCCTTCTCTGAGAATCATAATCAGGGCGAAAAAATTCCCTTGGACACCTAATCCCATTATGGATAGGCATTACGAAAGGACTTGCAGCTTTTCACGCATTTACCCTAAGTAACATCACTTCCTTTAACCAGTGAAAATGCTCCGGTATGGTGACGTAACTTCCAGCCAGTGCGCGAATTTTGACCTAACCATTGGCCGCATATCGCAGTCAAAGGCAACCAGTTGTGAGGTCCGACAGCCAACCCCCCCCCCCCCCCCCCCCCCCCCCGATTGGCCCGGTCACTTCCCACAGACGCTTGAAAGCCAAATGTATATCTGAGTAACCAATGAAAGAGAACCGAACAGATGCCTAATGGACAATGAAAACTGGGCATACTAGAGAATACGGTCCCAGGTCTTGCATGTTTTACTCAAGAATAATATTTGTCCGGTAGGGAGGAAGAGTAGAGTACTGGCGCATTAGGTGGCAAAACAGCAACGAAGCCGGACACTGTGATTTTCCGTGCATCGGCCGAGTCCATCAACTTTTCTGAAAGGCACAGTAATGACTGTTATCGTGACGCTGGGGACATGAACGATACCTTCTGAGCATGCCACCAGGGACCTGGCGTTGATGGCTGTCATGGCGAGCGAACGTGGAAAGGCCTGCATTTCCTGCGTCTGACCATCTCTCTCGTGGGTCATCGTGTACTCTCTGAGAACGCTTTGCGACGACCGGTTGTGAAGGTCGGCGGTGAGAACCGGCGTGCTAACAGCTCAACTGAGCTGTGGCCGCTGTTGTGCCAGAGCCTTTTCGGCACAAGTTCGTTCCATTGGCATCTTGTTGAAGCCAGGCGTCGAGTTCATCAGCCCAGCGTAAGCTCGCCTCCGTGCCCAGCGCCCCGCTACAACTCGCCCGGACCTGTCCCACGCCAGTGAGGACCACCGCTAAGAGGGCGATGCAGCCGTCCCCAACCGCCGACGGTTGATGAAAAAAAGCGAGCCGGAGGTCGGAAAGTGAGAAGACATTCAGGTCTCTATCGTTCGAGTGAGCCCATCTCAAGAACGCTAAGTTATGCTGTCGGCCCTAGTGAAATACCTTTGTACTACCACGCAAATATATTGCACAAAAAGTATTATTCGCTTTATCTGCCGTCATATTGCTTCGCCTGTTTTTATATTCTTCGTTATATTTGTGTCACGTTTCGCTGGAGGTCGCTATATTCATGTCAAACAGGATACTAAAGGGCTCATAGCAGATTTAGTTCTCCAAATGTGGCCAGAAACACGCTAGATACGTGGGGCCCTAAAGCAAAATGGGGAGCTCTGCGCAAATGTAATGATTTCTCTCCTTTATGAAAGAGAACGGTATTAGTTTATACTCAAAGAGCAAATTTCTCTTTTTCCTTCAGAATATATGAAAAAAGATCAAACTCAGCTTCCTTCCTGACTAAACGAAAACTGCTCAGAAGAAAGTCCAAAAAACATCCCTCCCATTTCTTTTAGCTCAGCATTCGCCTAATGCATACGAATAAAGCATTCTGTTTCATGTAACTTTCGCTCGCATAAGAGAACCGTGCCCACAGTTATGCGCGACGAATCAGTAGAGGAATTTGTTAGTACAGCATAAAACAGTTTTTATACAACTCACCCTCTCTCTCCTCGCCCGCTCCTTAACAAAAGGGTTGCTGTGTGGAGCAACGCAGAATTACAGTTTTACATTCTATGCAGGGCCCGAATCGTTGCAGGATGATCTTTAGTTGCCGTTCTTAGACAAGTGAAAGTGACCCTAAAAACACCGAAAGCATTGCGGCCTCGACAGACAGCAGTTTTCATTAGCGTTGCTATCTTTTTGTTTGTAATATTCGCGACATGAACGAAGTGTCAAATGGAACAAGCGGCAATAAACCGCAAATGAGCCCATCGGAAGGGGGAAGGGGGGGTGTTGGCAGAGAATGAGAGACGCTTACCAAAATGGTGCGCCGAGTGATTAGCGCTAGCCGGTTCGAGCAGTTCATTAAATAATGACGACTTAATGCATAACCAGTTTGGTGATGGTTGGCGAGAATTATGATGTTGATGATGGTAGTTTAACAGAACACCTAGTGGCTAAATGGCGGTCGAATGGAAAGGTTGAGCGTACGCTGATGATGGTACCCTGGCAACAGGAGAAGTTTATTGTGATAATTAAAACCGGGAAACCGTGAACAGATAATTTCCACTGCTGGTAATTGCCTCTGCTGGTAAAATATCTCTTCGGCAAAACCCTTGTACGCCTCGAATTCATTAAACATGCCCATCTTACAGTGACTCCATATGCGGAGCAGCCGAAATTGAGTAAATTCACTAATTTGTTTATATGTTTACATGATGCTGCAGATCTATTTGATGTAAACAGCCAGGGCAAAAGCTCAATATAAAGAAACAATGTTTCCATTTTTTTTTGTACAACTGGCATGCTATAAAAGTATTCCTCATAGCTCAATCATTAAGGCATAAAACATAAAACATTTTGGGTGTGTCTCGGCGCCTGTATAAAGACAATAACATTGGAGTACTATGAGCTCTCTCTGTGGTTACAAACATCGTAAGTGGCCTCTTTGAAGCTTTCAAGAGCGTAAATGTCTTCAAGCAACAAGTTCCATTCAGAGACTGTTCTTCGGAGAAAATGAGAATTTGCGAATGTTTTCTTTTGCGAAGTGATGAGTCAAGCTTAGTTTTGTCTTGTTTTTCTAGTTAACGACGGTGTGGCATGAGGTGTTGCCAAGATGCTGAGATTTTCATCAATAAAGGGGTGCAGAAATTCCGCCGCTGCTATATTTCGCCGGCTACAAAGAGTTTTTATTCTTTTGTTTTTGTAAGAATGGAGCAAGAATCACCATTCCTGCATTTCTTCAAGATGAAACGCACAGCACGCGTTCGAACTTTTTCCGCTCTGTGACGTCTTTTTTCGCGTGTGAGCCGCACACCACCGCGTCATTCTCCACATTCGGGCCAAGAATAGATTTATAAGGCCATTTCTTCACTCTGCCGGTGTTCGCCTTAGCTTGTGTCTTCAAGTCCTCAGTTCTTTCATTGAGGATAAAGGTACATGCAAGCTTTTTCACTGTAGGTAAGTGAATAGTTAGTTAGTTATATGGGGTTTTATGGCGCATAAGCAACTACGGCTATCATGCGCCAAACACAAGGTTAGATGGTTGGGAAGGTTGGGAAGAGGTCTTGAGGCCCGCCGACCCGGGGGTCTGCGCAGCCTGACTTGCAGTTGGCGGAGCAGCGTTAGCTGCTCTGCCTTGGGGCGCGGATGGCACCGCCACAGGCTCACTGCGAGTGACCTGGACGGGTGCCGAAGCCTGGTGTGGTGCGCCGCGCCCACGCACCACATCGGCGAAGTTTTGTTTTGTTGTGAAGGAGAATGAGTTCGTGAATGCAAAACGCCTTCTCGCTTCCTTAAATGAAATGTTTTCCCTTGTCTTTATGGTGATTATCTCCTTTTCTTTTTTCCAGAACGGACACGCCCTGGAGTACGCTGCATGGTCTCCTTCACAGTTTGCGCAGTGCGGGGCTGCGTAACATTGATCAAAATGATCCTTCGAGGCGCATTTCGCGCACGTTTTCCGGCCGCGGCAACTTTGTGAGCCGTGACCGAACCTTTGGCAGTTGAAACATCGGCGAGGGTTGGGAATGTATGGTCTTACGTTAACTTTCAGATATCCTACTTCGATTGTGTCGGGCAGTGTGCTGGTGTTGAACGTCAGGATCATGTGTTTTGTGTCTATTTTCTTATTATCCTTCCGGATCTTGATTCTGTGAACATCTATCACGTCTTGGTCACTTAGACCATCGAGCATCTCTTTTTCAGTGATGTGGACAAAGTCATTTTCAGATATAACGCCTCGGACGGTGTTCAGAGATCGGTGTGACGTCAAGGAGACAGGAATATCCCCAACCGATACAATGTTTACGAGATTTGAGTGTTGGACGTTGTCACGCAGTTCGTTCAGTAAGTCACCGCTGGCCATTTTAGATACCTTGTAGCCAATGCCCAAGGCTTCTGTCAAACACTTTGACACTAGGAAGGGGGACAGGATTCTAGCTTGCTTATCTTGTACTTCACTATGGATGACATGGTATTTAGGAAAACTGACTTTTCTTTTTTGGAAATAAACATCTGCTTCGTTCCGCCCTCTCTTGAGAGAGCGATCTGGTTTGGAAAAAGAGGGAGCCATAAAAATTCTAGTTTTTCGGTCACGGTGCCAGCCACCCACCATGGAGCCCAACAAGGGGACGGGACAGGAACTTGCTAGCAAGTCCTGCCCACGCCAGCTGTACACCTTAACTATAACCTAATATGACTCAACTCAGGGTAGTTGGTCACACACGGTTAACCCTCGCCGCCAGGAAAAAGAGGAAAAAACGAAGAAAAGAGGAGGAGACAGGAGAGTTGTAAGAAAGAGATAGGAAAGTGAAAGATAGAGGGGAGGATAGGAAAAGGCGACTGCCGATTTCCCCCGGTCGGGTCAGGCCGGAGGTGCCGTCTACAGGAAGCTGGGGCCAAAGTGGTGTGGTGCCTCCGCCGAGGGGCCTTAAGTGTCCAAACGCTCGGCATCGGCTCAACCACCAGGATACCCTTTTCCCCGGACACGGCGATGCCACGCACGGCTAAGCGCGGATGCTCGGGTCCGTGGTGACGCATTGTTCACCATCATCCCCCTGCAGGGATGTCCCTGCGGATGCTCGGATTAGCCCCGTGGTGTCGCCACTCACCAACGTCTGCTGCTGCAGACGCCCCCCTGCGGGGAAGGTAAGTGAATAAATGTTACGCTTAAGTGGCCTTAGTGACAGGGGTGGCATTGATGCTGTAGATGAACTTTAATGGCATTCTCTTCCTGGTGACACGCACAAATGCTGTTTTCTTAAGGTTCAGTGACATTTTCCTTTTCTTACATCAAGATGCAAAATAGTTTAAAAGCAATATTTCGTATTCTTTGATGTGAAGAAGAGCGTGTATTCCTTGCGGTCGTCTGCGTAGAGGATTACTATACACTGTTACAAATCATAGAGAATAAATTATTTAAAAACCTTAAAACAATACAGATCCCAACACACTCTTCGGCGGAACACCCGACGTGACATTAAATGGTGCAGAACATTGTCCGCTAATCGACACGTACTATGTTTTGTGTGTGAACTAAAAAGCAACTCATTAGATGAATGGTGCAGAAACTCCAATTATTTTAAGCTTCAGATGTAGTTTATTCTGAGGCACCCCATAATATACTTTACTAAAAGTAAATATATGACGTCAACTAGTCCTGACCTTTTTTAGTGTGGCTCTAAAGATTTGAATAGCCGTTGGTAACTGCATGACGGTGAAAAATCGCTTTCCGAAACCATGCTGACAAAAACTCAGAGGCGAGTTTTTATTTAGAATCAGGATTGCATAATCTGCGACTATGTGTTCGATGAGCTTACATAAGAAATAACTTAAGCAGACAGGACGGCAGTTCCCCTTCGAAAAGAGATTTCTGTTCTTATGCATAATATATTCTGCAGGGCAAGTTTGAGGCTCTCACTGGCTTTTTCCTTTGCTCTTAAAAATAACTGAGCAAAGTACGGAATGGTGAGCGAGATCAGGTTTTAAAGTTAAATAAGGGCTTCCGTTTTGTCACCTCCTCGCTTGCACTCTTTACTTCTAGGAAATGTAGCTCTCTTGTGAGCGCATGCTGAGTTTAATATGCTCGCGAGTGTCTCTTTCAAGCAGACGCGTTAAGAATACTTTTTTTAGAGTACAGCGCTTTGAAGTAAGATCAAAAGGATACCAGACAGGATGGATTGCTGCGTTATCCTTGCAGTGCAATAAAAATCCCGTGGACGTGGTTCCCTGACAGCTTTGATGCCGAACACACACTGCTAACACCAGAAGAGACGGACTGCTGCCCACTTCCCACCGCAAGCTGCACTTCTGAGATCGGGCAGCCTCAAGAGAATATGAAGCGCGTAAGGTTCTTGCGACAGTCGCGCCATAAAACCTGGGAGGGCATTAAAGTTTAGCACATTTTTATGCTTTAAGAGCCAACCTTGGAAGTGTGCCGATGCGTGCTTTGAATGGTTCTGCTGGAGTCTATTGAAACAAGGATGCTAGAGAGGCGATTTTGTATATATTAATAGTGAAACATTGCGCATGATACGACTAGACATATGGGCCTGCTTTACCACTTTGGAGGACGTCCTCATGCTGCCTAACAGCGCTTCAGCCCGAAAGAGACAGAAACACTGCGCTTCTGTGTTGCGTAGTATGTTCCTCTACGTGTGTCTGCTTTGAAGTGGGCTGTTTTATCACGGCTATTAGGGAACAATCGGGTGTGGTTAAAATGCGTCCTAAAAGTCGTCGTTCCACCGTGGTGACGGTTAAAATATCGCTCGGACACCGTGAAAGCTTGCTGGTGATCACTTAAAGACTACTTTTTAAAATTCTTCTTGAGCAACTACTTCTGCAATATTAGGATGCAGTTACAGAGCGGGATGCCACTCTCTTTCATGTGTACTGAAGTACGCATAGTGTGATTTGATGCCTCTAACGCATTCGAGTTGAACGTTTCCCCGTTCGATGCCATTACTTTGGATGTCCCTAGTTAGCGTAACCGGACAATAATATTCTAGTAGTTGAACGATTTCTTTAACTTTAGCATATAGTTATTTAGTGGGCTGCACGCACGCACTGTGATTTGATGCATGGAACGTTTTCGAGTCCAGCGTTTCTAAACGGTAGCGTTTACGAGCTGTGTTTGGCTGTAGAAAACGACTCAGTTGGAATCGCCGCCGCAAGGCGGCTAACCGACATCAGTTTGCAGCAAGAAAGTTTTTTGCAGTATGTTTTGCTAACAAAAAGAGATAGGCCAATTTTCCTGTATGGGCAGCACTGACCTCATTTTTTCATTTTCTGATGTTATGATGTATATTGATTGCTTGTTATAGGGAGGTTGGTGGTGGCCAAATAATGGGGCGAGATACAAGGGAAGTATATAAGTTTGTGCTTTATGTCGAAGCATTCTTTGCACATTAACTCGGTGGTCGTACATAAACGTAAAGTTTTTTTAGCTGCCACCCATCGTTCGTGCCTGCCCAACCATGCACACATCCTTTCCAGCCGGGCCACCCACGGCTCCTCCCATGAGCTAGAATGCACTCTGCGAAATAATTCCCCTAGCAAGAGCCTTTTTATTCTAAAGCTTTCCTGGCTGGACAATGAAGAACCGTGCATCAAGGACAGAGGCGAATGATGCAAAACTGTTGCAAGAACGGAGTAGTTTTGTATTGCGCATCCTTGTTCGCATTCGGCGTTCTTTTGCACATTCAAACACGATTTTCGCTTTTTATTTATTTGTTTGGCGGCCTTTTTCACGAGCCTAGGTAGAAATGAGCCGCTTTCGCAGCCGTAAAAATAACAAAAGCTTTCGACATGTTTTTTGGCCACTTCTATTCCGAGAAAGGACCTCTATCACAAGGAACTCAAATAATTGCAACCGCTGTCATTATGATAGTACGGGCTGCATTCCGGTCCGTCACAACCTTTGGAACTTCGTGTTTATTTATTTTTTATTGTGAAGTTCCACCGAGGTGAAAAGCAAAATAAGCACGATCATATTTTACCTTCATTTATATTCTGTGTACTTGTTGATATTCTTGTGCATCATGTGATGAAGTTTTTTGCCACCAGCTCATTCCTAGATCTTTGTTGCCAGTGGAGCTTCACGGGCAGTGGTGACCCGGATAAGTGAGGCTGCGTTTAGTTTACTTCATAAACATTTCAATTTGTGTATCTGAACCTGAGTGCAGCGAACTTGTAGTGGCTAGGGTTTTTTGTTTGTTAAAAGCAGTCTTTAGCGATGTATCCACAGATGACGTTCGCTACAGAGGTGACCTGCGATCACCTACGCACTAGAGTAGAAGCGGCTGAAACATGCAATGTCGCACTAACGCGTTCAATGTTATAACTATCACTTTTACAAAGCTATTTAGGTATCTCATTTGCAACGCATACTGCAGGAAAAGAAGCTGCAACTGTTAATTCCCACACGGCATTCTTTATCTCTCTTTCTCTGATAAAAAATTGGGATCGCATGGTAGAACACATGCTATGCGGCCGACGCTCGGTATGTGGGAAGTCATTATACGGTGTCCTTTCCTCTACTTTTCAATGTGATATCATTAGAAGCTTCAGCAGAGGAAAAAAAATGCATCACCTGACACTTAATCCCCAGGAACAGAAGTGCTGCCACCAGACCGGAGGTTGCAACTATACGTTGCGTTGAGTCTTCATACCGTCCACGTCGCCAACTCTAGACACCTTCTGTGAAGCATTTGAGAAGCAGCCAGAGGACCCAAAAAGATGTCTGGCTGTGTGCAGACTGACAAAACCATTTAAAAAAAATAACGCAAAACTGCATGTAAAGGCACCAAAAGCTCATGTTATTGCATTGCCAACTGAATGTAATTAGATGTCCCAGTGATTTTTTTTTTTCACCACGAGCTTGCTCCTAAAGAACCCGGCCAGTGGTATCTTACTTGTTTTATGAAGAGAGAAATGGAAAAGGAGGAAGGTTCTCCAGAATTGAAGGTAATGGTTCGCTTTTCTTGAAAATTTTTTTTAAAGCTAGGGGAATGGTGAGGCTCATTTTTTTCCCCATAAAACACAAAATATGGCCGGTCGACGGCTCATTTAAATTCTCTATTTTTGTCGCATGAATACTTATTTGGAGTAAGCGGGTCAATAGGATGAATACTGAATGTCACTTTATGACACTATCATGTTTGAAACTCGAGCCTTTGAGGTGAACGCTCTATAATCGGGTTTGTTATCGTGCACTTTGAAATTGTGTCCGTAACGCAGGGCAGCGGGTAGGTTTCACTCCAGACGAACATTTTTCTGGTCAGTTCTGTTGTGTTTGTTTTTGCTTAAAAACACCTCAATTCAATCGGGATCTCGCATGATAGCGTTGAAACCTCGTCGATATTGTGTAAAGTAGTAACATAATTGATACCTGGTTTCTGTATTTTGAAATCAAGCAGATACAAAGAGAACGGTTTTCTTCAGGGATGGGCACAAAATCGCCATATCGCTTATCTGGCTCTCGAAAGGTTACATAAGCAATAGAAACACGAGTCGGAAAGACAAAACCGCAGCAAACGGGCCGAAGGTCCCGTTGCATTCTTTGTAACGGGAGAACCTGTTATGAAAAGCTGCAGGCCATCTTTCATGAAACGCGTATGCGAGGTGTGTAGAAGCGGTGAACACCAAACAAACAGAATGCCAGCCGAGTCGCCAAGTCGGCGATACGGTCGCTCCCTAGCACACCGAAAGGGTAAGCCTTCCCTGGAAATTGGATTAGCATATTGGTTGGCCGCTTGGTCATATACCCAGAACACGCGGCGTGTAGACTGCGAGCGCGAAAAGCAGACCTGCGTGAAACTGTGCACAGCTTTCAGCGTGGCGCAAGTAAAGTGGAAACACGCAATCGCGGCTGCTTTTGTTTCGTTGCATTCTTTACAAATGCGCGAGAGTCCGGTGCTTGAGGCGAGTGAGAGCGCATTTGTTGTCCTGCGTTTTCAGCGCATGGAATAAACGTGCGACCGAAACCGGTTGCTCTAGGCAACCAAAATGAATTTCCAATGCAAGTTCCCAGCGAGCGTGCGTCCTTGGTAGCTATATAAAAGGCTCTATGAAATATCGCCATGCTGAGCGGGTGCGGCTCGTTGTATCAGAAACACTCCCGTGGTTTCTTGAAGCGGTCAGGCTACCCGAACGTCATTGACTGTGCACTGCGGTTCCTTGCTGCGGTTCCTTGCTTGCGCCTGCGTGCACTACGCCATCCAGTCCTTCATTTTCTTGTGGTCCCCTTCATCCCCGACCTCTTTAATGTAAGATATAGAACAAATTTTTAAGCGAGTTTACTTGCTGCTCCTTTTTATTCATTCACTCTTTCTCTTTCTGCGCAAGTCAGAGGCACCATCAGGAAACCAGCCCCGACCATTGCACGCCTGTTAAGTTCCTTTTTAAACTTCCAAGGCGTGGCAAAGTTTGTAAAAGGAATTTCAGACTAAAATTCCGCAGAGCAGTAATTTGTTTAAATGGTCATTTAAATGAGAATTATTTGTTTTATTGACAGGAAACTTATGACTGCGCGCAGTGTGTGCCCTGTAATACTAGCGGCTCCTTTAAGAAAGCGAAGGTTGGACACTGACGCTGTTTTGCTGAAAAGCGCAAAACAAAAAAGGTTCGAAATTTTTCTCATTGCCGTCTTTGAGCTGGGCCATTAGGATTTTGTGCTGCGTCACTCAATGATCTTTCCCAGGGAGTCAATGAAGGATAACACTAATTTTTTTCCGAAGGGCTCCTTGGCACTCGTATTTTATTCTGAGTCACATGGAGCTGAAGAGCGCTTTCTCATAACATAATGAATTTTTTTTCCTCCTCTTCATGTGCGCATGCGAGAAACCACAAGGTGCCGTCTTGCACTGCGGTCAGATATTATGTCGCGAGTTCATTATATGCTTCAGGGCAAAGGCTTTAAGAAATCAGCCTTGCGGAAATCAGCCTCCGCGATTTTCTGGCTGCTTTTTTTATCAGGGATGGGCTGTTGGCTCAGTTGTAGTTTATATTAGACATCAAACAGACGCTTGTATTATGCACTGAAAAAAGGGGCTCCCTTTTGGCGCCCAAAGTAGCAATGCAATATCCCAATTCTATCCAAGGCAGTGCATGTCAACGCAATGAAAAAGTAAACTAATGGAATCCGAGCGTAAATAAACAAAATACAATTTCTAAGTTTTCGCTCTACATTCAGATGCACTCATCGAAGGAAAAATTGGTTCAACTCAGTCGATTGCAACTCCTGCCTCGGGATGCTGCGCCCGTACCGTACCAGGCTGCAGGATGAAACTGGAACGACGTGTCGCGATTCCTTGCTGTGCGAAATGTGCCCTTAATTATACTGTAATGAGCTGAGCGATGAATCCCGCGCGGCCGCAAGACGGGCCAATTTTTTCCGTAATGAACGCTCATGGCTTAAATTTCGCTCCCGAGCTACAACGCCCCCTTCATAAAGGTGCGATATTACGGGGATTATCATCGCAGGGCAGTTGTGCCTTCTTGCAGCCATCGTTCGGTGGTCTCATCTTCTTAAGCCTGTTAAAGAAGAGAAAATCAATGCCGCGGAGGAAGCGATGGCGAGAAGCTATAAAGAGAGCGATGCTTCTGGTTACTCTTAATTTTTCTATCTCTTTTCTTTCTTTCGAAACAAATCGCTGAAGCATTTCGATGCTTCTGCTTCCCGCTTAATAGGGCCACCTTGGTTTAATTTCCTTCCTCACGATTTATCATTTTATTTTTATTCCATATTCTTGCTACCACGTTAAACATCTTGGAGGTTATCGTAAGGAACAGAGAGCCGTGTGCATTAAAGAAAACCTCCTAATACCACCGGACTTATATTAACGCTACTTGTGACGTTACCGGTGGCATTACGGTGACGTCAGCTTCCGCAAGGCAACGCGTTCATTTTAGTGACAGCTCGCAAAACCACAAAGACCAGTCGCATGATGGTGATGTCAGTTCCGCAACGACAAGATGTCCACGTCATGGGGTGCACCAGCGAGCAGAAACGGCGACCATTGAGACTGGGACGAAAAATGCCACAGAAGGAGCACAGTGGATTACCAAATCACCCAAGCTTCTTTTTAGGTGTTTTACGCCAAGGATGACGCTACTCGCACGACAAGTGTGCCGCTAAAAGCTTAGCTGTAAAACTGTAAAAACAACTCTGCCTTTAAGAACCAACATTCTGCACATGACAGCGCATAGCGTACACTGCACAGATGGCCGCGCAGTTAAGAGAAGAAGCAGTAGAAAAAGAATCTAGCCTCCATTAGTTCTGAGAGAACCAACAAGAATGCACGTCTTCAGTTCTCCCAAGTAGTGTTTCGAAGGTGCATATGATAATTTTCCAGCTTGTCTATACGTTTCGAGCCTCATTTGCCTTAGTCCAAAAATGGAAAACCATCAACTAAGCCGTTATGCTAGATATCACTGTCTGGCCGCATTTCACTAGTCTTACGCTCACTCACTTACTCTTTCTTGCTCTGTAATGAACTATGTCTAGCAAAGGTCACTACGACGCTTCATTTCCGTACTTCCTTGGCATACATTGCGCTCCATTACGCATGAACTTCCCTCACACCCTTCGGCAATGCAGTACCTCCTCCAAAGGCCATAAAATTTGTGCTGGGCTTCTCTCTGCCCTACTGTTCGGCAAGTGGCTTTCAAACGCTGTGATGCAGCCCACCTCTATTCTGTTTTGTAGGCATTCTCTGGAGTGAATTTCCATGTTAATGGCAGTTTAAGAAGAATGCCCGGGAGCAGCACCTAACACCCTCAATAAAGACCGAGATGATTCTTCTGCGAGGCGTGAATGAGGGAATTGTATAACTCCCATTTCGCATGCTATGAAAAATGCACGCTTTAAATGTGGATATATATGTGCGCCATACTTCAAACAGGAGCACAAATACATGACAGTAGGCAGCATCATTCACTAAGCCTCATAAGCTTATAAAAGCGAAACGAGGAAGTTTCTCATGCACGCTGTTTTCGACTCGCGCGAGGAATGGTCTCAATTTGCTGGACAACAGCGGCGAGGGCAATCGTGTTTTCGCAGTTCTAAAAACTAATATGGCTATCACTAATGGCTAGCTGCAATCTCTAACTTAACTCTCTTCCTAACGTATTGCCTTTATCGCGCTTCATTTCAAGAAACCATGCATCAAATACCCTCTCCACCCCCCTACCCCCCTCCACTCCTCCCACCCCCGTTCTGCGTTTATCAATAGGCTATTCTAGACGTTCGCATGATTCCCCTTTCTTCTGGTGTCTGCCGCGAAAAGAGTCTCTTTACCCTAAAAACCCTACTTTTGGAAATTAGTTGCGCGCTTCCCTGAAACACCTGCTATATTAACTGGGACTCTGCGGTATGCTGCTACTTGTTCTGCAATGTAAAGCGAAAAAGTTCGGGCTTCTTCGCGAAATTAACCTTCCACTGAGCGCACAGCTGTATATATTGCATCGGGAAAAATTACAGAGTTGTCCTTCTTCACAGTGTATACTCCCGGATGAAATGTTTGCTTTTCAACATTTCATTTCTAATATTAGGCCGCACTTTCCATCGTCCAAAGCGAATGCTATTCGCGGAGACTGAATGGAATGAATGGTTATTTAGATACTGGTGAGCACAGAATGAAAAGCCTACCATCCATGTTCTGTGACATAATACAGCTACTATTAGGCTAGCGCCGCTAACGTTTAAATAATGAATTATTTTAATTTGCTGCCATGTCTTCATTACAACGAAGCCTAATGTTAACCAGATTGGCTTCTCCTATGCACAAAAATAAAACTATAAAATGAAACTTTGTGAATCAGAAGTTGGTTGAAAATGGATGAAATTCTGCACACAGAATATTTGAAAACTATGCAGCTCCGTCGACCAGGCGTCGAAGGGTAGCGTAGTTATTTAATTATTAAATTTTTTAATTGGTCTTTCCTTATGCAAAGTTCAAGAATTACTTCAATTCTGTTAGTACTTGTATTACTTCTTTCCATTGCATTGACTTTCAGAAAACATATCCTCTCTCATGCCCATGCATTTCAGGCATCCTGTCCACCCACACTCCAAATTTACTGTAATTGTTCTTTTCTTCCCACCACACTAACCTTGCCCTCATTTAAGGTTACAAAGAAATGTACGAACCGGCGATTACCTCTGTTTCACGGTCTTCTCAAACGCTTATTTTCCAGGAACGTACACTCGCGCTTGCTGCAAGGCCTACAAATTTCGTCAACACAGCGGACACCAGAATGAATAAAAGATAACGGATAAGAATAAACGAGAATTAGGCCTAGCATCCCTGCTGCAATCAAGAATGCAGTGCTTAGCCAACCGAGAAAGCCGGAGGCAAAACGCGGCAGCCCGCCCAGCACAGCGTTGGGGAGCCGTGCGTATGATGCACGCGAGTGATTCCGCTCTTACGTGACTGCGTTGAACAGCGTTACGGTGGAGTAGCGAGGTTGGGCCGCGCTCGCCTGTCGTGGTGGTAATGAGCGCAATTAGCGCCAAACCAGGCTCTGTGCTTATAGTTTCGGTATACGGGGCTTATTGTGACCACTCCGAACTGTTTATTGCTGCTGTGCTCACGTAGAGTATTTTACGCCGAGCGTGTACACGTATGGAGTTTTTTTTTTTTTTTTAAGAGGTGGCACTAACTTGCAGTTGCTTCTCAGATTAGCATAATTATACAACGTTCTTTTTTGCTTTGTCAGTTCTTCTGGTTCTTCAGGGTTCCCAGGGTGCTCTTGTTCGTAGGTTTTGCCATGGGAGCAGCCTTTTAAAACCGCCTCGTTGTGTCAACCGGAGCTTGCGTTCTCTGATTTAGTGTAAGGTTTTTCGGCTACTTTTCTTGTGTGTATTCTTTTCTCGGTCAGTTACTTTTTTTGAACTGCCGATTTTGCCCCGACCTTTGTCTGAAGCTTGCTTGACCTTGAAAACCAAGCCCCGAACCTAAAGCGAAACCGAAGTGCTGAAAACGGAAGGGCTGGCTCACTTGTTCCGCATTTGGTCTAACCAGGCTAAACCATCTGTCATTTTCTGTATTATTTTGTACTTGTAGCTCATAATATATGGTCTGACCACTGCCTGTATCAGGAATCATGTCTTGTACTCACATATCTATTTGTAGTCCTTGTCCCATTCTCTTCAGTTGGTCGTTGTTCCGTCTTACGCATCCATTTTCTGAGCGAAATGTGCTCATCTTTTCACTGGTAAACATTTCCTTTTTGCTGAGCGTTTTCGTTTCAACCAGATACTTCTCATTTTTTTTTTGTTCATCTTCTGAATCGCGAAATTATTTTACCCTCCACTCCCCGGAAGCAAATGTTATTTTTCGGAATTTCAGCTGTCTGTCGGCGCCCGTACTAGTAATTTCCTCAGATAGCTTTGAGTTACGGGCTATGGTGGCCTGCATTTCAAAGCAAGCGAAACGCAATGTCTTCCGGCGAACTGAAGCTTCAGTGGGCATTAGGAAGGCCCAAGTCCATGGGATTCATTTGCAGCGGTTCGAATTTTGTTCTTCGTCAGGTTGGGTTGCAGCCCGGGCGCCGCTGTTGCGGCTCAAGTAAGCGACTTTTACTCCCTTTTTACACCTCTCTTTATTCCATTGGCTGATTAAACGAGACACAGGCAGAGAACAAGACGAATCCTCGTATACACTATCCCTTCCCCTTTGCACGCGCTGGGAACTCAGCAATAGTTAACCGAAAGAAATAATAGCAAATTCTAGTCTCTGGTGCTAATTATCAGCGAATGAAAGTGCCGTCAAAGGAGCATTATTAAGAAACCCCGCAGCACTAGAGTGCCTGGCAACCACGTACCAGGCGTCTAAAAATCAAAAGTTGCCGTTGATTACTATAGTTGCAGCTTCGCTCCGCAAGCGGAAAAATAATAGCGCACTGCGTCAGGAGAGGAAAACAAAAATGGTTTGGTTTAGGTTTGGTTTATTGGGGTTTCACGTTCCGAAGCAACTCAGGCTATGAGGGACGCCGTAGTGAAGGGCTCCGGAAATTTCGACCACCTGGGGTTCTTTAATGTGCACTGACATCGCACAGCACACGGGCCTCTAGAATTTCGCCTTCATCGAAATTCAGCCGCCGCGGCCGGGATCGAACCCGCGTCTTTCGGGTCAGCAGCCGAGCGCCGTAACCACTGAGCCACCGCGGCGGGGAAAAAACAAAAATAAGGAACGGAGACCATGCACAGCATAAAAGTGTGGCCAGGATATTTAATGCGTCTATCCTGAAGCATAGCGCTTCAAGTGTACACTCTAAGACAAATAAGCTCAAATGACTGAACAACAAAAAAAAGCCGTTCGACACTGAGCAATGCCTTTTCAGGAGTTCAGAAATTAGTTTACGACCACCCCAGGCATAATATTACCTCATTAAAGGTCAACTGAATCAGATCAGCGGGGTGCCTGAAAATGGTGCGCAAAATAAAAGTATGAGCCCAGGTCATCTGTACTACTCGGTACCCTTTGATGGAACACAGGTCGTCACTGCACGCATTAAGATAATTATTTGGCTTAAGACGCCCTAAGCTGGTCATGTGTAAATTGATTATGTGTACTGCAAACACTGCTGACATGCAGCAAAGGGCGGTCGAAAGAATCTGTGTGAAGACGACTGCAGGAGGCGGGTAAAGTGGTAGTAGGTTACACACAGTTGGAAGTGCTTTATGTTACTGTCATGTGTTTTCTTCTTTCCTGTTGAGAATACCCCAGACAGCTATTGATCGGGCGAAGTAGCAGTCAACCCTAATGCTAGCATCAAGGCATTCCTTATTCACTTCCCTTTCCAAGATCTCGACCTAGCGTCAAATGGTTAGGATAATGGGATAGTTTCTCCCAGTGAGCTGGTAAACAGATCAGGGGCATTTTCAGGCACCCAGAGCCATCCCCAGCGAGAAGTCCCATGCGGTTGGTCGGAGAGGGTGCGATTGAAGAGCAATAAGAATGAACCTCGGGGCATCATCTCCATAACGAGATGGGAAGCTCGGCTGAGAGTCATTTCAACTTCTAGGGGGTCTTATGTGATCCGGACAGCAAAGAAAACATTCAACAGTGGTAAAGTGAAAGCTTTCTTTAGAAGGTTTGCCATTCATTTACCGTATCTCGAAAGCCCCAGGCTATGGTATACCATAAAGGGTTCGTCACTGGTGGAAAAATAGTTTCCTTGAATGTCTTGATAACGTTTGCATTGTTGGGGGTGTGTCGCATGTCTGGGTAGGGATTTAATTTAAATATTTCTCTGTAGAGGAAAAATGAAGCAAAACATTTGCGTTTAAGATGAGTGACACGTTTTTTCCAACTCAACGTGATAGTCAACCCATATATGGCTAGCGTCCTACATGTAGGACGCCGCTTTTAGCGCGCAGCTCTTAGGCGCCCGTTTCTCTGTTGCACGTCGTCGTCGTAACACCGCACCTGGCAACCATGGCAGGTAGTTGGAGAGCGAAACGCCACCTTCGACGGTGAGAGAGGAGGAATAGACATCCGGAAGGTGGCTTCCACGGGAAGATCCCGGAGGGTAGCTAGCAGCGTAGCACCCCACCTGAGAGCGATGACAGTTGGCGCGGAAAGAGCTGCACTCAGTTTTCACATTACCGACTGCCATAATGATCTGTAAATGTTTTGAGCAGTAACTCTAGCAGTTTATTCTGTAAAAGCTTTCACACACTAACATAGTCAAGAGGGCCTGAACATTTTCACCCCAAGGGCTGTGTTATGTGCGTTAAGTTTTGTGAGCTGTGTGCTCAAAAGACCCGCAAGTCTTTTCTGGAACACAAGTTTGAAATTCGACCCCATCGTCTACAATCTAATTATGCAAGAAAAAAAAATACTTTTTGCGCATCGTCAAAAAAAAATAAAACACTGCGCGTGATGAGAAATGTGATTTTAAAGCTGGTGTGAAATTTTTGCAGCTTTACTACGCGTGACAGGTAGAAAATTTTCCCAGGATCCGCCATTATAAGACTGCTAAAAAGTCAGAGTTGAGCAAAATTTTTCCACCATTAAAAAGGTGATCCCGAATGGTGAACTGGGATAAACATTTTATATCGAAAAACATTTTAATCTTTTGAACTTTACGATATATCAGGACATACTGGTTGATACAAAGAGGGGAAGCCACGCAGTGGTTTGGTTTGGTTTATTGGGGTTTAACGTCCCAAAGCGGCTAAGGCTATGAGAGACGCCGTAGTGGAGGGCTCCCGAAATTTCGACCACCTGGGGTTCTTTAACGTGCACTGACATCGCACAGTACACGGGTCTCTAGAATTTCTCCTCCAAAGAAATTCTAGCCGCCGCGGCCGGGATCGAACCCGCGTCTTTTGGGTCAGCAGCCGAGCACCATAGCCGCTGAGCCACCGCGGCGGCGCCACGCAGTGGTTCGCCGCGAATGCAAAGAGAGTATCTTCGATCGAGACATCGGTTAAGTGACGTTTATTTAAACGTTCTCATAAGCTGTTGACAACTAAACTTCATTCGTGAGCTGTACTTTGTTTTAAGTTTCACAGAAGTTAAAATTTCATTGATTAGGAATCAAAACTGCCAGATTAAAAAAAGAAGAAGAAGCCGAAGTTACCAGATTTTTGTTTTCCTGTGTGCTTGAAGCTCTAGGGACATGCATGCTAAACTAAGCATATAGAAGAAAGGCAACATCAGGCACCCTGGAGAACAGCGTACTGGTCGATAATTTCAGGCTCCCTGCTTTGTATATAGCCGTCGAATAAAATAGAGAGCGAGTGGGGATCTACTATCCCTCCGTCAGCGGTCGAGGCCGATCAATATGATGCTCCAACAGGGTGGTTCGCAAGCAACCGTCAGTTGGAAAGAGAGGCAATGTTTGGTTGAAGATATAGCGGCCCTTTGCTGTGTCTATGTATAATCGAGAGAGGGCTAACCATCTTGCCAAGACGATGTGCTCTTGCTGACAGAAGAATGCAGCGAATTCCTTGCATGGTGTAGTAATACAGAGGCACCTGGATTTGTTTTGTGTTCCAGAACTATTTTCATTTATTTTACACTTCGTGGGATTACGAACACTAACGCATTATGCTGCACCGCTGCATTACCTTATGGTATTGCTTACAATTGGGAGCACACGTTTGGTATGAGTTGTTTCTACTCCAGGTGCGGAATGTTGAGAACAAGTAGCAAAGCTTTCGCTTTCTAGAGTTCGCTGCCTTCAAATTTAACTAACAGCTACCTATATTAAGAAAGTTGCGACATATTCCCTTTCAAGTAACGCCATTACTAGTGCACGTTACTTGAGACTCTCGATGGCTGTCCTACTGTGCGAGCGCTAAAAGATATTTAGTTTAAAACATTCGCATGTCAAACCTATTTTATCATTGCGCATTACCTTGTAGCGTACGCAACTTTGACCTGGCTCTGCGTCATGAAATTTCATCTCACTCGAAACGTAATATTTTTAAGCATGTAAAGAAAAATTAGGTAAATAAAAGCACTCATCGTCATCTGATGGACAATACTGTTTTGTTAATGCTGATAAAGTGGAAATTGTGTGTCTTCCGCATGTCTTGCATTGACAAACGCCTCAAGAATTAAGTATTTCTTGTCTTGTGGTTTCTTACGAAGGAAAGTATTATATCCGGCATATTAGAGAAAAAAATGCGGTTCCAGGTTCCCGCAGCGCAAAAGAGGTCTCTGCTGCAGGCAGAGTTGAAGGGAAACGACAGCTGATGCCCTCTTTATGCGATTCCATGTGTTACATTGGATTCTCGTGGCACTTAAATCCACGCGTGCACACCACTACTGGTGTAAATGCACACATCGTAAGAATAACTGGTAAGGCATTTCATTGCTTTCATTGCGTGGAAGCAATAACGCCTCAGTGAGCTAGCACATGAAAGCACTCACTCCAAAATTGCTTGCACACGGCTTTCAATACCGTTTTCATGGTAATGTTTTCCTTATTATTGTGCTTTGGAATAGCTCTTACGGGTATATAAACAGCTTTTGCTGTTTTATTCGTCCGGCCACGTTAATGTCTGAGTTTGTGCAAGTGATTTTGTAGTTACTTTGAAACAGAGAAAATAAATTCGATATATCATATTCACTTTGACGACGCCCTTTTCTCTCAGTGGTAAAGATAAAACTTGAAAAACTGTGCGCGGTGCTCTTGTGAAAAGTGCTTGATTCTGCTCCGGTCGTAAATTTGAGCAAGAGTGGCTATACTTAAAAAAAATTTCCACCATGAAAAAAAGATCTAGACTTCATTGAAGGATCCTACCACCTAAACTGTTCTCATATTTACAGCAATATGAGGCGGACGCAACGTTAACGGAAGCTTGGCTTTAGAATAAGATATGTGAAAGGCGTTTTGCTTGAACCACCAGTTTTATTAAACTAGGTTTGGTTTGGTTTATGGAGTTGAATGTCCCAAAGCGACTCAGGCCATGAGAGACGCCGTAGTGAAGGGCTCTGGAAATTTTGACCACCCGGGGTTCTTTAGCGTGCACTGATATCGCACAGTACACGGGCCTCTAGAATTTCGCCTCTATCGAAATTCGGCCGCCGCGGCCGGGATCGAACCCACGTCTTTCGGGTCAGCAGCCGAGCACTACTTCATGATATTGTAATGCACAACTTCAAATCCACAATTGATGATTTCATACTGACTGCTCCTCGTTATCAGAACACAACGAACAAAAAGAACATTCAAAGGAACAACGCTTCAAGTGCACTGGGTGGTCGCCAAGCTACCCTTTATAACCTCACCACTCACGTGTTCTGGTGAGAGAGAGAAAGAGACAGAATAAAGGCAAGGCAGCATACGGTTTGATACCTTACTTTATAAACCATGCACTGCACAGTTATCGGAAATTAACAAAAATGAGTAGCCTCTGGAACAATAGAGTTTAAATTCTTTTTTACATTTTTGTCAAAGGAGGGAAGAGGACGGGAGTGTTCCTTCTCGGAGTTTTTGTTCACGGAAAATTTTGAAAACAGTACTTTCATGTATTTTGTTATGATTTCTTTTTATCTTCAGCGGGGAGTACCGAAGATTGATGACGATGTGATGGGTTCAAGCAAGTAGCCAACCTTATACTTTATTCTGGGACTTTTTGCACAAAATTGAAAGCTTACAGCTGCTATGAAACTGAACTATACTCAGTTTAAAACAATTAGGCACAGAACAAAGGGATTCTCTGGCTAAGCACAGAACTTAAAAAAAATGGACTTTATTCTGGATATGGTACAATGTATTCTTAAAGAAAGGGGGATCCCTGATTTTTCAGGAAAGTTACACGCAGGGATCTTTAGCCTAAGAGGGAGACGTTACATTAAAATGAAAAAGAAAACACTGCAAACAGCAAGAAAAAGGAGCTTTGTGGCGCGGTAATTATTAGACATTTGAGGGGGAAAACGAATATGAACCACGATTATAGAAGCAGCTTCATGCCTATATGCCATAGCAAACAAGAAACATCAAAAACACTTCTGTGAATTCTCACGGGAACAATAAAAGAGAAAAACTATAAAGAGTAACCGGATGCGTCGCACTATTCAAAGCCCCTTGATGTTCTTGCCTTGGTCATCAGCATTTCAGTGTTTCAGGAAGGTGAGCCGTAGGGACGCTCACTGGAAGAAACCGGTGCAGACCAGTGATAATAAGCGCCGTAATACCGCACCTCCATGAAGGACGCATCGTTGCTCGCAACGGTGATTTAAACCGCCTGCTTTCATTACAGAAAAAAAAATGCGATCGCCTTGCAGCCGTGCGGCATTCTTCGCACTCCTTATTACGACATAATTAAGGGCGCCAGTCCCAAGAGGACAACCACAACACACCGCTAAGATTTAACACGCTCCACTTGGCAGTGGCAAAGCCTCTCGTCTTCCGCATGACGCCGCGCTGAGGCACAGCAGTGGGAAAGGTGTCGGCGTTGTGAAAGCGCCTCTCATACGCGTACGCTTTGCTTGAGCATCGCAGAAATGATAAACGTGCCAGTTTGCTTGTTTTAGTGTTTATTCCGCCTTTTTCCTGCTGTTTGCGCTCTCGACGTGAAAAATATTTTATGCCTCTGTCCTGGACTATGCGGTGCGAGACTTTCAGGTTTGCAACAACCACTCCTGTTTCAAAACATCGCCATTAGGACAATCTTCAGTAGGAAAACGTTTTTCTTTAAAGGACGAATGTTTAATCAGACAAAAAAAAAGAAAGCTCCGTTTAAGAGGCTGACAAGAATACACGAGCGCCTGACAAAGTCTCAATCTCCTTTCCACTCTATTGCGTAAAGAGGTTTGAAGGGTGGTCCGCGGGTGCATCGAAAAGTTAAGGCGATCTTCACGTCGCTCTGTTTCAATGGTGGTACGTTGTTTACTTGCGGGTAAAAAGTGAAGAAATACATTAACTAATTAATAGCAATGAGCATTTACTACACCAGAATGTGTAAGCACGGCGTGGCCATTGACTTTCATTTTAGTTTTTGCTTTCTAAAGTAGCAATGGCAGCAGCTGAAGGAATCCCGGTCAGCTTGGGTAGCGTGATTGTACGTTGTTAAATATTGATAAAAGAGATTTCTGCTTGCTTGAACATAGGCTCCTTTTATTGAAATAAAAGACGCGTTAGCAATTATTCCTTCTTTCTCTGGAGGAGGAGGCAAGGGAAACGCTGACAAGTTCGACGCTCAATTGCGCAATTAGGCGGCATTTCCCTGGTTTTTTGTCAAATTGCGCACGGCATGATGCACATTTTTCTGCAATCGTGAATTCTTGTCAATAAAGAGGTGGTGAAAGCGCAGTTTGCGTGAAAGCAAGCAATATATGTCACTTTTTGCATACGCATATAATCGAATTTGGGGCCGCCGCGGTGGCTCAGAGGTTATGGTGCTCGGCTTCTGAGCCGAAAGACGCTGGTTCGACT
The DNA here is from genome assembly GCF_055824585.1 of Amblyomma mixtum. Lineage (NCBI taxonomy): Eukaryota > Metazoa > Arthropoda > Arachnida > Ixodida > Ixodidae > Amblyomma > Amblyomma mixtum. The sequence continues at coordinate 18,573,210 of NC_143016.1, forward strand.
CCAGCCACGTTGGCCGCATGTGAATGGAGGCGAAGTTCTAGAGGCCCGAGCGCAATGCGAAGTCAGTAATGTTAAACAGCATTAGGTTGAAACAAAAAACGGGAGAGGAAGGCGGAATGTGTTTCGTTGAGGTATGGCTAAGTGCAAATTTTCTTGGATAAATGCTGGGTGTCGTTTAGTAATTATTGAATATATTTTTGCTGCCGCCTTTCGGAAATATTGCTAGTGCCCGTTTAAAAGTACGCTTCGACCTAACTGATTTTGAAATGCCTGCAACCTGTGCCCCTTTAGAGGTGCATTTTTTTTCGAGCTCTGAGCTGACATATATGGAAGAAATATTTTGAGCACGAGATAGTTACAGTTGCTGCACTAATTTCTGCTTTTAATTGTATCTTTTACACGTCTAATACTTCTTTTCTCAACTTTCTCACATTAATTTTCGTTTAACTATGCATATGCACGTCTATTACTAAATGTTTTACGGCATTTTCCTTGCTCCCACCTTTCTTCGTCAGCCGCCATACGAGCACATAGGCCCTGGTGTTACATCAACAACGTAGGCGAGGGGCAAGCCGAGCAACACGACAACGTGGCTGTAGTGAAGGAATAATTTAGTGAGCCGGCGGCCCTAGCACGGGCGCTCCGCTCCGCGCCACTCCCGCCTCGACTTCTTTTGTTACATGATCCCATGGAGAGCAGCGATTGTCCCGACCGAGTTGTAGCGAAGGAAATGACGACACGACGGTGGGCGTGGACACGAAAAAATAGAAAAGTGTGAGTGAGCGGCTTTGCTGCTGCGATGGATGATGAGATGGCCCAGGGGAATCCAGACCCCCAGTGCGTCAGGCCCACCTGACCCAAACAGCCGATGTGGGAGGCACATCGACGGGCCGATTGGCAAAGCGGGTCGTCGCTATGTGGCCTGGTGTTTGTCTCGTCTCAGCGATGCCGAGGCGGCGTTAAGGCGGCGTCGAGTAACCGACTGGTAACAGTCGGATAATCGGGTAATCGTCTGGTCGTCGAGTTGTCGTGATTCGTTCCCGCACATGGTTGGCTGTGGGTCACGTCGTTTGGTCGAGAGTGGGGACGGAGCGGGGATCAGTGGCAAGGTGGGCATGAACAGGTCGGGCTGAGGCTGAGCCGGAAATCGCTTAACAAGAGCACTCCACCGAACGCTTCTGCGGACAAGTCCGAAGCTAAGGGCGGCAGGAAGACGGTACCCGGCACCACCACCAAAATGAAACGGGGAGGCAAGTCGAATATCATGAAAAGATGGCTGAAGGAGAAGGGGTTATTCGACTGGACGGCGTGCTTAGTGCGAGCACTCCGCCCCGCGTCCCTGCCCGCTTTGTCTGCTTCCCCTGTAACAAGAGTAATAATTACGAAATCCAGGATTTGACGGAAACACGTTGGTTCGGGATTTGTGATGGCAGAAATGCTTCAACCATCCATTAATTGTTTAAAAAAACGGTTTGAGCACCATTACTAGGGCCTTATCATAAAGATTCTTAAATTAGTCGGCGCTCGACAGTAGCTGAATAATTAACGTGTTAAAACTGTGCCGTGATGACGTCAGACTGAAAACCTGCATGTGCTTTCTGCAGCATAAAGTTTTGATGATGAGGTCTATTTATGTCATGCGCGCAATGTTGCAGTAAATTTAAATTGGGAAAATGCCGTGCTCTACATTAAAGTTCTTTCAAATAGATGAAAGAAGCCAAGCGACGAGCCCTGAAATGCGCGAACTGCAGGGATCCTACGAACAGCGGGGATTCACGCAATTTGTCTGACGATTTATCTTCTCAGCTGAGATGAACGAAACCTTATCTCTAACGCAAGGGCTGGAGACAAAGCTCAACATACTGAGAAGTTCACAGGAAACTGTACAGCGCACCGAGGCATCGCTGCAGTCCTTGTCAGACGAGTGTGACAACCGCAATTCCACGCTCGAGAGGCAGGATAAAGACAGCAGACAGCCCTACCGAGCAGAAACACTTGTGCAGTCATCAGATAAGCCAGACTTTTTCGGAATCAAAAAAGAAATAAACGATCGTGCGACGACCGAACAAGAAATTGATGGGCTAGAATTCCGTTGGAACCTAAACCTCAGAGATGAGCTCAGTGAGGTTGCTAGGAATTTGGACGTGCCGCAGCTATCTACCCATAACGTAGAACATGCATCGCTTGCCCCCTAAAGTTGGCGAAACGCTGCTGAGTGTTCTGGTAACATGTGCGCCGCTAAGTTACAGCATTAAGTTTAAATGGTTTGGAAAGAAAAAGGAGCGGAAAGACGAATTAACATGCCCTTGATTTCTCGGGTTGTCGGCAAGTCTGGTGATGATATTAATACGATAATAGTGGAGGGTTGTTTTTTTGGGACATGGGAAGCGCCGGTGACGAAGACTCTTGGACAAGTAATCGATGAAGCAGCTTTGCAAGGGAAATAGTAAAAAGGAGCAGTTCTAAAGAACGAGCGTCAGTCGGCCGCCTCAAGAGCTTGGTCGTCGTTGGCGTCGACGCATGATCATCTTCATTCCAGTAGTATTAGTTGATGAAGATAAGGATTTGCAATGCACAGCGATAGAGTGTGTATATTAATCAGTTCCATAGTAGTATTAGCTGATTAAGACCAAGATATGCAGTGCACAGCACGAATGTGTGTTGTTGTTTAACACGAGGCGTGATCGGCTGTGGCGACAGCATAGTGCTCTCGTGCAGTGGCCAGCGAAGCTGATCTGTTTGCGCAGCAGTGGGTTTGAATCCCAGTCGCGGAAGTATGGACTTCATTTATTCAATTGTTTGGCCAAGGTCACCCCAAGGTCAAGCTTCACAGAAACTCGATGGGCCGGTTTCACCTCGTGAATTGGTGCTTTCGCACTAAAAGTCGCGTCCACAATCGCAGACTCTGTGCCACGAAGGCTTAAACAGAATAATCGCTGTTCCAATTTGCAATCGATCTAATCGCCTTTTGCGAAACCTGGTATGTGGACTGCTCAGACATGAAGTGTTTTGCGAATTACAGACGCGTTTCTGTATGCCGTATAAGTATACTAGGCAAGGTGGAAGATTTATGTATGGGTGCTAACAATCTCATTGTGCGGTTCTGTCACGCTAGACATGTTTTTAATGAATGAATATCTAGAAAAAATGCTCTGTACCAGCCCGAAAGTGCTCTTCCAGCATTCTTTATTCTTTGGACTCTTTTTGAATTTGTGTGAAATAAACGGGAAGCGGCAATCGTTGGACAGTTTAATGTGGACCTTCTTGCAACACAGCCCACGAGTATTCAGCTATTAAAGTGCAAAACCTTATTGCTGCGAGATGATTATGTCGATCATTGTCAGTGAAATACGAGAAATAATTGCTTACGAAGAATGTTTCTGTCAAACAAAATTAGTACGAAGTAAATAGTTCGAAGAATGCATGATGCGCAAATATGTGTCCTCGCGAAGCTCTTTTCTTATTTCACGTCCGCACCAATGAAGTGGATATTTGAGATTTGTAATAAAATGCGTACATTTATCTCGGTTTCATGCAGATGATGTTCACAACGTGATCTAACGAAAAAAAAAAGGTGTAACTGCCAGTGAGTTTCCACAATATTTTGCCTCTAATTATCATCTTACTTCGTATTGAGCCCCACGAAATTGCAACGAGCGAATAAAGAGAAGGCAAAGGGATTTCCGCCCTTCCGGTTATCACATAGTAACTTGGATATTCGCCTAGGTCACGTTCCAGCAACAAGGAAAAGGTCGAGGCGTGGAACCCCCCCCGGTGCAATATCTGTGTCACGTGGGCCTCCGGCAACGCCGCACCTTTTGCTCCTGCTTTCGGAAGGAGGATGTCTTCTTTGCAACCTTCTTTCGTGTGGCGCTCGCGGAAAGAAGGCGGGCGTCGGATGGGGAGCAAGAAAAGCAAGGTGGATGCATAAGAAGATTGCGAAACGAGAACACCGGCAGAGCGGGCGCTTCGAGTTTCTCCTCCGCAGGCTCTTCGCTTTGAAGAAACGTGGTAGCAATCTCTACGCTGTTCCATATTTAGGGTGGCACGTTTTGAAGCGTGACACATTTTCCCTTTTTTCTATTTTTCTTCATTTTGGATAGCGGCTCCTCGCATGGCGAGTTTTATACAAAGTATTCTATAGCTTCTGGTCTGCATTTTTTATATTCTTTATCGCCCACGTGTAGTTCGGGACGAAGGCCGCTGTCGCTTCTAAAAGCTTAGAGGAGGTGTTTCTCTAACTGTTTATGTTCCGCGTGTAAGTAATGAAAGAACGTGGTTTAGTTTTGTAGGTGTAACGTGAGGTTAGTGCTACGTCCGGATAAGTCTCTGCCTAAATAGCAAAAGTGATGCGGACGATCGTGCCACGTCTCGAAACTATTCCACGCGTCGGAGGCACTTCTTGCCATAGCGACTTTTTGTTTCTTGCATAATCTCGTACGGTACATACTCTTCCCAATGCATATTTTTTCCCACCAAGATTGCTTTGTAGCAAGCTATGTATTCTTGTGACATTGAACACTTTACAGGCAGTTTCGGTGTAAAGTGAAGGAGCGGAATTGGGAAAAGGATGATAAATTAAACGCGTGGTCTTTACGGTGGATAAACTTTCAGGAAAGAAAACTTAGGATGCGCTTGACGTACAGGGATAAGGAAGACACGTCTGGAGTTTTTTACATGATGACAGCATTTACTTCTACCGGCGTAGCTCTTTCGTGACAGGCACAAAAAGGAAAGCATCGCTAGGCGCATTCTACCCTTGATCAACAGGTTTCTTTATCAGGTTTCAAAATGGACAGATTAAAAAAGCCAGTGAACCTTGCAATAAAAAGCTGCGTTTAACGTCACTTCAGTGCGTGTTGACCACGGAGGTTTGAAAGGTCAGGAGCGGAGGAGAATTGATAAAGTTGGCTGCATTCTAAAAATATAAATTGGAATATTGGTTTTTGAGGAAAGTAAAGGGCGCAGTTTCTGTCTCACATATCTCGGTGGACACCTGAACCACGCCGTAATGAAGGGACGAAGGTAGGATTGAAAAAAGAGAGAGAAAGATATGCCGACATCTGTTTTTCACGCAGGCTAATTCACGTGTTTGCTTCTTGACGAGACGAATAACATGAAGAAAGCTCTGAATCCCCAATTTCTGAGCGGAGATAATTTTAATCCTGGCATGCTGTAACCTAAGACAAGCATAAATTAGGCTTTATTTTGGGTAACAAGCCACAACGACACGAAGAACCGTGAGGTGGCGCCCAAAGGCCAATAAAAAGACTGCAATTATCTGGCGAAGACCGTTTTATTAACGTAATATTGACCACCGTGATTTATATCTTCAGGTGGCCTAGAAAGAAAACGTCATTTTTAAGACCGGCGTATTGGTCGCGACCTGGTAAGCTGAAGGAGAGTATGCAGAGAGCCAGTCGTGTCAGGATTGAGGAGGTGGTGGGGTAGGCGGGAAGTCTTTGGAACGCCGCTGAATCTGACAGCACTGCGGATGAAGGCCAGATGACCAGCAGGTACCTCTCGCATATTGGTATCAATGTAATTTCAAAATGAATCAGGAAAAAAACATTTTGTGTGCTGCTTTCATTTCTCTTCAAGGAGCTATATGAAGGCCGCAGTTGAACTACATTTGTTTTAGAGCATTGAGTAGGTTATGTGATAAGGAATACCGAATAACAGTATTGAAAAATACAGAGAAATGTGTCGAGTCAGTTGAGGAGATCCAGAGAACACCTCTGATATTAAGAAAAGAAACGAAGAATTTCTCCTTTCCTAAAATTTCACGAAAGTCATGAAATTATGGTCACATTAATTCGAATTACGGCACGAAGAGATCAACAACCACCTCTTAGAATAAAGGAGTGGATTTAAAGAGAAGGAACACATAGCAGGGGCGGCAGAGAGACACGTAAGCGGACAATAAACATGATAATAAAGATGACGAAATTTTATATCGCAATGGCATCTGCGGCCAAAGAACACCATGGGAGAAGGAGTTTTCTTCTACTAAAGCTGGAGTAAAAGGACTCTCATCACCCTAAATATGCCGAACACCAGTCCAGGGGAAAGCTTGAACACATTGAATCACCAGTGTGTATCCAGCGGCACTGGGGATGGAACCCCACACCTCCTGCGGCACGGAATCCAACTATGGCCTTTGACATTTGAAGTGGAGACGCTACCACTCCGCCACGAAGGCTCGGGGTTTGAACAAGAATGCATGAGTTTCATAAATAAAATAAAGGAAACAAAAATTAAACATAACAAAACAAACAAAAATAAAAAATAAAACATGAAAACTAAAAAAAATAAAAAAAGAACAAAACGTGCGCCAGGAAACGCTTTCGCCTTGAAGCACTTTAGAGAGCCAAAGTGCCTCCTGATTTTTTTTACTCCCAAAATTCGAGATTGAACACGCGAGTACGGCACTTTTCGTGCTGCTCAAGAATGTTGCTGTCTAACGCTTACTCGAGAGCAAATAAGGCGTGTCCATGCTATGTAACTGCAAGAAGCGAAATTGTCTTCGCATCTACTAGATGAAGCAATTGCGGCCAGTGCCTATCCTGGAAGATCTAACACACAGGCACACTGCTTTATGCAGGACGGACGGGCTCTGAGCCCGGATCGTATCCTAGGCCTCGTACCATGGCGAAGTCCATGACCATTTGATATTACATACATGTGTATAAAAGAGATCTTTAGCAGCAGGAAAGCGCGGAAGTGTAAGTGGTGTTGTTTTGAGCGCGGCACTTCAACTACTTTTTACACATATATGAAGAAAGATTGACTCACCTTCAGTAGGAGCACTACTGAACACAGAGGAGAAATTGCAATTACGCTTGCGAAATTCAGGCAGACGATTGAAAGAACACCAAATCTCGGTGCCGTAAGCTCTCAAGAAGGAAGAAAAAATTCAAGAACGGAATATTGGCTTTAACCAGAGTACAGTGCGATGCAAACTGCAGCAATTGGGGAAGAAAAATTAGATGGAAACTTAAGCAGCGAATTTGCGCAAGTCTACGACGCTATGCTGCGTTGTTTCTCCCGGCTGAGAGCAGGAAAAGGAACGAGAAAACGTCTGGACCGTTAGACGGGTAGACGCCGGCTATGATTGCATATTCATTCACGGACTGCAACGTATACAGTGTACTCTCGTTCATATGTACCCCCTTAATTCTAATTTGCAGTGCGCTCCAATTAATCTTAGTTTGCACAAATACGCAACTTATTCGAAAGGCTCTCTGAGTTTGAACTCCTCCGAATATGAGCAAATTTCCAGTTCCCTGCGACTTCGTATTGTCGCGGGTACAGTCCGTAAATAAAACAGTGGCGGATGATACCTGACTGAAGCTTGCTTTAATTGATCGTATACCCTGTGTCACGTGTTTCGCACAACAGAATATTCCGGGGCGGCCGCGGTGGCTCGTTCAGTGGTTATGATGCTCGGCTGCTGACCTGAAAGAGGCGAGTTGGATCCCGGCTGCGGCGGTCGCATTTCAATGGAATTGAAATGCATGAGACCCGTGTACAGTGCGATCTTAGTGAACGTAAATATACCCCAGGTGGTCGAAATTATCCGGTTTCTCTACTGCGGCGTCCTTCAAAGCCTGAATCGCTTGGAAGCGTTAGACCCCATAAAACCAAATGAACAAAGTGAATCACTAAGGAACCATAATGGCTTGGTAGCAAATTGAAGTCATGCTATGCTAAAACAAACTACGTCGCCAACAAGAAAGAAAAGTGTAAAAATCAGTGTTTTCTGGCGTAAGATCTTCCTGCTCTCATTGTCACGAACTTCTTAGCCTCAAGATGTGTTTCGGATGGCAGCAGAAATAGCGGCCAACTAACCTCATAGAGGAGACGTGGCCAGTGGCATTTTCGGAATCTCCTAGCCTATTACAAAATCGCCGTCAAGTATCCGCGGCCGCTCACTGCGGTGCCTACCGAAATGAATGTAAAGAGCCGCAAGGCGTAGCGTCTACTCTTGGAGTGGTAGGTCACAAGTCACGCAGACGCATTCTAGTAATAAATATCAGTTCGCCTTTGTGCGCCACTCCAAGTGACAGACTGCCTTCTTCCGCGACTACGGAATGCAAGCACGCGACAGCATCTGTACCACTCTGATAGGCCATACACCTGCAAACAGTAAACGCATGCAAAAGGCATCGTGAAAGTGCCGTGTCGTGTCCGGAACATCGCTAGAGCATAGTGTGATGCAGGGACAAATATGTTTTCTGTTCTGCCCCGTGTACGGGCTACTGCTTCACTCGATTCCTCTCCCCGTTTTGCTAATGGGTAACAACGTGGGTACAACGTGCCGCCTGTGTTGTCTTCTTCCTTTATCGTCGTCTTGTTTGCGCTCCTTCCTGATGAATTGCTAATGCGTAGTCCACTATGCAGCGACCGGCCCGAACGTAAATAACGCCAGCAGCGGAGAAGGGTTGCTTGGGGCATTTCCGTGATAATGGCTAACGAAATACACGAGCTTCCTCGTTGGCTGAATAATGATCGGCTTGCCCGCGTTGAGGGGCCCGCCCTTACAATGGCAGCCTTGGCAGCACTGGCGAAGAAGATGGAGAAACAGCCGTAGAAAGAAAAACAAGGACACGGAAGACGGACTCCGCACTATATTCACGTTTATAATCATTGTCATATTCAGGTTACGCGGGCTTTGAAAATGGTTTCCAAAGTTGGGTGCACAGCAGTTGTAATAAAAGCAATGGCTATAAAATTTGCACGGAATCTGGAAGTTAGACACAGCTTTCATTTGAGCTCAAAACTGGGTCGAAAGTTTTGTATGGTATCTCTTTTTTTAATATTTTTGCTGAAATGCGTTTTTTTTTAATTTACTTTCTGCAGACTGCTGGATTTTTCTACACAACGGGTACTAAAATTATGCTCTTCAAATAAAAACTCGATTTGTCATGTTTTTTATCTCTCTCGGCGCAATGAAATTGCCACCAAGGAGCAGTTTTTTTTAGTAAAAAAAATAGAAATAGTTCCCGAGAAAAAGGTACAAAAAGGTCTAAAACTGTTGATTTGAAAAAAAAAACGCCAATAAAGCCTCCGAAAACCGCTTCATTCGTCAAAATTTTCTTTGAGTGAAGAGCTACAGGAGAAGCTGTGGTGGCCGAGAAATGTACTACGCACAAGGCTAAAGTCCAAACCGAAACTAAAACTTGTGTTTCTGATGAAAACCTTCGCAGCAATGAATTTTTGCAAGTATCAAAGATAAAAAAGCCACATCGAGATGCATCTCCTTTTGCGGTCGACTTGATGAAGAAAGAGTACGAAAAAATCATTTTCAAAACGCAGATACCCAAGCGAATATATTTTCTGAAGGAAAAAGTAATTCTGTGTTCGATGATTGCAGAACTTCAAAAATAGAATCTGTTGACAAAACAAGGTTTCAGCTCTCCTTAATAAACAGTTATTCCAAAACACAAAGAAGTCATCCTGCCACTAATACGCGCACCAGCAGAAATTTCGTCAACAACTTTTTGTCTTTCTGCTATCAGTGGTTGCCTCCTTATTCGGTACAAGTTTATGCTGCAACTGATAAGCTCTATGCTATTTAATATTCGTTCTTCAATGCACGAACAAGTTTACCCTATCATCATATCACGGATTTGTCATGGCACTTGAATGGCCCCTGAAAAAAAAGCGTATCTAGGTCATCAGAGATCTTTGTTTTCATCGACCAGTTGCACTGTACTCTCATACCAGTAGAAAAAAACGCAATTAAATTCAGGTTTTTGTCAAAAGTTTGGTTTGGTTTATGGGGTTTAACGTCCCAAAGCGGCTAAGGCTATGAGGGACGCCGTAGTGGAGGGCTCCGGAAATTTCGACCACCTGGGGTTCTTTAACGTGCACTGACATCGCACAGTAAACGGGCCTCGAATTTCTCCTCCAAAGAAATTCAGCCGCCGCGACCGGGATCGAACCCGCGTCTTTCGGGCCAGCAGCCGAGCACCATAGCCACTGAGCCACCGCGGCGGCACTTTTGTCAAAAGTGTTCTGTCCCATGTAGTTATGTAGTAGTAATGCTATCCACAGTCTCACGTGACTGATATTATCCCTTTCCTTTCATCCTAACGAGACCCTTAACTTTTTCATGGCGTGACGGTCCCTTAACGTTCAAAAATAACAAGTGTCGGATAGAGAAACCATTGGGCTAATTAAGCTCATCTATTCCACCTGGTCATCCTGCGAAAATAAACAGCAGTTCAGCCCTCGCAGGCTCAGCCTCAAGTAGAGGTGTGCGAATAGTGCGGTTCCTAAACCGAATCAAATAAGAATAGCCTGTCTTCGCTCCAGAACTTAATACGAGTGGTGAGGTCACAAACTAAACCAAAAACGAATAGAATAGTTTTGTGATTATTTGCTACTTGTGTGAATATTCGTACAAAATGAGTGCAAAACGGCGACGCGCAACAGACAGTGCTATAAGTGGGAATTAAAGCTACGACTGATGAACGTTGCAACAATGATCTTTGCAAGGGGACACGCGCAACACGAAGTCAGCATATAAACTCTCTGACCGTCATGTCATACGTAAAGGAAAATTAGCTCTTGGTACTCATGACGGCATTGAACAAACGAGCGCCGAATCTAGTTGATAAGAGGGACCCTTGTTTTAGCCATTCATCTTATATTGGGCATGGAGACTAGGTTTGCTAAACCTGGCTCAAAAACTTGTCGCGTTCCCTAACATTGACGGCCATATGTATGGCATTAAGAAAGCCGTCATAGGGATGGAGTGCGCCGCGGTTCTAAAGTGTCATTTCCACACAAGCCAAACACTGCAGCAGGCAGACGCAGTCGTCGAAAAAAAAGTACCGCGTGTCCCATTAGAATGTCATGCAAATTATTGCAAACGATTCGAAAACATTTGGATTGGATTCGATTTGTTTCGAATAATTTCGAGCATGCAGTATTTTATGCGCTCAGAGAATTGAATAGACGGATATTAGATTGGTTATTCAAAATTTTCGAATGTTCACATGCCCCTAGCATGATGTCCCTGCCCTAAAATCGTATAAGACTGCGCAACACCTAACTTTGCCTTACGACGCGTCATTTATTTTGCGCTTTGAATTCCTCAGCAGAGGGCTTTTTTTTTTGTCATAAAAAAGTTCTCCTAACACTATGACAGTCAGCTTCTAGAGGACATCTCTAGTTTACGAGGACAACTAGAGAATCTGAGAAGTGGAAATTCAGCCCAAAAGGAATCCCAGTGGTGAGCAGGTCACAAGAAATGAATAGCGTAAAATAGTATAGAGTGAGCATTGGTGCGAAAAACTCTCGAGCAGCTTCGGAATTATTCACTTCGTTTATTCCATCTCGAAAACACTGTCTTCAATAGCAGCGGTATTGGCATCAACTTGTCGGTCACACGGCTCCTACGTCCTCCAGAAAAGGGCACCCCACTTTGGCGTGTCTGTCTATCACGCCCGAGAAAACGAAATAATAGTAGGATGACATCCCGTAAGTAAGCTGTCATATTGTCAAAAACGCAACTATTAGAACCTCTGTTAGGATGGATTTGGAATGAGTAATACGAATCAGCCACATGAGAGTCATACGGCAGTTATGAGCGGTTCCAACTGGCGAGATGCTTTCATAGTTATGATAGTTATGATGTATCCTCGCCTTAAGTGTCGGCATGTTGCGAAACGAATATTAACCACGCGCACACAAAACCCCATAGTTTTTGAAGCAACCATGCCTGCAAGAATAAGAAAACAAACTTCTTGAACGCTCACGCACATTAACACCTATTTTTGCCCACAAGACTGTAAAACAAACAGTCATTGCGCTTGGCTCTGATCAGATAGGCCTCCAATAGCAAAGCAATGATGAAATGCTTACCTGAGTTCTATCAACAGATGTGGACTCCTACAACATTTTTTACTTTTTCTTTTTTGTAATTTCTCTTTCGAACTAACGCGCGACTAATCAAGATGGGGTAAGATTGTTGCAATAGACAGAGCTTACTCAGCCGAAACTTGGCGGGAAGTAGGAAGAAAAGAATGCTAGCAAAAGCCAATTCAAATCTCAAGTTCTGCAGTTAGCGCCTCTTTCTAACACAAGACTAGAGCATAGCTGGCCCGACAAGTTTAAGTGAAGTTTTCCGTTGTTTCAGCCATCACAAATCTGAACTTGTTTTCAGACGGTGACGTGCCCCGCAAACAAAGCCTGTTTTTCGCAACTTTCACAGGGCTGCTTCTTCTATAGCGCTTCTTTGTTTATTTCAGCCTGAATTCTCTCTTCAGCCTGTTTACCCGCTGCGTTAGACAATTCAGCGGATAAGACCCACAGTGATCTGCCGTGCGCGTTAAGTGCACACCGACCTTAAAGGGGAGGGGGGTTTCGATGGATGGAAGCTGTGCGAGGTTCATCAAAAAACTACCTCCGTCTTCTATGCCTTTTTGGAGCCGCTCCCCTTTTAAAGACTTCGTTCAAGGCGAGAATATAACGGACGTTTTCTACAGACGACTATCACCTCTTTTCTGTGACGCATCTGCGCACTACGAGGATCAGAGTCAATTTACTTTGCAATTTCAAATTTGTTTTTCTTGGAAAAACTTGAGGAAGGGAGCAACCAATAAAAAAAACGTTCTTAACAGTCGCATTTTGGTTGAACTTGCGTGTACACTCTGCACGCGTACCGCCTGCTGCGTCCCCATGGGTTTAGGAACATATGCGCGAAACCCATGAATGATCTTAATCTTCACGTCCTTGAGTCCCAATCATACAAGGAGATCCTCCGGGCTGTCAGGTTAGAGGTAGAAAGGGCCTTGAAACACACTATGTACAGGGTCGATCACAAGTTCCCAGGCCACAGAGTCGGCGTTTGAGTAATATAGTCGGGTGGCTACGACATCCCAGAAGCGCAAAATGTCTAACGGGGAGAAAACATCGTTCCAGCCAGTGAGAACCTTGATAGTTTTATCGTCGTCTTAACCCTTTGAAGGTTTTTGCCGTATATGTACGGCGGCGGTTTTCTGTCCCGCAAGGTCTTTGCCGTAGGGGGGGGGTAGCGTGTTCGCCAAATGCAGCCGGTACAGCCAGCGATGACAGCGCCGCCCACCGGCAGGTAGCAACCACATTAAGGCTGGTTATAAATATTCATTCAGAACGACGGCTTGACATCGCCGCTATGGCGCAGTGGATTAGAGGCACGTGTTGCGTATGGAAGGTCGGCCGTTCGACTCCGCTCTCTGTACTGTAATTTTATTGTTTTTTAATTTCATTTATTTCCATTGTTTCCCTTTTAGGTCGCAAATCGTGATGCTTAATGGCATATAACGCCGTTTAAGAGGATTTATTATCCCTTTTAGGTAAGCCGTTGAGAGAATCTTCAGTCACCGTGATCAATTCAACGTGGTTTCAAGCCTTGTGGCTGTACAGGCTGCAGTTGGCGAATACGCGTACGGGTACGGTTTCGATCTTCCGTTTGAAATTTTGCGCCAAAAGAACAATGCGTGCTCACTGGGGGGTGCTGCCACCTCTTAGGACTTACAAGAAGTGTTTGAATTTTGTGCTGCCTTCTTACGGAGATAAGCAGAACTTATGTCTAGCTTTAGCGCGGCTAGGGTAGCTAGGGTCCCTAGCGCGACGGCACAGACTGCGGCAACACCCCTTTTGTAGTTTTGGTTTCGCCGCGTGATCGCAACGGAGTCGCGCGAAATTTGAGTTTTCTTTTTGTCAGCACTATCGTCGAGGGCTATGTACTCTCGACCACTTAACGCGACCTCTTGCCAAGCTCTTCCCGGCGAATAAAATGTTTTACAATCAATCTTGCAGGGGCTGCCGAAGTTGATTTCTATCTTTATTGGCGCTGCTCTTAGCTTGTTTATCACCGTCGCTCGTGAAATTCTATTGAAAATTTTCCAGTTGTGAGTAATGCTGTCACCAAAGTACTGTTCCTATTTTTTTTTACTATTTATTCTCGATTATATACATTTTGTAGATTCAAGATCCGCAATAAAGTAATTTGACCACCTGGGAAAGTTTTCTTAAAAATAATTCGACCCTCAAAGGGTTAAATGCCAGAATATACCCTTGAAAAACAGAACCAGTGGCCTGGGAAGTTTTGACCAACCCTCTAAATTCTTTTCACTGCCGGTACTTCTGTCTTCTCACTTTATTAACCTCCCCTCTACCTGGATCCCACGTACAGTCTATGACAAAAGTATTTGTCAAGCCCAAGAGGCTTGCTTACAAGCCGTGTGGCGGGTCTTTTTATCACATTGGAATGTCCAAAGCAAGGGAGGGTTGAGGAATAAAGTTCCTCCTGCCTTTGGGACCATAGGCTCCCTGAGTATGCAAGAGGAGCCGCACTACAAGCAGACCACTCAGGCTGTACGCTTTTGACAATGTCTGTACTTCCGCATACGCGTATATCAAGAATATATTTTTTACGACAAGCTGCGAGGCTTTTCTTTGCAAGCCATAGTTAAGGTTTTCACTTTGCTTTCGCATCCCTCGTTCTTGAGAACTATAACATAGGAAAGCCAACACCCGGATAAACCAAGCGAATGTAGAAAATCTCCCCTAAGAAAAAAAAACTACACATTACGCGAAGAGGGCGGCTCACATCACGGAAGCTCCACAGGACAGCCTCCTGAGGCTACTGCGTTCTGACAGGAGCCTCGTAAGAGCCGTGAATAATTATATGTGAGAGCCCTGCATATTCATGTGTAACAGCCCTGTATATTTTGAAGTACAGTCCCCGTCAAAAGTATACGACCAAAAAGGTTTGCTTGCGAGGCCTGCAGGAAGCCTCATGACGTATTATCAGCGACCGTAATCTATCGAAAGGGGAATGGCTTAGCGCCATCAATCCTTTCAAGCTTTGGACTGCTAGATATGCTAGGCAGCCAGGATAAACAGCTTCAAAGCAGACCCCTTGAGCTGTATACTTTTGATGGGGACCGTACATGCATGCTGTTAGGGTTAAGTGGGAATTTTTCACAATCCATACTTTTGCTGGTCGCAGCGAAGCTTACACCGCCGTGTCGGGCCTTGGACGCTTTTCTGAAATCTCTGTGCTCTGCGTATTATGCCCCTCCCCGCCCAAATTTTGCATCGCTCCGGTTTCCTTGAGCATTTCTGTTTTACGAAACCTTTGACCGCTGATTAAACAAACGGGCGCAGTGGTAACAGATCCTCTTTCAAGCCCTATACAGCTCATGAGCACTGCACTAAGGGGATGGTCCGAAAGCCTTAACACATTCCCCTTCTCTTCTCTCGAAACCATTGAAGGAAGGAGAGCAAGAGGGAGCGCCGCCATCCCTAAATGCCTCTGCAACGACTAGATATTCAGAATGCACGAAAGGAAGACAATGGAAACCTCCAGTGCGTAGGTGCACACGGAATCGTGTGAAGCAACTCGTCGGGAAAGCCTGCAGTCGCTCTCATGTGTTACTAGGGTGAGATCAGGCCCGCCTTGCATTATCCTGGCGTTAAAACCTCGCGACAAGACGAAGACGACGGACTAGAAAGCTATCTCAGTGACCAGCGTGCCTCGTTTGAGGCGTAACTTTTTATTAGCACTAAGTTAAGCATTGATTTTCAGGATAAAAGCTTCCTTTTCATAACGCAATGCGGATAGAAAACAGGTATTCTGCCGCGATACAGCTTGCTACCTGCTCTCATAATATCACAATAGTTAGTGATATTCGCAATGATGCTTGACTGAGTGCATATTTTGATGCTCCAAAACCTAAAAAGGCGTCTAATGTTGTTAGTGACGTTACGGCATACGCACAGTGCCTCGTGACCGTTTCTTCTTTTTCATAGATTTTGTGTCTAACTCTATTTTGTATTGCTGAATTCATGGCATTGACAACATTAAAATATATTTGTTCTCAGCTACCAAAAGACTTTCAATGACATTCAGCAGCAAAATGCCGAAAGAGAAAGAATACATGGAACGTGTGAGATACCTGGTGAGGTAGGATGCCTCTGAAAGCCGTCTAACTTTTTTCTGTTAGCCGCCTAAACACAACCAAATAGTCTGGTGCACTTTGCCCCCAATATCAAACCTTGCGCGATCCATAATTTCAGTCAAGTGGCACTTAAGCTGAGGATCAAAAAATCAACATGGTGAAGTGCTGGCGATTCAAGTTACGATTCGCGGTTGACGTCTGTATATCGAGAAACTTTTTACCTCTCGGTTATTTTTGCTGGGTACGTTTCGCTGAAAGTTTCTCTAAATCTGTAGGTATTAGTGTACTCGTACAATGCTCTGGAGCGATGTTGTTGTACATTATTTTTCATTTGCACAGCTATTTCACCAGGCATCAAAAGATAGAGGAAAGAAGTTTCCTCCCGCCCACAACTGACAGGTCTTCCCTCTATATTTTTTATTGAGCAATAATGGCCTGTTACGAAAGGAATGGTACATGTTAGAAGGGGCCACATGTTACAAAACGGATGTTGATAGAAAGTTTTCAAATCGAGTGGAGTGAAGCCCAAGGAGATCTAGTGTAGAGGAAGATTTGCTGTCCTAGTATGACAATGCTCTGTAGACATATTTTGCAGAAATGCACAAAGATTGCGTATATACTTCCTCGTTTTCTATAACGACAAGTGCCTGCGTAACTCCCTCGGCATGGCATTTCCTGGATAAACGTTCGCTCCTCCCCGCCACAGGCGTGCTCTTGTCACCATCATCATTATGACAGTAGTATTAGCCACTACCAATACTTACTTGCACCGGAAGGTCTTTTTAGGTCGGCGTTGTGTACGTTTCCTCATAGAAGATGTGCTACTTGCGAACTTGGCAATTGACTACCACTTGGTGACTAGCGTGACGATAGTATGCGAAGTGGTGTGCGAAGTGATGGCTCGACCACGGGTAGCCGATGATGCGTTTTGCCAGCCATTTAAGTTTCTGAGGGCACTCAAACCCGTGCCACCCACGTACATGCCGGTGACATTCGCAGTGGAGAAACAATTCGAAATAGCTACCCCGCGGCCACCGAGCTCTCACATTTGGAAAACGCCATCTTTACGTCGACCTCTCCACGCATGCCGTTGTTAATGACCATGAACGCGTTCCACAGCGTTCAGGTGGCGCCTGACGAGAGATCTTACGCTTCCATCTACAATCGGCGAGCCCGCTTTACCATCGTGCCAGTTCGTCCAATCATTAACGCCTTCTATAAAGTTTTGGTCTACATAAGCTGACTGTAGAATTCAAAATTTTGCCAACAACTACGCTATAAGGAAATATACAGGTTGCACAATCTGAAATGGATCAACTTTAAAAAGTTCGTCCAAATTCAGATAAAGTACACATTGTTAGGAGTTACGTAAAACATCGGCCACTACTGTTTCCGCTCCCCATGCGTTGTTATTCAACCGGCACTAATTAATTAACGTTCTAAATATTTGTTTAAACGCTCAGGTGTGACTTGGAAGGTTGTCTAACGCCAAAAAAAATTGTCCGACTCAGGTGCTTTCGACCCGGTGACCTTCGCGTAGACTTTTGTTTACATGCAAATAGTAAGATGAGATTTACGTTTATTCGCCTTTACCACGTCCTCATGCGACTAACGCACATCAGTGCATATGCCTGAGGCCTTATTACCGCCAACAACTATGTCACTGAAGTATTTTCCAGACAACAAAAAAGCTGTATAATAACTAAAAATCTTTTCACGTTCAGACCGGCTGTAACTACTGTTAAAAGTGAAAAGAAGGTTTCCGCACTTAAATAGGCTTTACTTAAAAGAAGTACTTTTGGTACAAATTTGTTTATTTGTAGAGGGCAGCAGTTACACTTATTGGCGCCTTGTTCACGCTTGTTTAGAGGAAACTGTGCGGAAGCGACTGGACAGGTCCAGATCAAGCAAATGAGTAGTTATCTTCCGTTGCTTGATTGTGTTTTGAAATTCTGTTCAAATCCTATACTGCTATGCCGAGTTAGATTTTTTTTATGCGTGAGCACTGTAACTTTATTTTTTCCTTGAAATTTCGCAAGCATTTGAACCATGAAAATGAGTGGTTATCTTCCGGTGCATGATTGTATTGGTGCTTGATTTAATAAGCGAAATAAGAAATATTCGCGGTGCGACAAAATGGGCTATTTCAGATCACACTATCAGGTAGGCATGTTAATTGGGAGCTTATTGAGGGCAAGAGTGAAAGAGGGAAGTGGTACAACCTTCTCTATTTTAATTTTCCTACTGGCAGAAAACAAAAAATCTGCACCTGCAGACAATTTTTTTTCTTTGAATGTTCGAGTTGATTTATTTATTACAAAGCGCAATGCAATTTTCTGATTTAATTTTTAAAGCCTGGCGTGCGTCTCATGCGCTTTATAATTAAATGCTTGGATGAATGCCGGACCGCCGTTATTTACCACTTCGAAAGAGCTATCTGTCAAGCATTTCTAATGCGCGGATGAGTGTATTTTCACATTTAAAGTGAGCCCCTGTGAATATGATTCTTGTTTCTGTCAGTAGACGCCTATCAAGATATTAAAAACAGCAAAGACAGCTCATTAGACAACCTAGGATATAGGAGAGGTTCTGGTTGACGGGAATACGCGGCAGACACGCCGGAGCTGCTTCAAGTTGGCTGAACCTATTGGACAAATAACACAAAAATAACACTAAGAGTGTGAGTTAAATTTCCTCGTCAACATTTCTACGAAGTGGTAGTGAACGCGGAACGAACCTGCTCCCGGCCAGCCAGCCGGCATGAGCAAGACAACAACAAACGACGAAGTTCGCTTCAAAAATTAGTTGTGTCTACATGGCAACTAATCCGCGAAAGAAGGCAAACTTGCTCAGAAGCGTCGGCGGAGTTAGGTGCATAACGAAGCGCGAAACGACGTGCCGGCCACCGTCTTCCTCCTCTTCTTTTGCCGTACGCTAGGCTTTGTTCGATTCCAGTGCAGGGGGATTCTGAAGGGACCACTCGCCAAACGCGACTCGACTGGAACAACGAGGTTTTTGGTCCGACCTATTTTTTCCTACCAATGAAGCAAGTATGGGTGGTCTTGTCGAGACAGGAAGGCACGCCGCTACGGGTGGTTGAACAGTGCCAGTAGCACATGCTATTTGAGCGTCATTATTTTTGTTTTTTAGTTTTATTTTTCGTCTTCTGACTGGGCGCATTGTGGCCTTCATGTGAATGGGTGGCGCTCTGCCACTTTTGGAGCTTTGTCTTTAAGTGGAATTCACAGAGACGCTGTTTAACCGTGTTGGGTTCACAGTTCTTGAGGCTCATATCAACCCTAAAGACTCAGCACATCACATAAAAAAAGTATTTAAAAGGGAAACTAAATAAATAAAAGGAAATATTTAAGCTGGCAGCAATTTAAATATGTGACGTGCTCTGTAGGTGTAGTCTACCGCATTACGCTGTCGTGCGGAAGAACGTTCTGCTGCGAATAATTGTAGTGTTCGGTCATTCTTCAAAAGCAGCTGGCACTCCTCTTTATCGCTTTGTTTGTGATGCAACACGCCACCAGGTTTATTTCGATTGACCGTATCCACGAGGAGCCGATTCTATGAAGTTCCAGAATACTGTAGTAACTTTGAACGCTTTATCTCGAAAGTTCGCTATCAACTTTAAACTCAGCACAGCCGAGAGCGGCGGGCATTCTGTTCGACGACCGCCGAGCACGCCTGTTTTTGCGCCGCCGCCGAGTCATTCAGTTCTTTGCGGGCTCAAGTCAGCCCGAATAGTTTCGTTTGGAAGCCATTCTCGCTGTTTTCCTGCTCGCCGGACTGCACTCACCACTACGCGACATCTGGTGGAAGTGCTGACCAGTTATCTTCTTATGCCTTCCACGATAGAACCTAGTGCACAGTCAACGCCCGTCGTGCTTCGCCAGCCCCGTGAGCCACCGACTTTCCATGCAGAACCACACGAAGATGTAGAAGACTGGCTGGACGTGTACGACTGTGCGGCAGTGCTGAACGCTTAAGACAACAGCGTAAAGCTTCGAAACGTTAATTTTGCATTGTATGGCCGTGCAGAATGTGGTATGAAAACCACGAATCTTCCCTCACGACCTGGGCAACCTTCAAGAAGCAGCTACTGGGTATGTTCACTAGCGTCGTACGAAAAGTACGAGCGGAGGTCATGCTGCAGTCACAAATTCAACACCCAGACGAGACCATTACAGTGTATGTGTAAGAAATGAAACGCCTTTTCAGGGTGCCAAATCTGACATGAATGAAGAAAGGAAGCTCACCTTCCTGATACGCGGCGCAAGGAGAACCTGTTCGCCGGCCTGATCCAGAATCCTCCAAACACAATCGCCGTATTCGTAGTCGAAGCTTCTACCATCGAAAAGACCCTTGACGACCGGACCCATCAGCACAACTGACCACTTCATGTGCTGACGGCAAGCCCCCTCCCATGATACCCCTCCAAGCGGGGATAACCTGAGAAAAGACGTGACCAGATTTATCTCGATTGATCGCATCAAGGCGGAGCGGAGCTGATCCTACGTTCTGCCAGAATGTTCTAGTAACTTTCCACGCTCTATCTGCGAAGTTCGCTGTCAGCTTTGAATTCAGCACGGCCGGGAGTGGCGGGCACTCTGTTCTACGACCGCCGAGCACGCCTGTTGCTACGCCGCCGCCGAGTCATTCAGTTCTTTGCGTCAGCCCAAATAAAGAATGTCGTTTGGAAACCATTCTAGCTGTCGCCGGACTGCAATCACCACTACGTGACAATACATAGACCAGACGGTTCGGCGCCTCAGCGAGCGACTGCGGGAGCATTTCCGTTCCCTCTCAAGTAGGCCTTTCAGAAACCTAGTTGAGCATTGCAGCTCACGCAAAGGGTGTTCGCCATTTCTCGATAGGACTTTCGTGTTGTTCAGGCACCGAGATAAAACAACCCGAGAGCTCGCAGAAGCGATTAAGATAGGAATAGCGGGAAACACGCGCACACGCTAACGCACCAACGCACGCACGCATGCGCACGCGCACGCACACACACGCGCACACGCACGCACGCACGCACAAGCACACACACTCACACACGCGAACACACACGCACACACACACTCACACACGCGCGCACGCACGAGCACACGCAAACGCGCACACGCGCGCACACGCACGCGCAAGCACACACAGGCGCACGCACGCACACGCACGCACGCGCACGTGCGTGGTCGCGCGTGGTCATGGCTTGTGAGCGGGCCGTTACACATTCCTTTTGTTCAATGGTAGCAAAGATTGTTCAGCAGAAGGAGCACTCAAACGAGCGTTCCGAATGTTCCCTCAAATTCGAGTGCGTGCGACGACAGCGTGAAATCCCAAGTTGCACGCCCGTGAAGAGAAGCGAAAGCATCAATGGCAGGAAGCAACCGGATGTGCGAGCTCGCTAAGCCGAGAAGATGAGGCAGAAGCACCCGAATAAGAAAGTGCGTACCCGATAAGTTTTACCCATCAGACAGACGATAACACACAACCAAGTTAGCTCCACTCCGCCGTTGCCGCGTCATTTCAACGTCAAACCATTCATTACGGCTGTGCGTGCTCGGGACACGGCAGACACTGCAAAATGCAGCAAGATTCAGTGGCGGCTGCACGTCTGAGTGCCTCGCTCGTCAGGCACTTGTTGCTGGGTGAATTTTTTTCATCCATTCAGATGAATAAACACGCCTTGTGTCGTTTGGTTCCTTTCAACCATGGCTAGTGATTTTCGCCGCATCTAATGGTTTGTGAAAAACACACTCGGTCCCGACAAAATTACTCAGGTTTTTCTGCGGCGTCTGACTACAACGTCCCCACAAGATACAGAGGGCCGTTTCTTGGACATATGCCTGTGCAGATGCATTTTCACGAAGTAGCGCGCACGTAATTAAGTTTAATGCATATTATTATTTTCGCATACAAATATTTGCCTCTTGGTCTGCATTTCATTTCCTCCGATAAATTCTTAGGAGCTGTGTTACGTGCTTTAAGTCATTCTACAACAGTGGCCCTCGGTAACAGGTCTTCTTAGCTCTTACCTATATAATTTCCCTCCGCCCTAGTCGAGAGCTTACCAGTAGTACTTCTTTTAATTTATAGAGAGTGCAAAATTTCCTTAAATTAACTGCTACGCATTGCGCAGTTAACCAAGGCGAAAGCTCATCTAAGTTGGTAAACGTTACTTCGACCATCATCCTCACATCTTCCATGCAGAGTAACTGGTCTATGAAAACGTTTGAAATAATGTGCCACAAAAGGGTTTCGTTGAACACTGTGCAGAACACTTTAGTACCGCAACAGCAAGGGACACTTTGCAGAACATCGAGCTGGAAGCAATTACTTGATAGGCAACAGAATGCCCTTCTGCGACCTGCACACGCTCAACTTTAAGAGTACTTTTAATTCGGAGATACTCGGTCTCTCATATAAGTCTTTTAGAAGTGGCGGCTTCAACTTCGGCGCCATTACTAAGCTTTTAAAAACATTGGGAAGTTAACATGCGAACATAACTGGTCATTTATTGTTCTGGTCAGGTTAGTATGCCCCTTGGAAGAGGTGCAGGTACAACCACTTCGTTGACACGTTGTCGTCCTGGACTCGTACCGTGCCATCAAGAAGTGGGCCGGTGAGTGCGGCGGTAGTAATGCCAGCGCCAGGATTTAATCCGGGAAGAAGGCAAATTCAAAGAAATATTAACATTACAGACAGGGTTCCTAAATTCGATGCTAAATAAGGTAAGGCGGAAATCTCGTTTTTGATATTCAGTTTTCTGATGTTCAGTATCCGTGTGACAACGGATTGGATTTAACTACACAATAGACATTGAAAGTTCTATGGACGTCCTGAGGACGTTCAGGACATCTGCTGTACATACGTGGGAGCTCCAGTGACCATTGGGTAAGTATAGCAGAGCGCCTTTTCTAATTTTCGTTAATTTTTTTTCCAGTACGCATAATAACTGCAACAAATAAAATTCCTGCCTACTCTGGAGCCGGAAGTACCACTGAGCATGAATTGCCTGTACACCACCGCTAGAATGGTCTTCCTTTTGCCCGCTCGTATCTTGCGGGGTTTCAGGACTACATCGCCATTTTTCTGACTAGCAAGTACGATTTCTCTTCGGTGTTCAAAACCTTTACGCCGCTATCTGCCAACCTCTTTCGAGCGCACACCGGCAGACATCGCGTCACGGTTCGATAGCTAAAGGAGCGGTAGTATTGGATTCTAGAAGTCAATTTTTTTTTTATTTCAAGCCAGACTAGAGATGCATGGTTGCATTTCCTAGATTTCGTATTGGCCCCGGACGTTCTTTGGGAGCGTTGGTGCGTTGGCACATATATTTTATGCTGTAATAAACCGATGAAAAATGAAAGAGAGAATTTGTGCCTTATTACCAGTCGCACCCCGGCGTCAGCTGTGATCGGTAGACGGATATACGAGTGTTGGCTGATGCCGCAGGCCAATGTCACGTTCGCCCTACGTGTAGGCAAGAAGACAGAGGGCAAAAAGCTGAGTCGATATGAGGAGAGGCCGAAAGTGAGAGAAGGCGCGATTGAACAAGCACTGACCATCTGGGCTCTGCATCTACACACAGGAGCGAGCAATCAGGTGCGCTCTGGGGAAAGTGCGCTCCGCTGACTAGCGTCCGGTCCTGATGAAGAGCTGCCGACGGAGCTGTGTGAGAAGGTAAAGGAAGCAGTGCCCCCAAGCGATCTGGTGATAGATTCGCTGGAAATGCACTGCGGAAACGCGGCCTTCTAGACCGAACGAAACCCCAGCTCTCTGTAAGTATTTTGTTTGTAATTATCTATATCACCAGGTTACACTAGGTGACAAATTTATGTGCAAGTTATGTATAGCCCGCCAAATCTTTAGCTGGCGTGCGTGACGGCCGCGTTTTTCGTGCTCCTGCAGCTTATGGGGGACCAAACTTCGGAAAATATCAAATCCAGAAGCATGCTCATTAAGTCCGTGCTTAACACTGAGCTTTCCGCAAGTTTGCTTCATCGAAAAGCGCAGAAGCGCAGAAAAAGCGGCCATCACGCACGCTAGCTCAAGATTTGGCCGGCCGTACACGCATGCGTGCGGATGTGTGTGGAAAACATAAGCGCTCATGTAGCTACGATGGTCTTTGAACCGCTTGCACTGCTTTCAACGTGCAAAAAAGAGCCAATTGCAAAGCGCCGGGTCCTCAGCCCGAGCGCTTGCACGAAGTTATATTTCCATGTCACTGACGTGAACTTTTCTCACACAAGACAACTTCGGAAGTGGCAGTAAAACGTCAATGATACCCGGTGCATTGGCGCCCTCTATGTCTAGGAAGACTCGCTGCACAGGCAGGCGCAGCGCATGCGGCGAGCAGCAGCGACGGAGGAGGAGAAGCAGACCGATCGGTCTTCAAATTTCAATACTATCGCATTCTAAGCACCTCATGTAGTTAAGTTTTCTCTATGTAATTACTTTGTTTTTTGCCTCTCACTTTTTGGACTCACTAATTTGCTTTCTGTGTTTATGTTCTGAGTCTTGCTTTGCAATAAAATTTTTTAAACAAATCTTTAGAATTCGGTACTCTGAATACCTCCGGTGAACATGTGATGAAAAGCACAGGAAAGATTTTGTCGCCCTGCCTGACGCACTTGCATATTAGGATTTTATTGCTTTTCTATTCAGCCGTATGGTGGTGGTTCCGCCGCTGAAGATATTTTCTTGTACTTTTAACGCCCGGATTCCGCAATATCTGAGCATGACGGCTGTGGTTTCGACTGAGTCAAATGTTTTGTCGTAATCTATGAAAGTTACATAAAGGGGTTAACTATATTCTGCACATTTCTTTATCACCTGATTGTTATCGTGAACACAGTCTGTTGTTGCGCATCCTTCACGAAAGCGAGTGTGGTCTTTTGGTTGATTGATGGTTTCGTTTATAGGATTTAACGTCCCAAAGTAACTCAGGCTATGAGGGACGCCGTAGTGGAGGGCTCCGGAAATTTCGACCACCTGCGGTTTTTTAACGTGCACTGACATCGCACAGTACACGGGCCTTGAGTTTCGCCTCCATCGAAATTCAGCCGCCGCGGCCCGGATCGAACCCGCGTCTTTCGGACCAGCAGCCGAGCGCCATTACCACTGAGCCACCGCGGCGGGTTTTTGGGTTGAGTGAATTTTAAGGTTGCTATGATTGTCTTAGTTATTACCTTAGTAAGTTATACCTTGTAAGTAAGGGACAGTAAACTAATCGGTCCATCATTTTTTAAACCTTTACGTCCCATGTTTTATGAATTAAGACAAAGTTAAGTTAATGCTTTTCCAACATCCCTGTCTCCCCTGCGCCTGCGAAGCAACTCATCGAGGTCACAAATGCAACACTGCGAAGATTTCTAAGAATCTCTGGCTCAGGACAGATCACCATTGAAAACTGAACCTGGCAACGTTTAGCACCGCTACCTTGCCCGCTGCGGCTATCAAGCTTGGCATGTCAAGTAACATGCGGGCATTAAATAAAATGTAACCTGGCTCAGTGAACTTAGGAGGACAGATGAAGCATATGAACAGTTAACAGGCTGACACAAATTATGTTATCGTGGTTTAGTAGACAGACGATAACTATGTGTGGGATTAATGATCAATAACGATATAGCTGACAGTACAAAGGTTTTCTACAGCAATTATAAGAGGCTGGTAGTTATCGAAATTACACTTAATAAGAGGTACAAATTAAACCTCACACAAGCCTGCGCGCCTACATACAGTCATGATGACCCGGTAGGCATATGATCGTATGAAGACGTGGAAATGCCTTTGAGGAATGCAAATACGTTGTTCGCTATTCGGATGGGCGCCTTCAGCTGCAAAGTTGGCCCTAAGCAGGCGGTGAGCAGACTGTGGATAATTATGGTGAAGGTTCGTACAGGCTGTAAGCACGGCTGAGGAGAGTTATTAGTAGAAATCATAGTATAATTTACGGATCATGAATACCTTCTCCTTCAAGCGGGAGAACCGGAAGTGGATTTGGCAGAGCTTGAGTGTTGATATTGGATAGAAAGAGAAATAGACTTGATACTCTGCCCGCAGCCTGCCATCGTGCAGAAAGTGGAGGTGTTCGACGAGGGGAAATGCCGTGAACGTTGGATGTTCACGTCTCGAATTTCCCTAGACTTATAGAGGAACTCAGAAAAGTTGTAAGCAATGAGCGCATCACCGAGTTTGCGGTAAGGGTGAGAGGAGAGGAATTCGGGATTTCGCTGCAGAACAGGTTTTTAATTTTAAGCGTGGACGACAACCATAGCGTTACAGAAATGAATGATAATTACATAGATATCATTAAAGTGTTTGCAAGAGAAGTAGGAGCAAGGGCAGGTTGGCAGCATACTGGTAAGCTCTATGCGAAGACGAAAAATTATGATTAGCCCCACCGCGGTGGCTCAGTTGTTACGGCCCTCGGCTGCTGACCCGAAAGACGCGGGTTCGATCCCGGCCGCGGTGGCCGAATTTCGACGAAGGTGAAACTCTAGAGGCCCGTGTACTGTGCGATGTCAGTGCACGTTAAAGAACCCCAGGTGGTCGAAATTTCCGGAGCCCTTCACTACGGCGTCCCTCATAGCCTGAGTTTCTTTGGGCCTTTAAACCCCAATAAACCAATAAAATCATGATTAAGAAACCCCAACGATTGGAAATCTACTTACCTTTTAGAGCGAATAGAACTGGCAGAGAAGTCAAAGGTAACCGAAACCCTATGATAACAGACATAAGCAATTAAAATATGGAAAGAACCGAGCAAGCTCAAAAGAACAGAGGTAGCCCAAAACAATCACGAGAAAAATGGAAATATCCAAAAATCAGATGCATGCGCTAAAAGTAAAAGAGGGAAATTTCATTACCAATATGCTTAACAAGCATAAAGTAACTACAGAAAACTAAGGAGATTTATACCGATCCCGAAATAATCAGGAAATTAATGGCTGAGAAAGAGGTGCAGAGGAATATGATAGCCCATCGGTAACGAACGAGGCAGTAAAGAAACCCTTACAAACCATTCAAACGAAAAAAAAAACCCACTCGTGAGAATCAGGTAACTGCGGATCTGTTGAAGGACGCTAAAGAGACTGTGCAAGAAAAACAGGCCAGCCTCAATACGCAATAGATAATGACCACGAGCGCTAAAGCCCAAATATGCAGAAATGCAGCGCAGTATTACTTTGCGCAATGCGACGTTTTGTGAAACACTGCGCTTCTCGTCTACATTGACTAAGTGGCACTTTGTTAGCTCACCGCGCCAAAAGCCTTGATAGATACTAAAACATTTCGCATGATAAAGCGCGTATTTCGGATTGACTGAGTTGACTGCGCTAGTAAGTAATTTTGTATTCCCGCATTTCACTTTACACTTTATCTTTTTTTTAGTGCAACTCGAGTTCCACCTTGCAGTACAGAAGCAGAACTCAAGGAGGATACAAAGAGCATCACTTCAGGAGCCACTTCATTCACTGTGACAGTGCCGTCAATACATATCCCCGATCTTGAGATCAGCACATTGCGCTGCTTGACCATAGCGACATTTGTCATACTTCTGCCAGTTCTTTAAGAGTGAAAGCCTTGTATGGTACATGAGCGGCGTGGACAGGACGTGTCACGCTTTCACCAATCCATAGCCAATCCACAATCCAGTCAATAGTCATCTAACAAGCATTCCATAATTCCATCTATAATCCAAAAAGGCACGAGCTGTCAACGAAGAAAAATAAGAAAAGAAGATGTGGCTCTAGGCGGCAATGGAACCCAGGGCTGCTGAGCAGGGGAATCGTGGAAAGGCGCGTTCAATGATTGCAGGGTTGTCTTAGAAGCGTATCTGAGTAATTATGGGCACATATATCACAGATGCCGCAATTCGCCGAGTACAAAAGTACGTTTTCGGTAAATTTACTTCTTGCTTGGCATGTCGTACCGTCATCATGCGGCACCCACTGCAAACCTCCCTCGCAATGCACGACGCTGGCCCTGCAGATGGCGTCATAATGCGAGCACAAATGCTTTCGCATTACCGCGCATAGGTTGTCTCGAGGGCTTCCTTGAATTTTTTTGCACGTTGTCCCTCTTTATCTTTGGCGCTTCTATTCCTTCCCTTTTGAGATGCAGCAGATCATGGGCTTCCTAATCGGCTTTCTTTGATGAATAAGATCGTCACCTCCGCACAGATCCGCCGCAGTTTCGGTCCATTGGTGATATTGTAACGTCATATTAACCACGTAATAAATTCTGCTAATTGTGCTCTAGGTTATTTACGCCGTAACCTTTCACTCGCTCCTCCCCTTATTAAACAGCTTGCTTTTCAAACCTTTGTGCTACCCAAGCTTGAGTATGCAACGCTATTTTTGATCCGCACCACAATAACCTTACTAACGCCCTCGAACTGGTTCAGAACCGCGCAACACGATTCATTCTATCTAGTTATTCCTACCACTCAAGCATCTCAGCACTAAAAGCTCGAATCAACTTACCCCCCCCCCCCCCCCCCCCCTAGCCTCGCGCCGTAGGATAGCACATCTTAACCTTTTTCATAAATTTTTCCATTCTTTGCCTTTTGATAACCCCTACATAAAAAGAGCCCACCGCATCGCCCGGTCCAGCCACAGTAATGCAGTGTATCCCCTACAAGCCCATACTGTGACATTTCAGCAGTCATTTTTTCAGCGTACCGCACGAGACTGGAATGACCTGCCCACCGAAGTTGCCATTATCATCAACCCACTAGAATTCAAGCGGAGCATCGCCAACCTTTCATCTTAACATTTTTTACCATTGTTTGCCAGATACCGTCCACTCCCTCATGTAATGTCTCAACCGAGACCTTTGAGGAAATAAATAAATAAATAAGTATGAAGGTGCAGCGGCTGCTGAGCGCCTTTGTCCTGCTGAAGTAGAGATTCGGTGTTAAGAGGTGACGTAATGGCGCAGAACGTAATAAACATGCAATTAACATTTTGCAAACTCAAGTGGAAGCGCGAAACATTTCTAGAATTGTAACCTCGTCATCCAGTAATGCCGGCATGACACCGCCACCGACGGTAACGCAAGTTATTACCGTGGCGTTACGCAAATGACCACAGTTTCTTGAGCTGATGTTTGCCGTCAGTCACGTGAAGGTGGTTAATAATCAAGACTCTCGTCAAAATTGTTGATTTTAGGTTTAACAGATTAAACATGTCTTCACAACGCGCTTTGGATTTTAGTGTTATGGTGGTTTAACGTCCCAAAGCGAATTAGGCTATGAAATACGCGTACCGAAGGGCTGCGGAAATATCGACCACCTGGGGTTTTTTAATCTGCACTGACATCGCACGGTACACGGGCCTCTAGAATTTCGCCTCCATCGAAAATCGACTGCCGCGGCCGGAATCGAACTCTCGTCTTCATCACCTTTTGTCCTCTAGTGTGGTAGTTTCTAGTGTCACGACTTCTTTGATTTTTTTCTGCGCACAAGACGAGGACATTGTGATATGCAAAACGGTTTAGCCTCACCTTGGCTTGGATTTTTTTTTATGCCGGGGTAGAATTAGGTCTTAAAGATCACGCCCCTTAAGCATCGCATTGAAAATAAGAGTACGCCAGAGCGGCACTAAACCCATCAAGCGTAGCAGTGCTTCAAATTTCTTTCTGGATGGTGGTATTACGCTGCAAATGTAACAAAAAAGATCAATAATTAGACCTTTCAAAATATAGCTTGAAGCTCCACTAATTCAATTGAACGCGAGCCATGTGATGGGAGGAGCTCTTTGGTATTATTTTGTTTTCTGTTGAGACATAGATAGTTGGGTTGAAAAAAGAATGTTTCATACGCTGCGAAGGTAAGGCGGCCGTTCGATTCATCCATTTGCGCAGAATTCAAATAGCGAAAGACGATGCCACCTGTAATTTTCGGCGGAAGTAGCTGGTCTCCCACATCACCCGTTTCTAAATATCTGTAAAGCTCGTGGCTGGTCTGAGCGAATCTCAAACAATGAACATAACGGAAGATCGGCACGACGGAACTTTAGAATTGCCGGAGATTGGCGTTTCATAGAGGAGAAAAGATAACGAAAAGTGTGCCAAAGTGGTAAAATGTCAAGAGTGAAATGAAGAGCAAATGACGGCCATTCCCGCGGTGCCATTTCGAATTCGGCCGGCAGCCTTTTATTCGTCGAGGCGAGATGCCTGCGGCCATTTCTACGTCCCGTTAGAGATGGAACTTGCGCTGCTTTCTTTTGATACGCTTGTCGTCTTTCTCACAAAGAAATCAGAATACTTCCACGGCCCTGTGGCGTTATAATAATAATGAAAAGGTCAAATTTTTTAACGCCGTAGTCGCGAGGGTCTCGTGTCGTAGAAAAGCCGGCGTCGGCGTCGCCTTCATTGGCCGTGAGCAAAAAATTTGCGAAAAATTCATAGAGAAGCAACGTAGGTGGCAAGTGGACCACCCAAGTCACGTGACCTTGTGATGTCAGTACAACCTGCCCACCGGGGCAGGGAGCAGTTAAATTAATGATTGGTCGCGGGAGGTTACGCGGTTAGAGCAACCTGGGTCTCACAAGGACCGCTGGCGACAGCACTAGAAATCGCAGGGTAATGGCGCATAGCTTAACCGCTGCACCACTACGTCAAGAGTGGTGTGAGAACCACCAGAGACTCCCTCAGGAGACACCGTACTGCCTAGAAAGAAATTTCTCCGCCCCTCCACGCGTGCTTTAATTCCACCGCGTGGATCCAACCTTCCTGGTGATTTAACTCGTGAGGAGGTGGCGTTGAGGAGAATCCGAGTGGATGCTGCGCTGACACCTGCGGTAAACGCCTTCTGGTCATCACAGACCCCGCGTCTGAACTGCCCCTTCTGCCCCCCTTCTGCTACACAGGCGACATTAGCTCACTTCATGCTAATTGGCCCCGAACTTCGGGCGGCATGCAAGCGACACCTCGGCATATGGAATTTCCACCCCAGCCGACCACCAGACACTCGAATCTGGGCCCATGAGCCCCGATACCGGGCCTTGTTGGCATTTGTAGCCGACACCGGCCAGAACAATGTAGCTCTCTTATGCCGAAGGGCATATTTGCGCAATAAAAGAAACTCCAAGAGATCTATGTGTTTAAATTAGAGAATGACCATTTTCTCTTACAAATGCATTTAACTATTAACGCTAGCGCGCCATTCCTTTAAGGTTTGGCTTAAGTTTTCCGTCTAGTTTTTTCATTGAATTGAACGTGCTTCTCCTGCTGCCCGCATTCCAATAATAGAAGAAAAAAACAGAAAACATCTGCTGTCACTCTGCAATAAGTGTACGAGGCTAGTGTGGAGCAATGTGCTTCGGACTAAACAAACAAAAAGAGCTCTTTGATTATAGTATTTACCTATGGAAGAAGTAAAAGAGAGGATTACTTTTAAGCGCAGCGAGAGAAAACTAACGCACCCGTGGCATGCGAACTGCAAGCGGCTTATTATGCTGACGTTAGTTAAATTCGAAATTACACGTCAACATCAGTGGCACCAGTTTGCGGTATTGTGCAGTTGAGCATTCTCTTTTCCAGCAAACAGTAGCAATCTGACGAATCTGAAAGGCTCCAAAACAGGAGGTATTTAGAGCGATGGCACGTCAGCTTAAGCCTTAAAGCTGCCTATTTTTATTTTTATTTTTAAATAATTTACCTTCCGCTGCTACGGAGGCTTCAGTCTATTTTTTTGGTCAGTATCCTGATTCGACGGCACACGTACGTACTTTGGTCTGTATGTTGAACATTTTAGGTCTCTCCACCTGGCAAAAGTTATGCACGTTTTTGTTTTTCGTGCAGTTATCTGCTGGTATATTGTCACTCGTTGCTTTTAAATTTCTTCGAAGCATAGTAGTATTATACAAAGCAGCGTATGGTACTTTTTAAAGGGCGCTCTTGCTTCTGCTACGATAATAACTGAACAGTTGTATTAGGGAAACAATCTTCATCATCAGGCTCGGAAAAAACGTGGAAATCTGACAGTGACGTAGCCAAGCAAAAAAGTTCCCAAAGGTAAAACCTTGCGCAAACAGTAGAAGAAGAAGGAGACGGTACAACAGGACAGAGCGCAAACTTCCAACTGGTTTATTTAGGAAACTGTACCTACATATATAGACAGGTGAAATCATATCAGAGTGATCAGGCGTAAACACGTGTGCACACAACCAGCGAAGATCCACTACCAAGCAGGGCAAAGCTAATAAAATCTCATCATGTTATCACTGAGGCCAAAAGATGCTAGCTGTAAGAAGGCTGAAAGAAGTATGCAGGGTAATACCAGCAACGCAGACAGAAACACACACATACACATGCACGACTGCGCGCGCGCAAACAACACATGCACATACACACACACACACACACACACACACAAATAGACAAGCACACGTAACCTTGTAACAACACATATCTTTGGCAAAGCCAAGTCAGACCTAAAAACAAAGTAAAACAGGCAGTCACAAACTAAAACCGATAAAACAGCCAACATGCTAAACCTGAGTGAATAAAATCAATTATCTAGGCAAAAGCCGCGTCACTCATAAAAACCCAACAACAAAAAATCAACAACAAAAACAAGACGTATAGAATTCTAAGCAAAAGCCGCGTCAGTTATAAAAATCAACAACAGACAAGAAGGTATGTAACAGCAAGTAGCCCAACAAATCACACATGTCCTAAAAAGGCTAGCTCCTTATCAAGGAGTGTTAAAGAGGTGGAACTAATACATTTTTCACCATTTTTCATTATTAAAAAGGCCTCAGTGATCTCTCTCTGCATTTTGGTTTTGCTACGTGCGAGAATTATAGTGCCCTCATACACAGGTTTGCATTTATGGCAGACAATATGGTCATAAATGCAAACCTGTGTATGAGGGCACTATAATTCTCGCACGTAGCAAAACCAAAATGCAGAGAGAGATCACTGAGGCCTTTTTAATAATGAAAAATGGTGAAAAATGTATTAGTTCCACCTCTTTAACACTCCTTGATAAGGAGCTAGCCTTTTTAGGACATGTGTGATTTGTTGGGCTACTTGCTGTTACATACCTTCTTGTCTGTTGTTGATTTTTATAACTGACGCGGCTTTTGCTTAGAATTCTATACGTCTTGTTTTTGTTGTTGATTTTTTGTTGTTGGGTTTTTATGAGTGACGCGGCTTTTGCCTAGATAATTGATTTTATTCACTCAGGTTTAGCATGTTGGCTGTTTTATCGGTTTTAGTTTGTGACTGCCTGTTTTACTTTGTTTTTAGGTCTGACTTGGCTTTGCCAAAGATATGTGTTGTTACAAGGTTACGTGTGCTTGTCTATTTGTGTGTGTGTGTGTGTGTGTGTGTGTATGTGCATGTGTTGTTTGCGCGCGCGCAGTCGTGCATGTGTATGTGTGTGTTTCTGTCTGCGTTGCTGGTATTACCCTGCATACTTCTTTCAGCCTTCTTACAGCTAGCATCTTTTGGCCTCAGTGATAACATGATGAGATTTTATTAGCTTTTCCCTGCTTGGTAGTGGATCTTCGCTGGTTGTGTGCACACGTGTTTACGCCTGATCACTCTGATATGATTTCACCTGTCTATATATGTAGGTACAGTTTCCTAAATAAACCAGTT
This sequence comes from Amblyomma mixtum, assembly GCF_055824585.1. Taxonomy (NCBI): domain Eukaryota; kingdom Metazoa; phylum Arthropoda; class Arachnida; order Ixodida; family Ixodidae; genus Amblyomma; species Amblyomma mixtum. The sequence continues at coordinate 18,606,794 of NC_143016.1, forward strand.
GGAAGTTTGCGCTCTGTCCTGTTGTACCGTCTCCTTCTTCTTCTACTGTTTGCGCAAGGTTTTACCTTTGGAAATTATGAACCAACTCGCCCAGAAGAAAGTACTTATTCAAGCAAAAAAGGCAGAAAAGGGTTATCACGACATTTTTGTCCAAGTTTGCTTCCTATCATTTGGGTGACAACTTTGAACAGCCATTTAGTGGAGGTTCTGCTCCTAACAGATGCACCAGGGATAAATTCTCTGTAATCTCTTTCCTTTCCACCAACTATCGTCCATCGAAGCGCCGGTACTACAGACTTGTTCAGCAGGCAGGAAGACGTATTTTTTTTAACTGCTCTTAAGTTCCGGGAGTTGTAGTAGAAGATGCATTGCCTGCAGGAGACTGTAACCGCTTGTCATCCTTTTTATACAAGGGTACAGCGGGTTCACAAAAGGTTAGTCAGAGGTGCAGAAATGCATTGCCTTAACAGAGGGAGAAACAGCTTTATTGCGACGTACCGGTAAGCGCAGCATCCTTAGAGATGCATATCACCGTCATACCGCATGCAGCTTACCAGACAGGTGAACATTCATTGCGCCGAACAACACACGAGCTAACTTACACTATGTATTTTATTGGCTTAGCATTACTTCTTAAAGGGAAAATTTTGAAGTAAGGAGGGGCGTTAACAATACTTTTCATCATCATCTGCTGAGTCCTGCAGCACCCTTTCTCCTTTCTACATATTTCGATTAAAATGTTGTGGGCGGGTAATGAAATGCTCTGTGTGAGTTAGCGCCTGTGTCCTGCGTTTCCTCTCCTTTTGCCAAATTAGTCTTTTTCTGCTATGAATGTTGCCATGATTTACGCACTAAGCCGACCAAGATCCAACAAGTTAGGAAAATGTCCAAGGACACAGAAGCCGTAACGCTGAGGAGATGCACCGCTTGAAAACCGGTTTGCAGTGCTTGTATGATGCGTCGACAGCACCCTCGTCCTTGCACCGGCCATCCACCCGAAAGGATCGTTGTTCTTCTACAGGCAGTTCCACTGAAATACTGCACAAATTACCAAATTGAACAAGAAAAATGAGTACTAAGTGAAAAGTTGTGACCTAGTCGTTTGAGCATCTGCCTCGCATGCGGCATGTACGGGGTTCGATCCCCAGGGCCACCGGGCAACCACCGGGGATAGAATGGGTACAAGCGTTCCCCTGCCTAGTGCTCAGCTTCTTTAGGATGAAATGCTTGGGAAATGTGTCTTTGACCCCACCTTGAGTAGAAGAAAAAGAACATTGTGCTATGGCGCTCTTTGGCCACAGATTCCCTTGGGCCATAAAAATTTATCATCAACATCAACCATACTATGCATCGTTGCGGCTTGACTTCTGAGTGAAGCGCATACGTTACTTTTGAAGGGTGCGGTCAGTTTCGTTCATCTCCAACGTTAATGCCAAATCACCATGAAGGGACCAAGAGGCAGACGCTAATGGCGACCCGCATGGCCTGATGTCTTGCAGTTTCGTTTGTGCGACAGAGTGTCGGTTGAGTGTTTGTGCAACTGCCCATTACAGCATAGGCATTTCAGTAAACACTTGCGTCGAATGGACGTCATTAGGCCTGCAGAGAAGAACCGGTGACGTTAAGCGGCCATAAGGGCCCACAGCCTAATTACAAAGCGCTCGTGTTTATCTCGTCCCATAAGAGCGCACATGTCTGCGTAGAGAGTTCTTCGCATGCTATGTTTACCTCTAACATACTGCAACAAAAGAGCTTTCCCTTACTGAAAAGCATCCATGTGTTATTTTAAATGACAATTCATAATACTGCGCCAATCCCCAGCCTTACATGCTGCTTCAACACAGGTGGGAGGCTTGTTTTGTTTCCAACGGGAAGACTTTACGTTAGCAGCAGAGCCCACGTTTCGGAGGTATTTGTTGTTATGGAGATTGCGAACGCTGCGAAAACGTGCGAGAGGAGATTCCAAAACACCACCATCAGACTGAATGAACGGGTGCGAGAGTAGAAACACATAGGAAGGGCCAGGAGCTACTTATCTCCCCAGGTTCTCATAAAAAAGGGATGGGATCACGCAAATCGCAGTATATCATTTAAAACACATTTTCAGATAACTGAGGCACGAAATGGAAAGTCAAGCAGAAATACACGGGTCCCATTAAGGACCCAGGGATGATCCTGCTGGAGTGTGTTTAATAAAACATCAGCAAAAAAGAACCAATCCACTTTATTACCATAAAAGGTTACTCCGGAACCAATGATTTTCGACAGAAATTAGAAAACGACTGTTGCTGATAGATAAATAACCTTCCAAATAACTCTCATTCTTTGTTTTCTCTTTTTTGTCCCTCTACGCTATATAAAACAGATCCTTTCCATCAAAGCTGTCCGCAATCCGACTCTCCTCTGCTCCGTGTTATCCGAGCAGAAGAGCAAGCCCCTCTCACTTTTGATGGCATCCGCTACTCAATCTTCTCAGCGTCTGCTCAAAGCGCGTGGCAGCGTGCTCGGTTAGTCGAAGGCTCCGGACGTCCTCCACTCGTCAGGGCCAGCCACATCTCCTCGGCTACGGGGTCGAGGCCGCTGCCACTAATATGTTGAGTTTCTCATCACGGCAGTCTGATCGTTTTCCTGCACACATATTTGCCTGTATTAATGCCCTTTTTCTGCCACCGGATATCGCACACGTAGTTACAAATGCGCACTAATGTTCCAGGATTGTCGATGCGTCCAATGCCACATAGAGTTACGCTTGTCCACCATGTCCTTTGACTATGAAGTAATTACTCACCTCAAATCCAGGTATTTTGTAAAATATGAAGGACACCAGATCTGCTCGATATGAATTTTTGAGCGCTCAGTTTTCCACGGAGGCGAGGGGAAGCAAATTCCTTAAGTACCCACAGCTTATATAGGGGCAGCCGTCCCATACAACAGTTCCTTGCTTGCTTTGCTTATCGCATGAAACACGCAGTCATTACCTCAGAAAATCAGCAATAGGATAACATGTTTTTTTCTGTAGAGGCTGTTGAATTATTCAGCGCACCCACGTCGCAGCACCTGTGGGCTCACCTGTTGCGCCTCATTTTTGAAACACAATTTTATTGATTCTCTGGGTGCTCGTTTCGAGGTTTGTGATGTCACAAAATCACTGACCGAATTACTTTCATTCGATTTCAAATACAAGCTGAAAAACTCAGAAGTTCTCTAGAACTGAAGCCTGTTTCTTTGCATTCTAAAGTTTTTGACTGATCACCGTCAGCCTGGATACGCCCACTAAAGGACAGAGGCCTGTCCAATGTCTCTTCAATAAACCCTGACATAGGTAATGACAATTGAGTACGTGATGACCATTAAAACAGATTCATGGAAGGTCATATTTTTGCCTGCATTAGGACGCACATAATGAAGTGCAGTTGAAGTATGCATACGAAGAATATATTCAGCAAACGATTTTATCTTTCACCTCAACTTTCGTCGAGCTCCAGAGAATTTGTTACGTTATCTGCTAACTGACATAATATGAAGTGGTATGCAGGGTGTTTCACCTGAGATTTTGCACCACTTTTAAAAAAAAGCTCGTTTAGTTAGATAAGCGCTTTTTTCGCCACAGCATGTCTGCGGTTCAGTACATCAGATTACAGCTAAGAGGTGCTAACTAGCAGCCTGGTTAGCTTATACTGAATAGCTAACGACGTTACTATTACCGTTAGGGACTTTATTCATTAAGAGGCGTGCAGCCCACCGTAAGTAATATTCATATCAGTTTTTATAATTTCGAAAGCACGGTTACCCTCGGCACTGTGGCCCAAGAAATTCTGGCTTCATCGCGCCAAAATGCATGCGCATTCGAAAATCTTCCAGGCAAAGCAACCTCTCCGATGAACGTAACTCACCGAAGTAGCTAAGCTTTGTTGCACCACAACACCGCTGGTAACCGCGTTTTGAAATTAGAAAAAATGACATGGATATCACTTACGGTGTGCTAAACGCCTCTCAATGATCAAGGAGCCTGACGGTAGCAGTCAAAATTTAACTATTCAATATTAGTTTACCAGCGCGCTCGAGAGCACATCTTAGCATTGTCAGTGCTGTACTACACCGCTGACAATGCTATTTCAAAAGAAACGCTCTTCAAACCCTGAAATTCTAATATCAAAATAGTTTAGTCTTAAGTGAAATATCCTGTATCGCAAAAAAAAAAAATGCGAGGAAGCATAAACACACCCTTCGAACGCGACTCCTCGCATTTAAACTTCGAGGATTCTCTAACCAAGGGATCATCCGAGTTTGAGCAGGATTGGGGGGTTGGGGGGTGAGGGGAAGGGGGGGGGGGGTGTGCTTGAAGTTGGAAGTCATCACCGCTGGCTGCCCCATATCGTGCGTGTACGAAAGCACTCGAAGTTGTGTACAGAAACACACCAGCAGCTGCCGTAGCTATTTGGTCTACAAGAGCGGAGTTTCTTGAAGGGCCTACAGGTCCATGCTAAGAAATGACCGGAGATTTTCGCAAAAGCCCATTTCAGTAAACTCAGCCACAGTCATTCCTGCCAGCAGTGGTTTTGACCAATACCCCAAACCGGTACGTTGAGAGTGGTGAGGGGACGTAAAAAAACAAGGTCATTTTTTTCCAGACTGCTACATATGATAGACGCAAGTGCGTTTGAGGCACCTAGAGCTTCGACCCGACATGCGCGATTTTTCGAACTGGGTCTTTTTTCTTTTTCGCTATAATGCCGCTGGCAGTTCTACCTACCAAGCGCAGTTTCCTTATTTAGTTGCTTCATTGGTCCAGGATTTCTCTTTTGGTGTGGGCCATAGTTCCGCGAAATTTCTTGTTTCAACCGCATTTGCTAGCGGAATGAGTTCGACAAACCAGAACTTGAGTACAGATGCCAAGAAGTTTCTTTTTTTTTCACTCTTTTAGTGACGCGTCCGCATTCTAATGTTACTGAAGGCTTTTTACTTTGATATGCTACGGTATATTTCACGCCCTGATGCTGCAAATGGGTTATGAAGGGCGCTCCAGGGAAGAGCTCTGGATTAACTCGACCACCCGGGGCTCTTTACCGCGCACTGACATCGCACAGTACACGATCGATGCTTAGATTTCGCTTGCATCAAAATGCGTCCGCAAAGGGCGATATTCCATTCCGCGAACTTGGGTTCAACTGCTGATCGCCGAATCAACTGAGTCAGCGAGGGGGCTTTTTTTTAACTTCTGCTCTTGATGCACTCATAGAGACGAATATATGTATGTCGCATATAAGTTGTGTAATCATTAGGTAACCAAAAATACCTGCACAAATAGGATATATCTCGACTTGTCTGAGGCGCAGTGCGCATCAGTCTTGAGTAGAGTCTTGAGTACAGCAGAGTAGAGCAGTCTTGGGTACAACTTATCAAGCCAGTGCTTCAACACAAAACTTTATAAAACATATGAAACCAGTGCTTCAACATGAGTGTGCGACTCAGGTAGGAACAAGAGTCTTGCTTTATAGCAAGACTCTTGAGCAGGGCTTGAGCTTGAGCACGCGAACAAAGTGAATTGCTGAGGGCGAAACGTGCGTGTCTACAGAAGAAACCCTGGCAGCTCAGCAAACGCATATGATAAATGCTGTGCAACCTGTTCAAGTGGAACAAAAAGATGAACAAAAATATAAGCACACACGTAGTAGGTGTCGTTTCACATACCGTTAGACATACCCAGCAATTGTGCACATAATCATTTTTGAAAGGAAAGGAGTTTATGAACGTAATCTTTTAATTATTGCAAGATTTCATTACAGCCACGAATATATCAGCAGATCTCCCGTCGACAGGTTTCATTTTTTGCTATTAATGTTTTTTACTATCGTCAAAAGCGTCCCCCATTGGTTTATTACGGCAGTCAATTGCTTCATGCGAGCGATGGAAAAAATTTAAAAAAAAGATGTTGCTACTTCTCAGAAGAATGTACTATTAACTTCAGTATTTCCATAACAGTACCTTACAATTTTCTAGTATTTAAAATTTGTGTTCACAAATATTGGACATGATTAAGTTTGGTGCGGGAGTTCTGAAACCCTGAACCGACTGCCCAACGACGTTGTTCTTTCTGTTAGGAGAGTAGGCCACGACTCTTACTCGTTCAGAGGTATGACAACAAAGGAAAAGGGCAAAGTTATCGAAGATTTCATAACAAGCATGTTCTTGCCTGACAGTACGTGCGCGATTTTTCTGTGAGCTTCAATTGAAGCAATGAAAGAAATGAGGAGCATCCATTACCGCAGGATATATGTTCTTGCCTCCTCCACTTCGTGCTCTGTAAGGCGCACAACGTGCCCGGGACTCAGAGTAGGAGACTGGCCTCTTTGCAGTGGAAATAAACCTTGCGTGCCTTGGACGCAAGGTTTATTGCACGCAATCGATACTGTCCCTGAGAATGAAAATTAATGGCACTGGCTACTTGTACTATCCTAATTATTCGAGAAAGAACAAGACAGCACTACTTTTATTCTTTTGCACGCTCGTTCGAAGATTTTGTTTAGTTTGTGTGTGTGTGTGGAGGGGGGGGGGGGAGGGTTCTTTTGTACCCTTCTGTGCTTTTAAGCAGAAAAAAATTATTTGCTCACAGACAGCGGACTTAAGCCTAGTGCGGCCATCCGACTGTTTAGCTAAGCGTGTTCAACATGACAGCAGCATTGGCGACTTCATTGTTCAGTGTGTAGGTTTTGTTCGTGTTCGGTACACCCTGTTTAGGAGTGCTGTGACGTTGAGAACTGCCTCTCCTGTCTTTCAAGACTATTGACACTATGGACAGAAATGCAGCATGTTTATTCAAAAAGCTGTGGCGGTGGCTACCCTCACCCGCACTGCAATGGCGTGATGGCCGCCATCTTCGCAGACAAGGCTGAGCTCATTGCACGCAGAGAAGGAGGTTATGTGGGAAACAAAAGGAAAACTTAGCAGCAGTTTGCAATTATGCATGAACAATTTTGCTAGTCAAATTTTGCACGGGGACTCTAAAAACCGCAGTTTCCAGAAACAATTTGGTATACAAAAGGCCCTTTGCTCGCTCCTTCAAAGCAGAAGAGAGTTCTGGCTAGTAATGTCTTTCCAGAGAAGTTTACGTTCTCTGTTCGTCATTGCTGTCCTGTTCGCCGCGCACTAGTCATGGAATAGCGTCATCAACTCGCAAAACAACTTACTTTGACGGCGTTGTTTCGAGTCACGTTGAAGGCCAATTGGCGGCTCTTGGGCCCAGGCTTCTTGAACGAATGCTCTATTCTTGGCTTGCGTTTATGCGACGTATTTGTTTTGTACCCAACAGCTGCAAGACGAGGCGCCAGTGATCTCCACAGTTTTTTGCGCGAAATATTTCGTAACTTTTTCCTGATTTGTGTACAAGCCCAGCAGCCGAACAGGTGGCTTGTTGACTGAGCGGAACACGGACGTGGACATAGGCGATTATTTATGCTTTTATAAACCATAAAAATGAGTTTAGTGGTTTCCTTCTCAAGCTTAAGATAGCTGCGACTGTCACAAATCTTCACAATTAATTTCGTTAAGGTGTTTAAAAAGGCTTTTGACAATAGTGAAAAACGAACACACAGAAAGATTCTGGCAAACTATGGTTCATCACTGCTTATACCTATTGAAAATTTTTGCGACTTTCTATCGAAATATCCCCTCCGCCCTTGTGAAGAGCCAGCACTCTTCGTATTCTCTACAGCGGCTCTAAAAAGGTGTCCACTCGCCGCAGTGCGAGCGATTGCATTTTTTCCTTTTATCGGCTTTCTTTTTCAGGTCTGAAAGTGGAGCCACGAACTCGTTTTCTGGGTAGCGCCATTCGTAAAGATTGTTTTCTATGTAATATCATCGCTTCGCAGGAGGCCAGAGTACAAAGTATGCCTCCGTTGGAACGGAGAGCTCTGCAAATGTGCTCGTTGGCCGAGTCTGTTCGCTGCCTTCTTGCGTTGAATAACGCTCGACCGACTGACGAAACCTCCCGAGAAGCCAACGATCGATAGAGGCTGGGACTCTCGTTAACGACCGCAATAAAAGGAAGTGCGCGTGCTACTTCGACTCGCTGCCACCGGAGTTGATATAAATGCAGAGCTAGGGCTACTGCATTCATTTGATTCCTCTCTTTCCTTCCGATCCCGAACTGCGCCTACGCTATTCACTTGGCCGTATCGATAACATCAGATCTTAGCTTGGCAACGCACGTTCGAAACATCACAAAAAAACTACGAACAAACTGTTTTTTCTCAAACGTATGCTGCGTCATTCTGCTCCCTGCACTAAGCAACTCGCATATGTCACTCTTTTTCGTTCAGTTCTTGAATAGGCCAACATAGCTTGGTTTCCGTACGTGAAAAACAATGTGACCTTGTTAGAAAGCGTGCAGCGCAAGGCTGTTCGTTTCATATTCAAAGGATACAGCCGCACCGATTCCCCAACTGAACTACTGCTTCGCGCCGGCCTTCCGACGCTGACTAACCGAGCCAAGGTACACCGCTTGAAGTTCCTATTTGAACTGCTTCACAATTCCTTTAAGATTGATCCCTTAGCCTTTGTTAGTATCAACCGTTCTAGAAACACACGCCGCAAACACGCTCTCTCGCTTCAGGAATTCTCGTGTAAAAACAACTGCTTTCTCTACTCCTTTTTTCCTCTCGCAGTGCTCGAGTGGAACAATCTTGACATAGTAATTGCACAACAGAGCTCGCCTGAAAAGTTTACCCAGCTTGTAGAGGAGGCGCTATTGTGGCCAAACGCAGAGTAAATCTATTGTATGATATCTGTGTCGTTATTATATTGATCATTTTGCTTTCATTGTTTGGTGCTGCATTTCTTGCATGTATTTTATGATCCTGACTTTACAAATTGTGTACTTACCATTGTTATGTACGTATTTTCAAACACAGTAAGTTTTCTGTGTTGCCTCTTGAATTCCTTCTACATATCCTTTGACATGTCCTGCAGTAATGTGACCTGTCGATTGGGCCGCTCTCTTGTAAATTTTTTTTTTCTTGTACCCACCCCTGTTACTATCCCTCTGGGGATTGACAGTATAAATAAATAAATAAATAAATAAATAAATAAATAAATAAATAAATAAAAAAATAAAAAATAAATAAATAAATAAATAAATAAATAAATAAATAAATACGCGCTGAAGTCGCGCAGTGAGTACGCATCCGTTGATTCAAATTCTGATGTCTCCAAACTTCATTTCTTTTTTTGTTAAAAAAGAAAGGTGGCGCTGAGGATTTTTTTACTACTGGAGGTGATAAGAGTCGCCCTTCCTCTTGCGGTTTGGTCCGAAAAGAACGTTTCAGTTGTAAATAAAGAGAAAAACGCTTTCGTACTGCTAGTGGTAAATATTTTTGCTTTCTGAGCCGTCGATTTCATCTGCACCTGTATATAGGACAGGGCAAAGCTCAGCACCTGCAGCTGCGACTCCTCGTAACGACCGTGTGAATTATCTTTTGATTTGCAGTGCAAGAACACAAACCTAGACAAAGTTTGAGCTAAAGGTTTTATCTTTACGCTTTCTGCGAAATCCATGTTCCTCTACAAAGGAGCTAGAGTTTGTTTAATATCATGTGAAAATAGAACAGGGATGTGAGCATCACTTATCCAAACTCATCCATCACTGTTTGACTGCTCTTGTTCCTGTTTTATTTTTACGACGAAAAGGAAAAATATTTGGAACGAGGAGGAACAGAAAGAGGACTGGGAGAAGGCGGAAAAAGAATTTTTAGAGGAATAATTGTTTTTGTTCTCAGCACTGTTATTTTCGCTATTATTCCAGTGGCTTGAACTCTGCGCCCTTTTCACATCTACCTACTCTTCCGCAACAAATTTTTCGCGTTTAATCGAAGGCAAGACTAAGACGGAGATGGCAAGTGAGGGAAACTTTTTCTGAGCTTTCATGCCACATTAATCGCACTAGCGACCGAGCATGTAATGTAGAGTAAGGAAGACAAAAGAATTTATGAAAGAAGGAAATTTTCTTTTTGTCTGTTGTATTTGGTCTTGATTTAAGGCTACAGAAAATTAATGTCACAAAAAATACGGGTTCTCTGTTTTCAGAAGGCAAGCCAGTCGGGTCGTGTCTGCCGTGCGTGCGAATTCTTAAAAAAGGGTGTACGGTTCAGGAGACCTGACTTCCCCAAGCAGCATACCGATAGTTTAGACTGAACAGATGGTTCGAGCTTGCAGCGGGTGCAAACGGACATGGTAGCATTTGCAGGTTGAGTATGCATGTGTCATATTTTGTGGACTATAGTCCGCAATCGATGTATACACCGCAGAGGCAAATTTCTTCTTAAAATAAAATATTGATGCATATAGATAGTCTGCACCTGATGTATACTCCACAGGGAAGAATTTCAGCTCAAAATAAGTTTTTTTAAGTTGTACCCATACGTTCCATGGAGGAAGCCCAAATTGCCTTCAGATGTAACTTATAACATCTCTTTTAATATCCACAAAAATAACATCCCTAAAAATGGAAGCCGAGCTCATGGCTACTTATGTTCAATTTTTCTCAAACTTCGTTGCAGCTTAAACTAATATTAAGTCAGCCTCTTGTATGTCCAAAGCTGGAATCAGCAATTTGAGAGCCAGCTAAACATACCTTCTCTAAACAAGCGCTTCATCCTCTGTGTTCGTCCCTTTTCCGTGTTTTTTTAGCGTTCACCAATTCTTTCAAGTATGTATTTCCAACTAGCCCCAGCAGTAGCTCTTTCGCTTTATAGTGTTTCTAACTAAATTTAACCTCAATCTAACCCTATTTACAGACCCGAAGAAAAATTTGTCTGTCGTAAAATACTCTTTCATGATCCGTCCCTGAAACGCGAACATATAGCTGAACCCTTATGCTTATCACTCCACATAAATCACCGCCATAAATTTTTCTTTCCATGCTGTCGAATCAATATAAGATTCCTTTTTACCAAAGACAAGCAGAGAGTGGAACCGCCTTCGCCTATCTATCACATTCATCGAAGGAACCTTATTATTTAGAGCAAATTTCAGGGGGCTTTTATTGTAACTTTATATGAATTTATTGTTCGTGAGGTGGCTCCTTCTTTCGCCTTTTCAGTTTTTTTTAATGTTTTTGCATTTTTATATTTTTTGTTTCTTTTCATTTTTGAGTTGTTACATAGTTAAATTTGACGGCCAATGCCTCTCAATTGGCGTCAGCTCAATTAAAGAGCTGCGTGATAAATCTATTATAATAGCAGGACGACTGCTTCAAGAATTTTCCTCCGAGTGATCATCAGACGAGGCAGATGACTCTGGGGCTCCTCGATGCTTCCAGACTCGAAGCATAAAAGGGAGCCACTAGATGAAAAACGTCCCTTTCCTGCTCCCTCCCGCTCAATCTATTGGCTCCAGGATGCATTTTGTTCAATCAAAGCGCCAGCTTTGGGAGTGGTCATCAGCGATGATTTACAAACTAAAGTAGCGGTGACTGCGACGTTGATTTGCATGAGGGATATCGATAATAATAGATCAAGATGGATAAGATGGTTGCTATAATAGAAGAGCCACCATTCACTGAGGCTCGAAACGTGCACTTCAGCTAATAAAATCTGGCTTGCATTCATTCATCGAAGAGATTATTATTATAAGTTACTTAAAATGTAATCTTTAGACACCGATAAATTTAATCTTCACACTGTGATTTAGTTTTTAGACAGTGACAGTGATTTCCACAAAAATATTAAAAACCTGTGAGTATTTTTTTTTCTTGCTTATTAGGAGGGGCCAAAGTGAGATACTTTAAAATTCTCTGCCAAAAAACTGCTGAATACAACCTTTATTCTTTATTCTCTTTATCTTAGTATACAGTGAAAAAAAAAAGGAGACAATGGAAAAGCCGTTCAAGCATCGCTTGAGTTGTCCTTGGCCCCACTTATTAGGCACTGGCAGCTGCGAGGACAGCGCAAAAACAGTGTTCTAGGGCGCAGCTAGCTCAGTCAGTATAAAGCAAAATAAACAGCAACAAAAATGGAGCCGTGGTAAGTATTAGAAACATTAAACTTATCAAAATAAACTACATCACACTGCACCAATTGACCCTATATCACATGGTACACAAAATAACACAGTAAAATTTACGGGAGTAACATGACGATGAGATCATATAGTTGCAGTTTATAAATGTCAACACCTTGATTTATATAGTCATTTAACATACGTGATAACAGATCATGCAGCATTAGTCGACCGTAGTTACTACGGCAGGTAGATATTTTCCAAAATGAGGCAGACATGATGGGGTTTACTGGTGCACTTATAACTCCCAAAGCCAATAAAATACAACTAATGACTTACAGATCATGTGAAGAAAGCCAACAGTCACTTCCACCAAAGAAAGCATAAAGAAGTGTTCTTTTTTTGTTTGTGGTGTTGATCATAAGGAATGTTGCGCACTGCGCTCTACCAACTGAGCTACGGCCGCGAGGTGTCCAACCTTCTAGATTCGAACGAATTCGTCTTCCTTCTAGCCTAACATTGTGAGTGTTCAGCGTCGTTACCCTCGACCATACCGCGAGTATCACGTGGAACGTGACGGAAAGGTGCGGGTACATCAGCAGTTCGAGAACCCTCTCATGCTACCTATGGCATGAAAGAGTGCTAGAACCAAACCTTCGTTAAGCCATTGAGCAGACACGGTTAGGCAAGTCACGGCTAGTCAAGAATTGCATGTTCAGAAAGCAAGGAGATATGACATGTGTGTGTTGTGTTGTGTTGGGTTTAATGGCACATAGGCAGCTAAGGGCACCATGTGCCAAACACAAGGTATAATAATTTCTGTGTGATTTAATAAAAATGTGAAAAGGTGATCAGTGGTGTAAAGGGACTAAAAATTTACCTATCTACTAATAACAGAGAAAAAGAGATTTAAGAATGGCTAAAGGTAAAAGCTTTAAAAAGGTCAGGTAGCCTCAGCGGCCATCCTTGGCTGGGCAAGGATGTCGAGGATCCCGACCAATCAAATAAAAGCCTCAGCCTTTTCTTCACGAGAGAGGAAGTGGCTGAGGGACATCATGAGAAGCTATGGGTCATGATTTATATTTTGTCGAGAAAACCTGCTTCAGTTAAAAACTTAAAAACATAAGATATGTCCACAATTGCATTATCGCCTATGAGTAGCGCTGGGTGAAAAGGAATGGTTTGCTTGTAAAACAGAGAAAAGCACTTTTTCCTTAGTTTTTCGAGTTTCGGACATGAAAAAAAAAATGTGGTTAACTGTAAGTTCACCTCCACATGTACAAACTGGTTTATCTTGTTTCGTGAGCAGAAAGTTGTGTGTAAGGTGCGTGTGACCTATACGGAGACAGCAGATAATAACTTCTTTAAAACTTTCTTGGTGTACACATGACTTCCATTCTCCTAAAACAGGTTTTACCAAATGTAGTTTATTGTTTATTTCACTATTCCAAGCAGATTGCCATTTTTGCCTTGCTTTAAGATTTACTAAGTTTATGCAGTCTCGATGCGGCACATTTACATTTTTTATTTGCTTGTCACGTGCTTGGGCAGCACATAAATCTGCTCTCTCGTTGCCTTTTATTCCCACATGGCTCGGGACCCAACAGAGTTTTATGTTTTGTCCTTAAGCTGTGGATGTTACTATGTTGTGTATGATGTCACCGAGTAGAGGAGTGATAGCATTTCGAGAGTGGAGAGCTGTAAGCACTCTTAAGGAGTCTGTGTAAATAATACTGTGTGTGAGGTTCTCGTTCACTATTTTTTCTATGGTAACACACACGGCGTAACATTCGGCAGTGAAAACAGATGCACACTGCGGAAGTATTACTGTTTCCTCCCAATTCCCTCGTACTACCGCGCTTCCTACATAAACATCTGTTTTTGAACCATCAGTATAAAATTCTGAAAAGCTACTCTATTTTTCTTTCAGTGCAAGAAACTCTTGTATGATATGTTGTTGTGGAGTTTTCTTTTTACGGGACTTTGTAAGGATATGACATGTGGGTATACTTTTACGACCACCCGCAGATGCATTTTTTTTTAATTAGTTGTTAAGAGGGGAACTGCATGCATAGTTTATGATTTCTGTTCAAGAAGTTAGAACAGGAAGCATTAAGGACGGCAGTTGAATGCATTAGGTGTTAAAATTTATAGCAGCACACTCTCTGCGTCCCACAAGCACTGCCGCCGGCTGCGGTAATGCAGGGGCCGGGCAGCCGGTTTGCTTTTTCTGTCCCTGTCACGCAACAGTGCCCCGTAGTTGTGCATGGGCCGTGTTCACTTGCAGCTGAGACATTTTTCAGAGTCGCGGGTGGCGCTCTCGACGTGAGTATCGTCCGCGGTGATGTTGCAATGCACTTTGAGATTCAGGCGAGTAACGAGGAGCGTCATCAAGCAGTGCCGCGCTACGAAGCTTCTGTGTTTTGTTCTGCTGTGGTATACCCTTCTTTCAATGTAGTGGAACAAGAGGGACAAGCTGTGCAGTATTCTGAATCTTTGCACGGCTAGAGCACTGGAAAGCTTGATATTACGAATTCTTTGAAAACAATTTTAACGGCTCGTTTACTTTACAAACGGCAATGCATAAGACAATAAAAGTATGAAAATTCGAAACAACGCCCTTCTTAATGACTTCAGGCATTAAACAGATGCAAGCAGATTAACGTGCAGTTTTAACTACCCCAAAATTTCCAATCTGCCAATTTTCAGCGAAAAGTCGCCGGTTCGTATAGCTGTTAATTATAGGTGGATAATTCCTGCCGAAGGTGCATTATTTATTTGTTTTTGTTTTTGTCTTCTTGGACAAACAGTTGCTTTTAATTTTCATTCCCGCGGCTGCACGAACAATGGAGGCGGTCACCAACTAAAAAATTAATATAACCTGGTTGTTACTTCTTAGCAACACCTAGAGACAAACCGGCAGTACCTGTAATTCGAATGGGCGCAGGCTGATTTGTTAGAAAAGGCATATTTTTCTCATATTTATGTAGTGAGCACATCTTCAAGTCTAATAACTTTGCCGTGACAAAGAACGCAGCACTTGACAATGAATCTCTGTCAGTCAACATGCCGAGAGTTTCTGTCCGGAAAAGACTGGTGCCAATGCTGTGCATCTTATAAAAATCTTGGGAACAGTGGTAACTTGGGACAGTTGGCTCGAGTTCGATACGATATCGTCGTGACCATGCCAATCATGCCAGCGCAAGATTCCTGCAGTTAAAACGCACAAAACTATGCGCAGATTCCATCTACAAAGGGTTATAAACTCTGGGCAAGGGTTCCTGCATTTAAGGAGCGCCAGTTACTGTAATTGGCAGATATCCGGCCACAAGCATTACGCGTATGAAGCAATTGCAGATTTCAACATTAGTGAAATAAAATGTGTATCCCTTATCAATATCGCATTAAACCATCGGCGATTTATCGTGTGTTCACCTTTGCTAGATATTCACGAAACCTGCATACTTCTATTACTCTGTTACTATTCTATTATTATCCTAATCTATTACTAAGTTTATTACGCGCACATATGCTGCAAGCGTGACTCCAACTGCAGCCTTCATAAACGTGTCATCGTCGTTAAGCTCCAAACGTTTGTCATGAGATACAAGGCTGTATTTTCAGATCTGTAATTGTAGCGTAACAAGAGTGAGTAGTCCAGCGCAAATTTGTTTCGGTATCATGCATTATAAACTGATTTGGCTCGTTTTCGAGGAAAAAATTACAGAGCAGTGCACATACAAAGGGGAGAACACGGGCGCCACCCACAGCTCAGTTTAAAACAACACTGGACGTAATGCACGTGGCGTAGAAAAATACCACCTCTTTCTGCTGGGCCTGTCGTTAAAAAGATGAGGAGGGAAAGCAGGAACCTTAGCAAGAAAGGTGTTGACTATCCTGCACGGGGGTTACGTTAGAGACCTACACTACAAGTTATCGCCCTCGGCATCCTCCTGGCTGCCGCGGTGGCTCAGTGGTTAC
This sequence comes from Amblyomma mixtum, assembly GCF_055824585.1. Lineage (NCBI taxonomy): Eukaryota > Metazoa > Arthropoda > Arachnida > Ixodida > Ixodidae > Amblyomma > Amblyomma mixtum. The sequence continues at coordinate 18,622,769 of NC_143016.1, forward strand.
TGCACTCCTCTGCTGACCCGAAAGACGCGGGTTCGATCCCAGCCACGGTGGTCGAATTTCGATGAAGGCGAAATTTTAGAGGCCCGTGAAGTGTGCTATATCAGTGCACATTAAAGAGCCCCAGGTGGTTGAGTTCACGTCGTGTTCTCCTTTTCAATTCTCCTGTATCATGATGACTTCCAGTCGAGTATGCTAAACCAAGTTGCCTAACGCCTACCATTGCGCTTTGCCATGGAAGCCTACGCATAAGAATGAGCACATTCTTGCGCAAAACACTGAATTTACTGAGTTATTAAGCGCACATTAAAACAGAAACGGTCGCTCCCCTCGCACTGAACACGTCTCATCTTGAGAAGAGAGCGGACGTCCGACCATTCTCAGCTTATCAAACCTCGTTACTTCTTGATAGTGACTTGTACATTACATTTATAGTTTTTAATACTAATGAGGCTCTCTTCACAGTGAGACGGGAAAGAGATTACACGCATGGCCCTCCCGTTCAAACGTAAGCAGTATGGGCTTAACTACGAAAATAGCACTTTAATATCTCGAGGGACACATCTACTTTGGTTAAGAGGATTGCTTGGAGAAGTTTCAGTATTTCGTTCGTTAGTTAGTAAATTTATCATATTTACAATTTGTGTCTCCACTGTTTAAAAACAAAAAAAAAGCTTCTTTCCTTGGACTTTCTGCTTGTGATTCTAGCTGCCTTTTACTGGTTCTCTGGTATTGTTTCCACGCCTCTGTACAAAAAAAAAACGACAGCGAAGTACATTCTCGTCGTAAAAAACGGAGATTAATGAGGTGCTAATGAGTGCTAATTAAAACCTAATTTTTAGCATTATTCACGTTGCTTAGCTCCGCACAAATATGAGGAATCTTGGTAACGAAAAGAACGATTATTAAGTAGGAGCCAGAAAAACCAGGCGCATTTTGTTAAAATTGTGCGAACCAATGTGCGAACCATCTTTTAGTAGTTACAAAAACTGTAGGAGTCAAGTAGAGAAAAACTTCTCATCTAAAAAAGGAATATCGAGGCGACTGAAACGAAGAGCTTACAAGCGCAAATAGTCTAATTGGAATTAATATTTCTTGCGTTGCTATGCAGGTACCAAAAGCGAAATAATTTCTGGAAGCAGCTTGAGAACGTGTGCATATTTGCTCATGCTGATTTTCACGCTCTTCTAGGAGCAATTTCCCGCGCGCTGTGGTTAACAGGGGTGGCGTGGAAGTCTAGGACATTTACACTGCCCCAATGTGTGGTCATTATTATCTAAAGAAGAAAGATTCCAGTTGTGTGGGTACTGAATCAGGGTGAACTAGCAAATCGAGAAAATTCTTCGCAAGATTGCTGAAACGAACTTGCATTAACTTTCGGACAAATTTCGGTTATCACCACAGTTCCCTCTAATAGAGTGCCATTAATCAGCAAGGTGTACTGTTAGCATTCTTACAAAACAAGAGTCAGGAAAGCAACATCAGAATAAGCCATGGTAGTCATAACGTTCTCCATAGCTATGTATAACTATTGAGGTTTACATTCATAGGCGCCCTCTTAACCGCGCATGCCCGTGCAGCTAAAATCTGTGTGCACTTTTCAGAACTTACCAATAAAGACGAGAAAAGCGTTTGTCACAACATATGCTGTTGGCTTGATATCTTGTGCCAACGCAATCCGTTCTTCAAAATAAAGATATTAGAAGGGCTTCAAAATTAATGCCCAACGCATACAGTGCTATTTGTTATGATATAGGATCACATCAGACGTTCACGTTCACCACTATGTACAACAGCCTTTGTCAGAAGTTTAGAGCCCAGGGGGTTTGCTTCTGGGCCTCACTGCTTTGCTCGTAATGCTCGCTCAGCGTCCCAAATCTCCTGAAGGTAAGACGATTTTTCGTCCTGATCCCTCCGATGCGTAGGACTTCCATGAGTGCTACACGAGCACCACAATAGTGCTTTGAAGCAAACCCCCTGGGCTCTAAACTTTTGACAATGACTACATCAGCGCCTACAGACAAGTGAATTCACTGCCCTCTCTTACCCCCCCCACCCCCCCCCAAAAAAAAAAACTCATTTACAGACGCACAAGCAGACCAGGAGACAGGTACCCTACCCTTCACATACCCTTGAATTTCACGTGCTGATAGGGCTGCAGCAATTCAACTGTACACATTTTTTATCCCTCTTTCAAGTTTTTGCTTCACTTTTTCCTCCAGTCTTTCGCCCACTGCTGCCAACTAGTGCCGCTCAATGACTGAATTTGGGGTTTGTAGACCAAACGCGACTCAACTTCGGGGGCCAGCCTCATTGTTTGGTATTTTCCAGGTGGTTGTGGATTATTTTCTCATTCCAACCGCATTTAATTCCGAGCGCACACACGCTATCCCATGCATATAATTGGTGCTTGACGAGCCCTCACGGCTGTCAATATCCTCCGTCACTGAACCGCAAAATTACGAACGCTTCACGGATTCGCATGGTTATATCAAGTGCTCACAGCATCCTGCTGCGACCAAAATCTCACAGGAGTGAAAAAAAAAGGTATTAGTGAGTAAAGCGGCTTCCCAAGCTATATGTGGTTCTGTGAAATCATTTACAGAGCCTAAACAGGACTACAACGTAAAAAAAAATCACACGTCACAATATTATACATACAACTATATATCTTCCAAGAAACAGTTGAGAATAAACCCGCTGCACAAAGAATTCCAAAATGACACATGAACGCCACAAGTCTGTCATCTTGCTGTTGTAGAAAAGATGCAGATGAAGGAAAGCTAGCTGGAAAAGTTAGAGGATAGTCATAACAGGATTTCGAAGTGCCACAATAGGCGCAGATAACTATTCCGACCACACAAGCGCTAACTCGCAATTGAAATTCATTTTGCGAAGGCGACGTTTTTTGGATTTTTTATTTTTTCCTTTAGAAGTTTACGTTTTCTATAGTTCAATCTGATTTGCGAGTCATGTAGTCGTCGTTTTCTGTAGTTGTGGTTGGGCTTCGGAATGGAACTTGGAGAAATAGTTGTTTTAGAAGCTATACTGACAGCATACCAACGAAACCATGCTCGTTATTCACTGTATTCTCAGCTTCAACGACTGTGAGTTTCAGAGTCGGGAACCGCGGGAGCAGAGAGCGGGGACACGGTTTTATTGGGAATTAGCTCGTGTAAAGGCCGAAATATGTGCGTGTTAAGCAGTGGCTCCTAGTATAGTATATTTTTTTTTGTTTCCGGGTTGGAAACTCCTCAATATTCCCAACAAACAGCAGCCCGAAATGGCTGATTGATGTAGGCTGCATGAAACCTGTCTCCATTTCTGTTCACAACAAATTGATTGGCCTAACGGCTGAATGCGGGAGGACCACTGTGGCACCTTGGAGAGCTCCCTGTGCATGCCGACATGTGGCTTCATTCATTCGGTAGCTCTTGTCATATATCATGCGCATGCATATTCTGGTAGAACTGTCTGCCTAATATAGCGCCGAAGCATACAAAACTCCAGTTTATTAAACAAAATGCTGAGAAAATTTTGCAGATGCCGGCAGTTCTTAGGTACGCTCGCGTGCCTGGATATGACGATCTTTTCATACCGTTAAAATAGTGCTTCATGCAAAACAATGTTATTCCCGCCGACCTATTTTCCCACAGACTACGGGGCCGAGCTTGCTCAAAATTTTACCGGAGGTTTCCCGTTTTACCGCTTTTTTTTTAATTCGGATTAAAGTGAAACGATGAGAGACCCGGAAGAAATACAATGAACACAAAAATCAAGATGCCCAGCTATCGCTAAGTCAATGAACGAAAATGCGCTGAAGCGATGTTTGATAAATCCATGTACAGGCTCACAAAGGCAGGATATACTTCCGCGAATCGGTGGTCATCTGTCATCCTCAAGCAGTTTAAGAGGGCCGGCAGCCGGCGCACTCAACGAACAACGACTGCAACGGCTTAAACGTCAGTTAAAAGGCTTTGGGAAAACTCCGTCCCACTTTGTGAGTGAATAATGGTGCGAAAATTTGTGCGCCGCGAAAGAAGAACTCCTAGTGGTATCTGCTGTAAGCCTGCGGTATGAATATTGTTATTTGGGTCACACCACTAGCGCAGCAGCTAACAATGAGGAGGCATCGTCAGAGTGTGCAGTCATAAAGAAGGTGCGTTCCTTTTATTTTTATTTTTGAATTTTCTTGCCAATCAGCAATGAGCGCCAGAACAGATCGAAACTCACAAAATTTCTGCGCTTTGTGCTGGGTTGGAGGAACGAAGATGACGAAAGTGGAAAGACGGAAACCTCAGTCGTGACCAACGCTTCCGCAAAAAGACTTGTCCGTGCCTCCTTGCCTTCTCTTTGTTTTACTCGGCTCTTTTGTTCGTCATAATCTGTAACTGATTTTTCTTTTTGAAGACGAAGATTATCCGTCTTATCGAAATGGTCCTCAACCTTGTCGAGGCTCCCTTTCGTCTCTTTCTTCAAGCGTTGGTAGTTTTCGTTCTATTGTTTTTTAAAGCTGCACAAATCTCTCGAAATCGCTTCCGCAAGCAGGCTTTCTTAAATATATGTGACACACGTATTGCGTAAGCACAATTCAACCCATTTTCTTTCTTATGATGCCGGAACATGCGATCTTGAAGTTAAATTTGTAACTGTACGTGAGATAACGTCAGAATCATTCCCAATCATTCGACACATGCTATAGCCACAATCTGTACCTTTTTCTGAACACATGATGGATTGTAACCGTAGGTTTTTCACCAAGTCTGCGCCCAGAAAACAAAAACAATGAAAGAAAACAGAAGACAGCTGCACACATTCAGTTTTTGTTACCGCTGCTATCTTTGCATTCGCATTGCCTTTTTTATCATTAGTATACGATATCACTGTAGAGTCTTTGAGTACGAGACCTCCTGCTGCATAATTATGTCCATGTTGTGTTACATTTTATAACTAATAAACCTGATTCTCAGTTTGAGGGCTCACACTATCAGACACGCACCGCGAGCAAAACTAATGCTGTTGTCTACCGGCACAGGCTTTCCAGGTTTTTTTTTTAAGGTTCGCTCATAGGAGGAATTGTGTGGCTGAACTAGGTTTTGCAGAAACAACAAATTCGCAATGCCGGTCCATAATGAGAGTTTCCTACAGTGTATGCAGTCCAAGAAGAAAGAGCATTTCTAGGCGTTCATTACCATTTTGCATGCGGGTAATATAGCGTACCGGCCAGGTGTAAAACAAATTCAGTTCTTCAAAGTCCGCTGTTGGACATCTTAAAACAGTATTACACAATGTTTAAAAACAGTTTTTGAGTTGTATGACCGCTTTTTTTCAGCATAGTATTGTCAGCGGTGAAGTACATCAGAGTACAGCTAAGACGTTCTGACTAGCAGGCTGCTTTTCTGATATTGAATAGTTAACTTTATAATTATTACTGTTATGCTCCTTAATTAATGAGGGGCGTGCTGTCGATCGTATTTAATTTTCATATCACTTTTTAGAATTACTAAAACGCGGTCGCCCTCGGCGTAGTGGCCCGACAAATTTTGGGCAAATCGCGCCAAATTGCTTGCGCTTTCGATAAGCTTGCAGGCAAAGCAACCTCTCCAGCGCATGTAACGCGCCGAAATACAAAAAATTTGTTGGAACACAGCGCTGAGGGTAACCGCGTTTTCTAAATTCTAAAACCTGACATATGTACAACTTAATTAGGGTGGGCTACACGCCTCTCAGTAATTAAGGAGCCTAACAATAACCGTTAAAAGTTAAATATTCAGTATTAGTCGACCAGTCTGCTCTTATCATGTCTTAGCTCTATTCTGATGTATTACACCGCTGCCATTGCGATGCCAGAAAACACCCTCTTCGAACTCAAAAAACGTACTTTTAAAAACTGAGTGAAATCTTGGGGGAAACACCCTACATATGGCCACCTGACGGGACGGCGACGTGCGTTGATGGTGCACGCGTGTTTGCAACATCAGCATATCCTGGTGGCTACAACGCGGATGGGGCGATTGCCGTTGCAGTCACGCGCCTGTTGTGCGTTCCTGGAATTCGCCGCACCCTCATCTTTCCACAGCTGCGCACTTCTCTTTATTATTGATGACTATGTTGAAGGAGGGGCGGGGGGGGGGGGGGGGGGGTAGGTTATTTTTCTGGCACCCTCTAAGGGGGCACGGCTTTGGAGCAGAAGGGGGGAAGGGGTCTGCAAGTTCTATCCAGCTTATTCTGTTCCATGCCGTCCACATATTAGCGGAGATGCGTACTGCCACCGCTGAATTTTCGCGTTGGATCACTATTAGGCTTAACTAACCATACTATTTATTCACTTCATTTAAATCCAAAGCTGTATTCTATTTCATATTTCGGTGTTATTTTCTTCCGGAAGCACCTAAAGCGTTGTTGCGCTACGGAACAAAGTGATGCTGTCAATTTTGCGGCAGAAATATTGACGGCATAGCTTTGTTCTGTAGCGCAACAACGCTCGAGGTGCTTTTGGAGGAAAATAACAGCAATATTGACAGCAGCTAGATCTTTGCAGTCAGATTCTGCCGCAGTGCACGGAACTGGGCGGGGAAAGTTGATAGGGGCACGCGGTGTAGGATCGATGTGGTACACGAGCTCGAGTGGCTCAGCCATGCATAACTGCGGCACCCATGAGGGGGACGCTTCCAGCAGCACAGTCACGTACAGGTGCTCCCTCTTCTTCCGACGCTGCTGCTACCGACCGAATGTGCCGCTCGAAGAAACGTCCGTCTACGTAGAGTCCCGGATCGATCATACATATCGCCATGAAAGGTAGCCTGCGTTCTCCGGTACTGTATTCTTCACATCTCTATTTATAGCGTGGTTTACGGTCTCTTGGGATTTTAGATCGATCGCCTGAAAGCAAAACCACAGCGCTTTGTGGCCGCTGCGCTGCGAAACACATGGCGAAAATGAACGGAGCGTGTCGACTGCCACCAGATGGGCCACTGTCACCACCATTTGCTGATAGCAGAGGGTGAGTATGAAGAATAAGTGCGGAAAGATATAGTGGAGGAAGAGTATGAAGAATAAGTGCGGAAAGATTAGAAAAATTAAATGCACAACGTCAGGACTTCTGGAAGCCAAAGCATGTCAAAGAAGCGAACGGCAGTAGACAGCCGCTGTAATTAGTAAAGCTGTCTCATGGTTTGGTGCAACCTGAGGCACACTGCTATATAACAAATAATTTGATTTGATTTGATTTATTTGTTTCCTTTCTGATACAGAAACAGGAGCAAGAGCAAAAGGCGGAACGCCTGACGATGGCTCTTGCCCCGCATATAGTTTGGCACAAACAGTCATTTAACATAGATTTATACGTAAAGTTCCACACCAAGGTCTTCGGGGGGAAATAAAAAAAAAAGTCACAGCAATGAGGGAAAATAAAGGTAAATAAATTATGCAACGGTACAACAAACGCGTATGTAGCAAACAATAGACCGTAAATGCCAACACAGAATACTTAGTACAAAGAAACTAATGTACACAATTCTGAACATGGTTGTTGCAAGTTTAGCAACATGATAGCAACATCATAATAGCAACACACAACAGCCAGCAAGGTTCAAAACGATAATGCACTCCCAGAAAATACAAACTATGGACGGAAAGATGGCAGATTAATTGAATGCTAAGTTATTTTCGAGCAGCAGAGCGTTAAGCGTGTTCTTAGAGACATTAGCACTCAGATCTGTTAATTCTTGTATTTTGTTAAGAAGGTTAGCTGTTTGATATTCAATAAGTTGTAGTCCATAATTCGTCCTTACTTTGGGTGGCCGTAATGTTTCCCTACGGAGTGTGTATGCAGGAGCTGCACTAGAGTTTTGTACACTGTAAAGCTTCGCTTTCTTTATGTACTGAAGTAATTTGAAATAATAAACTTGATTGACCTTTAACATTTTATATTTCAAAAAAAGCGGTCTTGTACGCAGCAATTCCGGTGGGCCGTGATATTGCTCAAATATTCTTAACACTTTTTTTGCAGGCTAATTAATCTTGTGTAGTTGTGACTTGTAGTGGTACCCCAGACTAAAGCACAGTAGGAAAGCTTGGAATAAAAGAGTGAGTAATAAAGAACAGTCCGTAACCATTCAGGGATGAGTGAGCAAATCTTAAAGAGGCCGCCAATTGTTTTACTAAGGTCAGCTATGAGGCTGTTGACATGAGAATTCTATGATAAGCTTTTCTCAAACCACACACCTAAAAATTTTTGGGCTTTGACTTGAGCTATTCCTTTACCATCAAACAAAATATATATGGCAGAATTCCTAGGCTTGTTTAGTGGTGCAAACATTATGTATTTGGTTTTCTCAATGTTCAAGCATAATTTATTTGTGTTTAACCAAGTAGACAGGCGGCGCAAATAGTTATTGACAGCATGTTCAATTTCCGGGAGTGAATGGCTAGAGAAAAAGACGTTGGTATCATCTGCATACATGATCAGTTTTGGGGTATTAGGAATAGAGCATAAATAATTTATGTATGTTATGAACAGCAAGGGCCCGAGAATAGATCCCTGTGGAACGCCTCTTTTAACTGGCAGAACTGGAGATGTATATTTATTAAAACTGACATATTGATAGCGGTTTGACAGATAGCTTTTTATTAATTTTAGTGGTATTCCGCGGATCACATACCTGTTCAGTTTAACTAGGAGGACGTCGTGACACACAGAATCAAATGCTTTGCGTAGATATAGAAACAGTCCAAGCGTATATTGGCGATTCCCCATGGTGGAGTACATTTGCAATAAAGGAGCAATTAATCATTACCATACACCCAAAGGCAGCCATAGGGCTACAAAGGAATAACAACTTGCACAGAACCTTCGCTGCTCAAGAAAAATTTTGGCATAGTCCGGGGTCCTTGGAGTCCGTGTTTGAATAATTGCTCCTTTATTGAGAACACGTCTGATGCGGCCAGAAGGCTGAAGTTCTCGCTTGTGTGTGCAGTCAGGTGAAAAATATGCAGGGCGGTAGCAAAAGGGAGCCGATAAGAGGCCAAGTTTTTTTTAAACATATATTACCGGTCATTTGTTTGGGCACCTGTGCTTATCAAAGGACAATAAAAATTAAGTAGAATTTCATTGAAAACTTTCTCCGCACATGTAGATTAATGGGAAAAAAATGGTGTTTTTGTTTCTCGGCGTAGGATAAAGCTGAGGCGCCAGTTTTGAAGACGAAGAAACAAGCTTTCCACTGCGGGTTGCTCGTTCGCGGCAGCCCAAAGGCACTTCGGTTGAAATCTGCCTTTTTTCAGCCTTTTCAAGAAGCATCATTGTTGATGAAACTTTTTTTCGATTACTTTGCAGAGTGTAGCCATGACACTTTGAGACAACATATAAAACGAGTGATATGAGCGAAGCGTTCGGTTATTAGAAAAGACAAATTTTTTCATCACTTTTTGTGATTTTAATCCTGCTGTGCCTTTAATAGTTGTTCAAAGCGACGGTCTAAGCAAAAAGCCCTCTTGTTTGTGTCCTCCCTAAAAGAGCTCTGATGTCGCCCCGAACGGTGATGGCCTTGCTATTCTTGTCTCATGCAGTCCGCAACAATGGAATGGATGCGGCGGCCCCGTGCGCTGGTACGAGGGCGACACTGCGCCGCTACACCGAGCGCCACCAACCGTATAATAAAGCATTTTATCTGTTTGTTTCCCCTCGTGCGCTTGGTCAGAAAGCTGCAGCGGGAAGCAAGAGTAATGGACCGTTTCAAGGCATCAGACGATTTTAAAAGATAAATGAGTTCTTTAAAGGCAGCAGCGATGAACTTGCTGAATATTTGTATACCACTGAACGCGTCTACAAAGTTTGAGAAGTTTCTCGCGTCGGCGCACCTTAGAATATTCTATTATCAGAAATGCGGCACAGCGACGAAGAGCTAGCTTCACTCGCTATCGCTAGTTTCCTTCTGCTACCGTCTGCTGGCGTTGTTCACTAACTTCTGGGCCAGCAGACGATGCACTCGCGAAGCAGAGCAACGCCTGCAAACAAAGAAAGCCGTTGACTGCGGTTGATGTTTGGGTGATCCGGCATTCTATAACAATGCTTATCAGCGGGTGCGGAAAAGACTCAACAAGCGAACAAAGAAGTTTCACAGACTTCGTACCTTCGTCTTTTGCTCTTCAATTGTTTTGATCGCTTGTTCGTTTTGTCTTTGCCGCTACTGTGCATTGCTAAAACGGCTTGATTTAGAATGATCGCCTATTTTGCACGCCGTACCGCTCTGCTCTGGGGTTTTCTCGCCTCATCTTAGGACTTCCACAACAGTCGATAATATACCACCTTTGAAAGTTTCCCCCAATACTGCTGTAACTGTTGTGCCTACAGCAACACGTGGATGGGACCTTTTATAGCTTTGCACAGACGGCCGAATCGCCAAGCGCCGTAGCGGACATTAGTAGATGGCGCGGCGCGAGAAGACGCCTTTTGCGGCTGCTCACCGCTCAGGGCAGCACCTGTACGTCTAAAATATCAGCACACTCAGGCATTCTCTTTCTTTTCCACATCATGGATGAGGTAAATTCGCTATATTTTTTTTACGTCCAAAGCCATGAGCCTCGTGGTGGCAGCGAGAGAACTAGAAGAGCTTGCCTGTAATTCCTGGGCATGTGAGTAAAAGAAATGTCAGCTTCACAGTTATCATCTGCAGCGCTTGAGCCAGATGATGCCGAGGAAAAAAACTGCCAGGAAGTACGTTATAAAGTGCGCTCATCGCTGATTTATAAAGGATGCCTTAATCCATTTTGTGGAAGCGCAGCAGTGGACAGAACCGATTCCTGCAGATGTAGGGCTACTGTTTGTAGTGGCAAGAAATACGGCTATTGGTTTTTAATTGCAGAAAATGTGTGAAATAATTTCAAACGATGAGTGGCTCACTTTCTGAGCACAGCACAGAAGATTTTGATAGAAGTTGTTTACGGATTTCTGATTCGTTGTAGAAAAGGTGGTGCTTATCTATGCACCAAGTTGGGATGGGGAGGTGGGTGACGGTTCTGCCGGATGTAGGCTTCACTTATAAAGTCTTCAAAAGGAGAAAATTTTCTTTTCTCGCGCAGGTAATGCCGGAATTTTAACCAAGTGCTTTTTTTCTTTCAAGGTTATTGCAGTAAAAGAAAAAGCGGCTGCGCTCAGGGAGCGAAAAAAGACCGAAACGATAAAAACGCGCAGCAATAGTCAGACAGGGTACAAGGGTAAAAAAGCTCATTCTTTGTTTGCGTCGCTAGCAAGCAACCTTAATGCAAGCAACGCCGAGTCTGCTCGCATGTATATCTTAGAACTTAGAAGCGCCCAGAAGAGCTGCGTTTGATTGCCAAGTCTGCAGAGGTTTTCATTTCGTGACATGGAGCGTGAAGAAAGAAATGGCTTCCACGTTTTTTTTTTTTTTAAGAAATGCGTCGTGCTATCTGAAGCAATATTTCCCAGGCCACCGAACCCCGGCCTGAAGCAATAACGCTCACCTCTAGTGTCACTAAAGGGAGTATTAGTGAAATTCCGCGAACTTGGGCGCGATCTTAGATTTCCGACGCCGGCGTCAAAACTTTTCTAACCGAGAAAGAGAACGCGAAAAGGGAAAAGAAACGCACATTATACAAAGGATGACTTTTTTTCAGTATCTTATCGTGGTTGCGGCTGGTTATCAGAGAGAGGGAACAACGCAGCATCCAGACTTTGGAGAAAACAGCACAAAAAAAAAGAACTAAGGAGGGAAAAAACCATACGGACAGCAGGCGCTGCGTTGCAAATGAATTTTGTTGTCGACAAAAGAAATGTCTTGATGCCTTCTCTCCACCTTCGTCTTAACGCACCCTGAAACTTTTTTTATTTCTCTGAAATAGCAGGTTCAGAAAAAGGAGTTACACTTTAAAGTAACCACGAGAGCATAACCTTAGAAATACCGAAGACTAATGGTAAAGAACTCGCCGAGCCAAAAGCTATCAGCAGAGGCCCTTTCTGCGAAAAAAAAATGCTCGATTTCCTGTCAATGCCCTCAGTATGTGTATTCTGATGTGAAAACGTATATTCACATTGTTTAGGCGTATTACAAACTGCAGTTGACATACCCGCGAACGTTGCGCACAGATTGCATACAAAAAGACTATTCCAAGAAGGTTGCTTTCTCAAACTTACCTTGTGGTGGTGGCGCTAATGAGTCTTCTACATCAGCTGAGCGCGAGATCTATTTCATACAAATACCTTGCTTCAGTGGACGGATACTCTTTTCAGCAAGCATAACAGTCCGTCAAAATGCGAACATTTCCCTGGACATTATACTGAATCGGCAAACACGACGAATGGGCGTGCATGAATCTTTGGTTGGTAAAACTGCACACAGTGCTAATTAATTCACCCCTTTCATGCATTTTGCTTTTTTTTAATTGCTACCTAGTTGGTATTACTAAAGAAAGAAATATTTTTAATATATCAAACAGAAACTGCTAGCGCATACCACTCGTCACTCGCCTGGAGCCCGTGGGCACTACGGTGTGGAGAATCGAAAATGAGAGAGAGAGAGTACGACGAAGAAGTTCGAGAAGCAAGGAGGAGAGGTAAACCGCAATGTTCTGGTTTGCTGCCTACAACGGGAAATTTAAAGCGAAATGTTCAAACTACGACCAGTACTTTCCGTACTCTGAACATTTTTCGGTAAAAAATATATGCTCGTGAGACTCCACCCGACCACAAGCTTAAGTATCGCCCCCTGGGTGAAGGAGATAAAGCTCAAATACATTTTATTTTCTCTGAAAACCGCCTCTTCGTGTATCGTGTAGTAGACAAGGTTGTAGTAGTACATGCGCCAGTAGGACTTGCTATGTCTTCCTGCCGTAAAGCTGTGACGATGATCCATTTTCTTGATGCGCCACAGGGAAAACTTGGCCAACGATGAAAAAATTTGCCATAGCTGAACTTAATAATGTTACTGACCATGTATAAGATCCAAGAGGAATGTGCACGCATTAGCAAGTCCATAACGCACTTCGAACGTGGGAAGAAGAAAGTTGCTTATACGATCACTCGTCCCAACGATGGGAGAACGCCATTGTCAGGGAGGAAAATAAATGGAGACGCGGGAGCGGCTCAAGTGGGGCGGCAGAGCGCCTCTCGTGTCTATTAGTTGTCCGGGAAACGGCCCATTCTCCAGGCCAAATATCCCGCGGATTCAGAGTAGTAGACAATGTCGAGCCCCGCGCAAAACATAAAGTATAAGAAATAAAGGCCTGAATAGGTGCTTTGTATGCACACCGCTCACACTGAAATGTGGTCTTCGTAACTGCAATTGCGCTTTTTGCAAAGCCGCTTGTGGTCGGAACCCATGGGAACTGCTTTGAACTCGGTTGGCGTTCCCTAACTTATTTCACAACATAAGTTACTCTTCAATAGCTCGAGCCATAGAGCGGGGGCACAGAAAAAGTTTTTGATGAAGAATATCCCTCCACTCCAGGACAAGTCTCTTTTCAGAAGCAATCTTCTGAAAAAATAGCCAGGCCCAACCCCATTTTGAAAAGTCTCCAGCTACGGCCTGTAAGTGTGCCGGATTCGGGGTGGCCTTGTCTCCTGAATTTCTGTTTCACCTTGGGTCCAGCACCCTATTCCTCTGCTTTTTTCGCGTTGAACTTTTCGAACCATTTAAACTTAATATCCTGCTGCCAAATAGAACACAGTTGCCCGACTTAGGGAGTGATTGGACGAAGATCCCCAGCATTGCACTCCAAAAACCGCCGGACGCTCAAAATCTTTCTCTAATCCTCTTCAGTTGGCTAAGGTGGGGGGCTTAGCTCTCGCCAGTGCGCATGACCTTTGTAGTTCAGATTAAAGGTCATAACGTTAGAACATGTGCATCCAATTTCGCTTTCTCTCTAGAGAGGCTTTTGTTCTCGCTAGTTCACTGAATATTACGATATATACTACAAACGGTTTAACTCGGTTATTCACGAAATATCGTGCAGTAGCACTTTGCTTTACACGATTATGCTTGTTGTGTTTCAATGATTAAACATTCGCGTCACACCTTCTAAGTCACATTGATGCCAAAGTCTGTCACACACAGAGCACGATACCCAAACGGCTTGTGCACAAACTAACAGGTGAGAATTTTTCTCGCCGCAGCATCTTCTTCTAGACCTTATTCCGTTTTTCGCTCTCGGTAAGCAGCCATCGCATGTCTTCATCGGTCTTCAACCTGGACGGCCCCGCGTGAACCTCCACGCTCATTCGAGAAGCATAATGGCGCCAAAATGTGTTCAAATGTGCCTCTAGCCACGAATGAGATGCGAGGCGAGATTCTTTTCTTCTGTGGCTTTTCTTTGGTTTTTATGGTTTTTATGGGGTTTAACGTCCCAAAGCGGCTAAGGCATGAGAGACGCCGTAGTGGAGGGCTCCGGAAATTTCGACCACCTGGGGTTCTTTAACGTGCACTGATATCGCACAGTACACGGGCCTCTAGAATTTCTCCTCCAAAGAAATTCTAGCCGCCGCGACCGGGATCGAACCCGCGTCTTTCGGGTCAGCAGCCGAGCACCGTAACCACTGAGCCACCGCGGCGGCGTGGCTTTTCTGATATCCCAGGGTTCCCCTGTGCTTTCAGCGAGGTAGCTGGGGCGGAGCAGCCTGTGATGTTATGTATGACACACGCCACTCATTGGAACATCTTTGTCGCAGCTGTGCTCCTCTTGATTTTGAGTGATGGAGTGATTTTGTTCAGTGCAGTGTCATTCCTAAGCATAACCTGCTAGAATCGCATTTGACCAATTACCTATCAGACGCTTTGCATGCTTGACTGGGAACCACCAATCTGGCGCTTTGCATGCCACAGAAATGAAGCTCTTCAACTACCATTCTCACGCTTTGTATGCTTCAGAAATGAAGCTCTGAAACCTACAAATTTGACCCATTGCATGCTTCACTAATGAAGCTCTGAGAACTACCAATCTGACGCATTGCATGCCTCACATATGAAGCTCTGGGAACTACCAATCTGACGCTTTGCATGCTTCAGAAATGAAGTTCAAGAAACTGCAGTTTCTTTGACTATTGCTCATGCTCTCAATATATTCTGCCAAGTCTATTATAAAAGTGCTGGTTGCCATGAAATAAATGAGGAGTCAGCAACTTCATAGAAATATGGGCGCATCCTAAGTAGCATTTGTTTGCAACCCTCGCTGCTGTCCATGTTACAATATGCCAATCAAATCCACAAAAATAATAAGCTTAACACAGCCAAGATGGCTGCAGCAATGTTTCTTTCTGCCGTCAGGTCTCTTTCTCCAGGGAATTATTTGACGAAACTTAAATCTACGGACAGCAGTCCACTCCATTTCGCAGCAACCCTGTTTCGAAAACATGTAGACACAATTAGCACCAGTGCCACGGATACAATTTTCGCTCCATAAAGCTTGTTCAGTTGGGCGCACAAGTGGCCATTAATTAATACATTCTCAAAAGGCTGAGAACTATCCAGCACGAAAGTGCACGTGTAAACGTTATCTAGGCGGCAAACCTCCAACAAGGCAGAGACACACGTTCGCAGCGAGAGCGATATTGGGCGCGATGACATATCGTGGCGCCAACTACAGGCAGCGCCCGCGTAGCGGCTTGAGGGGGATCGCGTGTGCCACTTTCGTGTTTTGCAATGCGTCTCAGGCTTTTTAGTTTTCGCTTTTATGACTGTGCTGTCCTTTATATAGTCTATATGAGTCATGACATTGACTTCGTCGTCAAGGAACCACCTAATCGAGTCCATCAACTGTCGCAGAATAACACGGTGAGGTTCATCCACCGCCAAAAAATTGCAGCTGCGAAAATTCGGAGGCCGTCTCGCGGCGGGTGTGTTGCCGCCGTTATTGACACCACTGAAACTTCTGCACCAACAGCCGGAAATGACCGAACGCGGGGTCATCAGATCCAGGTGTAAAAATGTTTATACAAATGCGGAGCTGCGCAGCCGAAGAGGTGATATCGATGCAGCAAAAATCAAATGTCGGTATTCGTTTGTCGATTTGCGCGCAGCGATGCCTATTCACGGTGTCATTTTAGCAATAACGCATCTGTTACCGTAACATCCGGTTCGATTTTGCGGAATACTCATAATGTCGTGCCTATGTCTGGTTTCCTGAAAGCTGATAATACCGCTGCTGTTGTACGGAGAAACACTCACAAGGATAACGCACTGAAGCTCATTAATACTTCTTTGTAGCAGCAATATTCACCAAAATCGAGATGCTGTTTTTCAAAAAAAAAATTGTTTATTTTCTGCCTTTTCATCGTGTCCGACTTTCGCGGCATACAAAGTAGCGTCTTTCGTGGAGTGGCTCTCGTTCAGTGGTCAGCGAAGCTGATATATTCGCACAGCCGCGGGTTCGAATCCCATTGACGGCAATGAATATTTATTTATTTTCGGTTGGACCAAGGACATCCTCAAGGTCAAGCGTCGCACAAACCGATGAGATGGTTTTACCTCATGAAGAAGTGGTTTCACACTAAAATATATGCTCCCCGCCGCGGTGGCTCAGTGGTTATGGCGCTCGGCAGCTGGCCCGAAAGACGCGGGTTCGATCCCGGCAGCGGCGGCTGAATTTCGATGAAGGCAAAATTCTAGAGTCCTGTGTTCTGTGCGACGCTAAAGAACCCCAGGTGGTCGAAATTTCCGGAGACCTTCACTACGGCGTCCCTCATAGCCTGAGTTGCTTTGGGACGTTAAACCCCAATAGACCAATAAACCAAACCACTAAAATATACGCAGTACGTCTATGGCTTACAATTGCAAGACATACTCCTGAAAGGGCCGAACTATTAAGATAGTTGTGATATGGGGCGTGAAATTTCGCATATATGGTCCAGACTTGAGCGCCATCTATTCCATTTTTGGCCAAGAATTGAAACGGAATGAAAAGCGTATATTGCTGTCCTTACTTCGCATATCACGATAAAAAAAAAAGTAAAGCAACAAAGGGAGGCAAAGAACTCCTCGGTTTTCGTTATTTTTTCTGTTGTGATTACAGTAACTTGCGCTCGAGCTACTCCTCCGTCACCGTCCTGTATGTTTCTGTCGCGTAGGGCCTTAAATTATCTCTGCGACTATCTCACCATCCTACATCCGAGGATATAATTACCTACTAGCTTGGTATGGGTTTTAAGGTTTAACGTTTTAAAATCCGACATGGGCTTTGAGGTACATCGTTGTGGAAGACTCAGAATTATTTCTGTCTGACTGGCACTGTTTAACGTGCACTCAGACCGCGCAGAACACCGGTGCTTCTGCACTTAACCTCCATCTAAAGGAGGCGTAACAACTTTTCAGAATGGTCACGTTTCTTAACGAGATGTGTACGCGGTTTATTGAAACGCGCTACCAGCCTGCATTGCGCTACAAACTTTTCTCAAACTATCAGGCCGCCCAGGCATGCTCTTCCATGGCGTTCGCTGTCCTCGAAGTTTCCCATGGATCTACTCTACGTTACTCGCTATCGAAGGACGCTCGAACGAATCGGGGCGCCTCTCGAAACGCCGGCGATCGACGGCGACGGTGGCGCTCGTTAAGGGGCCGCAATAAACGAGAGTGCGCGTGCGGCATCGGTCCGTCGACACTGCAGAAAATGTAAACAGAGGAATAGCACAGCTTGCTTCGTCCCTCTCTTTTTCTGACCACCGGGGCAAGAGACTTTTTCTTTGTCGGGGTGAAAAAAGGAGTTGGTTTGTTCCCAAACAGCCGAGCCGGTGCCTTCGAACTCTGATGTTTTCAAGTGTTGTTGCTTTCCTAGTAGAAACGAGGCTGAGCCTTTCTTTTGGTTCCCTATTGAGTTTTCGTTGTGCATGATCAGGACGTAGATCTTTCTCACAACTAAATGAATAATTGTTATTAACCGCTCTATTGCACTCTTCCCCCATGCTGATAAATTAGACAGGCCAAACACAATAACTATTAGTGCTGCTGTTGTCACTATTAAAACAAATTGCAGCGGTGTTTGATGTATTTGAGCAACTCCTCTGCACTTCCCTTTCTCTACTTGATTGCATTCTTTTAACTGTCCTCATTTCATTGTGCTGATTTTGTCTTCATTCTGTATTTATATCTGTTTAACAATATTTTTATTCTTATTTATTTATATTGACTGTTTAATGTATTGTTCCGTGCAGGTCGCCCCCTCCTCTCGTGTAATACCCTTTAAAGCGTCCTTAAGGGTTTGAGAAATGATGATGAGGATGATGTTTAAACTACATTATGCGTCTGCAGGGTCAAAAGTGGTAAACAATACACAGATTAAACTGAGTGTTCCCGATCAAAAATGATTCTTTAAAACAGCGCAAAAGACAGGGACACAGATAGAAAAGACACACAGAGCGCTGACCAAAATTTGTTGCCACAGGAATTCAGCTGTGCGATCCGCGGTGAGCAAGAGCTCTCGAAGCTGACGCTTGGCCGTCGTGGGTTCCAGGTTTTTGTGCAGCTGTACGGATAGGGATGTTCTGTGAAGACGAGCTTGTCTTTGCCATTCTGATCTTAAGATCCTGCAGATACTAGCGCCGTGTCCCACTGACGGTAGGAAGCCTCCAAACAAGGCGATGACGTCTTCTGGGAGCTGTTTAGTTCTGATGCAGAACGAGAGCAAGCGTGCTCGGC
This sequence comes from Amblyomma mixtum, assembly GCF_055824585.1. Classification (NCBI taxonomy): domain Eukaryota; kingdom Metazoa; phylum Arthropoda; class Arachnida; order Ixodida; family Ixodidae; genus Amblyomma; species Amblyomma mixtum. The sequence goes on from NC_143016.1 coordinate 18,641,407, forward strand.
AAACAGCGACAGCAATACGTGCGACGATGAAATGAAGATCTGAGGACACATACTGAAAAGAGCCCGCCAAACGAGAGATGAAGCTTACAAGGGTAGACGTGCTGGCTAGTTGGTGAACCATGATTCTTTTAAACAGCGCAAAAGACAGTATGTGTCCTCAGATCTTCATTTCATCGTCGCACGTATTGCTGTCGCTGTTTGCCGAGCACGCTCGCTCTCGTTCTGCATCAGAACTAAACAGCTCCCAGAAGACGTCATCGCCTTGTTTGGAGGCTTCCTACCGTCAGTGGGACACGGCGCTCGTATCTGCAGGATCTTAAGATCAGAATGGCAAAGACAAGCTCGTCTTCACAGAACATCCCTATCCGTACAGCTGCACAAAAACCTGGAACCCACGACGGCCAAGCGTCAGCTTCGAGAGCTCTTGCTCACCGCGGATCGCACAGCTGAATTCCTGTGGCGACAAATTTTGGTCAGCGCTGTGTGTGTGTCTTTTCTATCTGTGTCCCTGTCTTTTTCGCTGTTTTAAAAAATCATGGTTCACCAACTAGCCTGCACGTCTACCCTTGTAAACCGATCAAAAATGATTGCCAAAAAGCAGCACCCCGCAAGAAAAACCTCGCCGGTCGTTTTGTTGAAGCGTAACGGGGCGTGCCAGCAATCCAAATTTTCGAATAGCGAATCGAATATCCTTTTGTTCAGTTCGTTGAACAAATCAAATACTGCTGGTTTAAAATTATTAGAAACGAATTGAATTCTTTATTAAGAGAGGGCCCCTTAGTTTTTATGGATGGTAGTTTTCAGAAAAGAAATCAATCCGAATGCGCACAAAATGCTGCCGTGATATTGCCACGTATCATTGTAGTGTTTGTTCGTTCAAGCTCAAGGCTGCAGGAAAGGGTTGTTATCACTTTTGTTCGTGACGCGAGAAGCGACCACACTAATCTCGATTGATCGTAGCCATGAAAGGCTGCATCTAGGTTTTTCCAGATTTCTGTAGATGATCTTGTCTTGTTATCTGGAAGTTTCCTTGCCGGCTTTAAATTGAGCGATGCCGCGAGCGGCGGACATTCGTAGTTCGACGATTGACGAGCACGCTTGTTGCTTACGCCGCCACCGAGTGAGTCAGTTCTTTTGCGGGCGCAAGTCAGCCCAAATAAAGAGCTTCGTTTCCAAGACTGGCTGGTGTCTTCCTGACCACTGGACTGCCGTCACTACAACGTGACATCTGGTGGAGGTGCTGGGTAGCCTTCCAGGTACCGGTCAACCCCTGCAAGTCGTGACGCCAGCCCTTTGAGTTATTCGCCGGAAGACCTGACTCCAGTCTACCATGCAGCCTCTGGAGTCTCCGACCATGACTTACGCCGCAGCAGTGCGCCGTCCTGTACCTCGACGACGGGACCCAAGCCCCTATCGCCCTTAGCCAGCTGCGCTGGAGCGCCGCCCTCTCGCCCCAACTCGCCCGTCCTACGAGCGTCGTACACGGCCGAGGAAATGCGTCGAGTGGAGAACACCCGACCAGCGCCGCCCACAATGCTTCCACTGCGGAGAAGCCGGTCACATTCTCCGGTACTGCCATACAGGAGTATGGGCATCCGAGGGTTCCCTTACGACGCCCCACGACCCCGACCCGACCAGCGACCAGCCGAAATCGAGGATTTTTTGCGTCGGGAAGGATACTCATCGCCGAGCCGCCTATCGCGTTCTTCGTCGCCATCGTCACCGCGCTAAGTATCTCCTAGCCGAGGCTACGCAGTGCGTGGACGCTTCCCCAGCCCCCGAAGGTTAAACTGAATAAAGCAGCCTCTGGAGGTGAGGTTGCTTCTGAGCGCAAGAACTAAGATCCTCCATCGACGAAAACAGAAGACCATGCCCCCTACGACGACGACGACCCCTATGACGACGACGACCCCTATGAAGAAGACGAGCTCTACGAAGACGACGAGCCCTACGAAGACGACGACCCCTACGAAGACGACGACCCCTACGACGACGACGACCCCTACGACGACGACGACCCCTACGACGACGACGACCCCTACGACGACGACGACCCCTACGACGACGACGACTACTACGACGACAAAAACTACGACAACACCGACGACAACACCGACGACGACGACGACACGGCCAGACTTAAAGCTTTTACCGCTGCCCTTGCACCTTATTAGGAACGCTAAAGGACTCTAAGTTCTCGAAGCATTCTCCGTGTTAAATTTCATTATAAAGCATCGAGACGATGCTTCTTTGGAAGGGGGGTAATGCCACGTATCATTGTAGTGTTTGTTCGTTCAAGCTCAAGGCTGCAGGAAAGGGTTGTTATCACTTTTGTTCGTGACGCGAGAAGTGACCACACTAATCTCGATTGATCGCAGCCATGAAAGGCTGCATCTAGGTTTTTCCAGATTTCTGTAGATGATCTTGTCTTGTTATCTGGAAGTTTCCTTGAAGGCTTTAAATTGAGCGATGCCACGAGCAGCGGACATTCGTAGTTCGACGATTGACGAGCACGCTTGTTGCTTACGCCGCCACCGAGTGAGTCAGTTCTTTTGCGGGCGCAAGTCAGCCCAAATAAAGAGCTTCGTTTCCAAGACTGGCTGGTGTCTTCCTGACCACTGGACTGCCGTCATTACAACGTGACAATATGTATATGCAAAAAACAGGGCTAAGTGGTGCGACGTGCTTCATTCGTTTGGAGAATGCTCATACATGTGGCCTTCAAATTGTAGGGCGCGACAAGGCAGAGCCATCTGGTTTAGGAAATCCTGTTATTACGCCTGGTTCCAGAGGCCAGATCTCAAACTCTCGTCCTTCTAATCAACTGCGATTTGTAAAATTTGTTCGTTGTCGTCATCTGAAGCAAAAGATAATTTTTTTTTCTTTTCGCGTGGCATGGCTCTCATAGAGTTTATACATTGACTTCATAATGCATGATTACAGATGGGTGTTGCATGTAATGATAGTTATATGTTTTCGCTCATGACCAATAGCGCCGCAATTAGCGTGTTGCAGTTCCGCATGAAGGCTCGTTTTGTTGATCAAATATTCGCACCAGGGGCGAATAATCACACAAATATTAAATTGTTATACGATTATTTCACATTGTGTTCGTATTTGATTCAGTATGTAGCTATCAAAATCAGTAAAACACTCTCCAGGGCATGTTGGTTCATAGCTGGAAAGAATAAAAGCGCAACAAGACGACACAAAGAAGGAAGAAAAACGACAGGACAGGCGCTAACTTGCAACACTTTACTGTCTTCTTACACCGCCGTGTATATATCAAACAAAAGGGGGGGGGGGGGGGGGGGGGGGGGTAAGGAGAAGAAAATTAGACCAGTAGTGATCCTGTATTCTCATAAAGTTGCACATAATCTTAAGCATGTTGCTTCCAAGTACAAGGTGCGAGTGGTTTTTTCTGCCCCCAAGAAACTCGCCGCATTGTGCCGAATGACTAACCCGGATAAGGACAAGAAGAAAGTTTGCCAAACGAAACATGCTAATCCTTTTGTAGATTGTGCGGTTGGAGTTGTGTATAGCATCCCACTGACATGTGGAAAAACTTACATCGGCCAAACGGGGCGATGTATTAATGACCGTTTGAGAGAACACAGTCTGTCATTAAAGAATGGGACTGGGTCAAATCTACCACTTCACTGTAAGGATTGCTGGAAAGAAGAAGGAAAAAAAGACATGTGGAGCAAAACTCCTGGAAAAAGTGTAATCTGCAAAAGTAAAGACACGGTCGCACGTGAATTGATAGAAGCGCACCGGATATGTAAAAGTGGGAGTGCATGTGTTAGCACCCCGTCGATCATGATATATAAAAAGGAAAGTCAGTTTTTAGATATGGCATAGTATCTGCGGAATCACCGGTTCTTGTTTTGCCATATCCGAGTTTCTACGCACGTGCTTTTCAACTGTGTTCTCCCCCTATCTCTCCTTACCCCACCCCCCCCCCCCCCACCCCCCCCCCCCCCCCCCCCCCTTGTGTTTGATATATACACGGCGGTTGTAAGAAAACAGTAAAGTGTTGCAAGTTAGCGCCTGTCCTGTCGTTTTTCTTCCTTCTTTGTGTCGTCTTGTTGCGCTTTTATTCTTGCCAGCTATCAAAATCAAATATTTACTTTCATTTTCCCCCAGGGGCATACGACTGCGAAAAAAAAAGCTGTTGTTTTAAGCTGCCGTTTAGGCTATTCGTATTCGATTCGGTTTCGAAAATCTACATTCCCTTACTACTACATATAGATGCTTCTAAATGTAGATATTGCCATAATTATAACACGTCATATAATATTCAGTTCTGTCATTTTCAAAGAATTTCCCAACAGATATAAAGACGCGCAATACTGGAAGAGGCAGAAAATCTTCCTAGACTTCCTAGACTTCAATTGAAGACTTACTGAGGAGGTTGCAATAGCAAACACGATTCGCAAAACGGCATATAGCTTCGGTTTAGACGAGGAAAACTGTAGATCCAAGGGCGAGTCGTACAAAGTTTACAAACCTGGCAATAGGACAACGCCCGCTTTTAATACTCTTCTGTACTGATACTTGCACTCAACTACACTTTATTTAGCAGTCTCACCACACAATGTTAAGGCATGCGTCCACAACTGTACTGTCGAACACGGTCTTATGAAGTGATCTAAAGAACGCTGCTGCGCTCTTCAGAGTGTGCATTTCTTCGCTTCCGTGGCAACTAACAAATGTCCTGTGTAGAACATTGAAAAAACAAGTGATCAAAACCTTGTCATTTCACACCGGAAACACACTCCACTGTAGACTGCTCCTAATATGAAAAAAAAAAGAAAGCCGTCGTGACGCGAAACGCTGCTCGCACTCTGCGTAATTAAGACATAGTAATGCTAGAATGTAGCCGGGATAAGAAGAGGCAAAGTTGTTCGAGTTCTTTGATGCTTTGACGAAGGAACCCAAACAAGGCAGAACTATTTCGTCAGTTTTTACTCAGTTCTGGCCTCTTGCTTGTAATGTTTTAGATTGCAAATAAACATGTGCAACTCTAACCAGGAAACTGTCTCAACAGAACGATCTTTTTTTTACCGTATTTGACTGCTGGCAGACAAGTTCCATGCGACTGCTTCCGCGCAAGCTTATAGTAAGGTTCCGCTTCCTTGTTTACTGGGCAAACACCGCGCATCAAAACGAACCTCGAAGAGCCACATAACACAGCGCTAACAACTGTTTTGATTGCTTTCAGTGTATACGGAAGCCAGTGGCTTTCACAGGGGCTAAATGCGGAAGACAATGGTCAAAAAAGAACAACTGAAAAGATTCGACGGCAACACAGAAGCGCTCGTGGAGCACACATGGTCAGATGTTGACTTACGGGCATGCCATTTCGTTGCCGGGCTGAAAACTGCATTCACCGTGGTTCTTCAGCATTCTCGTAAACCAAATGTAATTTATGGATGCTGTCTACTGCGGGCCCCATTCCACCTGAGTCTTACGTTAGAGCCCTTTCTGCCGTAGGAAGCTAGTTTTCTTGCACGCATGCTGCCTGCGGACTCGGTTGTGCTTATGCCGCAGACAAGCCGCGGGCAAAAAAAAAAAAAAAAAGGCTTCGGTAAAGCACCGAACAAATGCGACTTAAGCGAAGATTGATGACCCTTACCGTTCCTCTAATGCAACATAGCAGAAATTCCAAGACCTGCTTTGATAAAGTTATGGCATATGATTATGATACTGCATTTTTTTAACATAACCTTAAGTGCTTTCTCGGATTTCTTGGAATAGTTAAGTTTTTAATCCAGTGCTCTCGTCCGGAACAACTTTAAAGAAGGAAGTCTTCAAGGTGGAACAATGAGACAAAAAAGTATACTCCCCAAAAATATTATGACCTTTTTCTTATCAAATTAAGCAAATACTGCGCCCTCCGCATTTCTAAAGTGGTTGAGAACCTCCTCGAAGTTTGAATTTTGGCAAACTTCGCCATCGTAATTTATAAAAGAAATCAACTCTCGTATATTGCCCGCCTACTCCGCGCTCTAGCGCGTCCTGGCTTTGTTACTTCCTTTTTTTGTTTGAAATCCGCTTTTTCTTTCTTCTTCGGCCCTCTTTATAGCATACGTTTTCTCGCTGCATTGCATCAATGTGCCTTCGAGCACGGAAGCAAATACATGCGCTAAGAAAGAAACGAAGTTCCTTTTTGCTTTTGCTTGTGAGCAATAAGGCTTAATTTCTTCTAACGTTCTGAGTACGTCGTCAGTTTCTGCTGCTGGCGCCCTGATTTGAACGCACTCAGAATAAAATAGATAGCAAAACGAAATTTCACCTTATCATACAACGGCCGCAATTGCGCGAAAACTTTCAGAATTTTGTTTTGATCCGATACGCACCAAATGCAGGCACATTCCCTTTAGGAGTTTCCACGTCTACGCACATGCATTGATGTCGAAAGACCCGGTTTCCGCACGCGAGGTCCTGGAGAAGGGATGTAAAATTTTTTGCCCAATTCCTTGCGTGCAGATGCGAGAAACGCTTCTTGAATGTATATTCCCGGCGAAGCAAATAGCGCAGCGGCACAAGAAATACTAGAACCATCTCACTCTCATTGCGAAACGGACCAGTGAATACGCCATAGTTCAATATCCTAGCAGCAGTCAAAGATGCAATATCTCAGTTGCATTTTTTAAAACTGCTTTGCTAGTGTCAGTAAAATTCTGCGCCTGTACGACCTCCTTAATGCTCCAGATATTCTAATAAATTTGAGTCAGTTTTAACATTTATCAGTGACTCAGATGACCCAGCCTTGCTTGTACGTCAGCGTGTCAATTCTATAGTTCAAGTAACCAGTCGCCGTGGCTCAGTGGTTATAGCGCTCGGCTGCTGATTCAAGAGACGTGGGCTCGATCCCGGCCGCGGCGGTCGAATTTCGATGAAGGCGAAATTCTAGAGGCCCGTGTACTGCGCTATGTCAGTGCACGTTAATGAACCCCAAGTGATCGAAATTTCCGGAGCCCTTCACACGGCGTCCCTCATTGCCTGAAACACATAAACCACTTATAGTTCAAGGAAGCTTATTTTTTTGTTCTGAATGGAAAAAATTCCTTTAGAGAAGTAAGCAGAATGCTGCTATATGTTCGGAAAATATTATATTCATAAGCGGCGCTTAAGGGGCCGAGCCTTTATTGGTCTGCGGCTATTGCCCTAACCACGTACAGCGCGACCACTACAGAGCTATCGGCTTCCACGGAGGAAGCATTTAACGCTTCTCCGTCGTCAGGTAAGGAATGCAAGGCCTCTTCCCTACGAAGTAGACCCCAGAAGCGTGTTTCGTCGCCAGCTGCACAGTGTCTCTGACGAGACGATGGAGACATATGCAAACACCGCAGGGTCGCCAAGCGGTACGAACGGCGTGACTCCCTTGAACACGCATAAAATGGAAAGCTAAGGAAAACTGGCGGTGGAAAGCTAAAGAAGACGAACTTCACCCGCTTTGTAACTGCGCCTAGGCGCCTTGGCTAACTTGCGCACGCCAAGGCCTTGGCCAAAATCAATTTCTCCTGGCTTTCACTGCAGAGTGTCCACACTTTGAGCTCAGGTCGGCCGCTGACAGCACATCAGCGTGATTGTCGCTAGATAAGCCTACGTGCCCGTGCTGGTCCGCGGTTGGATCGGTCGGCGTCAATAGCCGGTAGAGATGGCGCTGTGCTGCAGCACCTGTGTTGCAGCACCAAAACAACTCATTGGATCCTCGTCGTCTTCACTGCCGCGCTCATTTCTTTGTGTTTTTGACTGATCCCGCATCACGCTAATCCTTTTTGTCATTGACGGCGACATGGTCTTCGCTTTGTTCGATCATTTGTCGACAATTGCCTTCTCTTATTCTGGACGACAGGGTTGCGCTTTCCGCACGCATGCTTCGTCTGAAGCGTGCGACGATGCATCGCTGGCGCACTGAATATCACGTAACAAAGGAATGCTATCTCGCAGATTAGCAGAGGCAGACTGGCGAACTGCCGGTTAAGTCAGCAAAAGCGTGTATGCATGCCGCAGAAGAAGACGGGCCAAAAGGTGGCGTTCCTCAAAAGCCACACACAAGGCCCGCTGAGCGTCACGTGAGAGGCCAGACCAATAGACTCTAGTGGCGGCTTTCTCGAGGCCAACGCATTTTAACTTTTTGTGCGTTTCTTTTTCGTGGTAGACGCGCAATTCTCACAGAAGGTCAACTGCATTGCTCTCAGCCTTCCTGTGACACCAGTCCTGAAGCTAACGGGAGTGCAAACGGCAAGCTATCGCGCTTTGAAATCGGTCATTTTCGCGGAGAATTCATCCAGTTTTTTGTTACCTACGGTCAGAAAAAACATTTCTCTTCGGTGCTTTTTTCGCGGGATTTCATTTAAAAGCCGTCAGAAATACCAAAACTGATGTTTTCTAAAATTTCGTTTGTTCCTTGATTTTCCCGACTTCATGCCTGCGTCCCCCCTTAAGTTTTTAAGATCGCCTTGACGGCTCTACTAGCAAATGAAAGTTGAGGCCAAGGCCCGAGACTCTTTGCCCCTACTATCTAAGTGATGGAGTACTGCTTCCAGAGACGCTCGTTCACTGTCAAATCGAGGGAAGTCAGAAAGTTGGGGCGCAATTCTCTCTTCACAACAGCACGATGATTTGTTTGGAAGAATACTTTCTTTCGAAGAACTGTGCAGTCTCCTTCAAGGCAAGTGGTGATAGGTCTTCTTTTTTCGCAGCCCCCGGTATAGTAAGGCGCACTTGAGGCTAGCGCTGACACCACAATAGAGGTAAACGTCGTGCCGCTGGCGAGAAATGTCGACAGATTATGTGGGCCCAATAAGATCTTGAAAAATCTGGCGTGCCGTTCTTGTGCTGGCAAGGACGCCAGGTGATGTTTAGGAACCCGTATAAGATGTCGGATATGCATTTGTAGAGTGTCGATGGCTAGGTACATGGAAATCGATTGTCTCTTGGAAATGTCAGTTGTTCTAACTGGGTAGGTATTTTTTAAAGGCTCTTCAGATTCTGCCCCCGCTAGTCGTGCACGAAGATAATAAAATGCCTTGGTCCAGCGAGCGAAATTCTCAATAGACGTTGGTAGGTAGATATTCCTTTCGCGCGGACGTCATGGTTTCAATATATAAATGCGCACTCTCCCAAAATGATGCGTTTAGAGCACTTTTATTTCTTAACAACGAGAGGAAAACCTGTTTGAAATCTGTTTTTTTAGTGGCCTGATTGCGCTTTTTACTTGTGCCTGTCTCTAGAAATCCGCGTACCTTTCAAAGGCACCTATTCTTCTGTGATGCATCTGCGTCATTGAAATGAGAGCAGAATATGTAAAAGTAAGTAAAGTAAAAAGCGAAAGCAAGCAATGCTCAGCTGACATGAAAGATATATCGCGTAAGCCACCCAAAATTAATAGATTGTTGGCAAGGCCAAAAAATTAATCGCCCAGTATAAATTATTCCAAGCTAGAGCTATTTTCCTTTTTCCTTGCCTACTTTACAGCTTTTAATGAAGCAAAGTGCATTCAAAGAGCGGGAAAATGTTTCTGGTGGTCATCCTTGCTGAAAATAAATGAGAAAATTTACATACAGATGAAATCCATTTTGCTGAAATGAAACGAGAAAAATTAGGTGCTGGTGATTCCGTAACTTTGTTTTAATTTCACACATTGTTATCAATGATCACACGGAGATTCGCAATTGTTTTAGCACTGCACGCAGCTTCAGAAACTTTCGAAGAAATGAAATTATTATATATGTAGAGCAAGATACACAAAGCTTATGAGTGAAATTGAGCAGTGAATAACGCTCTTCTTTTACAAATATCTTTTGCGGTCAAGTTTTTCACAGTAATAATACGGATGCAATTCAGCCGGTGAAAAAATTGCCACCAAGGTGATTAATATTCCCGTTGCATGTAAAGCAGAGCTTAAAAGTGGGCTTAACCTAACTAATATTGATGTTCTGCGTGCCCACGGCCGGCGCAAAAGAAATGCTTTTCTTCTAGCAGTCGCTTGAAAAGGCATTGTATAACCCGATAAAATTTCAGGAAACCAGTTTTTGCTTTCGCTGTCGTCTTCCTGATCTTTCAACTGTGAGATATCATCCTTGCTAATAATAGGAGAGGAGGTGGATCCAGGGTATTTCATCTGTTTCGTTTATACACGCCGGCTTTATATATACAAGAGAATTTTTAAATAAATAAAGAATTGATATCCATTTTATTTTATTTATATCACACACACACATACACACAGACGCACATGTATATATCATTTATACGCAAGCAAGCTGGTTTTCTATTTACATCAAAATTTAGTTTTTTCATCACCAACCTCATGTTACAAAGTCTTCATCACGCCGCATGGGCATTGGCTAACATTCTCAACTCATGATTAGAACAGTTAATGCAACACCGCAGTTAAGCTGGATTTCTTGCAGAATTTTTGGGATGAGACGGTATTCTCAACATTAATTGAGGGCACCGCCGCGAGCTACGGAAAAAACAGCGATAGGCGAAACGTTAAGAGAAGAGAGAGAATATAATCGGCGAGGGAAAAAACGCTTGGTAATGATATTGTAGTCTAAATCAAAAAAAGGGGCATGGGCATGGCATGTAATGCGGGAGCAAGATAAGTGATGTCGTTAAGGGTAACGGACTGGATTCCAAGAAAAAACAAGCGTAGCAGAGGCATGGAGAGTTAAGTGGCGCCGTATGTGATAATGAAGTTTGTGGGCAAAATGAGGCGGCGTGTGGCACCGAACCGGCTTACTAGGAGGGAAATTGGAAAGACCTCTTTCCGCACTTACAACAAGAACAATATCAGCGCCCATATATTTGCAGGTATAACTCTACCACTATTATCCGAACCACTTAGACCCCTAAAGCTACAACAATCTGGAAGCAAGTGTATTAGTAACAACACAAAGAAGGAAGAAACTCGTTTGTCACATTGTAACATTTAGGTTTTTACATCACATGTCACATAAAACCTATTCTGGAAACTTAAGATATTAGCATGGCATGAAAACTGTACACCCAGTGCAGACGCTGCTAACTGAGAGACAGGAGATGGAGTGAGACGCGTACGCTCCCGTCCACGCACTCCTATACGAGGTCGGTCAATTACTCAACTCTACCTTTCTCATACATTCTCACGTACGTATGTAGCCGCAGATAGGCCAGAAGACACAGCTTCACTCACTCAGCGACTTGCATGTAGGCGTGAAAGCAGAAGCGGGCCAATCTCTACCAGTAGTCCGTAATTCAGCCTTTAACCATTTTCTTACCGAGTTTCGACCACTAAACGTTCAGCGCTTTTTAATTGCGAAACCTGCCGGCCGTCGACTGTATTAAGGAATTTGATGATACGGCTACATATAAGATCACATCGCTGCTGCACATACTCTTATTTTTGGGCTTGCAAAGCTAGATGTACAGTACAGTCCACTGTTAAAGGGAATATATGCGATCGCGTGGCCTCCGCGCTTCGCGGAACGCTGCTGCCAAGAACTTGTGGAAATTGTTGGCACAAGGCACATAAGCAGTAAGCATGACGGCTGGTCATTCCGCGCATGCGCGTGATACTGCCTATTCTCGCCGCATCTAGGCGGCAGGGCTTCGTGAAACGCGGAGGGCACGCGATTGCGTGTTCCCTTTAAAAATGGACCGTACTGTACTCTCCTCGAGCAGATCACGTCTAGAAAATCAGCCCTTTCCCGGTTTGCGCACTTCGGTTTCTGCTCTCTCCCTAATTAATTGCCCTCGAATTTCTTCCAGATTGTTCCGGTATCACGAGCGTTGTTGGAAGTTTACCTGGACAGCAGTGGACATTAGGTTTCATTATTTATTTAGTTCTCGCAAGGGCCTTTCAAGTCATTGTGAAGAGACGAGAAAAGATTATATAAAGTGGAAAGAACATGTAAAGGCAGAAAAATTATCGTACAGCAAATAATTCTACAATATAATGTTGTGGTTTACCACAGGAACGTAAGTGAGGAGATACTTTTTATAGAGGACTCATTAAAAAAGGATCGCAAAATATTACACCACTTAATGTTAACGATTTGGACTTCAAGTACACAACGTGCCATCAGTTCTGGCCAATCAATGCTTACAGCCGTATACATCGCATGAAAAAAAGCTCGATTAACATTATAATCTGCTCAACACACACACATACGCTCCCACACGCATAAATCTTTTAATGCAGACATGAATGTGTCGAGCTCTCGCGCTTATGGTTGTCAGTAACGTTCGGCGCCACTGTACACTGCTATGCGCCTGGCGAGCAGATTCGTTCGGTGATATTAAAGCGTGTCTGTCACGCTGCGACGAGTAAAATCCCGCAGGGGATACTACATGGGAGTAATAACTAAGTCTAAAATTACAGCCACCTGTAATAGTCAGCTGCTGTGTAGCAGCTGATGTGCAGGCCAAAGGCCATAACATGCAAATATCAATGAATGCAAATATCGGTTTGGTTCGGTTTATGGTGTTTAACGCCTCAAAGCGACTCAGGCTATGAGAGATGCCGTAGTGGAGGGCTCCGGAAATTTCGACCACCTGGGGTTCTTTAACGTGCACTGACATCGCACAGTACACGGGTCTCTAGAATTTCTCCTCCAAAGAAATTCAGCCGCCGCGGCCGGGATCGAACCCGCGTCTTTCGGGTCAGCAGCCAAGAACGATGTCCGACTTCTCACAACTGCCTTTTGCTGCAGTAGCATATTTTAAACCTTGCATACGTACCCTTTTGTGAGTACTTGTAGTCTTCATGTAACGCGTCTCCTTCTTTACTAAAATAAGATTAAGAAGACAGAAATACATGAATTTACTGAGACTGAGCGGAGCATCCTTAATTTATTTCAACGCATGGCTTGTTTCTTGACGGCGCATTTTCGAGCTGTTCTCCGCTATCTTCATCCTTGTGGAGCAGTCGAAGATAGATAGATGGCAATGAAGGGCCAGTATCAAACAAAAATGCAGAGTCCTCGCTCGTTGTTAACAATGAAAACTTTGCGACTTTTAGCTCCACTTAGGCTACGATCATGCGCCATGCCATGATTAGGCTTTACCGCAAATGAGTTAACATGTTTACGGCAACTGAACTGAGACGCTTGCAGGAACCTTACGGTTCTGAGATACCAAGCAGCGGATCTGAGCTCCTTGTAAATTATGTTTCCCAGTCACAAAGCTCGCCTGTTCCTCCTTTGTGCAGATAGAAAACAAATATTGAAGAGAAAAGACAGCAGAGTGTTTTACAAAGAGCCCAATTTTTTAAAGTCTCAGTGGTTCGTAAATCACTGAACCAAAATACCGCTCAAGCTGCCGCTGAAAAAGGTCTTTACAAGTTCCTTAAAGCAAGCTACACACCCGTGCACACACCATCATCTTTCATTCTGAAACACATTTAAAAGGCCCTTGGCTGCCTCTTTGAGAGAACGCCGACAGCGCTTTAGACGTCGGTGCAAGAACTTGGAAGAAATATAGTCCATCTTCATGGGTGACTAAGCTGCGCAAATATGCCCGCTGGGAAACAATAAGGACGCCGTCATGTCGCTTATTCGGTGATGTTCGGTTGGGATCCGAACGCATCATTCTGCTGAGAATGCCTCAGCAGCCGGTACTCGTTCGGAAGCCTCACCGCTCAATTCCGGAACTGAATGCACAGTTTTGTTTTGTTACTCTGTGTTGCTTTGTTTCCCGAGCCATAAAGTAGAAAACGGAAACTACTCAAGGAACTTAAACTAGTGCTTTAGTGTCACCGGCCAAACTGCATACTTCATCCAGGAGCAATTATCGAAGCGTGCTTTTCAAAAGTTGGATCAAACACACTCAGCGGAAACAGAACTCAAAGGCCCTTTTCTTTTTAGCGGGGTTTGATGGGAAGACTTTTATTATGGCAGCTTGAAAATCATGTGCAGTTATTTGAAATTAGTTCCAAAACTGATGATGCTTGTTTGCGAAACTTCGCTTGAGGCATCCCAATTTCTTTTCCGTACCTTTTTCTCTTAGAAAAAAATTAAGTTGAAGTGGTACAAGGAGAATACCTACCCTTTTGTAAATGCGTTTGAACAACATGCCGACTTGCGTGAACAGCAGAAAAGCAAGAGGTGCCTGCAGGTAGTGGCTTTCTTGTGCTCACTGCGGGTTCATTGCCACTAGAGGACAGCACACTACCACACTCAGAGAAGTTTTTGCAAAAGAAAAAAACTCTGAGTGCCTTTCAGAGGCACTTTTGCAACAAAAATCTTACGTGGAGACGCTCCTCGTCCGAGAGAAAAAGAGGAATAGGTACCCCGTCAGTTAAGCGCTTGGGCACAAGATTAGTCCAAGAGAGCGCGCGGAGCTTCAGATACCTTTGTGCTGTTCGTTCGAGTGAAGCGTTTCCTTCGGCCATTTTTTTTTTATAAAGAGCCACATCCGAACAACCTATCTTCAATGCGACTACGACCTTTTTAAGATGTGTTTTGCAGTCTGTATGGGTCCCGCTTTAACTTCCAAAGCCAGACGCAGTTATTCCACCTGCGCTACCGCCGGAGAGCCTTAAATAATTCGGACTACGGACAGTTTTTGCCCCCAGTTAACGCTTTTAATCTGAAGTGCCTTCATATCGGCCGCATGGCAGCAGCTGGTATTAACAAGATATGCACAGTGGGAGAAACTAAATATGGAGAACATCAGAAGCATCCACTAGAGTATACCGGTGAAAGTAATGCTACTGCCACCACCTGAATTTAATCCCTTCCTTGTTTACATTGCGGTTCCTCTCGATAAAACAAGAACATAGAGATATTAGAAAAGTTTTATTGTGGTGCTGCAGCGAGAAAATGTTTTGTGAGGAGAAATAAGCAGATCCTCAAGAACAACAGAGCATAATACTGCGAACATATTTCAGGAAATTTGAGAATATTTTCTTTGAGAAGTCATCGACATTTTGCACGCGGACTAAATGCACGCGGACTAAATCTTGTAGTGCCGAGGTGCATGAGCGGATACCATCACCAACTATATGATACTACCTCTTGAAAATTATTTTTGAGGCACTGTTGGGACTAATGAAAAGAAAAAAAGTGATTCTTATTCTGGTTTGGTTCATTCGGTTTTAAACATCTTATGTGGCACTGAGCTCGCTGGAATGTTTTTATCTGCATTTCTTCTTTCCTTTTTAAACTCAGTGAAGCCTGCATTTCATACCATTTTGTTCCTATTCCCGGAAATTACATTCTTTTCCTGCTCACCAGGAGTTGGGGGAGTTGTGCGCCTGTTTTTAGTGCTGTGAAGAGCTCTTGCGCCACTTTGTCATTTCCATGTCATCTTTCATTCTTTGGTTGTTGCTCTCTTTGTCAGTTTTGTTATCCCACTCTTTTTTAGTACGGTTTTGGCCTGGAACTTCCTCGTTTCCTGTTTTTCCTCTCCGTTTTGGCTTCTTTCTCTATTTATAGCTTGTAATCTCCCTGAAAGTCCCCTTTTCCAGAGCTAATAAGGTTTCCTCACGCCCACTCCGCGGCAAATGAGGCTAGAAATCCTTTCAGCGTTCGGTGTCATTCCGTTGCTGCTCCAGCGCCCGCCACTGATCCGGAGCTTTTGTTGCATGGCGCAGGGGAGCGCTGATGCCGTCAACATGTTCAATGTTGATTTCATTAAGCTCGGATGAGTGGGTGCGGCGTTGGGCTCTGCCCCAAAGGTCGCCATTGGTCCGGCGCGGCAGTAATTAGCCCGGCTGCCCTGCCAAGGCCGCTGTACTACGAACCCCGTCGGCCCTGTACATAGATCTCCGCATCCGTCACGGGCCGCGGCAAGCCTAAGTGCGCAGTGGGATAGAACGAGGGCCAATGTGAATCTGCTGCATGCTTTCGCTAAGGTTTACACTCCGGACGAAAGTTTGCACTCGTGTTTTTGTGATTTTAAACAAATAAAGGAGAGAGGAGGGAGTCGCTATAAGCACAGTTTAGACTTTCTAACAAACTGAACAATTTCGTGAATAAATGTTTCTTGGTTTTCAGAAATTTTCTTGCGATGAAGTGGGCTTCGGCCGGCCAAAAGGTTTGCGGACAAGAGGGGTCAGATAAGGTTTCATTTGAGGTCATTGAAAAATTGGCTGTGGTTTAGCTCTGGTCAAACATGGTAGGTAGCGAGAGTTACAGGCCATGACTGCGCTTAGGCTTTGCTGGGGTTAAGCGATGTAATGCTACTGATGATGTACTTGGCTAATCTCTGCCTATGCTTGGAGAAATACACATGGTTAAGCAATGGTTGCAACTTAAGTGAGCTCGTCTAGCCGCGTCGTCATTACGACGCTTCTCGAGACGTTCGGCACGCTTTTCTTCGGTCTCTTCGGCACGCTGTCTCCGCCTTGCTTCGTTCCACCGCTGAAGTCTGACTTCCTTCAGAGAAGCCGAACTCGGAACGTCAGCTTCGACCGTCGTGGATTCACTGTCGGAGGCTAAGCGAGCTCGTCTAACCGCATCATCATCACGAAGCTTATCGAGATGTTTACACGCTCTTCCTCGGTCTCTTCGGCACGCTGCCTCCTCCTTGTTTCACTCAGCCGCGGTGGCTCAGTGGATACGGCGCTCGGCTGGTGGCTCGCAAGACGCGGGTTCGATCCCGGCAGCGGCGGCCGAATTTCGCTAAAGGCAAAATTCTAGAGGCCCGTGTGCTGTGCGTTGTCAGTGAACGTTAAAGAACCCCAGGTGGTCGAAATTTCCGGAGCCCTTCACTACGGCGTCCCGTATAGCCGGAGCTGCTTCGGGTCGTTAATTCTCAGTAAACCAATAAATCCTCCTTGTTTCCTTCCGACGCCGAAGTCTGGCTTCTTTCAGCCTAGCCGACTCATCGCTCTCCATAACGGCTCGCCTCCCGCTATGCCTAACCGTATAGATATACACAATGCGACACCCCCTCTCCCTCTACTATGCATGCGCACAACTGGCGAGGCGAGCGGCGTCTGCTCCACCACGAGCACAACTACGGAGTGACGTCATGCCAGATAGCGCGCCGAGTGGCGACGCCCGCCAGCTGCGGCGGTTGCTAGGCAACGGCTAAAAGTCGGTGGGACCATGACCGAGTTGCAACCACGCGAAAGTGCGACCATGCTGAAGAGGCGAAGAGGAAGGCGTAGTGTAGCTCTAGCTACAAAATGGCATAATTATCCTTAGGCCGTGTTTCGGTAGGGTTGCTCTTGAGCTTTCAGGCAGGCACCAGGCTTCTACTGCACTACTGAACAATTTTAATTTTCGCTCACTAGTTATAGCGACTGAGCGGAGCTTTCCAGAGTAGTGGCATAAGATTGTATCTTCCCAGTACGCTCCTACAAGGCGGAACCTTGAAGGCAAACGAAAAGCCTTCATATTAAGTTGACGTCTGCGCATCGAGATCTGCAAAAGAAATTGATAGGTGCTACGTTAAGAGACGGCAAGAGGGGAGTACGTGTGAGGCAGAGGGAGTTATTGGCATCCTAGTTGAAATCATGAAGCAGAAATGGGCATAGGCAGGGCATATAATGCGAAGGAAAGATAGCTGATGGTTCTTAGGGGTACAGGACGGCTGCCAAGAGAATTCAAGCATAGCATAGGGCGGCAGAATTTCATATCACTTTAAAGTCACACACACTCTGACGTTCTTTTTTTTGGTTTTGGCATTATTAATAGGGGTGTAGCTCAGTCACTTTTCGGTACAGATAGTGAAACTCCAGACAACCAAAGAATGAAAATGAAGCGACACGGGTCCCTCAAAGCAAGTAGAACCTATAGCGTTATTTTTTTTAAAAAAAAAAAACAAGGTTACCTGCTTCAAAGGCAGCCTGATCTGACTGCTCGTTAAGAGACAAAAAGTTGGCTGTGTTGCAACAATGAAAAAAGCGCAAACACAGGACGAGGTAGAAAAGAACGACCGAGGCTCTGTGTTTGCGCCGTTCCCTTTTTGTCATGTTGCACCAACTACTCCGCAACAGCACCCTCGTGGTTGTGTCATGCTTGATGGCACATAAGCAACTAAAGCTATATTGCGGCAAACACGAGGCTTGTTAAGCGTTTATTTATTTATTTATTTATTTATTTATTTATTTATTTATTTATTTATTTATTTATTTATTTATTTATTTATTTATTTATTTATTTATTTATTTATTTATTTATTTATTTATTTATTTATTTATTTATTTCAAGATACCCTAAAGGCCCTCTTCACGAGGGTATTACATAGGGGGTGGCAAAAATTACAACTTGAATGCGTAAAAGGAATATCTAACATGAGTAACAAGGCAAAAAAAGAAGGAAGAGCAATAACTGGTAGTCAGCAAGAATCGAAATGTGGCGGAACAACGAGACGCAAAATAAACAAAATGAAAAACAAAACAATAAGAAAACACAAAGAAAAAAACAACAGAGTTATAACAGAACGAAAAGCAAAACTCGAACACATTACGGTGAGCAGAACAGAACTAGAACAAACTACACATCGCTTTGATTTTTAAAAGTTCATGAAATGATGTCGCATTCGTCTTAGTTGCGATTGTGGAAGGCAGCCGGTTTCAATCAATAATGGTTTTGGGTATGAATTATTTGGCAAAACTTGAAGTGTTACATGTGATGCGTTTGATTTTGAAACGATGGTAACGGCGTGGAAACACTGCTGAGGGTAAGTGAAAGAAATCGTCGTGAAGTAACGGATGATGGTAAATTTTGTGGAAAAGGATTCAGCGAGCCAGTTTACGACGATGGGAAAGGCTGTCAAGTCCAGCACAAGCTTTTAAAGCCGTGACGCTAGTAAAACGTGAGTAGTCAGAATAAATGAAACGAGCAGCACGGTTTTGCAGGGATTCTATGTTACCTTTGATGTAGGCTTGATCTGAGTCCCATATGGCGGAAGCGTACTCAATTTTACGTCTAACTAATGTAATATAAGCAAGTTTACGCACGGGCGCAGGACCATGTCGAAGGTTACGTTTTAAAAGGTGAAGAGAACGGTTCTTCGTGAATACGAGCTAAAAGGTGTTAAACTAAAAGGTGCTCGTGGTGAAACCAACAGTAGCCTCGAATACATTAGTGCAATAATTCTGCAGTAGCACCCGTGTTTTGTAGCGACACACCTCCGTGCGGAATTTACATGGGTTGCTTAAGAGCCTCCAGACAGTAAGGTCCCAGCAATGCAGCATTAATGGTGCCGCTGGTTTTAGCGACAATAAGTAGAAGCAGCTTCTTCTAAGCATTATCTGCATAATCTTTCGGGGACATTGGAATGTCCATTGTTGTTGGCAGAGTGATGTAGTTGTCGAATTTCCGCGTGTTCATGGGCTCCACGGCGAAGAGCAGCTTGTATGCCTTGGAGAGCAGCTTTGGAATCGGTGAAAATAGACCACCGCTGAGGGCGCTGCTGACTGATGTGTTCAATGCGACACGAAGAGCGGTGAGTTATGCACCGTCGAAGAAGTGTGGTTGTAGTCCTTGTGACGACGGAGCCCGAAGAACTGACAGGGTTCACTGAGCCGTCGGTGTAGACGTGCACCTGGTTTGCATGGTGCTCATAGAAATATTCAAGAGTGACTTGTTTTCGTTCTATCGGCGATAAGTCGATCTTCTTCCTGATGCCAGGTATTGAAAGAAGCACACGGTGATTGTGCAGGCTCCAAAGTGGCAAGGACGGTCTAGAGGCGGGTGTAAATTGGGGGGGGGGGGGGGGGCAGAATGGCGCGATGTGCATCAATGATGTCTGTAAATGATGTGCGCGGCCTGGTACTAATAGGAAAGGACATGACATTATCTACCAATGGCTACCGGGGCACAGCGCCATAGCAGGCAATCACCGCGCGGATGAGGTCGCGCGAACTGCTCACCACGATGGCGATTTTGTGTCGGTCCCCATTTCGAGATCAGACGCAGCGGGCAGGCTTCGCGCACTAGCGCGGGACATCACGCTTGCCGCGTGGAATACCGGCCAATTTTCCAATTCACGTTTAGAATCCTTGGACCAAGACCTGAAGCTCCGGCTTCCATCCGGCCTACTACGACGTGAAGAAACTTTGGTGTGTCGCCTCTGGCTTGGTGCAGCTTTCACCAACCATTACTCTTTCTTAATCGGTATGGCTGATAGCCCTGGATGTGCCATCTGCGGGTATGCCGAGACAATAACCCACATTCTTTGTGACTGCTTTGCCTACAGCGCCAGAAAGGCAGTCTCTCAGCCGTGCGCTGGGGCGTCTAGATCCACGCCTACAGTCGGAAATGAAGATTCTTGACCGCTGGCCGCGGCGATCGTCGGCGGTGAAGGCCTCCGAGGCACTGCTCCGCTTCCTGCGAGCTTCTGGCGTGCACGGTAGGCTGTGACTTCAACGAATACTGACATTTGAGAGCGACTTCAATTTTGTGCTACTCTCTTTTCTTTTTCAATTTTTTATCCCCTCACTCCCATGTAGGGCTGCAAACCGATTATCCTTCCGGTTAACCTCCCTGCCTTTCCTCTTCTACCTCCTCCTCCTCCTCCTTGGAATGTCCGTAACGTTGTCTAATTTGTGAATTAGTTAGTCTATGCCTATTCCACATGCGGTGTGCAATGTCAAGAAACCGTCTTTGTACATGGTCTGAGCTTGAACCTGTCTTCGTAGGTTTACAATGTGTCCCATTTTTCATCGTCCTCAGACAATTATATTTTTTCCCAAAGTAAAGACTGCATTTCGGAGGGAAAGGGCAGTTTACAATAATAAAATAATGACAAAGCACTTTGTATGAAAGAATAACAAACTGGGAGCATGAACATTAAACTTTTTTTTATGAGGTTTCAACGTCCCAAAGCGACCCAGGCTGTGATAGACGCCGTAATGAAGGGCTCAGGACATATCGACCACTGGGGTTTTTTAACGTGCACTGACATCGCACAGTACACGGGCCTCTAGAATTTCGTCTCCATCGAAATTCGATCGCCACGGACGGGATCGAACCCGCCTCTTTCGGTTCAGTACCGAGTGCCATAACCACTGAGCCACCGCGGCGGCTTACTCTAGTGGCATGAGGTTTAAAGATGGCGTCATTTCTTTGACACTTGCTGAACGATGGTAGTTAGATAAAATAAAACGAACTGCACGATTCTCCACAGTTTCCGACATCTGTGCTACTATGACCGCACCAGAGTATCGTACAGATGAAACATATTTCATTTGTGGTCGAGTAAAATGAAGTAAGAGAGAAATTTTGTCGAATGCAACACAGTGTTTTCCTTGCTTTAGATGCTGTATGTTCTACATGTAATTTCCAGGACAGAGTGTTAGTTATATGAATGGTGAGGTGCCGGTACGATATGATGCTTTCGAAGAGATGATTACGAAGAAATAATGACGGACAAGTAGTTCTGGAACGAGAAACTCGAAAGTTTACATTTTTTAATGTTTAGTTTCATTTGCCAACTACGACACTAATAAAGTATGCTATTGAAATCGACCTGGAGAGAGTGGGTATCATTATTAATATTTACAGTGCGGTAGATAACGCAGTAATCAACAAATAAACAAATCGTGGAGGTAACAGCACTAGGTAAGGTGTTTATTTAAAGGAGGAATAGTAGGGTACCTAGGACTATCCCTAGAGAAACCCTGTAGCAAGTTGTTTTGTGAGAAATTAGTCGTTAGTGCTGACAATTCGAAGACGAGAAAAAAAGAACACATGAATCCTGACAACGAGTACGGAGCCAATTTTTACAATACTTATTTAGATAAAATCAGTCAGTGGTTAACTTCCAAATGTTTTAACAAAGTGAAGAAATACGCAGTACGTTAAAAGAAACGCAGTTCAAGAAGGAGTGCTAATCTTAGTAAAGTGAGAGTGTGTCAACAAGAAAAAACTTTCGAAAGTCATACTGACTATCTTCAAGACAATTAACAAGATGAGTAAATATAGTATGTTTCATTTTTTTGTGTGGTAATTATGCTTGTCTCCGGCTTTACGTACCGGTATTACCACTGCAGTTTTTCAGTATTCAGATCAGATACCATCTTCGTTCGAACTCTGAGAATATGCATTTCAGGATGATAAGACTATATTCTTTAGTACTCTGTAAAAGTTTGCTATTAATTCTATTGATTGTGCAAGAATATGTTTCTTTCAAATATCCGTAATCGGTACGATGCGATGCGATTCAAACATGATGGGATCCTTTGGACAGAGATTGCACTATTGGACATCGGTACGATGCTTATCGTTGATTGAGGAAGAAAAGAACTTGACAAAAGTATTATTTAATACAGTATCACAAAGCTTCTCGGGAGCAGGATCTCTAGCGGGTGCAAACAGTGACACCCTGCGTTGTTACTATGTTTATTATACTCCAGAAATGTTCGGGATGGCTTCAAAACATTCAGGAGTACATTAAAAAAAAGGAGGATTTAGTAGTCTTCGACGGATACTGCCAGCTTCACCGTGTTTGTTACCGGTGTAACGCCGAACATCGTGAGCTCTTCAGTTGGAATCGAACAGAATTTACTGTATTGTCTTTCTGGCACATTTAAACAGTTGCGCCGGTGCCTGTCTGCATGTTATCATTCTTCCTGGCTGCCTTAAGTCTTCGTTTTGCACGCAGTGCCCTTCACAAGAGTAGATATTGCACATCAACACTTCAACAGAATATCTGTCCTCAGCTTCCGCATTCGATGTCTTTAGCCCTGACCTTGCACACTTTAACCAAGTGTCCAAAACGCTTGCAAACGCGCTAGCGATACTCGCAAAATTTTCAGCTCGACGCCGCGTGACCTGAGCCGCGCCGGAAACAGTCCGACGATTTCGGTGCTCGCTCACTTGCTGGATCTGTACCGGTTGAATTCGCATACTGCTGTAGGGATTTCCTGCTATTTTCTTAATGGTGGACTACGCTGCCGGCTTTTGGCGCAGATATCGCTGCAATTCCGGGCTTTATTTGCGTGCTAGGTCGATGCTTCTAGCAGGCGTTTATAAATGGCAAATAACTTTTCTTTACCAACTCAGCTTTCCTTGTTCAGGGCGCAGAAGCCAACTGAAAAACGCTGTCAAAGTTGTTCAAGAAATAACGCGAATTCACTTGAAGCTGCCAGTCACCTCAACTTGACCGCCTGAGCTGCTACAGACGCATCCTATTGCTGGCAACGCCGATTAAATTTTACTTTTCTGCCATGACCCAGGGCTTCGGTGTATAATTCGACCGCAGCGCTTGTAGCGCTTGTGGATCTAACTTTTCTTTCATAGTGGTGTGTTGAATATCTTGTACGCTTTCTTCGCCTTTTTCGTTAGAAACAACGACACGTTGAGGTCGTCGCTCACTTAGGAGGCCTTCAGGAAGTGCCCTGACTTTTCCAAGTAGGATTCCAAGTCCTCGTTCCTTTTCTCGCCGAACTGGCCGACCATTCCAAGTGTTGCGATCCCTAAGTCCCGCAGCAGCACTCTCCAGAATCACTGCTAATGACTTCCCGCAATCCGGCAGCAAACTCCGTTCGTCGCCTAATTGTTCCGCTCAAGATGGACCAATCAGAGACAAAGTGACTACGATGCATGTTTATTCATTCCATTCAGCACATTCACTCCCTGAAGGACGGTGAAAGGTCAGTCTGATTTTCTTTTTCCGTCCTCCGCCTCCGCGGCTTACTTACGGCTCGGTACGCGACGAGCTAATAGGGACCTTTAGCACACCTTGTACAGCCGCCTCTACCGCTGGCTGTGCAGCGCGGGCTGGCAATGCCCATGCGCAAATTGCTGTGAGGTGTCATGTGTCTGCCTATACGCGCATGCGCGCATGTGCATTGTCGGTGCGCCGTAAGCGGAAGCGTTTTCGGTACACACAACGCTTAAGGTCCCTGTTATATTGACGCTTGAATGAAAGCGACGGCTACACTTCTATGCGCACTGTCTCCGCATTCGTGCTAACCGTGGTGTGAGCCAATATGATGACGTCTCTCGGTAACCAGCCATCACTCTTCATACCAAATAAAAGGCGTACTCAGCTGGCAAGAGCAATATTTTTAAAGGACCGTCCGGTTCTAACCACTGCCATGACAGCCGCAATTGGAACAAAACTTTACCTTGAGACAGCATTCCTGGAAAGTTCTTGCAAAATCAGTGTGCTCAAAGTACAAAAGCATTGAGTCTAACAGAAGAGGGCAAATACGGGCTGGTTGGTACATGTTTTACGAATTGGAAAAAAAGCGCAATCAAAGACGAGACACAAGAGAAGGACAAAACACCAGCGCTGACTAACAACCAAATGGTTTATTGCTACAAGTGAGACAGTATATAAATGAAATGGCACGAGTAAAAACACAAAATAAGCATGAGAGAAAGTCAGCGTTGTTAGTCAGCGCTGGTGTTTTGTCCTATTTGTGTCTCGTCTTTGATTGCGCTGTTTTTCCAATTCGTAAATTGAGTCTAAGCATATTTCAATGTTTTTGGAGCCGTGAGCAGTAAATTTCGTATCTGTTTTTGAGTGCAAAAAAAGTTCTTTTGAGCAAATAAAAGGGTGCGTCTTACTCCTCGGTGCACTTCCCTAATGCGTCGTGAGAGAAGGAATTTAGAAAAGAGCTAAAGAAGAAAGAGAGAAAGAAGCTTTCATTTTCGAACTGCGCGACACAAAGAGGACGTAGTTAAGAGGACACTCACGGAAAGACAGCGCAAAACTCTCTGCACTCATTGTTTCATGCAGTTCGAAAATGAATTGAATCTACCACTAGCTCGCCAGAAAACACTTCTAGAAAGAAGCGCCGAAATGGAGGGCTGCGCGATTGTTTCATCCCACTGGGGCCTTTCTCAAGCACTTACACTGAAGAGCACACGGGTGCGTTTTGCGTTTAGCCTCCATCGAGAAGCAGCAGCCGCTTTGCGCAGCTTTCTTTCCAGTACCACGATGCCGCTACACGTGGCTACCATTATCACTTTTCCTCGCTTTAGAAAACCTTTTCTTCGACAGGTAATCGATTTCTCTAGGCGGAAACAAAAAATGGTCTCTCACAACTAAATCCAATAAGGCAAGGAGGAAGTTGTCAGCATGACGACAACATATCGTACAGCTCCCATTCCCTCCAGCAGCGCGGGCAGGATCAAGTGTGAGCGCCGCGGCGTTTCAGCGGCAGTGAATTTCATTCGCTGTCGACGCTCAACGCTCTTGAGTGCGCAACGAAAGCTTGACAGCCGCCCTATTTCTGGAGGTTGAGGAACGTTAGTGGTTGTCAGAAAAACACAGTGATGGCGGTCACTCTACACTTTAACGTGTTTGTTCATGGCAGCTTCGGCTGCGTTTTGTCGAGCGTTTGATTCGGTAGCCTCCGCTTCAAAACCGATACGAAGCACTTATTGCGCGTTTCAACGAGCGTAAACTTCGCTCACCATCGTTTCGTAAGTGACGCGATGTTGTAGTTTTCTTGCTCCATACCCAGAATCCGGTACTGTGGTTAGAGGGGGCTACAGTTCTTGCCTTTCACACAGAACCATACTTCACGTCAAATCAGTGGCCCGCTAACTGGCGAAGAGCATTGGCCTGGAAGATCAGAACAGAATAAAACTAAGCTGCCCTAATGCTGTAGCAGGGCTGCACTGAACAGCCCTGTCAACTGTGGCAGACGTGCCTAGCTGGTTCTAGCATCGCATGTGGATCCTTTTTCCTATTTGTGCATTTGTCGGTATCGGCCTTCCACTCCCTATTGAGTTGGTTTGTGGTTTTACGTGGGTTTAACGTCCCAGAGCAACTCAGGCTATGAGGGACGACGTAGTGGAGGACTCCTGTAGTTTCGACCACCTGGAGTTTTTTAACGTGCTCTGAAATCGGACTGTACACGGGCCTCTAGATATTTGGTTGGTGCTGCTTCCTTAAAAAAAAAAAAAAGAATCTCTATCACCAGACGCCCAGATTTTTTTCTTTCGACTACAACATAGTTTTTTTTTTGTTTTTTTGTACATACTGGCGTTTGCAGCTACAAGAAAAGAGAAAAAGCTACCTTGTTTTTTGGTGCCCCAAGACCACGGCGAAAGAAGGTTGCAAAAAATTCATGATCCATTGCCACGTGATGCAACATCCACGAGCCAAATCAGGGATTAAGTCTGTGATGTAAGTCTCCGTTGACAACCGTATTGCGCACTGCAACGTGATGCATCTTTGCTAAATGCCACTTTTGCACGCATGGTTAGGCGAACAGCGGAAGAGGAAGAAGGGTGAATTCAGCGCAAGGAGCGCAGAAATCTATATCACCTATCATCATTATCATCATATCATGTATAATCGTCATTATCAGCCTGACTACGCCCACTGTAGGAGAAAGGCCGACCTCATATGCCTCCAATTAACCCAGTCCTTTGCCAGCTGCGGCCACCGTATCCCCACAGACTTCTTAATCTCATCCACCCACCTAACTTTCTGCCGCCCCCTGCTACGCTTGTCTTCTCTTAGAATTCAGTCAGTTACCCATAATGACCAGTAGTTATCTTGCCTTCACATTGCATGCCCTGCCCAAGCCCACTTCTTCCTCTTTCTTTCGACTAGGATGTGATTAGCGCGCGTTTGTTCCCTCATCCACTCCGGCCGCTTAGATAAAGCACGTTAAATAACGAAAACGAGCTCCCCAGTCACAATAGGAATGACATCATCTATTTAACGCAGAAATAAATGAAAAAATGAAGACGTAATAAACTGCTAAATAAGCACATGAAACACGCGTTTCGCATTCTAAGAAACGAAAGCAGTATCCCAAAAAGACACCTTCAGACATTTCGCGGGAGTGGTATGATGCCGGTTCTCACAAAGACACTGCGACACCAATTTTTTTGGTTACTCTTTTATTTGAAGAAAAATAAGACGAGACCTGCAAAGAAAAGAATAAAGAAAGAAAAGCGATTTTTTTTCTCAAAACGCTCGTTGCCCCACACTTAGTTTCTATGTCATTTCATCTTCCTTCCCCAGAGAAAATTTCCGCAGGTTGTCCGGCCACCCGAATAAAAACTTCCCTTTGCCAGGTAATGACCTTGTACACAGTCTTAGTAACAAATTATCATTCTGTGTCGAAATATATGACTTCAAGCTCACACAGTAATACCCCTCAGGATGACCCCGGGCTCAGGAATTGTGCAGCTTTATATTGTCACGTGCTGCGCATGGGCTCTGAGGAACAAAGAAGACGTGGATGATTGGCTCACCAATTACAAGCGGGTGAGCAAATACAATGGCTGGGATGCCACTGTTCAGCTGGCCAATGTCGTCTTCTTTGTTCCTCAGAGCCCATGCGCAGCACGTGACAATATAAAGCTGCACAATTCCCGAGCTCACACCCACAATTGTCGCTTATACAAGACGCACCCTTAGCAAGTCGGAACGCAATTACACTGTAACAGAGCAAGAGTGTCTCGCCGTTGTTTTCGGTGCAGAACGGTTTCGTTCGTACCTTTATGGACGTGCTTTTACAGTCGTCACAGACCTTCACTCTCTCTGCTGGCTGGTCAATCTACGCGACCCCTGCGGTCGGTTGGCCCGCTGGGCGTTACGCTTCCAAGAGTTTAACTTCAAAGTGTCTTACAAAAGTGGCCGCCAACACGCCGACGCAGATTGCCTCTCGCGGCTGCCGCTCACGGTTACTACTTCAGATGATGAAAACTTCGACGACTATCTCGCTGCCGTTTCCCAAGAGTTTCCAGATCTTCGCACTTTCCAGACGGAACAACGCAAGGATCAGCACTTCGCGCCGCTTTTTGCCGAAGCCCGTGACCCGACATCCGCAAGCCCTTTCTGCATTCGCGATGGTTTACTCTATAGAACGAATTACTCGCCTGGAGGTGCGCGCTTTCTCCTCGTCGTTCCGGCTACTCTGTACTCCTCTGTTCTGCAGGCAATGCACGATGACGTCACGGCTGGGCACTTGGGGTTTGCCAGGACCCTTAACCGCATCAAAGAACGTTTTTACTGGCCAAAAATGCGTCGCACGGTTCAGCGCTACGTGGCCACCTGCGTGCAGTGTCAGCGGTTCAAGCTTCCCACAACTTCTTCGCCTGGACGCCTGCATCCTGTGCCACCTCCAAGCACGCCATATGAACAAGTTGGACTCGATCTGCTCGGCCCGTTTCCCCGCTCGTCCAACGGTAACCGCTGCATTATAGTGTGCGTTGATCACCTCACCCGTTACTGTGAGACCGCCGCCCTGCCTTGCGCCACCGCTGCTGAGGTCTCGCTCTTCCTTCTTCGTGCTGTCATCCTCCGGCATGGACCTCCTCGAGTTGTTATCAGTGACCGCGGTCGCCAGTTTACGGCAGACGTTGTGGAAGAGCTTCTGCGTCTTAGTTCATGCCATTTTCGCCACTCTACGCCGTACCACCCCCAGACTAATGGACTGGTTGAACGTACCAATCGGACACTCACGACCATGCTGGCCATGTATGTCGATTCCCGCCATAAGAACTGGGACGACGTGCTTCCCTTCATTACATACGCCTATAACACGTCGAGGCATGAAATAACTGGTTACAGCCAATTCTTCCTTCTTTATACCCGTCCGCCTCGAAGCTCCCTCGACAGCATCTTACCTTTCTCTCTCGACACCGAGCCTTCTATTGCCAACACTCTATGTCGCGCTGAAGAAGCCCGTCGGATTGCCCGGATACGCACCTTGGCATCACAGCATCGCTCTAAGCAGCGTTATGACCGCCGGCGCAAGGATGTCTCCTACCTGCCCGGTGACGTTGTATGGTTGTGGACGCCCCTACGCAAGCGTGGTTTATCAGAAAAGCTGCTATCCCACTACACAGGCCCGTTCATCGTTGTTGCTCGCCTCAATGACCTCAACTATGTCATCTCTCCCCAATCAACGCAAGGACGCCGCTCAAGGACAATCCAGGTCGTGCATGTCGCACGGCTGAAGCCATTCCACTCTCGGGACCCCGATTGATTGACTGGCCCAGAGGGCTTCGTCTGCGAACGGGGAAATGTCACGTGCGGCGCATGGGCTCTGAGGAACAAAGAAGACGTGCGGCGGCTGGAAGAAGAAGAGAAAGTCCAGTATCCTGCCGCCGGCGCACCAGGCTCTTCTCGACCTGCCGTGTAAATAGTATTTGTAAATAGAACCTGTAACAATATTAAACTTCATTAGGCCGCTGCCCATTGCCAGAACATGCACTGGAGAACAAACTCTGTCCTGATTGTGCCAAAAGCCAGGCCTAGTTAGCTAGACTTCTTTTTCTGCAATTTAGCAGCTTCGCATTTTGATTTCTTGTAGCCGTTGCTTTTCGTGATTGAGGCCATCAATTGTGCCACACGAAGTGATCTGATCCGTATCCCTCCCAATATTAAGTAGGGTAGCCTGATTCCAAATGAGGCATCATAGGTAAGATTAATTGCCTTTTATGTCTCTGCAGTCCTTGTACGTTAAACGACAGCAGTAATGGAATGAGTGCTGCATATTTTTTGCGAAGGTGCCGTGGAAATCACGTACTGAAAACTCAAAATGCGCCACACGCGCGTGGCGTTGTCTTAAAGCTGATGAGAGGAGTTAGAGATGCCGTTATCGGTAGCTCATCAAGTAAAGAAAAAAATAGAAGCCCTCAACACAGAATGGGCGTGTCGCTACACTGAATTCTTTTAGATGCTGCTACTTATTGGTATATAATGCACAACACCAACTACGGGTTGTGAGACAGGCAGAAAAATTTTGATGGCAGTCACCTATATCTGCAGTGCCTATCAAGCATTCTCAGAGCAATAAGTTATGTGCGTGAGCTCACTCATGAATAAAAAACAAAAGCGGAAATCAAAGCAACAAGTCAACCGGAATTGAGACACTTTCATTATGCTGCTCATTCCGCCCTTCAAGTTTATAGGAGTGCGGCTACAAGCAGTCAAGGTGCCCTGGTGCCAGACTAATTACCGTCGCCGAACGACTGCTCGCAGCTGAGCTGAAGAATAAGCCCGTGAATTGGTCCCAAATGAAAGCCGCTTCCATGGAGACGACTTAAGTCACACAGCGTGGGAGCTTTACCCTCAGAGTCACTAGCGTTCGTAGTGATCGGCTTACACCATTCGCTGAATTCATTAGCGATTCAATTTCCTACGCGCAGGTGCGTTGTGACAGTCTTAATCCTTTCCAATGATCTTTTTGCGCACTCTCTTTCCCTGTGGAGAAAGACGCATGAAATACCACGTGCATAACTAATGATGGGCACGAATAGCTTCATATCAATAGGATCCGATACCAGATAAGGCCGCAACCCTTAAGCGCACAAAAAGAATGGAACTGATACATTCCATCCCATGAAACTCCTTAAGCTCGGGAAAATTAGAAATTAAAATACTTGGACAGTATTATTTGCCGCACGGAACCGGGAAACCACCTGAGCAAAAAACGGAATAAACTTGAGGCGTGAATTAGAATTGAAAGAAGTGCAGGGATGAAAAGAAAAGTCTTATACCTCTTCGTAATGATATCAAGTTTGGTTTCTGGCTGTCAGTGAGCTTACTCCAAAATTGGTGCGGTAACTATCTGACTATGCCTAAAACTACGTCTTTAGTTAGCTCACTGACTTATGTTAGAAAGGTCACTTTCATTTTTATTTCTTTTTAAAGCCTTTTCTAACGTATGTGAGTGAGCTAACTAAAGACGTAGCTTTAGGCATAATCAGATAGTCACCACACGAATTTTAGATTATGCTGTTTGTTTAGTTGGACCTCTACTTTGCCAAACATAAAATCAGTGGCTGAGGAGAAAGCAGTGGGGCAACAGTCATATACGCCCTAAATTCCACAGCCCTAAACTCTTAATGCAACCGAAAATGCTCTCTTTACAGCATGTCCTTTATAACCCGCTACACATCGCACATCGTAAGCTAAAAATAGATTCCCTTTGACGATTCTGGATGTAAGGAATTTTTATTTTACTGGAGTACAAGTGACGTTATATGAAGAGCTCGCAGTTTTATGGCTACAGCTTTGTGGAATTTCCGAATGCAATCAAGATTCGGCTGCAATATTTCGTTTTATTAAGGTATCACACAGGCGTGCCGAGACTAGTTTGGGTATACCTCCGAGTTAACACATTTTAATGCTTCAAACACGAGTGCTGCTGCTGATGACATCAATAGCCACATGCAATCTTCACTCTGTACAAAACGGTGATTGCGCAAAACCATCTCCACCTAGGTACACGACGAGGCCTTGTGCAATACCTTCAAAACAGTGCGTGAAAGGCACGAGTGTTGCTGGAGAGTAATGATGCCTAAATACCGAAGTGCAGAACTGTAGCATTTACTTTAGCTGTGCGCATTTATGGTTAAGCACGGTGTGGAAAAAATATACTAACCTTTTTCTTCCAAATTATTAACATAAGCTTCGATCTTGCCATGGCACGGACCAAGCTCATGTTGCAGACATCTGACTCAGCTTTGAGCCACAGCCTGGAGAGTCTTTTTCGCTTACCCTGTGCAGTCGCCCCAACATGCAAGAATAACGACGCTAGAGAGCACACAAGTGACGGTAGCCTGGAGAAACTGCGAAAGTACTCGATTGCAACTCGAATCGCACGCTAATAGTTGGCTCATTGTAGGACAGCATGGTGGCGGGGTGTTCTTTTGAAACAGAGACCAAACTATAAAATATAACAAAATATTCACTCAGATGGGGACCAACTGAGGAAACCTGGAAGTAATTTTTATAAAAGCTTTCCTTTGTGGAAGCTGGCATTTTCGGAGTTTTAACGAAATTAACAGACGACAGATAGGCTCTGTGATCCACACCGTAATTCTTTTCACTCCTGAAGTCGCGATTTATGGAACGTCTTCCAGAAAAGTCCTGCTGTGCACCGATTTCCTGCTCGAGAATTCCAACTGACTGTTGTCCGCAATTTAAAACAAAATAAATAACACGAATGGCTCTATATATAACAGGCACGCAGTCATGTCCCATCGTCACGGAGGTGGTTCAACGTGATACCCTCAGGCATACTTTTAGGAAGCATATGCCCGAATGGCAGTAATTGACCTGCACTCAAGCGCGGTCCCATAAGGAGGTTCAATTTAGTCCTTCCATATAAAATATTTTATCAAATCGCCTATACAATGGAGGTATATAGGAGTATAGTGGGGGCATATTCTTGCTCCCAACTGAAATTGAATAAAAATATGGCGCCGTGTTTATGAATCCTCATTCTATACTCACTCTTTTATAGCCATGCTAGCAGCTCAAAACGGACAGGAATCTTGATGTGCAGTTGGTGAAGATTAGCCGACTGCGCTTCTCTCACGCGACACCGCAATGCGGTTTACTTTTTTAAGAGAACGCGGCACCCGTAGTATGATTGTGCTCGAGAGCTGCTTTGCTCGCCTGTTATCGTAGAGAAAGCGACGTAATCTTACAAGCTAGATCAAGCGCTCTGTGTTAAAACAGGATTTCACAGCTATTGTCATGGTGATGCACCGCACTAAAGTTGACCATAAACCAGAGCGCAATAGGCTGACAATGCGAATACCACCGGAGGTAACTGGCATGAGAGTGTTCGCTGTCAGCTTCCTGTCTTTAAATCTTGGTTTCTGATTATAATTGACGAACAATGAAGCTTCATAATCTTGATCAAGAGCTCGGAGTCGAAGCTGTTTCCATATCAGTTCCATGTCGATGCAAGGCACTAGAGTTGACTGCAACGCACCGCGCAAACCACACCAAGAAAAGCTATCACAATGAGGCCTAAGCGGGCGCATTAGTGAAGTGATGGCTCCCAGAAATTAAGATCAGGCATCGAGTCAGCGCACTGGTGGCTTCAAAGGAACAGTTCAGTGTAGCTGACTGTAGCCTAAAGTGGCGACAATTCTATCAATTGCATTACAGCAGGCGCCCGTGAATCG
The DNA here is from genome assembly GCF_055824585.1 of Amblyomma mixtum. Classification (NCBI taxonomy): domain Eukaryota; kingdom Metazoa; phylum Arthropoda; class Arachnida; order Ixodida; family Ixodidae; genus Amblyomma; species Amblyomma mixtum. The sequence goes on from NC_143016.1 coordinate 18,674,208, forward strand.
GCAGAAGAGCGCGGCGAGTCAGCAACAATGGTAATGAAGGAACATCACTGAAGGCCATTATTACGCGACTGGCCAGACGCAGAAAATGCACTGAGGGGCAGTGGGGTTGGCGTAAAATTGTTTTTCTTATTTCATTTGTTTCTGGGGAAGGTGGAGACCAAGAATCCTTATTTTTGAAAATGGCATTTGGCAATATTAACCATCCAAGCGCAGCCATGTGGCGTAGGTGGGTGTAGACGGGCTAGGAGAAAATAAATAATTCACCCCATTTTTGCTTCAGGTTGAGGGAATAAATGCATCTAACGTAGAGTATAAAAGACGACATCAGCTATTCAAGATCACATTTTTATTCATAACTGTTTATAGTGAAGGTTTGAATGTGCGTAGGAGTGGGCACATAAGCGTTCCTGATGTGTGTGCTTGCACATACAATTGAGGCCCCATTCATTGCAGAGAGCCTTGAAGCACATTATGTTATATTCAGCGCATGCCCATCGAACACGCTTAGGAGACAAAAATTATGAGCAACCTTTAATTAGGACGCTTTGAAGCGTCCAAAACAAAAGTAAACATAAAACGCAGGAGCCTCCCAAGCAAAAGTTATACGATATGCGCTTTCCTCGTGCGTTAAATGAGATGGCGCAAGTATCTGCAAATGAATAGAACCACCCACATCCCGCGCTTTAAACGAACCTAGTTTTCTTTAATTTTTCTATTATACTCTTTCTTGTTAGCGTCGAATGGAAGAGAGACGTTTAAATGAGAACAGAAACATCTTAAAAACGGAGTTGCTTAGCTGTATCGTTTCAGTTGCTGTAGTCCCTTTTTGACTAAATAAAGAACCCCAAATTGTCTTCAGTTCTCTCAAAACGAGAAATTATAAGCATGAAATGTCGATGTTTTTGTGCTCTGTGGGGCGTGTGATTGGTTGGACGAGAAAGAACAACGGGGCGATGGGCAGTGGCACATGAATTTCGCGGCAGTAAAATTCATTATCCTGACCCCAGAAGAAACTTCAGCATCGCCCTCTTAGAAAGAGTACGTTCGCTGAAAACTAAAGATGAAGAAGAAAAAAGAAGTTATCAAGCCTTTTTGTTTTTCTTCGTAAGTCGCACACGACCGAAGAACCACCTTTGTATGAGTTGAATTCGAGTTCCCTTTGTAAACCGTGTACCCAAACTCTAATATACTCGTAGCAGACGTGTACAGTTCATTTCTTTTCTCTTGCCTTTCGTCGTTTTTACAGGAAGGGCTCCGGTGTTTAAAGCTTTGAAGCAAGCCCACTGAATTATACTTCGGAAGTTTAGGCTAATTTGGCTATTCTGTACTGCGCTTGAAGATGGTATTGCTGACTGAAGCTTAAGAAATTCTGTGCAACTGTGGACTAGAAGTCCGAATGTGCAGACAAAGCCGTGGTTTGAGTTAGCGAAACGGCGCCCATAAATTGTTCAGAGGCCGTTCAGATCCAAGTAAGACGTTAGGTAGGGTGTTTGTTTCCCTCCTTTCATGGAGCTGACATATTAAGTACCGGGAAGAGTGCTGCTTGAAGTTTTAGCACCGTTAACTCCTTAAAAAGGAAGAAATTGGGGGTTTATATTTGCGCCGCTTGAGTTAATGTCTGCGTATGAGTGTGTGTGTGTGCGTGCGGGCAGAGGGGATTCGCTGTCTAGCTCGATTGCATGTGTATACTGTCCCCATTATATCGGCAGTATTCATGAATTCGAGTTGGTCTAAGCCTGTCCCCAAACGTATGGCGCAGCACATGCCTTAGTGGCGTTTTAGTTGTTAAGTCAGTTATACGAGCACCGAGCTATTCCGGCAGCAACGACGCTTTCGTGGCGATGTCGATACGACAGGCTAGTTTTTTCAAAGCTGCCGATGCACAATAGAGAGTGGTTTGAACATGAATAACATGTCTATATTGTTAGTAAGACAAGTCTCATCGCTTATATTTAGCAGTTTTGTATGTCGCATGCTGCAGATTCTCGTACGCTTGACGTTGTGATCTAACAGTAGGCAAAACGCAATTTTAAATTTCTGGGGTATTTTAGTAATGCGATTTATTTATGTACGCGAACAAAAAATATTGAACGAGCTATTATGTACTCGTTTTATATAAATGAAATTATGGGGGAACAGAATGGGCGAATGCCAAAATATCATTACTTTTTTTTTTAGGCAAGCTATTATAATAAAAAAAGGGTGTGGTCTAGGCTACAAGCTCCTGCCATAAATGAATGAACTTGCCTTTCAAGACCAGCGTAAATTAGATTCGTTTAAAGTTTTCGCAGTACCTAGATTCGGAAAAGCGAAGTTTTGCTTCCGTCATCAACTGGCTCAGAACTATTTGACGGCTTTAGTGAGATAAATTCTTTGTCACTAATTAAGTAAGTGGTCTTTATGGGAATAGTGTAAATAATAATAAAGTGTCAGCTGCGGATGACGTCAATGACGCATTCAAGTGTAAAACCTTTGGTCTATGCACTTACCGTGTTAGGACCAGGCCGTATACTCAGAAGGTGTGGGGCGAAGCAAACCGCATTCAAAGGGCCGCAGGGACCGTAATATCCTGCCCCGCATTGCGCTGCTGGACTAGTTTGTGAGAGCTTGAGGGAAATTAGGTTGGTAAGACATCCCTCCTCTGCGACCCTGTTTTCCCTAACCGGTTGGCTTAAGATATTCGTCGCCAACACGGTTAAGGAGTTATTCTCGAGTGCATTTTCAAACGGCTGTACCCAGGACCCTTAATCCCCAGCTGTGCGTGCTTAGGAAGTTTTTACGTTCAAGGTAAACAGTACTGCTAGGCGATTATTACGCTGCAATGCTCTGGGTGGCGCGAGGAGGAAAATAAGCCCATGTACCGTTGTATGCGGAAGGAGGAAAAGCCGGCGCAGTTCTGAGACGAGTTGCGTCCCGCAACTCACGCGGGAAATCGCTCTGTATCTGTCATTGCAGCACTGTCCTTGTTTCTACCTGCTGTGAAGCTCGTGCTGATTTGGCTGAGTTGGTTGTTGTAGTTCGATAGCTGGGCGCTAGAAAGAAAGGCTAGATTATACCGTGGGTACCACGACAGCATCGGCATTTGGCAGACGTCTGAAGGAATTTTCCATTTCCATGAAGGGAAGAGCTAAGTGTTTATTTCGCCTTGGGATATTAATTATCCTCCTCAGCGCAGAACAGCTAGCGGATATACAATGAAGAACAATGATAGAAAACGAAAACTATGAAGCAGCATGACGACTGGAGAAAGAGAAAAAAAATTGCGGAGATTGTAGATGTTTTCAAGTGCAATTGGTACGTTCTTGCACGATGGCCGTGCGAGACTGGTGCGCGTCGATATTATTACTTTCCTCGAACTTCCACACTGCTCTAAAGAAACTGAAAAATGTATGAGGTCTAGACGGCACGTTACAACGTCTGGCAAGCCGATACGACTTTTCCAACCTTCAGGGAGCGAAAGAGACAAGGCCTGTGGTGACGAACAAGTCACCAAGGTTAAATAATTTAGAACAGGTGTCGTGTACACTGTTCAATTTTTCTGCGCCACGCGCCCTACCGCCAAAGCTGCGCACACTGTTAGCGGAGGCCTCAGAAATAACTGCGTGGTGGCTCTTAACCACATACCATTCCATTGACTATTGCAAAAGGTGTGGCTGTGTGGCAGCTTTTGGCGACAGTGCTAATGGTGATATCCGTTTAGCGAAGTGAGCTAGAACAACCCACTATGCTAAGCAGATATCACCATCTACGGTCGGTCGCGGTCAGTTTAAAGCTATGAAAGAACTGTGAAGAAAACACGTCAGAAGTATTTACCACAATCTCGATGTATCACAATGTATCACTGAATAAAACCTTGGAGAGCGTATAAAATCGCTCTGCTCGTTTTATTCTCAATAATTACCACCGCACAGCAAGCGTCACTAACATGAAACTAAGTCTAAATTTGCCCCCTCTCACTGTCCGTCGTAAGATTTCTGGTATTTGCCTCTTCCATAAAATTTATCATCATAACCATCAACTCAGGACGCACCTGATCACAGATGCTGCTCATGTTTCTGCCCGTGTAGATCACTGCTACAAAGTCGCCATACCTCGCCACAATACCATGACATATGCACATTCATTTCTACCAAAAACATCCCGTGACTGGAACCATCTACCTGCTGACCCGGTCGCTATCACCGACAACCACCGATTTCGTACTTGCCTTACTAACATATTTCGAAGCCCTTTTTTATTTTCTTTCTAAAACTTGCACTGGCTCTTATCATGTTCTGTATGACTGTTCCTTCATTTTTTTTTACGTTGATGCTGTACTCTGCTGCATTCTGTTCAACCAAACTATTGCGCATTTGTAACCTACCTGTGTGCTTTAATACGTGTCGTTTTTGTTCTTTTTTCGTGGTTGTTGTTGTTGCCTTATTTTTTTTTCTGTTTCCTTTCATTAACCAAATTGCATAGTGTCCCTTGTATTTCTGCCCCTCCCCTCTACAATGCTTTTGTAAGCCCTGAGGGTAAAATAAATAAATAAATAAATAAATAAATAAATAAATAAATAAATAAATAAATAAATAAATAAATAAATAAATAAATAAATAAATAAATAAATAAATAAATAAATAAATAAATAAATAAATAAATAAATAAATAAATAAATAAAAAACGTAGCCGCTGTTCAGCCTGGCTGCGATCACGCCACTGAACTTAGTCATCTTCTCCATCACAAACAAGGTGATAAAGGCAAGTGCCGTTGGCGCTGGGCATCAACGCATGAACGATAAGTATAAATATTCCCTGCGATATCACTATACCTTCAAAACAACTTCAAACAGCTTTCAGCAGATCTTCTTTCTCTCATTATACCACGCAAAATTATTTGTCTGCAGTTCTGTCACATAAAATTTTAAATCAGCCGACATTTTGCTTCAGTTTACTGGAACTTTCACAGCGACATGCCATTACCTGGTGTCATAACTACAAGCTTTGTTTTCACAATCCGGATTTAATCATTCGTTTATTGAGAAAATCTCCCCATATGCCTTTCATACTCCGTGTATCTCCTCTTGTTTTATCAACGATGACCATGTGGTGGAGATGAGTGGAAAGCCTGAAGTTTAACAATTCTCCTTCCGAGCAGGAACTGAGGAAAGAATGCCGGTTCATCACGGCTAACAGTTCTTCGCTTGCCGGCGAGTATTAAATCGACTTCCTCTTAACATCTACACCACACAGTAACCTCCCACACAGTTGTCTTTATTGTCCTCTGTTGGTCAGAGATCGATGGCTGCAACATCTGTCACTCCATGTGAACAGACAGCTGAAGCATTGCACCGTAGAGAGAACGCCGGAAGGGTAGTGTGGCACTCAGCGGGCTCTTTTGAAGTGGCCTTTTTCCTAGCAGCCTGTGCCCTATTGCTTCGTGATTTTTGTTTGTTTTTTTAGGTTGAATGATGTCTTCACCTTATTCTTCTCTCCTAAAACACAGCTAGAAAATGTTATAGCTTTTTTGTTGATAACGCGATTCTTTCTGCCTATTTTCTCACTCCGCCCATGTCATGAAGCACCATGTAAGAGGCTGGCGGGGCTAATACCTTGCGAAGGCGTCGAAAAACTGTTTCGACGGAGGCATATGTTGCCTCTTTTTGTCTCATGCCCGACATTCTCGGGCAAAAAATTTCGAAAATTGTGAGATACTGCTATGAAAATATTGAAGGCAATGGTCCTATGTTCTAATATGTAGAAAAATATCTTTTTTTTTGTATTTCCATCGATCGCCTCGAAGAGTTGAGACTGCCATAGAAAGCCAACGGGGAGCGCTTTTGATGATAGCAAAAACGTTAACATAAAAAAAAATGCAAGAGTGCTGTTCGGTGATCGGTGGATATATTTGTTGTTGCAGTGAAATCTTCCATTATACGAAAAAATTGTGTACAGAAATGATTTCTGGCTCAAAAATGCTTTTGTCTAGAATTGTTGGCTACGTGAAAAAACATGTGCTGTAAGGCATCTGCAGTTGTTCGGCTGGCGCCTGTGTGCGGCAGTGCGAGCCCTACCCAATAAATGGATATCTTTTCTTGACCTTCCTTTTTCCTTTCGCGTAGACTTGACAGAAATCTCCAGTGACGCCCCAAAAAGCTTTGCGTAGAGAAGACAACGTGAAATTAGCGTTTGTCGAATGTTTTGGAAAGACTGGGTATTTACTCCCCTATCCTTCCAATTTCGACATAAAGCTCTCAGGTTTTGGCGGAATGAGATAAAAAATGGCGCTTAAATTGTGGTCGTTCAACCTGTTCTTATTGTAGTTTCAAGAAAGCACAGTAGGGGAAGTTATCTTGAGCGATGCGCTCAAGTTTCAGGTGTGAGATCAAAACAAGAGATGGAGAACGTTGAATGAGGTGGAGCAGAAAAGCCTCTACACGCTGACGAACAGTTCGACAAGAGGGACTATATCATCGTCTGCGAAAGGAAAGAAATCTCTGAGATGAAGACAAAAGCTGAAGACGATGAAGACAAGGCGAAGAAAAGGCTCCTTGCGAAAATGGTGGTCAGTGAACTGGGGTTTCCATCCTTCCACTTGTTTCAGCCTTGTTCCTTCCATCTTCAACCGCAAACAGCAAAAGTTTTGCCCGGTTTGAGCCAGTTTGAGGCGGATTGGGGATTGCGAACAAACCCTAGAGTCAAAACAAAAAGCAACTCCTCGTATTCAGTGTTAGAAAGTTCGAGGAGGGTTTCGAATTATTAGCGGCTACTTTATAACTGCCGGCCAATGATCTATATTCCCGCAGCGGCTTTAGTGCAGATACTACAAGGTGCCCTTCTTTCATAGCTCACACATTTGCGCATCGTTAGTCAATCACAAAGCGGGAAGAACTTTCTGCCCAGTCCGCGCATTGACGTTTAACCCATCGCAGTCGTCATTTTCAGAGTTTCCTGGCTTACGGCCTTTTTGAATAGCTTGAGGATGATAGATGATGGCCTTCGTGGAGGTACAGCCTGCCTTTGCCAACATGTAAATTCATTAGCCAAAAGAGCGGTGGAACACACGGACAGAACGATGACACATACACATACACACAGCGTGTGTGTGTTTGTCTCATCCTTCGCTACGCGTCTTCAAACGTTGTTTTGGATAATGCAGAACAAACTAGCCCAACAAGCCACTATGTAAAGTCATTTTTAATACAACGCTTGAGCGGATTCCGTTTCACTTATTTACGGATCGCTGTGCATAGTCAATGCATCTGGCCTTCTGAGAAGTGCATTCAAGTATCTTTGGTTCTATGGTCATTTCTTTTTGATGTATATGAAAAAAGAGCACTGTCTCCTAAGACAGGGCAACGTCGGATTATAAAATTTTGAGCTCTGTCTCGTAGTCTTTATAAACAACAACGTTCGCGGGAATAACATCCTACATTTGCAAAAATACTGTAATGGTCTCTTCCTTCGAAAGGTTCGCCATATTGCGGCGAATGATCATAGCGTAAGAGCAGCCGAAATCCACAAAATTTTCTTCGCACTTTTGTTGACGAAGGGGAGCTTAGCAGATCTCTGTGTTATAATAGGCAGCTGTTTTTGTGAAAATGAGCATATGGTAGACACCTGACGACGGCGTACCCTGGAGCGTAACTACATGTCACCGTGCATGCAGAGCGCTCCAAGCTTTTGCAACGCTCTTTACCCAATCAGCCATCAGTCCAATCATTTACTATCTTTTAGCTTCTTCTTAACATGGTGAAGGGGAACGGCTTCGTTAGAACAACACCAAATATCGACCTGAGTTGAAGGTAGCCGAAATTTCCGACACGCTCACACAACCAAAGACTGTTAGGAGGAGAGGCTGCTTGATATGCGGGTACACCGGGCTCTACACTTGCTGAGTCTCAAAAGTACCCTTCACCACTCTCAGCCTCTGGCTTCTTATACCTATCAATCTCATTGTCGACCAAGCAGAAAACACCAAACAACATGAAAGCTTGCATTAGTCCTCCATCAGTGTAGCTTCTAGGAAATAAAGGAGCTTTTCTGTGTACATGCATTTCTGAGCGAAACAACCGATAAGAGAGCGGCGACGACTACACAACTCTCAACTGAAGTTTATTTTTGCTAAATGTAAACTTTTAAAGGAATGAACAAAAATGCAACAAAAACAGCGCAAACCCAAAATACATTTCACTTGGGAGTAAGCGCTAGTGTTGTCGTCGTGCTTCTCAGCGCTTGTTGTGATGCTTCGAAATCCAAAATTGAATATCCAACTTGACCTGCCGTCTTTTCGTCAGTAGTCTCTTTCCTCTTATCGAAAGATGAATGATGATGGGGCTGAAGTGATCGTCGGGTTTTATTCGGGAATATATTGTGACGAAGACGAAGCTTGCAGTGGCGCGGGACGGAGCGTTCGCGCTAGGCCAGCGGCCATTAAATCATCTCTTGTTCACGGTTCATCACGCCTCATTCTTCGGCTGGCCGCCACGTTACATTTCGTGTGAGGTGCTGGGATCCCTTCATCGCCATCCTGGTCACAGAGCTTCGGTGCCCTGGGCCTGCCGTGCACGTCGGCCGTGAGTACCTGGTCAGCGCCGCACGGCCGTGCCCCAGCCTGCCCGACCTGAACCGACCTCGACTCTCACCCCAGCCCCGTCCCCCGCCCGGACCACACGACACGACGACCCAATACACGACGGACCCAAGACCCCACCGGCCCAAGACCGCACTGACCCAAGACCCAAACGTGAAGACACCGCCCCCTTGCCCCTGTCGTTCGGTGCGTCCAGAGACCTCGGCCGTCAGCTCCTGGCACCCTATGGCCCGGATGCTTCGTGGACCGGGACTCATTCTCTCATCTTTCTCAACGTGGCGGCCAGCACTGCACCATCTTCTACATACTGTTCAACCCTCCACTCAGGACCATCGCCATTTCGCGCGTCTGTTCGTCACCGATCGGGACGATCGCTCGGTGGCCCCGGGTAGTGTGACGAAGACGAAGCTGGCAGTGGCGCGGGACGGAGCGCTCGCGCTAGGCCAGCGGCCATTAAATCATCTCTTGTTCATGGTTCATCACGCCTCATTCTTCGGCTGGCCGCCACGTTACAATATTTATTCTCGGATGTATGTTAGAATATATCAAATTGTACGTGTCATACGTGTGTGTATGTTTTTATATACTCGTCCTGTATGCGTTGTATAGATCTTCTTTAAGAACCACCTTGCCAATCAAGTCAGTTAATTGCCTAACATGTCGTTTCTTGCCACTTTTGCGGCATTTGATTTTTATAGGGCTGACATCATCGCTAATTATAGCCATGCAAATATTCGCAGCACTTGTTATTTCAAGGCAGTAACAAAGAATAATAGTAATCGTGAATGGTAGTCACGCACAAATTATCTATTCAAAATGGCGCGTCTGTGCACGTGCGTGCCGGCGATCGCTATACAAATTGCGGAGCACCTGATTATTATTTTACGACGACAATGAGTTAGCAATAGGCCTCCTCCTTTCATGGAGAGCTGATTGCTGGCTTACCGTATTAACCAGCAAAAGCTGACTGACATAGGATACTTGGCTTTCCGCCTTCCACGTAACCTATCGCCGAGTTGTTCCCGTTGCAACTACCCCCAGATTACGCTGTGAACCGCCGGTGTCAGAGCCACCTCTTTAATAACCACATAATATTTTTTTTCTCTCTCTATCTATCTGCAATGTTTATGGCACAGAGATAGAGAGAGAGTCATTGTTGAAAGTTTTCTAGCCTACTGAGGCTGCCTCTCAACTCTTGTTCACTTACATTTTGAGCCATCAAGAACCTCTATCTTACTGCCTCTCTATATTGTGAATTTTGCTCAGTTTAAAATGTTTCACATGGAGATAAATATGCACTAGCTTCTCCGTAATCCTGTTCTGAATTCGCAGCTTTTAGAGAGACAGACTTGCGCCTCGTGACAAAAGTTCAGCCCTTAAAAACAAAGTGGCCTTTAGAAAGGCTGACGGCCGAGCGACTCTCTGCAGCTAAATGTGCGAATGATACAGTGTCGAGGAATTCCTGTTAAACGAGTACCTGTTAAGGTGAAGCTGTAAATAAATTACGCTCTAGGTTACAATAGACCCGCCGCGGTGGCTCAGTGGTTATGGTGCTCGGCTGCTGACCCGAAAGACGCGGGTTCGATCCCGGCCGCGGCGGTTGAATTTCTTTGGAGAAAAAATTTAGAAGCCCGTGTACAGTGCGATGTCAGTGCACGTTAAAGAACCCCAGGTGGTCAAAATTACCGGAGCCCTCCACTACGGCGTCTCTCTTAGCCCTAGTCGCTTTGGGACATTAAACCCCATAAAACCAAAACCAGGTTACAATAGATGCTTATATCGAGTTCAATTTTTATTTACCTGCTGTTCTGATCTGTAAAGGCTTGATGCGAGTAATACTCGTCTTGAGATTTTGTGAACAGCAGTAATTGTCGCTTCTTAAATACAATGATCCTTGACCAAAATTTACTAACACGGGGCGGATCGTTGGGATGCGTTTTGATGAATTGAGTTTCATGTTTGCACGCTTCAGCGTGCCTTTAAATCATCCAATTAGTCACGAAATGAATAAGTTACCAAAATCACCAAATAATATTGCGCCGAGCGTTAGCACTAGTCTTTTCAGGACGAAAACTTTCGGCATGAGGACTGACCTCAATTTATTTTTAAGCTCTGCGTTCTTTGTCACAGCTTCTCCAGTTTTCAATCAATATTCAATGACGACATAGGAGGTGATTATATGCAGCTTTTTAAGAAGCCGCCCACTGACTATTCGACTTGAATGTGGCTCAGGCACCAGTGTAAATGTTATTAAGACGTAACATTATGGTTCTAAGTAGTTATGAGTTCGCGGCCGCCACCTCTATTCCTGTAGGTGCGAGAATTACAAAAATAAAGTAACAGGTCATATATCAGACCTAGACAGAAAAAAAAGAAAGAAAGAATGCGCCTCGCGCCGAAACTTTACTAAAGGGGTAATCAAGGTTGATCTACCCGCATACGTTTAATGCGTGCAGACGTTAAGAATGCTAAACTTTCTAATTTTTAAAGTTTTTTCCGCTCCTGCAGTGCCATTTTAAAAGCATGGGGGACCGCAAAGCGTTTTCAAAGAATTCGTAGTGTCACGACATGCAGCGCTTTAGCTGAGTGAACGTTCAAAACACAGCAGAGTATGTCCCTCTCCTCACTGCGCTGGAAACAGGGTACAACACAGCACAACTAAATGCAGAAACTGCACTGCGTGACGCGGCTTGATGACACTGCTCGTTACTCATCCGGAATTTTCGGCGCATTGCACCTTCGCCATGGGTGGCTGCCCTCGTCGTGCACTCCAACCTGGACACCGAAAAATACCGTACCTTAAAGCGGACGAGGCCCATGCGCCATCCCGAAGCTTTGTGGCGCGACAGTGGCATATAGAGTTAGCGTGCTACTCGGCGGCTGCATTACCGTACGTAGCCTGCGGCACTGCTTGTGGGACTGAAACAGTATGCTGCGGCAAACTTTAGGGCAGAACGCATTCATGGGCTGCCTGTCGAGGTTTCCTTTTTGTAGGACAAAATTAACAAAAGAAAATAGAAAAATTACCCGAAAGTTTAACTTTCCCAAATAAGGATAGAATGCACAGATATATAGCTATAATTAAGATATCCGTCACCGTATGTGTTTTTACTTTCTAAATACTTAATTCGTAAATCACTAGTTACAGTTTGGTGGATTTGATACCTTCACTGGGAAGAGGTAGTAATTATCAATTTCAGGCGAGAAATTTTCAATCTCACTGCTTTTTGTACCCTGGTAATAAATAAGAGAAACGTGACTATGAGTTTGTAATTAATATATTCCAAAATTCGATGTTACGACAAGGTAAAATTTGTAAGATGTTAATTACAATGATATCGGTTCGATGATGTAATAGATCAAATGCGCGTGTAGAACCTCATCAGACTATGACTCTTTTGTTATAGTCGCCTGATCCATGACCATTTATCATTGTTACATCTCCCAGCAGAACCATCATTGTGGCCTACACTACCATGTTCATTATCATCATCGCTGATGATCATGCCCCTCGCTGGTGTTTTGTCCTCTTCGGTCGCCGGTTTTGTTCAGAGATAGAAAGTGTCACTGAGACGCACTGAATGATCTTCCTCGTCTGAGGAACAACCGGAGGACATGACTCGAACGAGGAAGCCTGGTATGTTTAAAGTGCATGGCGCTCTAAATGCAGGGGCGAGTTGTATGAGGTCATCTATAGGCAGGCTGAAGCCAGTTGGTTGGATGGCAGTTGGTCAACGACAGTTAGAGGCTGGAACTTCGGTGGGGCGTTCCAAACGACATGCACAACCTCTCTCGTGGGTGTATAGAGAGAAAATAATGTATTGAAGAGTAGAACGTTAATTATCGTAATTCAGTTATATGTGGTACGGAGTTCAAGCACTGAGGGACGGTATATCGCGGGTGCCACAACGCTCGATATATTTTTTCCTTTAGAATCACACTGGCACACCGAAAGACGCGGGTTCGATCCCGGCCGCGGCGGTTGAATTTCTTTGGCGGAGAAATTCGAGGCCCGTGTACTGTGCGATGTCAGTGCACGTTAAAGAACCCCAGGTGGTCGAAATTTCCGGAGCCCTCCACTACGGCGTCTCTCATAGCCTCAGTCGCTTTGGGACGTTAAACCCCATAAACTAAACCAAACCATCACACTGGCACATCTTTGTCATATGGCAATCTCCTCTAGAGCCGACAGGAATTTAGAGGTTGCTTTGACTGTCATGCTCTAGCTACTGGTACCATAGTGATTAGGTCACATACTGATTGTAGGTTGAGGTCGACAGATGAGCTCACCATCACCACTACTAACCTAAATAATATGTAGAATTCAAACAGATCTGCCTGCTTTGAGCATGTCATACAGTGTCTGGTCTCTCATATAGCTGTCGCCGTCAAAGGTCGTCCCCGGGCAGCTCTAACTGCCTTATGAATCGTGAGTCGGAGTCGTGGAGGAAGTTTCTAACATCATGTTGATCTTGACTTCAGCACCATGAGCGAGAGGGTCTGAGAGTCCCCGTTTCAAGCTCAGCAGCAGCATTTTGAGCGACTGCTAGTTTGCGTAGGCAGAGGGCCACATTTTACCATTGCTCTCATTTGAACAAAAGAAGCATCGTCAAGGAGTTACACATGAAAGGTTCGCAAACGGAATTGACTTGCTAACAACTCGCACCAAATCATCTTGCAGCATTTTTTGCACTGTTAGTGGCATATCGTCCAGTAGTTATGAATAAAATAGACTCGAAAGACTAGGTAGGACGGCGTCTCAAAGGTGGCCGTCCCATTCTAAAAATTCTGTTTGCATAGAGCCGTTTTGATTGATATAGGGGGTGTGGAAGTTAGCACGCTAACAGGGTTTCCTTGGTTCTGTTAATATAGCTCACAAGTGCACATGGGCATACACACACAATCTAAAAATGTTTGCTAATTCATTTGCCTTTGCGGCAAGGTCGAGCTTCTGTTGAGTCTAAAGCAAACTGTCTGCATTAAGGGGAAAATTAGGGCTGTTTGCACTCTACGTCCCATTATAAGGACCCGCGCACACAGCAGACGTGACCCGACTGGGTTGTGTTCTGTACACAGGAAATCTCTCTTCTTTCTGGCATCGATTTTCTTTAAACAGAGAAAAGCGAAGTGGCAGGCACACTCACGTTTCCGTTCTTTGACGCCTTGTCCTGCCTTGCTTAATCTCGATTATCTGTTCAGTCGCCTGCGCGATTAATCTCGTCATCCCATTCAACGTTAGATACCATCACCTCGCATTTTCCATTTTTTTTTCGATTAAACGTGGTAGGTGAGTTGCAGAAGAAACGTTCTGAAAGTTTTTGGAACCGGTGCACCTAAAACGTTTAGGTTTGATCAGGTTTAATGTTGCAAAGTGGTTAAGGCTATTTAGGACGCGGCAGTGGAGGGCTGCGGGTAATTTCGACCACCTGGGTTTTTTTAGCGTGCACTGAAATCGCACAGTACACGCGTCTCTAGAATTTTTCCTCCACCGAAATGCGAACGCGACGGCCGGGATCGAACCCGCATCTTTCGGGTCAGCAGTCGAGCACCATTACCACTGAGCCGCCGTGGAGGCTACGGATCTAAACTGGATGTAAAAAGGGTGCAGACTGAGCCACTGGTATAATAGAAAAACAAAAACATTCCTATGAATAAAGCAGATAAACGTTCAGAACAGTTCCCCTTTCCGTGGTGAAGATGAGAAGTGAAGAACAGATAAGCAGTTATGTAAAAATACGGCAACACGCATTCGACACCGTAGTCTATGCTAAAACGTAGTGCTCCTAAGACCAGGTTGCATTAAAATATAATTTGAATAAAATACACCAATGTGGTAAAAATAGAAAATGAATAGAAATAGAGGAAAACAATTTTCATACGAGTCACACGCGAAAAATAGTCCACTTGTATTTTAGTACAAGTAAAGATCAGGTTCTTCTTCCTCTTCTTCTTTGCACCACAGGTGCACCGCCAGAGATGGTTGGTAACTCGAACTGAAGCTCTTCGCACCAGGGGTGCCCCGTCAGAGACGGTCTCTCGATGAGTACAGACGCAGGGGGGAAAAAGGCAATAACTGAAGATTTATATACAAATATACAGAGAATATACAAGTTCAGGCACAACGGCAAAAAGACAAACAACCAAAAGGTGGATCTGGCTAATACTAGGGGAGGCCCCTACTCGGCGTTGCCGAAGATGCGTTGCATCTCACCTTAGCGCAGAACCCCGCTTCCAGCTCCGGGGCCCGGTTTTAAAGCCCTAAAGGCCCGGCCCACATTTCGTAGCTTCCAATCATGTTGTGCTCTCAACATGATTGGTTCTTCAAGGGCATGGCCAGCCCTCCGGCTTCAACAAGGTAAAACCACCCTCTCTACCACTAAATAAACATAAAAACAAACACAAATACACATTCGTGCCAGAACGTGCGCGAATCGGTTCTGCGGGGCGGGTGGACACCCGTACTTCCCGGCGCGTTCGCGAGCGGCCGCGTTCCAAGAAAGGAGACGCTTCGCTTTGAGCACCCCCAGCCGCGTTCCGATGACCCCCGCGAACGCTACCGAACCCTTACAGTACAGTTTTGATAACATTCCTTTAAAGGAAGCAAGAGAATGTGCGTATCTTGGTAGCTGCTACCTGAGTAATGACCTGAACGGGTTTTCACGCTTGGATCATGTTTCGTTCGCTGACCTCGCGCCTTATCGACGTTTGAACAAGGGTGTACCTCTGTACTGCGGCCTAAATGGCAATTCTGTGGAGCAGAGCATGCAGTCCTACAAGTGATCTTCCCGAGAGACGTTATTCTGCATATTCACAAGGTAAGATACAAAACACTTTTAACCACAGCTTGATCGACTATTGTCGTGTAGCCAAGAGTCAGACCGTGGCAGCAGTTCTGGCAGTCACTGCATTCGTCTGACTCGGCGTAAGAGGTGTAGGCACGGGTTGTGGCGCGAAGCATGAACCACATGTGAAAACCCGTTCAGGTCATTATTCAGGTAGAAGCTACCAATATACGCACATTCTCTTGGTTCCTTTAAAGCAATGTTATCAAAATAGTAATAAAATACAAGTGGACTATTCTTCGCGTGTGACTTGCATGAAAAGTTTTTTTTTTCTAATTCTCTTCATTTTCTATTTTTTACACCATTGGTGCATTTTATTCAAATTACATTTGAGTGTAACCTAATCTCAGGAACACTACGTTTTAGAACACACTATGGTGTCCAATGCGTGTTGCCGTATTGTTAAATAACTGCTTATCTGTTCTCCGCTTCTGATCTAGACCACGGAAAGGGAAACTGTTTTGGACACTTATATGCTTTGTTCACAGGAATGTTTCTGTTTTCTCTCTCTCTCTGAAACACATATCCACTAAATGCCGAAGTCAGTTTCTGTGCCCGGCCCGGCTTCGGAGGTGTGCCCCAACCACAATCAACACGTACACCCGGCCAATTCTTTAATAGTACCGCGCGAGCGTCGACCAAACTGCTTGTCAGCGCCTTATCACGGTGCAGAGCGGCGAAACCAGCGAGAAAAATCGCGTGCGCTCAAGGTTTCGTCCGTCGTGGCTGTCGGCGGCTAGGCTCTTCCCACTAATATGACACAACCCCCTCGCAGTTTGCAGAGTATAATAGTACTAGGTTGTAATATCTTTGAAGGTGTAGACCAGATTAAAATCGGGTTTCTGACAGGGTGGGTAGGAGAAAACAGAACGGTGAGAGACCGCGCGGGCGGCTGCGTCCGCTGCCTCGTTTACTGTCAACCCCTGATGAGTAGGGACCCATACAAGGTGACGAAAGCTAAGCAAACACACAAAAAAAAAACAAGGAATATGAGTTGCTGCCACAACGGGCAGGCTGAAGAAACTATATAGTAGTAAAACATCGCAACGTCAGGGAGAAAGAGGAACGGAGGAGAGGAGGGCAAATTGTAGCATGGCCCTGGCCTGCTACTCCACACTGGGGAAAGCGGAAAGGGAGTAAAGGGAAAGTGCGAATAAACGTTGATGATGGCATAATGCAATGAGCAATGAGTTTCACGGGTGTTGTCCATGCACACGCTTTGCTCGCCTCGCGGTGAGTAGACGCACGTGAAATTCATTTCTTGAACACACACCCCGACGCATGCCATTAACACATACTGGAGCCCCTATAGGGCCTCCATGAAAACCCAAATGCGCGCTCACGCATGTCAGACCGTAAACCGAGTAAACCATGTAAGCAATGTAAACCGTGTAGACAGTGCACATGCACTCAGAGACGAGTATTCAGGCCTGTTTCACAAAAAACTTTATCGGGCTCACTGAGGCTTAGACCCAACGTAGCCAGAAGGGTGAACTTCTCCTCGGCATAACTTGCATAACTCGATAAGGAAGTTCTAATAGCTTGTTGCAGTAAGTTGTGTTTTTGATAACCAGACTATTAGGTTAAGGCGTTATTAGGTTGCCTCCTCAGTCTTTGCTCGTTCGGAGTTGTTCATGGAGAGAAAATTTGGTTAAAACTTAACACTCCCAGGAAGTCTGACACAGAGTTTAGAAGCAAGTCAAAGAACAAGTGGCCTGAATATAAATCATAGTCTTGATTATTAAGAATAAGTTTTTCCTGTTTTGTCTGTTTTCTTTTTGCGATTGACCAGGTCTACCCTTGATATCGGAGTCGGGAACACACTGCTTGGCTACTAAGAGCGGTGACATCGCAGGCAATGATTATGCGGGAGAACAAAAAAAAACAATTAGAGAACTTATGGAATACGGTTCAATGCAGACAACCTGGAGACAGAATACTGTCCGAGATGTGTATAAAAAGATCTTTCCCAGCAATGGCAATAATGTGGGCAGAACCCGCGAATTTGACAAGAGCTCACATTGAATAGCAAAATAAAGTCAGGACAGAACCGCCGGTGCTGATGCGCTTTGTTCAAACTGCGCAGCTCTGTGTGCAGTCGCGCTACGTTGCCTGGAGGGGAGAGGTTACACATGATGAAAAGAAGCAAGCGATATGCAAAGAGTTATTTTCTAGCAGACGCCGTATTGTTCTCTTGTTACTATTCATCGTTTCTTGCATGGTTTTAGAGCTATTCTTTCATCATTTCTTCAAATGTTTTCAAAAAGCCGACTGCCATTATGAGGACGATGGAGCTGCCATCGGACACCACCACGGGAAAGAAATAATTGTTGGTATATGTGATAGCTATCACCAGTGTTGATTTATTTAGAGTTTTTCTTACTCAGTTTAACATTTTTAACTGTCATTTTATTAAGACGTATGCATCTCAGCTAATGACGCGCTCATTATCATGGGTAGTCTTCTGTCCGCTAAGGTCATAGAAGCAACCGAATATGCGGCAAGAATCACTGGGTAAAAGTTAACGAGAGCCATGCTATCAACTCCAGGGTATGTTGGACAGACACAGTAAAAATATGATAGCTCGTACGGCATCTGTTAGACCCATCGCAAAGAAAAACCACCAGCAATCAGACCATACAGCGCATCAGTCACACATGACTTGACTTGAATGTCGACATCCTCCATTGCCTCCAGCAGCCCTATATTTGCATTGTCACGACCACCGAATATGTCCACTACAATGTATGCTAAAAGATCACCCTATCACACTAAAATATCGACAGCAGAAATCATGAACCCCTCCAAACACTCCCCCGAAACACAATGGCATGTCGAGATCCCATTCGATACAAACTCGTTGGCAATCTCCATTAAGCCTCCAGTCAAGCATTAACCGACAGCTTCAACCAGCTCTGGTCGAGAGGCACCCTGCCTTTTTAACGGAAGACCACAGAAATCATCCTCATCGCGAAATCAGAGAAACCACCAAACCTCGACAAGAAACGCCCCATATCTTTTCCGCCATGTCTCGGAAAGCTGTTCGAACAAACCCCCGAACTGTTCTGGCTCCTAACCTAAATGGTTAAGAGTCAGAACTATAACTATAACCGAACCTTCCACATGGCAATAATCGAAATTGGCACAATTCGCACCCGCACACTTCTTATGCCTAAACGAGGCCCAGCCACTAGGGTCGTCCTGTCTCCAAACCAATTAAACGTTCCCATGCAGAAGGCTCCCGCCAGGGTCGAAGCAATCTCCGGTGTGAAACGTGCACTGTGCTTTGATCATCGTCACCTGGGACAGTTCAGGCTCGCATAGGGCCATTAAAGGTTCCAAACAGACTGCAACCAACAATATCTAGAGTACGCACCTTTTTTATTTAACTCGTCAGTCTAGTGCAAGGACTGCGGGCCTTAATAATTGGGGGGCCTCCAATGGAGTGAATATGGTCCGCGCACATTAATAAAATACATTCTCTTCTTGCCTTGCGAAAAAGTAAGTTCTAAAAAAAAAGCGATTACAGCTCGTTAAAAGGCCGAAACAGTAACCTTAATTGCTTCACAAGCACGACAGTGTAATGCAAACGCCCTGCGTTGAATACCAGTTCTCTGCTTAGCATGATTACGGAACTGACGGAAGATTACCACGTAGAACAGTATAGCTGTTAATCTAAGGCTCACATGTAACCTGCACACCGATTTCAAAATAAATCTACGAATAAAAGATCTTATTCAAGTTAGAGAGTAATTAATACGCCCGGAGGCATGTAGGCGACATCTGCCAATTCCTCGGGTAATGGTGGGAAAGCAGTCACACCCTCACCAACACCAACCAAAAATCCTGTCACCGTACGTACGGACGTTCTTTCGGTCCTCTGCGTTGCCGAGCAACCTGAGGTACTCGGGTAAGCTCGGGTAAGTTCGAAGGAGCGTCGCGCAAGCTGCGCGAGATGTTGCTGGGGAACAGCAACATGGGTTGCACAGTTCGTATACCGGTGCCTGTGATACAAACAGCCACTTGGCAGTGTAGTGGCGCATCGTTTAACCGCTGCGCCACTGTGCTGGTAGTGGTATGAGGACTCGTCGCAATCTTTTAATATTAAGAAGATAATCACCAATGACCAGCCCACTAAAGCTATCGTGCCATTCCCTTAAGGCGGAGCTTAAGTGTGCCCTCCACTTGGAAGTATAGACACCTGCTTTCGCACGTCTACTTGGTTTATCTACGTTAGAACCTTGCCAATTTTTTGCTATTATTTTAGTAATCTATATTCTAGTGGTTTAAGCATCGCCAGCGAGAGCCGTATTTTGCTTTGAAACCATGGGCAAAGAGAGTTTTGCGTAGCGAATTGTTTCCAGAAAGGGTGGTTTTCAGAATGCCAATGCCTAACTTCACTTGAAAACTAAAAATGCACCTGCATGATTGCAAAGAGCTTCTTAGTATTTCTATTCGTGACCATATAACGTTCTCCGCGGTCTCTACACTAGTGCACAGCACTGTCAGCAGCGAAGGTGGCCATTATGGCATTTCACCTCTGCTGCCGCGTATCACCGCCACAGGTACTCGATCAATACCGAAATGTTCTTTGCAACATTAGATGCTAATTAAGCTCAAAAGCGGTAGCGCTGAACGTCGTAACACTTAGGAAGATTTCCTATCGAACTCAAACACTAAACGAAGTCTGCACACTGAAAAAAAAACAAGTCGACAAATAGTTTTTATGTTGAACATGCGTTGCTAAGGACTCGGACGTGCCATTTTCAAATGAAATCCACCGTCTGTGCGTAAATACATTTTTTGTGCAGAACACAAAGCAAATGCAGAGAAAAGGAGCCACGTTCAGCAAATACCTCGAACAAGCTTGGCCAAGAATAAAGTAAAAGTTATGTAACAACACAATATAACCACCGTCTAAGTACCTTGCGAAAAGACAGGATAGTACAAGTAGCCAAGGCATTCATTTTTATAGGGGTCAGTCCGTTCAATCCTCTGGAGCATTGCCAAGGCACGTCCTGCAATTTTACACTGCAGAGAGGACAGTCGCCCAGTCTGTGTCCCGGGCACGTTGTGCGCTGGGAGAGCAGGAAGAGGTGGAGGGAAGAACATACGACCGGCACGCACGGATGCCCGCCTTTCTTCTGTCTGTCTCTTTTGTAGCCACCGCATGCCCCATCAGTATCTTGTCAGGCAAGAACATGCTTCTTATAAAGTATGCAGTTTATCTGTCCTCTTCGTTCTTTGACATGCACCCGAACCTGTCATGCTTTTGCCACCTAAACGAACGAAAACTTTGTCGTTTGGCAGTATTTTCTAGATCTGAGAGCTCCTGCAAAAAACCTTTCTGTTATGCACACTCACTCACTATCACATTAATTATATTACTTACGTATGCCTTGGTTTCAGGGCTTAGCCAGTCTTATAATGCCATACTTTTTTGTTCTGCAATGCACTTGTTTTTGATGACAATTAAAACACTGTTCATGTAGCTGGCCATAGAGGTGCCCCAAGAAGTTATATATCTTAAGCATGAAGCGATCTTTGCTCCGTTCTTGGCAAATTGAAGTGTTTATTGTTCGGAAGTATGAACATCCTGAGGTCGATCCTGCAGCCGAAGCTCAAACGGCTAAAAAAAAATAGAGCAAAAAGTCAGTAATGAACTACGTTTCTCAACAAGAGCTCAAAACGCGAATATAAGTTTTATAGTAACATGAGCCGATGAAGAAGGCGATGTGAAGTCCACAGCGTCAGAGTGTGTCGCAGTATAACACGAGGCGTGTTCAGCTGCGGCGATATATAGCCTAGGGCTCTCGCGCAGTGGCCAGCGAAGGTGACCGGTTCGCGCCGCCGCGGGTTTGAATAGCAGTCGCGAATACTTATTTCATTTATTTTTAATAATTTAATTTGCTTGGCACAAGCACACAAACATTGCACGATCTTGCTCTCGGTTACTAATCAGAATTGTGCTTTCGTGTGAATATAAAATTTCGTCGCGCTGGCTGAGGGGTTCGGGCGTTCGAGTCATGAGCCCAAGGTCATGGGGCCCAGTCCACACCGGGTCGGCCCTATTTTAATGCAAGCGAAATGCCAAAACGCTGTCGGGCTGTGCGATATCAGTGCGCGGTAAAGAGCAGAGGGTGGCCGACGCAATCTGGAGTCCTCCATTGCAGTGCTCCTCGTAACCTACTTGCAATACTTGGGTGCCAAACCTCAAATAGCATGCAAAAAAAAGCAATTCAATAACATCAGAACGCAGACGCGCCGCTAAAAAACTGCATTAAAAATTTCCTGACCTTCAGTACTCTTCTTCTGGTTTGGCGAACTAACTCAGCTGGAAAATGGGGCAAAAACAATAAAAACGTGCGGAACTATGGCCCCAAACGAAAAACGACATGCTCGAGCAATGCAGCAACTAAATAAGAAAACTGCGCTGAGTTATTATTACTGCGAGGGCCGTTATAGTAAACAAGGAAAAATACGCAGGTCGAAAAATCGCGCATTTCGGATCGAACCTAGATATCTCAAGGGCGAGTGCGTGTTCAATATATATATTACGGTCTTCAAAAGGATGATCTTGTTCTTTGCGTCTCCTAACCGCTCACAACGCATCGGTTTGTAATATTGGTCAAAACCACTGCAGGCAGGAAGGACCGTGGCTGAGTTCACTGAAATGAGCTCTTGCGAAGGACTCCGGCCATTTTTTAGCGCAAATAGGCAACCCGCAGACCCGTCAATAAACTCGGCTTTACTAGACCAAATGGCTTCAGCAGCTGGTGGTGTGTTTCTGTACACTACTTTGCGTGCTTCCGTACAGGCACAATATTGGGAAGCGCGCGCTCATGACTTCCAGCCCTTCCCATTCCTCTATCCTACTCCATCTCGGCCGATGAGTTTGAAACAGAATCCGCAAATCCTAAAACCGAGACGACATGTTCCAAGGATGTGTTTATACTTTCTTGTATACTTTTACAAAATATCGCTTCATATTATATCGGTTTTAGATAACATTATAGTTTTCGAGTGCACTGGACTTGAAGGGGGATGATGGAATGGTTTGCTGAATAAGTCATTCATATCCATCCTTCAATTGCACTTCATTTTGTGCGTCCTATTGCGGAGAAGGCAGTTATGTACCTCAAAAAATACAAAGCTATTTCGGCGAGAGCATTTGATTAGAACAAACCCTGAGTCGTCGTTTAACTGACGCAAACTGTACTACTGATCGACCCAAGCTCCTCGAGGTGAAGCCAAATCAAGTCGGTGCAAGCCAAATCAAGAGGAAAGCCAAGCCAAGACAGAGAGAGGAGGGAAACTAAAAGAAAAAAAATCATAAAGTGAAGAATAATAAAGAAAAGTAGGAGGGGAAGAAAATAAAGGGGCGTCACAGTAGAGCGACAAATGGACATGACGGCTCTCACCGAATGTGTAACTAAGCCGTAGCTAATTTAGTCAAAGTTTTGTGTTTCATTGCCATTTCGTATTGTTCTCTTAATCGAAAGGCATAATAAACAAAATACCGCTTTTGTAGTGTAAGACGAATCAAGAATGTTTGCATTTTAGAGCGCATTTCTAAGCTTGTGTGCTACACGTGAGAGCGGAAAGAGAGCACTAGTACGTGTCAACATGCATGAGAAAAAGTTCGTTGCGCCATGATGAGAAGTTTAATATCAGTGGCAGCGGCATGAACCCAGTAGCCGGAGATAGGTCTATGGCTGGCCGCGACTGGTGCAGCCCCTCCGCAGCCTTCGACTACGCGGGCACGCTGCCGCGCACTTTCAAGGACGCTGACAAGATTGATTCGCGCATACCATCACAAACTACTGCGGCTTGCTCGCTTGACTGAACGTCGGGCTGACACGGATCAAAAAGGCCAAAGTTCCTGAAAACTTACTTCGGAAGTATAAGTTTTAAGCAAAGTAGAGAGAATAAAATGTAAAAACCAAGGAAAGGGTTTTTTTTTTTTTTACCATCAAAGCTTATAAGAAGGCACTCGGCCTACCCATGAAAGCATCTACGGAGCGTCTACTAAAACTAGGGGTACACAACACGGCTGATGAATTAATTAGCGCCCATCTTACAAGCCAGGTAGTGCGACTGGCCACAACTACGACCGGCCGCAGGGTCTTAGAAGATTTAAACATTAGCTTTCCGCAGCAAGTGGCTGGGAGACAAGATATACCTAAAGAGTGGAAGAGCAAATTCCTTACGCTTCCGCTTCCCAAAAACATGCACCCGGAGCATCATCATGCTAGACGAGTGGCGAGGAGCAAGAGTGAGTGAGTGAAGAAACTTTATTTCCGCCAGAAGAAGACCCGTGCCCCTCCGGGTCCGCACGCAGGCGTCCGGGGAGGGGCAGCGTCGCAGCTGGAAGACTAGCAACGGTATAGTCGCGCAGCTTCTGCTGCCAGGCGGGTAGCGTATCGTTGTATGCTAAGGTCGGCACTTCTGAGTATGGTCTCCCATTCCTCTGCATTATTGATTCTGCCATATCCTGGGGCACTGGGGCATCTCCATAGTATGTGTTCGAGTGTAGCGGTATGCCCGCAGAACTCGCACACCTCCGAGGAGCAAGAAGATGAACGAGTGCTATCAACAAAAGAAGGAGCCTTCTTCGTGGACGCTGCGGGTCCTGTACAAGGAATATCAACAATCTCAGTGGTGCACCAAATGCAAGTCGTGGACGGGCTTTCAGTTCGTAACGGGGATACACAGGCTATGGAGGAAGTAGCGATAGCCCTAGCCGCAACGCACTCCGAATCTAAATACATAGTTACAGATTCCCAGGCGGCTTATAGAAACTATATGCGTGGCAGAATCACGCCGCTAGCCTGCAAAATTCTTAGTCAATGTAGGACTTAAGCTGAACGGAAGGAATTAATATGGGTACCAGGTCACCAGGGAGTTGAAGGAAACGAGCGCGCACACGCTTCGGCCCGAGCTTTTCTTCCTCGGCATCCTTCTACGTCCTCCCTTCCTGATTCTGGCTCCCCCTCTCCGCTAACGACATATTCAGAAATATTGCAACATTTGCGTCTTGAAAGGCAGACACTCCCGAGGCCCGCTAAGGGTCTCAGTAAATCAGAGGAATGTCACCTTCGCAGGCTACAAACTATGTCTTTCAATAACCCAGCTACGCTTCACGCCGTTGAGCCCGAGTCCTTTTCGGCACAGTGCAAATTTTGTGGCCAGAAGGCAAACTTGTACCACATAGTATGGGCTTGTCAGAAAAATGACAGCATTGAGATCATAAATCAGCCAACGCGGGAGGGCTGGGAGGCGGCCCTGTCCAGCTCGGACCTCGAGGAACAACGAGCCCTCGTCGCCAGAGCACGGGCAGCGGCTTTCACCAACGGCGTCCCGGACTAGGGACCCGATCAGCCTTCCCTTCAACTAAGGCTTTAATAAACGTTTTCATCATCATCATCCATCAAAGGGGAACGCAAAGCAAAACGTGCAGCTCCGAGATGCGAGCACGCGCGGGCTTCCAGAAGGCATATCAGGCTCCGTGCGGGACAATTTGACAAGATAGATTCTTTTTTCGTTTCCTGCTTGGCACCGTAAGGCAACTCTCGTACCATGGAAATTTCCTGCCAGTTGATCCGTGCGTGATTAGTGATGCACGTACACTGAAACACAAATAAGATTATATGGTAATAAAAAGAAAGTAAGCGGTCTTCTAGCGCACTATGTTTTAAGAGAAGAGAGGCTGCCTAAGTTCCGGAGTAGCAATACGTCTCTAAATATACAGAATGCTTACCCTTGGCAGCGGACTTTATTCCCACTGCAAAGCATGGTAACTATAGCTGCATTTAGCAATAGGAGGAGGCTATTAAGCGCGGCACAAGATGTACTGAGATTAGCAAAAGGAGGCGGTTCAAACCTCGGTTACAGTCTTCGTAATAGCTAAAGCTTCATTTTTTTTTTTCAAGAGAAAATTTACTTCCTTTGCAAACTGTATGTATTCCGTGTTTTAGTGATGGAAATCTGCCCAGCCCTTGGGCAGCAGACCCTGCTCCTTGAAGAGAGTGCGCTAGAGTGGTCGGCACATTTTACCCTGATTCCTTTTCGCATTTCGATTGCAACATGTCCTCGCTGTCACTGGAACCAGGCAGAGGGGTGAATTTCACCAATCGAACAAAATCACTCGAGCAGAGTTGTATCGTAACGGTCTTACATTCATTACATGCCTTCCATCCGCTGCTCGGGAACCAACTGGGAGAACGGGGCACTGTTAATTGTTCTGAGGAGGTTGTGCGCAACAAAAGGCGGCCTCATTGTTCTCGCTTTCCACCTAAAAATGGTATAGAACTCGATATTAATATTTTAATTATTACTTGATCATAAAATGTATGAGTGCAAAAAAGGAGCTTCATCTGCTAAACCCCGAGAGACAGCGACTGGAAAGCTGATGATTCGGCAGTCGCTGGGGGGCGCTTACCTGTAGTTATAAATGCGAAAAATTCTTCTCCCTGATTTTTCGTTCAGCTGCCATATATAGGTCTTCATCGCTGATGTCATTAATTTTAAATTACCTCCACCCGCCGGCTGTATTTAAGTGCCAGGCAGAAATTTCTCTGCTCTCCTTTGTTGTTTTACACCAGCGGCAATAAAAAGACTTCTTTGGGTCGCACGAGGTTGCCAGTGTCGATAAATAAGTGCGAGGTAATTGTGAAATTTTAATACAAATGCAATTTCTACCTAGGCTGACTGCAAAAGCAGTTGTCTGTAACGCCACCGTATTGAATGAATTGATGAGTCCCTTCTCGGTCATGAAAATCGCCAATGCCTCAAAAAGTGTTACACGAACACGTCGAGTAAAGCATCGATAGGTACGGTGCAATATATTTCAAAAACAAGTCAGCTGTCTTATTCAAGAGCTTCCTAGAGCTTCTGCCCTTAGACTTTAAGACCGCTCTTATTGAATAGAAAAGTGAGGTGTGTCACGGAAAGGTGGCCTTGTTATGTTCCGGTTTGAGCGAGATTCTGTATTCATCCCAGAAGGACAGGGAGTTTGAGAATGTCTCACTTCGGGGAAGGTTTAGAAAATACTCAGATTCGTGAGTGGCTGTTTAGTTCTCTACGATGACAAAGGCCTCAAGGCAGACGAAGTAAGCAGTGAAGCCTTTTCGTTGTTCCGAAATAATGCTGGTTTCGCTCTGCAATCTATGAGCTGCATCCGTGCTGTTTTCCGCTGTGACAGAAGTCCCGCTGTCACTGATGGCTCCGTGAGCATCGGTTTCGGAATCGAGAAAAACATAACTCGTGGCCTGCACTCACTGTCGCGCCTCTTTCTCGACCATCTCAAAAAGCAATAAAGAGATGAGGGGCTGTATTGTGCAGCGATCGGTTTAATTTCATTATTTTGGTCCCCTGCAATCGGTCGCTGCTCCGATTGGCGTAGGGCGTCAGCAAAGACGGCACGCTAGTCGTGGCAGGAGCCCTACCATTATGCCACTGACTTGCATAAAAGCTGAAGGCCGGGAATGAGAGAGCACGACGACACGTTCAGCACGCTTCACAAGCTTTATCGCCTTTTGTCCAGTCTCGGAAAAAAAACTGGGCGTCGTTTCGTTGGACGAATTGGCGCAACGGTATTTTTATAGCTCAGCCGGAATGGTTGTTGCGGCAAGAGGCTGGCTAGCGCCGGCACTGCGGACTGACCGGCTTTCTGTGTGACTGAATATTTGCTTTCCCATCCGGTGTTGCTTGAGTCATGTGGCCGTCACGGCCAAATAAAATGAAAAATGGAATGGATCGATACGTAATGCGGTCCCAGCAATCCATCCTCATGGCCGATCGTTTACGGTGCAGTTTTATGCGCCTATTGCGAGTGTCGACTACAACCAGAATTGCGTAAGGAGCTTCGGTGCGCATGCACCTCGCGCATGCGCGTTAAGATAGCATAGAATTTTGGCGATGAGCAGCGCGCTCAGCGTCAGTCACTGCTGCTTTCGCCCGGTTTTCATCGGTGTCAGCGACTGGTTAGGCCCCCTTGTCATTTATCTGAACGACAACATACAACTACCTATCGCAGCAGTGTTGAGCCTTTCTATCTTTTGTCTCAACCGGCTGGATTGAATGGCCATGAGAGTGGCGCAGCAGGTTCTGTGAATTTCACGGTTCAGAACGAAATAATGAAAAATGCGGAAGGCACTGTGGAAGCACGTAGCGTGATTTTTGAATAAGTTCTGCCTGATGCTCCGGCTCGGATTTGCTGCGGTTTCCAGATGACGCTCGCCTGAATTTTTGAGAATGGGAGAAAGAAGCAGCATTTTATTGACCTAGTCAACGGCATTGTGCCCTTCAAATTAAAAATATATATATTAATTTTGGTTTCGCACTGATTTCAACGCCGAAACCTCTTTCAACATTGTGAGATGAATCAGGTGATTTTGCGGCCCTTATGTATACAGAGAGAACAACCAGGTTTTCTAAACCAAGGCGCGAGCTGGCACGTGCGATTTCCATTAATTTGTCCTCACTTGCATTTCTGCTGCAAAAAAATACTGTGAAAAGAAATATAGGGATTTTGCTAAGCTCAAATACTTGCGAGCGGTAAGGTAAAGCAAAAAGTTATGTCATATATGTTATTAAACGGTAATACATTCTATAATGGGCTGTTTTTACCGTCTGAGAAGCAAGCTATTTCTTTGTTCCGTGCCGTTATGTTTATTTTTCCCCCTTTTTGTTGGACACTTCAAAAGTAAGTGTAACGCTGTTGGGGTCACGTTTTTATACTTCCTGGTATCGACCGCGACCCCTGTAACGGGCTATGTTCGAAACCCTCCGACACGACTGATGTGAGAGCCAGACGAAGAGCGAGCCTTTGAGCGCGACCCCAAGAAAGAAATCGCTTCTCCACCATATGGAAACTACTTTCCAGCAACTAGTTGAACCTCGAAAGCCAAGCCCCAAATGCAACCGTTTTTCTTTTAACCACGTCATCGCAGCGCACAACAAAGACCAACTTCCTTCGAAAGCACTTGTGCATATTGTCATCTTTGGCGCAGCGTTTATACTCAACGGTGGGAGCACGCCCTGAGTTAACTGCCTGTGATATCCGTCGTGATCTCTCTTGGCATTTCGTGTAGCACAAGGGCGTTATGCTGTGAAATGGTTGCGTGAGGCGAAAAGCTGACGAAGGCCCTTCACTGGGAGAGACACAGAAAGGATCACAAAGGAGGCCACAGAAGCAAACAAACAAAGAAAAATAATTTTGAAGTTTGTATTGACTACAACGCTATAGGCCTGAAGAACTGAGTTTGGAATGTATAGTAGCGCCGCCTCGTGGTGGCAAATAAAATTGGCTATTTGGGCAGTACAAAGCAACTTCTTTGTATGCTGCACCTCCTATGTCGCCGACTCTCTGCGCCAGCTCGAGCTTTTTTTCGGTACTACGCAAGTGCGAAAAGGCCTCACAGCACAGGCCTCACTTTTAGCTGGCAAAAGCCGAACTTTCCAAAAACGTGCGCTCCGCGTGTCATCCAGGAAGGGGTTGAAAGCCGAAGGAATCGACGACATCGATCCGGCCGAGCAGTCCTTAGATTCGCGAAATCGCTGCCGTCGCTAATGCGGTTTTCGTAAGCCGCCGCAGCCGAGGTCTCAGTTCGATGCACTGCGTTGCAGAAACACCGTTCGCGCCATGCTGGCTGCTGCGCCATACTCTAAGCCCAATTTTGTGGTGAAAAGCCATGTCCTGAGACGCCCTAACTTGCAGCCATACGACAAAATGGCCAGCAGGCCCCATTATACAGCCGTTGTGGTAGTAAAAAGTACGTCAGCCGGGAACAAAAGTTAAGCGGTATAGCGCATGAACACACAGCTTACTTTTAGTACATCGCTGCCAGCAATAATTGAGCAAGTTGAAAAGCTGCACACGGGCTGTACACGCGCTTGAATACAAAGCCCCCCACTACGACAACAGCGCAGGCTCTGGAGGTGAGATTTCCTTGTATGAATTACAAAATAACTTTGCAGCAGATGAATATTTCGCCAGTTCTAGCTCGAAGCTATATCGTAGCAACGAAAGCCTGGAGTCGATCACTTGTGCGATGTGGACGTTGCTACATGCCCAGGTGCTCTTTATGTGCCATTTTTCAGTTTTTACAAGCGCAGGGGGACTTTATACGTATTTCCCAGTAGCGCACGTGACGGTGTATCGTTCAGCGGCATGCGGTCCGCCAGTAACCGAATCTGCCCCCATAACTGTAGGAATTCTCATCTCATTCTTTTAGATACCTGTCCAGTATGAACGACACTTTTACCCAGACTCCACTTCCATTCTTAATTTACACACCATACAGCTCATACCATCGAGCAAACCACAATCAGCACAAATATCTAATATCGGAATTGACAGTGCAACCAGCAAAGACACTCCTTTTGAAGAGAGATAACACTACACCATTACCATATTTACCAACGGAAATTACTACCAAACTCTTAAACCACCTTGGGGTAATTCGTCTATATCACAACCGCATCTTCTGATCATTCAGAAAGCTGCAATAGACTCATATAGACATTAAAGAGAGCAGCACTCACTCGAAGTTGGCAGGCATATAATTCCCAGCCAGCACGTATTATTCATAGCGCTCATCTTTACACAAAGGAGGGACGAAGGAGGCACGTATTACCGTCCCAAATCTATATCTTAGATCGACCTTCAATGGTACCACCAACGCCGAAAGAGACGGAAGAAGTACTCAAGATTTTCTACTGCAGTTTTCTCTCCATGTTTTTGAACTACTTCCTTCTCCACTCACCAGGAGTAAACAGATATAAGTCTGAAGTTCTGTTCATTGTTAGTATCTATCTTGGTTTTCGCTAGCTAAGCCATCCCGGCAAGGAAATTCATTATTTAGCTCCTTCAAACAATAACTAACCTTTTTAAGAGACCTTCCAATGCCCTTCGAGCGTTCGGATGGCTTCTTTTTTTTCTGCTATAGAAAATATATTGACTATAAAACTTATTTTTTATACTTCCTATCCGATTAAGTAAGGCTGAGATCTGGGCGAGTTGGTATGCATTCATACTGGTGAACAGCGCAAAAAAGGCGGGACAACAACAAGACAAGCGCTGTTGTTGTCCCGCCTTTTTTGCGCTGTTCACCAGTATGAATCTATCCGATTAAGCCCGTTATGCTTAGTGGGGACACAAGTCGGGACACTTTTGTTATTATTATTTTTCTTAGTCCCGCCATAGTATTAGTATTAGTCAGCCACCTGAGACACAATGGGCTGACTACGTTAGATTGGGCACTAAAAGAAGACATAATAATGAAAAGTGCGGGTAGGCACTTTTCGGTTTTCATTTCTTTCTACTGCCAAACCTAACGTATGTCAGCCTGTTGTGCCTCAGGCGGTGTGGGCTGGGTTTTATTGTGCTTAATTCTTTATTGAGTGCACACTCTAATTTACGTCAGTGGTCGGCAGCCTGTTGTGCCTCTGGCAGTGTCGACAGGGCTTTGTTATATTTGATTCTTTTTATTAGCCCATTCTATTCTTCGTCAGCGGTCCGCAGGGATGCTACTCAGGCTGTGCGCACTCACGAGACGGATAAATTGAAGCGATGTTCACTTTGGTGCAGCAAGCTTTCAGCCCTGTGTCGAGTAGTGTGCGCGTCGCTTAAAGACCGTTCTGTATTCTAATGAGGTTACTGTCAGAACTGCTTATGCCGAGCAATGAGGGCGGATGACAGGAGAGCTAGGGAGCGCCCTGTGGAAAAGGATGGCTTTGCGAGTTCTACGCCAAAGCAGAAGACGGCTTGATTGTGTCGACAACGGCAGGATTGTGCAGCCGCTCACGAAGGTGGCAAGGCCACTACGGAAGGCAAGCGCATAGACAAGGTCGAATTAAAGTAGCCAATCATTTACCTTGCATGATTTTTTTCTTTTCGCAGCGTAAAAGCCCAAAAGTATTTCACCACCTTATAGTCATTGCAACATTTTTCCGTACCAGAGCCGAAAGCTGTGTGCCCGTACGGGTCGTAAGCATTCGGAAGCAGATACTAAGGCTTTTCATACATAGCAGAAAAATTCTGCATACAGGGCGATTTTAGCATTACTTTCATGTGCAGCGCAGGAGGCCAAATACAACTCAATAACGAAGCAGCCAGCCCCTGAGAGTCGTGAAGATTCTTGAAATGACGTAATAAAAAAGGTAGCGCTATCGGTGTTCATGCACTGTTAAGGGGCGCAGGAATGTAGGTTAGACAGGGCTTCGTGTTTGGTTTAGCTTTTTTCGGAGAGAAAAGATAGATCCACTTGAAATGACACAGCCCCTCTCGAGCCAAGCGTCAATGAATTACTTTGTTTCCATACGAGCCTAATACCGAACATTCACTTGCGTAAAGATTCAATTTAAAAATTGTCTGAAGTGGTTAACGGCCCAGTTAAACAGTTGGCGTAAGCCGGCGGCTGCTTGACGGAAGTGGCGGGAGGGACCAATGCTTCACGTTGATTTTTCCAACTTTCTTGCCTCAGCGTGGCACTCCTAGTTCGATCTTCGCCCTAGACGGCAGTCCGGAAATTGAAGGTTCGCACTGTACGTGTTTTAACCGGCACAGCTCTCGGTCTTGCGAGGTCTTCGTGGCCAGCTGTTCCTCGGTCAGAGCCAACAGAGCTACAGGCTATAATGTCTCTCATAACTTCTGGTCAAATACAAGAATCAGCAAAACGTTTATACGTGTCTCACAGAGAATAAAGGATTCCTATGAGAAAACTTATAGACAAACCAGTTCGTTGGTTGAAGCGAGAAAGCTCCGGATGGCAAAACGCGGTAGTAACTTGGATCATATTTGGAAGTGATCGTGGGTGCAACTGTGTTTGAGAGGTTCGTGGATAGAATCAGTACTTTTTTCCGGGAGTGCGACTAAATGACAACTGAAGGGATTTTAGAACTCAAGCAGTTTAAAAGGACCGAATATGTGCAACATGCGGCTAAAACCTGCGAAATCGTTTTGTCCCTGCTTTTTGAAATGTTGTCGTAATCGCCGAATAAAATGGAGTTGATGCTCAGGCTTCTCTGCAGTGCACAGCGACGGGCAGAGGCCTCGATAAAGACGTCACGTGTGACAGCGTTGCTTTTCCAACGAAGAAACACTTGTTTCCTGGACGAACACCAAAGCCATCAAAGGTGCAGCTCACGAAGCATTGTTTGGTGGCACTGGATGGCGCACAGCAGCGTGTAGGCAAAAGCAGCGGACATTTGAAATTTCGGCGATAATGACGACGTTACGAGTTTCCCCGCATTCTCCAACGCAGTAAGCAGGAGGCTAAACATCGTCGCGACTTTAATCTACGATTATTTCACCATTTTAAACGCTAGGGCAAAAATACTTCACATGCTTTATCTAGAAGCTTCAGACTCCAATTCCTGAATAACCTCGATTTCTCAAAAAACCATTTCAGCTTCCCTCTTAAAGGCACAGATCTCTCCGAAGTCCGTGTACCGAATCCAAAGTAATACTTTGATGCCGTAGCCACGGAAACAGCGGTAAGCATTTCTAGAACTTGGCAACGAAACGGAGTAATTAATCTACTGACAACATGAGGAACATATGACAAGATGGTGGAGATGTTTTTCTTTAGTTCGGTACGTATCATGCAGCTCTCCGACGCAACAGTGGAGCCAGGAATTTTTATGCATCTGTCTTTCATTCCATATTAAACATTCTGCCCATCAGGGCATCAAAATATTGTCGTTTTCTGGCTGAAGTAGCGCCCAATCATCAACCACAGGCTCATTAATCAAGTGTGGTTTCCCGGAAAATTAGACGCTAGCCGTAGTGCTATACAGTCGCCGCACGTAAGTCGTTAATATTCCAGTGGGACCAAGCACCACTAACACATTTATCATCGCGCAAACCGCAAAAAGTTTCGTGGGGAATTTTTCTTTTCTTTGAGTTTACCAGCTCCGACTGCATGAGAGCCTCGTCCTTGCTTTAATGGCGATGTTTATGTCGGTGCTTTATGCGACATACGAAAACTCGCTTCCTTTTGCAACCAAACTTAGGTGAAGGTGCGCATAAAATTTTATCTGTCAATTGTACTGTAGATTGGGCTTGAAAACACGTTTAATTTTGACATTAATGTTTAGTGTTAAGCTTTATATGCCACTAAGCAGTAACCGTTTAGTGGCATATAAACCTTCGGTAAAAGCGTTCTGCTTCAGATTTTCTGGATGACGTGTTCTAGCCTTAGAAACTAAGGCAGAAATTAACCTGCATTATACGGACGAGGCCAGAGACTACTGCGCTTACTTCAAAACTGCAATTTTTAGCCGCCTTCAAATTCCAACAGGTAGTGTATTTACTTGAGGCTACGAAATATCACCACAGTTACTACCGTTTTGAACGCTTCGAAAAATTGTCGATGTGTCAAGAGTGGCGTTACCTGCTGACACCTGACCACAGAAACCATAAGTCTGCACATGAAACGCATGTGGGCTTTGAGGAGACACTGTGAGCAGTTCTAATAACTATTTTTTTCTGAGAGTGAAAATCAATACTTTAGATATTCATGCACACTTTGATATAACTGTAAAATATTCCTGCCGCTGGAATCAAGCATGTAACGTAAAAAAAAGGACTGCGCCTGCACGGCCTTGAAATAAACAGCGGAGTAGCCTTACCTCAGCCATTCACTCAAAAAATAAAATCTCTTTGCGCACCGCGATTTGCTTGATAATGGTCAGTAATTGCGCTACCTGTAGTGATTTTTTTACTGCCTCTTGCTTGAAAATATACTATCAATCACGAAAGCACCACCGTGTACATTACAACATGTCAGTTTGCTGATACAAGCTATCTTCAGTTTGTCCTAAATATACCTTCAGATTTTCGCATTTCAAGAACTGTCTTTGTCTTGAGCCACGGTAGATCGTCAGGGATTCGGTGCCGTTGCCAATCATGCTCGCTGGAACGGGTACCAGGTAACAGGCGAATGACGATTTAATTAAGGCTGAATACGTTAGCATTCATGAACGTATAACGTATGCACTCGCAAAGGGCCGCACTTTCTTTTTTCGTAATCTTGGCGGCGTGAGGCCCTTACACGAAACTGGTAATTTTCTGCACGCTTTTGCCGCTAAACTCCGGTTCATTGTTGGCGTAGACAGAGGCAAATTGCTGACTCGCAAATGGTTGATTATTGTTTTTGATGGTTTATTTAAATCATCACTTTCCATGCCCTTGAGAGTTCCTTTGTATACGAAGGTTTTAGCAAATAAAGCCTTTAGTTGTGAATCAGCGCTTGTGCTGTGTCTTTCTCTGGTACCTCTTCTTTTGCACTTTTTTCAAATGAACCTATCACGACTAGCGCAACTGAACTTTTTGCTAACTTCCGGAGAAAATTAAATCTTGTCACAAAGAATATGGCGCTATATCTGGCGCCTAGTTGTTAGTCCTAAGGTTTATCATCGCTCTCATGGTCGCTCCCTCTCGAAATCAGTTTTTCCAGCTTCTTTTTTCGGTTATATCTATCTTGTCCCTAATTCCAGCACCTTTAACGCATTTCAAAAGAACATTCGAAGTCGCTGCATGAAACGAATTCACAATAAACTAGCATACGAGCTGAAGTTAAGCACTTCTTAGCCGTCCCCCTGATGACATTTCGTGGTCGACACAATTCACTCCGAGCACAGGCATATGTATTCTGCTTTAAAATGGAAACGGCATAACAGTGCTGTGCTGGAAAATTATAATAACGATAGCAAATTATAGCACCCGGCGTCTGCAGCTCCCAGAGAGCGTGTCGCGCTAGGAAATGCACACACACTTCAAAGAAGAAGAAAAGGACGAGTCCGCAGTGCCGCACTTCGTCGTCGTCGCTGGTGGTTCGGGTACGAGTCTCGTGCTGGAGCTGCTTCCTTCGGCTGGTTCTGCCGCCCTGCTACAACCGGACCGCTGCGTGCGTTGGTCACCGTGACCCCTTAATAAATCCACTGTTCAGTGGACTTTTTTTCGTAATTTTTTGGGAGCCAAATTTGAAGAGAGCTGCCCATGCGGGAGGGCGGCTGTTACTCGAGTGCATGCGGTACGTATGATATTCGCCAAAGTGTAGGTCACTGCAGCAGCAAAGAAATAAGTGATTAACACGTTTCTTTGCTGTAGGTTCAAGCAGAGCACACAAACGAGGACGAACAGTGAGGAGCACAAACAAACAGCTGCTTTCAACTCAGCTCTAGTGGGGAAAAAGGGCACATTTATAGGAAGCTTCTGAGACATGTGATGCACTAGCACTCAGAACGTTATATGACACGGGCCTTCCAAAACCGTTGTTACCAACAGCATTGAAAAACAATAATAAGAAAAAAACATTGATAAAGCACGTGAAAGTGAGGAACCAAAAGACATAGATGGATCGACCTGTACACGAGTTTCCGTTGTCATAAGGCGTGTGCCAGAAAAGGCGTCCAGAAAACATGAGTACCGTCTGAACACGCGTGATCCCGTTACCATATGTACAGGCTAGTCATTTTATCCGCGACAGGGTACGCAGTGCTCATCCATCGCTCGGGTGCGAATCCAGCGAATTTTTTTCCGATTAATGAAGCCGCACGAAACCTCAAAGTAAAATGCTGATTACATCACATAATTTCACCCTCACTAGAGATCTTATTATGCGCGAAAAACTTAAACAGCAAAATATTAGATGAAAGTAAACCTCGTCAGCTGTTTTAGGGCATCAGATCTCACGATTGCTAGTTTCTGCAGTGGTTCTATGACCAGCTTTCGTTGTACCGTCGACAAATTCGAGGGGCCGTCTCGACGCATCTTAGTCACTTGGTTTTACGCAAGAAAATATCGATGTGGTTCACGCAACTGGTGGCATGTAGTGTGCGCGGAAAAAGTGCGGATGGTAGTTTGTGTGTTGTGAACATGTTCTTTCTTTTTTCATTTAGCACCGCACATACCAGCGTTTGTCCGCTGCTGCCCTCTCAGAACGTGTTGTCGTCGTTAAATGGTTGCACATAATGACTGGGAATCCGCACGCACAGCCTCCGTCTTGAACTCCCTGTTTTTACGACGTATGTGATTAGCACACGATGCGCATAGTTTTATTTTCCCCTGTAATCAAACTATTTCTGGCGAGCTTTTCGCTTGACATTCTTCTGTCTACTGTCGTATACTTTTTGATGGCTCATCGTTAACTCCGGAGCTTAAATTTGCCCTGCTCCTAGTCATTACGTGCAAATCGTTGCGCTACTATCCATCCCCACCTAATTTAGCGTAACTAGTAGTATCGCAGCGAAGAATCTTTGTTCACCGAGCGCCGAGTTCTAACGACAGGCAGAGGGTTTCCATTCTAATTACCTCTCCATGTGGTCGCTAACGTCAGAGTTCTCTGATGGCGGGGCGCTTCGCAATCAATTACAGCATTTTACCGCTGCAGCGTGTTTTGTTTTGCAGGGTGGGGACGGCATATCCGACCGAGAGCTCATTACGGACACATTTTTCATGACTGATAG
The DNA here is from genome assembly GCF_055824585.1 of Amblyomma mixtum. Classification (NCBI taxonomy): domain Eukaryota; kingdom Metazoa; phylum Arthropoda; class Arachnida; order Ixodida; family Ixodidae; genus Amblyomma; species Amblyomma mixtum. The sequence goes on from NC_143016.1 coordinate 18,711,096, forward strand.
CACACTGTAATCAATAGCCCACTATGAATATAACATAAGTCAACAGAAAGCTTGGCGCTAATAGAATAGCCTGCGCTATTTCATCTTTTTGTTTCGGTCTTGCACTTAATTTTGAAACATGAACCTTATGTTTGGTTTGGTTTTGTGGGATTTAACGTCCCAAAGCGACTAAGGCTATGAGAGACGCCGTAGTGAAGGGCTCCGGAAATTTCGACCACCTGGGGTTCTTTAACGTGCACTGACATCGCACAGCACACGGGCCTCTAGAATTTCTCCTCCAAAGAAATTCTAGCCGCCGCGGCCGGGATCGAACCCGCGTCTTTTGGGCCAGCAGCCGAGCACCATAGCCACTGAGCCACCGCGGCGGCTGAACCTTATGTAGTGGCTACTCCGTGCATGGCGCTTCCTTAGTAGAACCCACTGTATTTGAAAAGCAGCAACTATCTCTTTCCTCTTCCTCTCGTGACCAAAGTAAAGTTCACTGTTGAGTGAAGAATGTGCACGATTAACATTCTTCAGCGCACCTACGACAAGGAGAACGCTTGGAACGCCCCCAAATGCGAAAACTCAAGGATGACGCTGAGAGGTAGTCCGTTGGCACATCAGGGTGCGGCAGAACATGGGTAACCAAAACCACTCAGAGAGAAGTTAGTTTGGATGCTTTTACCTGAATCTGACAGAACACAAGAAATATTATTGGTGGAGGGGTAAACTTGCATGCGATCACTTTTAAAAAAGTTTCAGTTGTAAAATATTTGATGTAAAATATTTGTTTAGCTGAGGCGTCTTTCTGAAGTGCGCTATCTGAATTTCAACTATTAATGCACAAATCAAAAAGAGATCAATGAAAAGGTGATTGCAACCACATTCTGCTAACTAATGTTCTCGAATGCAGAAGCCAAAATGAAAATTTGTTTAGCGCTGCTAAAATTTGACAAATAAGCATATTGCCAATTCGCAATAGTTTGCACTTGATCCCTTTGTTCAGCTAGTCCAAGCTGAGATTTTGAGCAAACAGAAGCCATTGAACCAACCCGGAGGCCCACGGACAGTAAGTAATATTTTGTCCAAGTAAAGCATTCTTACTTCCCCTGCAGCGTTTCTCAGAAAATGAGGCACGAAGAATTGTTGGACGCTGACTAGGGGTAGTATGACTGCGGCGCCTTTTTCTTTACACACCTTGCTCAGAGGGGCGCAAAACGTTTTTATCAGAAAGCGCTGGCTCTTGTGAAAAGGTAGACATCAAAATCTGCATCCAAGCTTCATGTAATAAAGAGTAAACGCGTGCAAATACTGTGCTGCGAATTCACGACGCTAGACAGTAAATGGTTAAAACAACGTGAACTTGGTCTTCAGTCTCCATAACAATTGACCTCCACCGAGAAATAAAGTGAGAAATTATCAGGGGAAGAATAGGCGCAAACTTTTCTTGATACCCATGCGCTGCACCGGTTGCAATGGCGGCTACTTGAACAGCACAGTGATAATAAAACAAGCACTGCTCTTTCTCCCCTGCAATCACCACGAGAAGCACTTCAGGTAAAGCATTTTCAGGTAATGCAAACTGAACCCAGTCGCATGTTCAATCGACGAGCAGGTGTTAGCAAAGCTGCGACTATTCCGTGAGTCAGTTGCCATGGTTGTCTGAGTGAGACGCTTTTCCTAACTATTGTTTTATTCATGCGAGAACATTATATGGCTCTGTCGCGTCATCAAAAAGTGTCCGCGATTTTGTCCGCACGATGCTGTCGTTCTGTGAAGATAAACGTTTGAAATTATGAATGTGACAGATGGTGTGTGATAAAATGTTGCCGTGTAAAAACTCTGGTTGATTACTTGTAATTCGTAAATTAATTAAACGCAAAAAAACGTGAAAAAATACACTTAGACGTCAAAATAGCCATGGATGTCGATATAGTACATGGACGTATGAACAACCATGGACGTCAGTATAGCATATGGACGTTCTTTCGCGTTGCTCCTATGTGGGTCGCAGCAGTGATCTCAAAGTTTTATTCTTCCTGAGCCTGTCTTTGCTTATTATAAACTGAGTCACGATCTTCGATAACGATTCATGTGAGAGTGGTCAGATTTAAGGCTTTCTTGTTTATACATTGTTCTTCCAAGATGAATTCTTACTTAAATACTATAATCTCTGACAACTGTCCTCTTTGATTAGCTGGTGATTTGTTTTTGCTACTCGTCTGTGTCCAACGTCTATGCCTCCTTGCTCGCGTTGTTGTTTGCTCTGTTTTAAACTGGTGGAGGAATGACCCACCTCGCAAGAGATGTCTTACTTTCGCAGAAATTATCCATCTTGTAATACATCGCGGAATAAAAAAAAATGTATGCGGCCTCTATTTCTTTTCTTATAATTTGTATGTAAAAAAAAGAAGTATTAAAAGAGAGAGTCCTTGTTCGGCAGGCTGAGGAACATATGTTGTTTTGATTTGGAGGAGAACGAAACATAATGTAGTGGCGCCATCTGATAAACGCGGAAGGATTAGATGGACAAGGAAAACAGTTAAGAATGTGTCTCGCTTAGCACAGCACTAGTACCTTTTTGTTCCTTTGAGGACTTATACTATTGGAAATTTTATGCATTTGTAGATTGGTCTTCTTTGCATAATGTTTGTGCGCAAAACAAGTCATTATTCTTCCTTAGAGATCTAGGAGACTGCCATAGCACTCTCCTATAGGCATCCGCGTATAACGATGTAGTTTCCCCAGAAGCTCGGCTTATTTTATGTATGTACCATACCCTATGCGCATAACTTTTCTGCTACTTGACCAGTACAAGCCCCAGATTTCATAAATTCAGGACACCTGAAGCGGCGACGCAAGGGATGGCATGTGCCTAGGACCTGAAACCACGCAGGGTACTTATTGTGCAACCGTGTCTCCGCTATCTCGAAAAATACGCGCTCACCGAGGCATCTTCGTTAACGGAGGAGATGTTTTATTCTTTCTATTTATACATGTCATACTTGTGACAAATGAATCCAGGCACAAAGTACCCCGCTGGCCAACCACTTTGTTCCTCACAAGTAACTTAGCCGGAGAAGAAGAAGCGGCCCTCAAGATGCACCTTGGAAAAGAAGCCTTTCACTGCTGAGTATGCTGTCGAGAACCTTGTGATAGTCCTCGCTAGACATCATGATCAAAGCAAGGCCACGCAATCCGCCGGGAATTTACGTTCAGTGCACGCGCAGAGGGTAGGTTGCAGCTGCTATCTGCTGAACGAAGCACGATTCTTTATGGAAGCTGCGGGTAGATGTAGGTGCGCTCATCCCCGACGTGGTAGCTGACAGAGATTGCGGACCCGATAGTTGCTTTTTTTGCCACTAAAAAGTACAGCTGCCAAAACTGATGAAGAAATGGTCAGTACGAAGAAAATCAAGGTACGAGGTGTGGCTAATAAATAACGACACTGGTGTTAAAATTTTCATTTACTGTTGTGACCTTACAACTTAGCTCATGTCCCCTTCAACATCTCTTCTCCTCTGTCTGTGTATCGTTGGATATGAACTGCCCACTGTTCAAATCAGTGCTTCAAACCTTCACGTGTCACCTTCTTTAATAGTTCCACCATCTCTCTCCTTGACATTATCTGCAGTCTGATAATGAGTTTCCTTCAATCCAGATTTTACCTTGGGAAACGTATAACGAATTCAGCAAAGTGGGTCAAGCAATAGTCGCGAGTTAGACTAATGATATCCTAGTTTAAATCACAAACAAAAAACGGGCATAGGAACCCTATGCAATGCAATGACAAGATAATCGATGCTCCCTTAAAATAAAGGCATGAATTCCAAGAGATGAAAAGCGTAGCTGAAGGGACATAGTGTCAAGAGGACGGATGAGCTTAGGAAGTAAGCTCAGGAAGAGCCGTGCAGTTCTGTACGTGGGTCAATTTAAAGGGGCAGAACTCTCCTTGCATTTTGACCTGCGTGACTGGCACTAGCAACAACTTAAACAGACCTGCTAATTATAGTTCACACATTAACAAATATTACAACTATACCATGGCCAAAACAGCTCAAAAAGACCCTGGCCGCAGCATCTGTCGCAAATCCAACTATTAAAGTTTGGATCATCTTCTTCCTTTTCCACAAAACTGAGCGATTGCTGAAATCTACGATCATTTACCCGCACAGCCTGGTCAACTTTATTTGCCATAAATGTAAACGTAGTGGTTTCAGCATCTGTTATACCTATCTTTTTAATTTTTTTGTAACAGATGGCTGGCACTCTGGTAATTGAATGGAAAGTTCTCGCTCTCGAAGCGCACGGTCTTTGAATCTCATTGCGCCATGCTAGAAAGTAATGAGGTTATTTATTTATTTATTTATTTATTTATTTATTTATTTATTTATTTATTTATTTCGTGTACCCTCAGGGCCGGAGGCATTATAGAGGGGAGTGGTTACAAAAATTTCAGAAAAAAAATGTACACTGCAGCAAACTAATTAGTAATACAAAAATGATTGCTCCTAGTTATACATTATTAGCTGTTGGGTTCTTGGTGTGCTGGTTAATAGTATATAATACACAAAATACAGCGCAGCAATACAGTGAAAAACGAACAAACAAAACGCTCGTACAAAAAACAACAAGAATATAGAATTAAAAAAAAACATACTAATAAGAAGAAAGCATGTGCAAATGCGGCAGTCTGATCATTAGGCGCAACCTTTGACGAAGGAAGCAAAGTATAATAGGTGTTCTGGACAGATGACTGCAAAAGCTTCTGCACAAAATCTCTGCCTCTCCCGTAAACGAGAGTAGAGTAAGCATGAAATGTTTACGGGCCTAATGTCATCTCGGTGGACACCCGAACCGCACCGTACAGGAAGGGAGGAACGCCACCATCCGTTCAGCGCAATGCCTTGCCATTTGAACGCAAGGTTTTTTGAGGAAAGGAAACGGCGCAGTAATTCTCTGCCATCTCGGTGGACACCCGAACCGCACCGTAAAGGAAGGGAGGAACGCCACCACCCGTTCGGCGCGATGCCTTGCCCTTTGAACGCAGCGCTTCTCCCCCGGATCACGTATGACAACGAAGTGTAACGTGGCATTTATGTGCTTTTTGCACGCGTTATTAGAAATCGGAAATATAATTCCGTGCATTATCAAACCCACAGCTCCACTGATATCTTGATAAACATTGAGAAGGCACTGGCAGCAGTTATTTTTTGTCTCATTTGGAGACCAACCGGCGCTTGCATGCCGGTCGCGTAGGAGGGCTTAGAGAGTCTCGTTAAATCTCGTTAAGTCTCGTACGGTGCCCGGATGTTCTCGTTTCAGAGCCCGGATGACTGGAATTCAGTGCCCGGATGAGCGGATTTCAGTGCCCGGATGACTGGAATTGAGTGCCCGGATGACTGGAATTCAGTGCCCGGATGAGTGGATTTCAGTGCCCGGATGACTGGAATTCAGTGCCCGGATGACTGGAATTCAGTGCCCAGATGAGTGGATTTCAGTGCCCGGATGATGGCTCTCGGTCTCGGCGTGACGTCACCACGCTGCCGACAACGGGAGCTAAAAGCATTTCATGCTTAAAAAGATGATGCTCCTACTTATACAAAGTTTTCTAATGCTGTTTTGAAGCGTTGGTTGTCAGTAATGGTAGCGGTAGATGCAGGAAGGTGATTCCACTCAGCAGCTGTGCGCGGAAGAAATGACTGAAACATGGCATTGGTTTTGCAAAATGGAATTCCGACTTTGTTATTGTGATCTAGCCTTGATGAAATGTATTGGGGAGGGGAGATCAGTTCGTGGCGAAGTGAAGGATGATAAAATATCTTGTGAAAAAGTGAGAGTCTAAGGGCTTTACGGCGAGATGCTAAAGATGGCAGGCTGAGATTTAATTTCATTGCAGAGATGCTGGCAGTTCGGTTATAATTACATACAATAAAACGAGCAGAATTATTCTGGACCATTTCTAATGAGTGAATTAGGTTTTGTTGAAAGGGATCCCACACTGCTGCAGCATACTCTAGCTTTGAGCGGACCAGTGTCTTATATAGAAGTAGTTTTAGGGAAGAAGGTGCCTTAGAGAAATTACGTTTTAGATATCCCAGCATGCGATTAGCATTATTAATTACGTAAGAAGTGTGAATGGACCAAGTGAGGTTGCTAGTAATATGGATACCAAGATATTTGTAAGAAGAAACAGGATCTAGAGGGACATTATTAAGGTGATAGGAAGGTAGCTGGCCGGAAGTTCTTGACACACGCAGAAATTTACATTTTTTGATGTTTAATTCCATTAACCATGATTGGCACCAAATACAGATAGCGTTAAGGTCTGCTTGAAGCGAAGATATGTCATCGTCGCAAATTATTTCCCTGTAGATGACGCAATCATCTGCGAATAAATGAATGTTAGAGGAAACACAAGAGGGTAGATCATTAATGTAAATTAAAAAAAGTAGAGGACCAAGTACCGACCCTTGAGGTACGCCGGACTGTACTTTACTTGGCTGCGAGGTTGAGTCATTAGCAGAAACAAATTGCGAACGGTTAAAAAGAAAGCATTCGATCCAAGCAAGCAGTTTGGGATCAATGTTAAGTTGATGTAACTTAAACATTACAAGGTTATGGCATACTTTATCAAATGCTTTCGAGAAATCTAAAAATATACAGTCGGCAAGTGAACAGCGGTCAAGGATGACGTTTAGCTGATGCGTGAATGATACTAGTTGTGTTTCACATGAATACGTTTTGCGGAAGCCATGTTGCGATGGTGAGAAAAATGAATTAGATTCGAGAAAGCTAGCTAGATTTGAGGCAAGGACATGTTCTAGAATTTTACATGAGATGCAAGTGAGCGAGATAGGCCGGTAGTTAAAAGGACAATGCTTGTCACCTGATTTATGGAGTGGGATCACCTTCCCTACCTTCCATTCAGCCGGCAAAGAACTTTTTTCGAGCGACTGCTGGAATATCTTTGTTAGAAAAATGGAAGAATAACAGCTCGTGTTTTTCAGAAATTTCGCGTTGATTAAATCGTGCCCAGGAGCGGAAGATGGTTTTAGAGATGAAATTATTGATTCGACGCCTTCTGCTTCAATGGTTATGGGAAACATTGCTGGATAAACATTGTTGTGCGTAGATTGGAGCGTAATATTGGTAGTTGAAGAAAAGTTGCGCAGGAAAACTTCGTTAAGTACAGACGCACATTCGTTAGCAGGAATAACATTGGAAGAGTTGTCAATCAAGGTTATCATGTCATCCGCTTTGGGGTTAATCACACGCCAGAATTTTTTTATGTCGGTTTTAAGCATTGATGGCAAGGTATTATGAAGAAAGTTATTCTTTGCTTGTTTAAGCGCGGTTAAATACTCATGGGCTGCCAGTTTGTATTTAGTCCACCGTGTTATGCTAACAGAACCTTTTGCAGATTTGTAGAGACGCTTTTTTTTATTAGACAAGCGCTTGAGACAGGTGCTGTACCATGGAGCGTTATGGTTACAGACAAGGGTGCGAAGTGGGATGTATTTGTTTGTTAATTCAGCAATTTTGGAAGAAAACATATTCCAGTTAGACTGAACACTACGGCAGTCAAAGTCTTGTAGAAAGACGTCGAGGAAGACTGATAATTCAGTATTAATGGCTTCAAAATTAGCTTTTGCATAATTTGGAAACGATTTGAATTTTTTAACGGTTTTTGGTTGCAAGATATTCAAGTTGAATGAAAGGGCCGAATGGTCGCTCAAGCCGGGTAAGTACGTGATGTCGGAAACAAGATCAGGTTGCGCTGTTAATACAAGGTCCAGTGTGTTTGCGACAGATTCCATAATTCTTGTAGGCTGCGTAACAAGTTGTGAAAACGAAAAAACAGAGCACATTTCTAAGAACTCATTGGCTAATGAAGAAAAAGGCTGTAAGGTTGGAGATCCAGTGTTCCATACTATATTTGGTAGGTTAAAATCGCCAAGCAGAAATAAAGGTAACGTGGGATAACGGCATGTTACGATGTTAATGATATAATGTACCTCATTTACGAAGTTAGATGAATGGTTTGGGGGGCGGTAACAAACACCAATGATTATCTTCTGGTGGTTTAGTTCAACGATGGCCCAAACCATTTCTAAGTCAGTAGATACATGAATACACTGGGATGCAAAATCTTTCGAAATGGCTAAGAGCACGCCGCCTCCCTGTCGCATTGTTCGGTCACAACGATAGAGTGAAAAGCGATGAGCGGTCTGAAAAAGTTCGTGATCTTGAACCTGTGAATGCAGCCACGTTTCAGTAAGCACTAAAATATCGGTATTGCAAGTATCTAAGACAGAAGTTAAGGAAGCGCGTTTATTCATGATGCTACGAATATTAGTAAAAAAAACTGATACGTGGGACGCGTCTTGTCCACTTCCCCTCGTGCTTTCATAACTTGGGATGTGTTCACAATCAACATGCTCGCCGCTATCTCGTGGTTCGTACGCGGCATTTTCGCTGATGGTGTCTGTTGCCGGGTCATAGACGAATTGTTTTTTATTCATGATTAGTTTAGTGTATCTTAACTGGAAAGGACATGGTTGGGGCTGGCTTTTAGCGTACTCAATGAGTTTTTTTCGGGCATGGCGTGTGGCGGGCGAAAAATCTTCGGAAATAGAGACATCATTTTCTTTTAGCTTTGCTCGCGCGGAAAGTACTTTGTCTTTTGTTTTCGTGCTGGCGAACTTGACAACAATTGGGCGACACTTATCGGGCGTGTAGCGACCTATGCGATGGGCGCGTTCTATTGCTGTGTCAGGTAGGCTGTCGATTGCTTCGGCTAGTGCTGCCCTTACGTTCGACTCTGACTGTTCCCATGATTCGCGAGAATCAGGGATTCCATGAAAAATTAAATTATTGCGTCGAGATCTATCCTCAAGTTCGGCAACACGCAGTTTCAAAGAGTCGAGCCGATTTGTCTGGACTTGTGCTGACACTTGAATTCCAGCAATGTCATCATCGAGACGGTCTAATACCTTTGTTTTTTTTTTTCAAGATTGTCTAACCTCGTCTGGATTGCCTCAATTTTGGTCTCGATGTTCTTTTGACCAACCTTAATTGCCTTAACGTCGCTAACCAACTCGGCCTGGCCCTTAGCGGATTCTACAGATCGTGCCTCGAGGTCCTTTAATAGCCGAAAAAGAACTTCCATCTGCTCCGAAGGATTGGCGGGCAAATGTTGCAGTTCAAGTAATGCTTCAGTATTACGCGTGGTGGGCCCCGGATTAGTCTCTACATCACCGGAGCGCAGTATGAGCATCGCCATTGAGAAACAATCGCAGACAATTTCACAAAGCACTTGTTGGCACGGGAGCAATAGCAAGAACGGATCGTCACTTTTCTTAGCATAAAGCGAAGCGTTTTTACACACCTGCGAAGGGTAAAGATGCGCTGCATGAGCCATGGTGTTCCAAATGCTGCTTCCGTGCCAACTAAACGGACTGTTGCTCACACAGCCGCTTAAATTCCCAGTGCGATGTGACGTCAGAGTCGACGATGAAGGTACGTAGAAAGCCGGGCGCATTAACTGTAGTGGATCCAGGTGAAGATAGTTGAAGGGCTGCTGGTAGAATGCGTCATCGCTTGACCGTAGCAGCGGTGTGGAAATGTCATCCGCCGAGCATGCTGGGGGCGGACACAGCAGTACCAAGAACGCGAAGATCGTCTGCGAAGGGTAAAGATGCGCTGCATGAGCCATGGTGTTCCAAATGCTGCTTCCGTGCCCACCGTGCCAAGGTGGGGAGAGATTTCTTTTTGTCAAAAAAATCGAGTTTTAGATTTTGCGACCTCCTGATAGACATTTCTTCTGCTTTCAGTTCGGTATTAGCGATTATAAAGTTTTTTTATGCAGCATCCACCAAAATACAACGGCCCGAAAAACATGAGGAATCCGTTTGCTCCACGAGCCAGGAAGTTTTTTCAAGAACATTACACACCCAGTCGTCGCCCCAGTCGCACGGCTAACTTTGCATAGAATCTGTTTCTCCAATCATTTTTTTTCAGTACCTTTATTAGCTTCTTTTTTTTTCAGAAAACAGCACTCCTTTTAGTTCATGTGCCTTTTACTCGGGGAGTATAAGGCATAAGAAACAAATTTTCGATCATTTCAACCAAAGCTTTCTACACGATTGAAGGAAGAATCTATTGCTTAAGTCAATTTGTATTTTTATAACTAGAATATCTATTCATGGATGGGTATTTTATAGTGCAGAGAAAGAAAAGAGCGTAATAAATCAGGTTCTTTCTCCAAGCGCGTAACTTTAACCCCAGTTCAGCAGAATAGTCCTTTCTACTCTCGTACAAATTTCGGGATTCTGAATACAGCATATTTTTAAACAAATATACATTAGTGGGAAAACACACAAAAAAAAACTCAACAATACTAGGAAAAATTTTAATATAGTATTGTAAGGCAAGCTGCATCTATTTAGGAGATTCCTGGCGGCAATCATAGCCATAGCTTTTATTACAACTATTCTAACGCCAATTTTCGAAAACCCTGTTTGAAGTCACACCCTATTTAAACATGGAACATAGAGAGAACACTCTTTATTATGCAAATACTGCGTCAGCCACTAATTGTTGTAACGGGCTTGCCGCACGAGAGCCAGCTCGTCTCACAGCTCGTCTAACGTGAGTCAGGACTCCTTGAAATTAGTATTTTTTGTACTCTGCTTCAAAGCGATTTTTCAAACTACAGCTTCAAAAAAATTCGTGCGTTCTATCACTTACCATTGTCATCAGAGCTGCCATAAATCGTTACAAGACATCGACGCCGAAGGACGAGTGCACAGCGACAACCTCTCCGTTGATGGCATAAACCTTGCAGACAGGAGGTTGAAACAGAAAAACAAAGCAACGACACCAGGTACGATGATCCTTTCTTCTTTAGTGTCACGTCAACCATGAAATGAAAAAGAAGGAAATGACGACAGAGGCGAGCGAATGTGACGGCGAAAGCTCAGAAACAACCACAGCGAAAGCGGTGCGAACCATATGATTGCGATGGTTTTCACGCAGCTTCCGGCGTTCCTTTCATTTACCTCATCTTCCTGTTTGCTTGGCTATGTGAACACCAAGGCCCTGTTAGTTTGTAGCGAACACAGGAGATACAAGAGAATTAACTTTAACAAAACTTCTGATTGGGCTAGATGGTGCATAGCTTATTTTGAAACGAATTCAAGCGCACAACAACACGCACACAAGAGAAGAAAGCGCCTGTCCTGTGTCTTTCCTCTCTTGTGTGCGTGTTGTTGTGCGCTTGAATTCGTTTCAAAAAAAGAGAATTAACAATGGCGAATACAATAACAAGTCAAATGCCACCTATAGCGCTAGGCAGTACAAGTTTGGCTGATGAATAAACAGCCTGCTTCAGTTGCAACCTGCGTAGATAATAATCCCGCATGGTGAGAACGTGGGCCGAGAAGGATGTTCGGAGCCGAAAGAAGTGTTGGGTTCTTTTTAGCGCTGAGATGCACGGCAAGCACGCTCTATGTTAGGCCCAGTCTCGCGTGCCTGCGCCTTTTGTAAGCTGTTAACGGGATCGTGAAAGGCAATCCAGATTTATTTTTACTTGCCGTGCTTCGCGTTTTGTGCTGATGTAAGCCTTAAGAAATGGAGGCCTCACGACGACGGAACTGCGTCTTGGTAAATATCCAATGAAGTTGAGGTTCTAACAATGGCAGAGCGCCAACCAGTGTCATGGTCTCTGCTTTCAATTGTTCCAGAATACGGGAAAGCACAACTCAGCAAACAAACCACGGAAAGTTACTCCAATAATACGAGCTAGTAGCGCTGTTCAAACCGTCTATAGTGGGACGCCTTCCTGTCTCGAGAGAGCCAGCCACGCTCACTTTCTTGACAGGGAACAATAGACCGGCCCGACAATCTCGTTGTTCTGGTCGAGCCGTGTTTGGCAAGTGTTCCCGTCAGATTCCCCGTTTGATGGGATCGAACAAAGGCTAGCGTACGGCGACAAAAGAAGAGGAAGGGTATGCCTGGCGCATCCTATCGCGCTTCGTTAGCACCAACCGCCATCGACGTTTCAAAGAAAGTTTGCTAGCTTTTGCCGGTTAGTCGAGATGTGGACACAAGACATTTTTTAAGCAAACTTCGACGGCTGGTATTTTCTGTATCATCCAGACCGGCTGGCCGGTAGCGAGTTCTTACCCTGTCCACTGCCACAGAGTAGAAACTTCCACCTGCAAGTTTCATTAACACTTCGTTTTATCTTTCCTTTTAATTTTGCTAATCACTTCTCGCAAACTGGAAGCTTCTCCGGCGTGTTGGCCGTGTGTTCGCACCTACCATTTTTTTTTCTTAGTAGGCATACGTTCGCAGGGACTGGAGTCACAATCACAGGGGCTCATTTTCTATTCTGAAAGCAGCTCACCCGCACATAACAGCTGCCTGGAGATGACTCTTCCAAGTAGGTTAAAAATAGAGGTCCTGTTTTAACGCAAAATTTGAAATGTAATAGCGCATGAGCCGTACGCCAGGCTTTAAAAGCAATAAAAAGTTCCAGAAGGAACTTTCCTTTTTAAAGCGAAATTTGTTTTAGCTCTGGTTTAGCCATTTATTCTAGCCGGTCGTCGGTGGTCGGCTCGCAGTCTCGTTTTGGAGAGTTGGCGAAGAAAAAAATTCGCCGGGGAATCTCTCCGCAGCTGTTGCCCCGAGGTTGGACCGCCCTGTAGAGGTCGGTCCGCCGGGGTGTAGGAATCGATTTTTTATTGATTCTTTACAGAATATTTGAAAGCGCAACGTTGCAGCGTTGTACAGGCGGAACAAGGCCGAGTATGCGGGTGAGCGCAGAGACATCAAAACCGGTCTGTGAGTCGCGCAACCTGGCAGTCAGATGTGAAACGCTAAAACTGGCCTGCCACTCCAGATATCTCGGCCGCTAAAACCAATGAGCATAGAGTAGAAGATATATTTTGAAGTAAGACAAGATGTTGTGCTAGGGGGTTCATAGTGATTGACAAAAAACTGAGCGAAAAACACGGGACAAAAAGAGGAACAAAGACGCACACAAAGCGCTTTATTTGCACATGCCCGCCCACTTACAGCATACCGAAGAAGTTTGTAGCATAGGACGCGCTTCCATGGGTTTCTTCTCCGTGAGAAAATTCACAGCGCATGTTCACGCTGAGAGTCCAGACCTCCGCCCGATATGACTCGCCAGGGAACCATTTGATCTATCGTGGGAAAACTAGAGCTTATCTTCTCCTCACCCGAAACTTATTGTAGCAGTTTGAAGCTGTTGCTAAAGATACGTTTATATTCTAGTACACCTTTTTCTTGTTGTTGTTTTTCTCTTTTATCTATGTGCTTTCAAAACAGAGGCCGGAAACCAGTACACGTATCACTGTATGTTTAGTGTATCGTTTCGGAGAAATTCCGTCTTGCCTGCAAGGAAGCTTGGCTTGCAGGCGCACGTCTCCGGCAAAATAGAAATCGTCAATGCATCTGAGTATCATAGCTTCGCGGAGAACGATTTTGTTTCTTCATGAAAGCGTAAACCAAATATCGTAATAGTACCTTTAACCGCAAGAAGGATAATAGTTCCTTTAGGGAATCTTAATACAAGTTTAGTTACGAATATATTGGCAGTTCTCGCGCGGGGCACGGCTAAGGGCTCACAAACTTTATTCTTTATAACTTTATAACTTTATTCTTTTGTTCATGTAACATTGTATGTTCACTCCTGCTTGGGCCAAGCAGTGGCCTGCAGTATTATGAAATAAAATAAAAATAAATAATAAAAAACCAACATGGGCTCAGGTGAACGCAGCTATATTTCGCACCGATTGCTGCATGCGTGAATTGGCATTTGTATGCCCTAAATCATCCATATTCAATCTAACCGCTTGGGTTTGTGTCCTCACGACAAATGCATTGGGCGAAGAGCAACGCTAGACAGCCTTGAAATGGCGCCAACTTATATCGTTCTCGCTGCCCCTGCAGTGTCTCCACGTGGCTTTCTAATAATTGCAGAGAATGAACAAAATGGGTAAGGTAAGTGCAATGTCATGAGTTAACTGCCAGCTTTGCTCTCGCAACCTGAGAGATCGCTTCTCCTTTTGGCCCATAACGCGTTTATATTGTCAGTTCAGCTGGCCTCTTCCTTTTGCCTTAAATTAAAAGAAAAAAGGCGAGCGTTACTGCGCACTTATAAAGTCAGTGCTGAAATACTAGGTCTGTTAGAAAAGTATCCGACTTTATCTTTTTTTACGAACACCTGATGGATTTGAAACAAGCACGCTTGCACCAGCCTACCTTGAACCTTCGTGCGCATGCACAGTTTTTTTCTCACCTGCCGATAGTGTCAGTCACTGGCACGCAGCGTTTGAGTGAGGCAGTGCGCAGTGCTCTCGTCGGTTTTTTATTGCAAGGAAAATGGCGGAGCGACAGGAGCAGCGCTAAGGCATCAAATTTTGCCAGAAACTAGGCGACAGCCAAGTGGAAACCATTCAGAATATTCAGTCGGCTTTCGGTGACAATGCTATGAGCAGCACACAGATTAAGCAATGGTACAATTGGTTTAAAGACGGCCCCACATCGGTGCAGAGAGAGCCAAGCTCCGGTCGGCCTTCAAAATGCCGAAATGACCAGGTCATTGCCGAAGTGAACGCTGCGGTGACGTGGGACCATCGTGTGACTATCCGAGAAATTGTGGAAGAGGTGGACATCACCAATTTTTCTGCACATTCCATTATCACCGAAAATTTGGTCATGGAGAAAGATGCGGCGAAATTCGCGCCGAAGCTGCTAAAGGTGGAGTAAAAGCAGCTTCGTGTTGAAGTCTCACAGGATATGCTGGATTCCACAAACAGTGACCCCGACTTCATCAACACCATAATCGCTGGTGACGAGTCTTGGGTGTACAGGTACGATCCGGAAACCAAATCCCAGTAGTCACAATGGCAGCATTCCACGTCACTAAGACCAAAGAAAGCCCGCCAAGTGCGCAGCAATGTCACAGTGATGCTGACTGCTTTCCTTGACTCCCTCTGTGTGGCACACCACGCGTACGCACCCCAAAAAGTAAACATTGACCAAAAGAATACTACAGGGATGTCCTCCGTCGCCTGCGTGGTGCTGTGCGGCGCAAGAGGCCGAAGTTGTTAATAGGAATTTGGCGCATTCATCATGACAATGCTCCTGCACATTCCTCACACTAAATTCACACTTTTCTCGCGAAAAACCAGACTGCTGTAGTTCAACAGACTCCTTACTCTACTGATATGGCCTCCTGTGACTTCTGGATGCTTCCTAAAATCAAGAGGCCATTGAAAGGAGCGCGATTTCAGACAAGAGAGGACATTATGGCTGCAACGACAGCTGAGCTAAACTCCATTCCGAAAGGGGCCTTTCCGGAATACTTCCAACAATGGCAGCACCACTGGGAGAAGTATGTGGAGTCCCAAGGAGACTATTTTGAAGGTGATTAGGTTTCCAACGCTCCAGTTATGCCAGGTTTTTTTCTTCGGCAAAAGGTCGGATACATTTCTAACAGACCTCGTATATTCCGACTGAGCTTCAAAAGCGGATCAATCAACAGAAGCTAATCTGTAAAGCTTTTAAGCTTCTGCCACCAAATTTTTTCAGAAACGTGTGAACAGGTCTCCTGTCACTGGAATCGTTGCCTTCCACAATCAAACAAATTTTCACTAATTAAGGTTGTATAAAACTAAGCTTTGTTGACACGCTGAAACCTTTTTCACTGTACTTGTAGTCATTCTAAACGTGAACTGTGTGTTACGTATTGTTGATTTTTAGTTCTCATGGAAACTGTTCAACGACGTGGTCTCAGCGGCAGCAAAGTCTCAAACACGGGCACTAGCGTGCGCAACTCTCACGTGCAATTGACTAAAAGAAAGTGTCACGGAGCAGTGTGTTAAAGGTCTGAGGAGAAGCAATGCAGAACAACGTTCCTCCTTATCTTCTGGAGCCTGAATCGAAAGTGCAAACTGCGGAGGAGGAGGATAAAATTTTATTACGTATAGTGCGCTTTTCTTCTTGAGTGGAGCCCTCAGTCCAGAACTGCCTGTGCCACCACGATCCTGCAGGCCCGCTAGAGCAGCTGTCCCTGGTTTTGCGTGTTCGTGCTGGTCAGAGCAGTCTCAAGAAGAAGGGTCCATGACCCCTCTTGCTACCGCTATCTTCTGGGCACACGCGATGAGCTAACGCTGGCCGGTCGGCTCCGTGATGAATACAGTGTCATCTTAAGTGAAAAGGATGGGGAGGGTTATCGGTGAGACGCCGCCCGGTCTGTGTTGGCGCCTGGCCAGTGTTGGGTGCGGTCATTGCATTGTTCTTAATTGTGTAAGGTAATATTTCGTGGTGTCGGTGTGTGCAGAGCCGCCCAGGCGTCCTCTGTCTGTGCTCCCCCTCCGCTTCTGTAGACAGCGCCGAGAGATGCCGCAAAACATTGAACCACGTTCTTAAAGAACAGCCCCGGCTTAACGCTTCCGTCTCTGCTTGGCCGTCTTGGAAACTTTGTTAAGAGTGCCTCAGACAAAGTGCTACAGGCGTTACATTCATGATTTTCTGTCACTGTAGTCTACAGGCTGAAAGCTGTGAGCGGCACTGCGGGTGATGCATGGTGGGCACTGTTCTCGTGTCGCTCGATTAACCTTGTTTCCTTGATTCTAAAGGCACCTTGGACTGTAGCTCTTATGGGCACACGTCATGTGACGTCAGTGCTACCCCTTTAGCACTGAAGCTATTTCCGTGTCATAAAAGTCCCCCATGTTCACTGATGCATGCAGATGTCAGTCTTTTATCTGCACATGCAGTTTCTCTAATTCGACGAAACAGAAGTGAACAACAGCTTCAGTCATACCAACTAGGTGCCTAGTACGTGACATTGCAAAATCAAGTGGGAAAAAATTACATAGGTTTATACCTAACTAACGCTGAGTACTCCCTTGAACTTACCAAGCGGATTTCAAGTATGAACAAAAAATTTCATACCAAAAGCAGCGCTCAAGTTAGCACCAATTACATGTCAAGTCTCAAACGACAGGCTAGTCAGAGGGGTGTTTCTACGCCGTCATCTTATTCTCGTCGCGAGGATCTACCTGTGAATAACGCACCTGTGAATAACCAAAGTTATTCACAGGTGCGAGCGGTTTCAGAGTTTCCCGGCGTGCTGCGAAACACTACTGCGAGCGCATCGACGCGCTAAGAGTTTCCACTGACTTTCTTTCATGTATTTTGAAGCGCTCATCCCTACAGCGGCATTAGGGAGGGCAGCACTCGCTCTAGCTCTCCTACCTTTGTCGGTTACCGGAGAAATTATGAGAGAAAGGGTAAAGGCTTTCGACCGCTTATTTTATGCAAAGCTCATGAGCTGTAAGGGGCCTGAAAGAGGAAATCTACAGCATTGTTCATTCCTCAGTTAAGGGTTTTGTGAAGCGGTACCGCTTCAGAGAACCGGAAGGAAAGCGGAGCAGTTCAGAATGGGAGGGAAGAGGAGGGGCATAATGCGCAGAGCACGGTGCTTTCAGATGTGACCCCAAGGTCTGACAGGGCGATGCAAGCTCCGCTGCAGCCAGCGAAAGTACGGGTTCCGGCAGAATGTGCACATAACCATAACTGCTTGTATGCACTCCAAGATACAGTATACAGGGCTCTTCCACGTAAATATGTAGAGCTTTTACGAGGCTTGTGGTGTAGGAAGTGTTCTTTCCGGAACTTCCGTGATGTGAGCCGCTTAGAGCAGAGTCGTTCTTCTGAGAGTTTGAAATTTTGGGGTATTCTTTTATTCTTATGCGCTTGTTTTTGTGGGGCTGTTTCTTTAAGTTAGTAATGAGAAAAGTGGCTGAAAGCAACGAGCAAGCCTTAACTCTTCTTTACAAAAAAAAAAAAAAATGGCAACATTTCACACGAAATGTATCCATTGTACACCCGTACACGTTTACCCATAATAGGACCCAAAGAGAAAGGCTGAGAAAGGGAAAATACAGGCGTTAGATGAGAGAAAAAAAGCTTGTATCATGCGTTTCAAGCTCTCTAAAAAATATAGGGTAAGAGAACCATTAGGCGTTGCCAACATATTCTTGAGTCACTCACGACGCAACACGTGGGATGCCAAGTACTAACGCCCCTTCTACGAAATCATGACTGTGAAGAAAACTTTCGTGATTTGTTGCTTCCGTGCGCAGGTCTTGCCTGGAACAAATTTGGAATGGCAAAGTAAATTACCTCTCACTCTCGCACTTTGCATATGCATTGCGGGAAACAAATACTAACAGGCGCCCATAGACAAAAATTGACCGCCGAATTTTTGCCTTGAACGCAGTTTTTAAAAGCGCTCGGCTCAAATAGGTCATAGAAGATGGAGGAAGGAAAAAAAGTGCTAAATGACGAGGCCGAAAGGCAAAGCAAAGAACAGAAAACCACGGGCGCAGTCCCTCTGCTTTTCATCTTGGTCATTTTGCGCAGTTTTTTTCCTTTCCTTGATCATGAACAAACTAGTCCTCAAGACCGTTTTCTTGGAAAATCGAGATTTTCTTTTTGCAAAGCCTCACGTTGCTTCCCTTGAAATGATCCCCCAGAGGTCGAAATATATTTAATACTCGCGGCAGAGTGCCACCCGCGTATTCGTCTAACGCAGTGGGCAAGCACGCTTACGCACGAATTTAGTCTGATGTAAACACACAAACTCTCTTCAAGTCAGTGTCAATGAAAGGATTTTTTTGCGAGGGACGTCACGGTATATACAGCCGTTTAGGTCTGTGTGTCTTGATCTGTCTAGAAACAACAAAACTTTTCACTGACATACGCGCGCTATGCTCTACTCTTGATTTAGTAAAACGTCTCAAATGAAGAACTTTTATTTAAACTGACTTTTGTTACGCTTCTTTCTTTCGTTCATCACGTCCAGTTAACGCTAAGTGAGCTCTGTCTATTGCAACAATTTTCACCGTCTTGAACAGTCGCAAGTTAACTAGGAAGAAAAATGAACAAAAATAAAACAAAATAAAACGTTGGAGGAGTATACACGTTGTTACGAAATGCAGACGAGCATTTTACGTTTCTTTGCAATTCGAAAGCGCTTTGGTCAATGCCAGTCGAAATAACTGTTTCTTTTAAAGCCGTATATGTATCCCGAACTCTTCGAGTTCGCTTGGTGCCCAAAAATAAATATGCGCATGGCACAAACAGTCACAATCGGTGCGGCCGCGAATTCCACATCGTTGGTCGGCCGAATAGGGGAACGGCACGCTACCGCGAAGTTCGCAGTTTGCGTCGATTTTCGGGTTCGTTTCGTTGTCCTGTCATGAAGTGGTGGATAATTCTAGGTATTTTTTTTTTTTTCACTTACGTTGTACTGTATCTCTGCTGCGCGGTTCCCGTTCTCCAGCATATAGTCAACTGCACGCAGCTTCAGTTTTGCATTGTCGCTGCGCCTCGCAGGCGCGTCATGTTCAGTAAGAAGAGTAAGAACAGTGCACGACACTCGCAAAATCATACAGGTGCCACGCATGCGACGCTATAATCGAAACTTTCGAGAAAGTAACTGTACTGGTGCAGCGGCGGCACTTCGCGCCGCCGCTTTAGTATACTGCCTCATTCATCCGGTTGATGCGAGATTGCTTGATTGCAGCTGCAGGGTTACAGTTTAAATAGTTTTAGCGTGGTGCGATTCCTGTACTGCTACCGTAAACCGCGCCCGCGTTGAGATACCTGCGCGTGCTTTGATGGCCTTGAAGAGCGCACACCGGCCACTGCGCAGGCATAGTTTGGACCATGGAGGAAAAAAAACTGAGGAGGGAGCGTCCGGCGACAACCTTGAAGCCTAGCCTTTACAAGTAAAGATATAGCAAAAAAAAAAGAGAGTGTGTCCCCCCCGTGATCGCACCACGTGATAGCGTGCGGTAAAGTCTAGCCCCGCTGCGCGCGCGCATGCGCCGATTAGCGCGGCAGACTATCTGTAGATCAATTTCCTTGCTGTAGACGCCCGCGCCGCGGGTCGCGCATACGCGCGCACTAAAACATACCAGAACCAAAACAAAGAGGACAGACTCGGAGAGCGAAAATCTCTGCCTCTCCCGTAAACGAGAGTAGAGTAAGCCTGAAATGTTTACGGGCCTAATGTCATCTCGGTGGACACCCGAACCGCACCGTACAGGAAGGGAGGAACGCCACCACCCGTTCAGCGCGATGCCTTGCCATTTGAACGCAAGGTTTTTTGAGGAAAGGAAATGGCGCAGTAATTCTCTGCCATCTCGGTGGACACCCGAACCGCACCGTAAAGGAAGGGAGGAACGCCACCACCCGTTCGGCGCGATGCCTTGCCCTTTGAACGCAGCGCTTCTCCCCCGGATCACGTATGAGAACGAAGTGTAACGTGGCATTTATGTGCTTTTTGCACGCGTTATTAGAAATCGGAAATTATAATTCCGTGCATTATCAAACCCACAGCTCCAATGATATCTTGATAAACATTGAGAAGGCACTGGCAGCAGTTATTTTTTGTCTCGTTTGGAGACCAACCGGCGCTTGCATGCCGGTCGCGTAGGAGGGCTTAGAGAGTCTCGTTAAATCTCGTTAAGTCTCGTACGGTGCCCGGATGTTCTCGTTTCAGAGCCCGGATGACTGGAATTCAGTGCCCGGATGACTGGAATTCAATGCCCGGATGAGTGGATTTCAGTGCCCGGTTGATGGCTCTCGGTCTCGGCGTGACGTCACCACACTTCCGACAACGGGAGCTAAAAGCATTTCATGCTTAAAAACTGAGGGAGAAAACGACTTCAAAATCTCTGCCTCTCCCGTAAACGAGAGTAGAGTAAGAATGAAATGTTTACGGGCCTAATGTCATCTCGGTGGATACCCGAACCGCACCGTACAGGAAGGGAGGAACGCCACCACCCGTTCAGCGCGATGCCTTGCCATTTGAACGCAAGGTTTTTTGAGGAAAGGAAATGGCGCAGTAATTCTCTGCCATCTCGGTGGACACCCGAACCGCACCGTAAAGGAAGGGAGGAACGCCACCACCCGTTCGGCGCGATGCCTTGCCCTTTGAACGCAGCGCTTCTCCCCCGGATCACGTATGACAACGAAGTGTAACGTGGCATTTATGTGCTTTTTGCACTCCTTATTAGAAATCGGAAATTATAATTCCGTGCATTATCAAACCCACAGCTCCACTGATATCTTGATAAACATTGAGAAGGCACTGGCAGCAGTTATTTTTTGTCTCGTTTGGAGACCAACCGGTGCTTGCATGCCGGTCGCGTAGGAGGGCTTAGAGAGTCTCGTTAAATCTCGTTAAGTCTCGTACGGTGCCCGGATGTTCTCGTTTCAGAGCCCGGATGACTGGAATTCAGTGCCCGGATGAGTGGATTTCAGTGCCCGGATGAGTGGATTTCAGTGCCCGGATGAGTGGATTTCAGTGCCCGGATGACGGGAATTCAGAGCCCGGATGACGGGAATTGAGTGCCCGGATGAGTGGATTTCAGTGCCCGGATGAGTGGATTTCAGTGCCCGGATGATGGCTCTAGGTCTCGGCGTGACGTCACCACACTGCCGACAACGGGGGCTAAAAGCATTTCATGCTTAAAACACTCGGCTTGCGAACGCTGGCCGCGTGACGTCACGCTCCCTCCTCAGTTTTTTTTTCCTCCATGGTTTGGACTGTGACTCACCCGCGAAAGCGGACCACGCTGCGGTAAAACTATCTGATAGCCCGGCCGCACCTCCTCCCTGCCCTTTGGACGACCTCGAGGAGCCCGCGCACGTCCAGCGCTTCCCCGCGCCCTTCCGCCCCTACTAGGGCTTCCCCACCGGCCGTCGGCTGCCTAGGAGGTTGCGTTCTTACTTCAAGTAGGCCTCTCTACGCCCACCTGTAGTCTACGCCCACCGGGCAGGTTCTCCGGGCTGTCGTCGTCAGCTGCAGCGGCGGCGGCCCATTTTTCCTGCAACCCCCAGCAGCCGGCACAGCGGACACCGATGGCGGCGGCCTGTCCACTACCTCAAGGACTGCTTTGCTGATCTTGGATGCGAGAGCGGCCTTCCTACCACCCTCTGCCAATCCCACGCGCACTGGTGTACGCAGGGCGTCATCGCGCCGCTTTTGATGGCGGTTTCCTGCGAGTTCTTCATGCTGCTCCCCTGGTGCAGCCTTCAGCGATCTACCCAGGCTCGTGTCCTGCGCTCCTGCTACAGCCCGCTGGCCCTCGTGGTGCTATCTGCCTAACACCACTGGTGTGCCTACAGCGCCCTACGCCCCGGCAGAAACGCCGGTATTCAGCGTCCCCCGCCGCGCTCTGGCTAGCCTTGCGGCTGGTTGGAGGCCATGCTTCTTGCCTCCAGCAAGCCCCCGACGCGTTCGCGCCACTCCCAGCGCGCTGCCGTTCATCTCATCTCCCCTCCCCTGGTGCTGACCCTGCTGCTGCGGCGGGCCTGGTGATTGCGGAGAGATAGCCTTTCGAGGAGCCCTGGATTTCAGCAAGCTCAGCGACGACGACGACAGCTATTTCCCCCCCCCCCCACCCAACCCCACCCACCTCCCAATTCTCCTCCCCTTGGTCCCCAAGAGGGATGCCACTAACTGGCTAACATACGTCGGGACCAGTATCCTCTCCCCAGAATATCCAAAGTATCCACCAACGCCACCATTATTTTCTTTTACACATTGTTTTACTTTTGAACCATAGCTGCTAGGAACGGCAAAAGATGGTGTGCGGTGACGCGTGATACTTCGTCATATGTGAGTCGCACCGAGCTGCTCCTATGTGACTTCGGCCATAACATCACTGCATGTATGTAGAGGCGCACTAGGTCCATTCAAGAGGCAGAATAAAGGACGTCAGGACAGCGTGGAGATGTCGTGCAGTCTGGTTTTTTTTTTCGCTGAAAGGGAACAACGCAAGTGGGAAGGAGGAAACAAGCGAGAGAGAGAGAGGCACGGGACCCCTTCATCGCGTCCCCCACATATGAATCCAGTGATGGACCCAAAGTGTCTTTTTTAGCAGTGAATAATAAAAGTGTTGTACTTTCAAGGCGTTCTTGACATTTTCAAAGTGACTGCATCAATTTAACTTCTGTCTGCATCCATCTTTCGGATGTCTAATTTGTGTGCAGTAGCCATTCTTAGCAGAATTTATTCTTTTGAATAGCCATTATATGTTAACTAGCGAGCCTGCTTGCTATTTAGAATTGGAACAAAACTTCATTTTGTCAGGCTTACAAAGTGCACGTTGTGCTGAAGACCACCGATTCAATTTGTGAATAACAGTGGCTTGTGTTTATCTGCTTTTTTTTTTGCAAAGGACAGAATTTTGCCGGAATTTTTTTTTTCAACTGCATTTCGAGATTTCTTGTCTTCAATCACAGTGACTTGAGTCGATTTTCTGATTTGTATTTTTTTTTCTTTGAAGAGGCATATGGTGCATACGTACAGGGACACCCGAGAGAGCAGCGTAGTGAGGACGAGCGGATAAAGTTGCTGAACAAGCATCTGGCCTCAATGCTACGCGATATCCATTAATAAAGGAGGATGTCTACGAAAGCATTGCAGTCCTTCAAGCTAAGCTTTACAGCACCATCCTTTTTACGCAGGCGTTGTGCAGCAACATTATGATGCATATTTTGAAGACATTTGGATGCAAATACCACAAGGTTAATGTGGATTCACAAGGCAGACCATTGCCCATGGAGCAAGCATTGTGACATTTCACTTTCTTTTCATAGGGTTCATGCATGGCCAACGTTGGTGGTGAGCATAGCAGGGTGAAAGATTATGTCTGTCTTTTACCCTGCTATGCTCACCACTATCGTTTCCTACAGAACAATGTTTTCCGCATCTCAACAGAAGCGCAGTGCTCAAACCTCCGGCATGGCTTGGGTACGGCTCGATAAACGCACGGTCGTAGTGTCGTGTTCTCGACGCACGCGACTGGTTCCACGGGGAAGTGACTGCTTTGAACTGAGAGTGCGGAGTGCGGGTGACAGTGGGCGACTGCCACCTTTTTTCCTAGTTTACGCGGGTGTCGAGCGGAACCGCACTTTGTGCTTCTCGTTTTGGTGCATGCATCTAATTACGAGTGCTTTTAGCTGTTTAACACGATTGTGAGCATTGAGAGAGTGTCGCGGGTTGAGCGTGGGGTATTTGTTGAGTTCTTTGGGCGATGGCATCCATTTCACTTCGTCGTAGGCTATTAGGTTTTTATGCGAAGCATACTACTTTAGCTACCACTTCAGCCCTTCACCGTGGTTATGCGCCTCCAAATCACGTGATACATGACGTCACACCACGTGACACGATGACGTCACGACAGTAGAGAAACGGGGGCCCACCTCGCGCCGTCGCTGTGGTTGTGCGCCTCCAAATCCCGTGATACATGACGTCACACCACGTGACACGATGACGTCACGACAGTGGAGAAACGGGGGCCCACCTCGCGCCGTCGCTGTGGTTGTGCGCCTCCAAATCACGTGATACATGACGTCACACCACGTGACACGATGACGTCACGACAGTGGAGAAACGGGGGCCCACCTCGCGCCGTCGCTGTGGTTGTGCGCCTCCAAATTACGCGACACGATGATGCTTCGCATTCTCCAGGCCTAACCAAGTTAAGCCTCAGCCATTTTTTTTTCTTTTCTGGAACCTTATGGTGCCTTTTTTGTTTTTTCATTAGTGCCTGTCTGTTCATGGGCGCGTTTTTTATTGTGTGTTGTTGCTGTTGTGGTTGATTGTTTCTTGTTTTATTCTGCCCCGTTGTTATTGGTTGTTGTTTTCTGTTGTGTTCTATTGTGTTGTTTTGTTTTATGTTGCATTGTCTTGCTCCCACGTCGATTTGTTGTCCCCACTTTGTGCTACCTCATGTTATGTGAGTTTACCGACTACTTATTTTTGCTTATGTTCATCACGTAGAGCTCCCTACGTTTTACCGGAATTTTTACCGGAATTTTAAAGGTAACATCTAAACCCTTAGTGATACATCAATCACCTGAACCAAGATACTCTAGTTCACAGTCATGAACTGTTACAGAGGGGGTACTACCCCACAAGTCAATGTATCACTATGCCTTTTGGTGTTGCCATGCGCTCTTGGTTGTCGATGGAGTATATATTACGTGTTGTTTCTAATAAACTTTCAATTGATAGTCAGCGCCGGTCCTGTTGTCTTCTTCGTTCTTTGTCCCTCGTCTCAGCGCTGTTTTTTCCCAGCAGTATGTACCAACTAGCTCAACTCTCCATTTTATCTTCGGACAGCCCGAATTTGATGTTCGTATCTGGCGAAGACATCATGATGCTTATCGCCAGCCCTACTACGCCCACTGCAGGGCAAATGCATCTCCCATGTATCTCCAATTAACCCTGTCCTTTGACAGCTGCGGCCGCCGTATCCCCGCTAACTTCTTAATCTCATCTGCCCAGCTAATTTCCTGCCGCCCTCTGCTGACGAAAACAGAAACACTTTGAATACATTGGTCAGGTCCGAAGGAAATGATGCTGCTGAACGACTCCTGAATATCGCAGAATGAACATTCGCCTCGTTCACTATGATGCATTTTCCCCGGCGCTCAGGAGAGAAAGAAAAAGAGAAAAAAAAAGCATCGCTGACAAGAACAGGGAAGGCAGGGAGATTAAACAAGAAACTGTTCGAGCTGACTTCTATGAAAAACGGAAACGCAAGAAGGCATAAAAATTGGGGCAAAAATACCGCGCCATTATGTACAGTGTAGAAGCGAGAAGAACGAAACACTTCTCATCCTTGTGCGCAAGAGCAAAACATTAATCAACGCAGGTTTTTTTTTTATATTCACCTGCTGGCAATAATTATTTCTGACAACACAAGATAAGAAACAGTAAGTTCCCGTCGTGCAATTCCTCTTGAGCAGCGGTTGCCCTCGCCATTATTTTGATTAGTGCGGCTAGAGTCCACTGAGAGAAAGAAACCCCTCCCAGTCATCTTGAATTAGCACAGCCCTGGACGAACTGCGACCAGCCTATTTTCTCAAATCTCCCAATTTTATATGCCGATCTCATTTCCTGCCGTTCCCTTTTCCGGTTTTAGTTCGCTTAGAAAACACTTAAAATGTCTCCTTTCATGCAGAGCCTCCTGCTCTTACTGACTGTCGCGACGACTGTTGACTGTCGTCAATGTAAACTTAGGACCACCAGTTCGGATTATCGGGTTATCCTCAGTAAATGTTACACACGCAGGGTGCTGCGGCCTGTAGTATAACACGCGTATTCTCTCTCCTTGCCCTCAGTTGAGAAGCAGTTCTCTATGCAGTGGAGGACAACATTGCCCTGAGCTTGTTCGTGCCCCCCCCTCCCCCCCCCTCCCCGCCCCCCTCCCCCAAAGGTTCATTACCTACTCCCGCAAGGAAGCTATGGCCTCGGATAAGAGCGGCACTCCTAGCGCGGCACATCGGAAAACCTTCCCTCTTTATTACTTGTTGAAGTCGAGTGCGCCTGCAAACTTCTTCACGTGATGGATGACGTATTCGCAACCGCTTTCTCGCCTTCAACCGCAATAACTCCACCGTATGCGCGAGCCTGCAGATGACCTTTCGGAAGGGCCACGGGTGGCGGCTAGGGAATATTAATAGTCGTGTGCTGTCCGCGGTTTGTCTGTTGTAGGCGTTCCTGTGGCGTGAACGGCTCTGATGAGGGGCGTCCGCACAATGTCTGCCTGATGGATGGGGCTCTTAACTGTGCGGCCTAATGCGTTTTCAAAGCTCATCTTGTTTAGGAATTGCGAAGCACATTTGCATGCGGCTATGTGGTTATAAAGTTGGTTATAAAGTTGATTAAGTATTAAGTAATGTCGTGTAAAGCGTATGAAACGCAAGTATAACCAATATTTCATGGTGATGAACATGATGATGGAGTATTTGATATATTTTTGGTTAAGTGTTAGTTTGGCAATGTCGCAGATCATAAAAAGAAAGAATAAATAAGAAGGAACACGTTCACCGGATTAAGTCGAGCTGAGCGTGATAATATTTCTCTGTGTCGGCAATACAGGTTGCTGTGCAGTCGAACGGTAGACCCATTGTTGTGAGGAGTAGGGCACTTGTTTCGCGGTCGCGCAGAACATGACCATCCCAGTTACCGTATGTTGGCTTCTATACCCTACTACTACGAGGTAAGTTAGCTTGCAATGCTAGGTGAATTTCGCCTGATTGTAAACGCCGCTAATCCTTCTAATTCTGGCGCAGGTCAGTGAAATTCTTCGCGCATACAAGCGCCAGCACATTTATTATTCTCCTATATTATTCGAAGTATGCGTGGTGATTTCACAGTCTCAGGGAAAATAGAAAAAGAGATGCCACCAACACGAACACGACGTGCGCCTTTGGTGCGAGACGAGAAGTGGCCGGAGGTAAAAGTGATGAGTAGAGAAAGAAGTAGGCGTAACCACATGAAAGCCTGAAACGGGGATGAAGGTGAGAAAATTTGTTCGTTGGCAACCGGTATGATTTCAATGAGTCCGTTGGCTAAAGCAGAGAAAAGTTGGTGGGAACTCTGCCCAGTTATATGTCATCCGAGTGGTGATGTTGATAAATTTATCGGAAGCTAAACAGAACACCACGCAGTCTCGCACTGGAATCTGCTATCAGGCGCTGTGGCAAATAGCAAGCATGCGAGCACTGAACCGGCTCTGGGCTCCAACTTTGTCGAACGGAAAGGAGGTACAAGACCCTGGAAAGATAAACGAAAGCTGCGCTTAGACAGATACTATTAACTACATCGAAGCCATTCTTGTTTCCTTTGTCTCAGGTTTGTTGACATTCCTCTACTTTAAAAAATTTCCTTAGCTGTATGCTTTTAACGCGATAGTGGTAAGGCTCGTGTTCGGAAGAATACCCGACGTTTTCGTTGTTGTGAGTGAAAGATCCCCGGAGAAGCATCCTAAGTGGGCCACCTAGGTCACGTGACCTTGCGGTGCCATCACAACCTGCCCACCGCATAGTGAGCAAACTGCCCGCCGTGGCAGGTGGCAGTTGAATTAATGATTGGCCGCGAGATGTTGCTCGGGGAGAGCAACCTGGGTCTCACAAGCCTCACCAGCCCCTGCCATCGCAGGGCAGTGGCGCATCGCTTAACCGCTTCACAAGTACGCCAGGGGTGGTGTGAGGGCTCCTAAGGAGCTTTGAATGTAAAGTCTAGAATTACCATTTCCGCATATATAGCCCCTAACCCATTAACCCAATAACCCATATAGTGTCACTAACCCATCGCGTTACACCCTTAAGGCGGAGCTTAAGGGCCCTACAATTTTTCAGCGCTTTTATTTCTCATTAATACAATCACAGCAACTGCCGTTATGAGCAGTCGTATCGTGCCAGCTGCAGAACAAACACCATGCAAATTGTTTTTTCTACTGTTCCTTATCCTCCGTAGTAACCCGTATTCGTAATCCGTCCAAAGTAAGCTTGCCTTTCCGTGTTTCATTGACCCTGGGGTGCAGCAATAATATCCGATTAATGTGAAACATTATATGTCTCATTAGCACAAAAGCCTGCGTCCGCTGTCTGTTGCATGCAATTTGGAGGATGTCAGCACATTTTTTGACGCCACACCGAATTTTATTTCGGTGCCGCGTCAGCGCATCTTATGACCACCTTGCATTCTTTGGACATGCGGATCAAGATTTTGGCCCGCCAGCGTCCGACCCCTAGGAGTATCTGCATCATCGTTTGTGTCAGCATGCTCAATCGCACAGCATGCACCATGCGCCGGGACTACAGGTGGCGGCGGCGCAGTGCAATCAAGCTAAAAATGGTCTCGCGCTGGCTTCGCAGTCACTGAGCATGACAGCATCAGAAGCGTGAGGAAAATTAATCTGTTTGTCTAACTCTTGCAGTTCTAGATATAATAATCTTAAATAAAAAAAAAAATTAAATTAAAAAAAATTGTTTCGCATTGTCACACTTGACTGACTTAAGTGTCTCTGCCGAATATTTAATGCGAAAGCATTATATCTCCCATTAGGATAAAAGATCGGCGTCCGTCGCCGTCTATGCCGCGAAATTTCTCAGCGGCGTCACCGCGCCCTCGCATGACGTCAGCGGCAGACAATTAATGCAGGTGTACCTCAAGGGAGCATCCTGGGGCCCTTGTTATTTAATTTCTACATCAATGATATCACAAGTATCCCTACAGCTGCGAAATTTGTAATCTATGCTGATGACGCTACTTTGTTGTTTCGAGGCAATAGTTATGATTCCCTGGAAAATAATATTAGGAACTCTCTGAATTATTTACATTCATGGAGTGTCGCAAATTCGCTGCAGATTAACAGCAAGAAAACCAAAGTCGTTATCTTCACTCCAAGGCAGTCATCAGCGCAACGTATTAATTTAACCTTCGGTGACACAACAATAGAAGTCGTGGATACAATAAAAATACTTGGTGTACATTTTCATAAACACATGTTA
This sequence comes from Amblyomma mixtum, assembly GCF_055824585.1. Classification (NCBI taxonomy): domain Eukaryota; kingdom Metazoa; phylum Arthropoda; class Arachnida; order Ixodida; family Ixodidae; genus Amblyomma; species Amblyomma mixtum. The sequence goes on from NC_143016.1 coordinate 18,740,508, forward strand.
TGGGACACTCACGTTAACAATATTGTTTCCCGAATCGCCAAAAGCGTCGGCTTACTAGCGAAATTCAAATATTTTCTACCGACCCCAATTAAGTTACTTTTGTTCAATGCATTGTTTCAGTCACATGTAAACTTTTGTTTTCTGGTATGGGGAAGCACAACATTTACAAATTTACAACAGATTCACATGCTACAAAAAAAAGCAGTTCGCCTTATCGCAGGGGTAGATCCTTATGCACACACTAGAAGCCTGTTTACGCAATTCAAAGTACTTTCTGTGCATCGGCTCTACTCTTATATTTTAGCCAAAAGATATAAACAGGATGTCCAAAACAATGAGGTCCTCATTCAAACCATATCAAATCTAAGTTTAAGAGAAGGTAGATCTACATCGCGGTCACCTGAAATTTGGAAAATCCCATTCTTACGCACAACCATCAGCCGTCAAATGCTCGAATATTCACTGCCAACCTTGTTAAATTATCTGCATAAACACGATATTAATATCCAAAGTGTTAACACCCAAACTCTGAAGAATTTTTTTATACAACAAGAGTGATGGTTATGCTCGCTATAATTGTATAAAGATGTTTTTCTTTTCTCAGATGTATTATGGTGGTCTTGATGTGATGGAAAATGCGATTTTTTTCTTTCCAGACAAGAAGGTCTTGACTCACTTTCTATGTGTGTATGTTTCTTGTGACTATGCTGCTGTACATGTAAATGTGCAACTGCTGTATGCCTTGTAAATGGTGGCTCGAACCACGTCAAGTGTGAAGTTTTCACTTTTGTTCGAGTCCCTCTCCGCCTCGACGGAATAAAGTTCAATTTCAATTTCAATTTCAATTTCAATCAGATCCTGACGTGTAGAGATTAAAAGAAAAAACTAAATTTCTTTCCAAAGTGTGGGAAATTGAACCAAGAATTTTTAGATTGCTAGGCAAGCACATAACCCATAGTCTACAACACCACGTAACTTCTTGGCGAATAAACGTGAACCTTATGTACGCGTTTCCTCACGACTGTATGTTAATGAGTAGGTGTGTCATTAGAAAGAAAGGAATCGTTAAAGAACCTCGCAACAGAGCTGGCTATGAGATAGTGCATTCGCATTTAAAGCACGTAAGCAATCTTAAGGGCCGCCATAATTTTTGTTGTTGGGAACTTTGTCTTTTCACATTGTTCTGTGTTTTTTCGACCTCCTGAAGTGAAAAATTGCATGCACTGTAGTCGCCTGGCAGCCAGTAAGTTTTTTCAGGAACTCTGTTTTTGCGTGTTCTGCACAGAATTGATTGTTTCTCTAATTAGCACTTTGAGCGTTGACTGCAGCGGCTGCGTTTCAAAACAGGCAAAATAGGAAGGGCTTTTGCGTGAGCACATGTTACCGCGTTGATTGAGCATACCCTTGATTACTTTCGAGCCCTCCGTATGGTCCTCCTGCTCAACTTGCATCCTTGACTCTTCTGAAATATATCAAGAAATAAAAGTTTGTGGTACTGTTAAACATTCTCTCGTTTTCTGCTGGTACCCTTATTCACATCACTGAGAAAAAAATACAAATGGTGACACCGGAAAAAATCCGCCTCTCCCCATGCCTCCTTCGATTTGTTTGTGCTAGAAACAGATATTTTTAGTGTACAAAAAGAATCCTGCGCGATAAAATGAACTGATGCCGAGTAATTGCGATGACATTCCACTCTTCTACTGCACTCTTGAATCTACTGCGATTATGCTTCTATCTCAATCTTGATTCTATTTTTATTGCGATTGCTTGTTTTATTGATTTTTTGCTGCGTCCGTCTTAGCCACTCGCATATGAGCAGACATTCTTGGTCTAGCCTCTCCCTGGAGAGGATGGAGGGAAGGTGGAAGAGGAGGACGCTTCACAGGTGACATATATTTCCAGGAGTGATGACGGCGGTTGCCGATTTTTGCACCAGCGGGATCAAAAGACTGAACAATAGTCTGAACTATTGTTTGCCAGTATATGAAAGCTCTACTCATGGCACACAGTTCTTGATTCGTGAACGTTCGAACTGGTAACCACGCATGTTGTAGGATCGCTCCAGAAGATAAGCAGTAATAATTTATGCTTCATTAAGAAAAAAATACAAAAAGAACGAAGGTTGCGTTGCATGAAAGAAAGACCAGAGTTTAAATGCTTCCATTCTAGTGTCACGAAGTAGTATAATTTATTATCAGCCTGCGAAAGAGACACAAATTATAAAGCACACAGAAAGACGGAGTCTTTTATTGAGCAATGAAATCTGGAGCGATGCGAACATTATTAACGACCACTTTAGCCTCTATATATATCTCCCCTGGATAAATGCTCCACTGTAGCATAGCTTTGTGAAGAGTCACAAACGTGGAACCAAAGTAAAAAAACAAAATAGGCTCTGCCCCCTGCTTCATCTAAAACGCCCAAGGACAGGTCACCGTTGTCCCTAAGAAAGGCTTCTTTAAATAGTTAGCGGTGTACAAAACTTATCAGCGATGCATTACTACAGACTGCGTACAGTAGCTGCTGCCGGCAGAATGCAGGAGAGATTGCAGAAGCCGTATGCTTTTTTCTGTATGCTTTACGTTAATTTCATGCTGTAGCTTTCCTTTCAGGGAATACAGAAAGCCAACAATCCAGCTAAGCAGCAATCAGATGTTGAGCCCTCGTTAAGGCACTCCGGACGTCACGGTAAAATATTTAACCAGGCATTGAGTGGATCAGGTAATAGGACTGTCTCGCGTTAGGAAACGTAAACCAAGGAAAGGTCATGCGCTCATAATGATGGTGCTCTGATCTCCAGACAGCGCTTTCCCAAAGAAGAGATTGGTTGGAGCACTAGCAATCGATGAAAGCAGAAAGGTTCAGGTTGCGTTATTAGGGTTCTGGGGGCCCAACAAGACCCATTTCAGCTCCCCGAGAGATAGGTCCCGAAGGCAATGGTGCGATCGAAAAGCTATAAGGCGCGCCCTTTTGATCAGAGAGAACAGGTCTTTTTTTTTCCGGGGGGGGGGGGGGGGGGGGGGGGTGCGATGAGTAGAGTGTTGTCAACAGTACTCTTTCAAGAGCTTGAACCAGCAGTCCATCGTTATGCCAGTCGTGTCTCTCAGTGCCCTCTGACACTTAGCATGCAGTAGCAGTCTGCATATTTCTACGATTAGGTAACCCGATGTCATCGGCAAGCACCTCTTCGTCGCAGTTACTGCCTCACCAGAAGTTTTGTCTTAAATCTTGTCTTTAAGTACGCTTAAAAAGTCCATGTGCTTTGCGGTCAAAACAGTCATTGCTTCCGATGAACACCATGGAAGCGAGAAGTTTAGGTGTGCTGTAATCTCCAAGAAAAGTAAGTTCACCGTTTAGTACAGCTTCCATCTCCGATAGCAATACGCCGTTGTTGAACTCCCCTACAGTGCTTCTGACTTAAGGCAATTCTCACACGCACGCAAGAAACAAGCAAACGGCACGAAGCTTCCACATTCTGAAAGTGATATGCGCCAAGGATGTCGCACTTAAAAGTTGAAGACAAAGACTGAACTTGTCGTTCGCGTAGCACTATTGTCAGCTGATGTCATAACCGTGGTTCTATAGCTGCACATGCTTGTTATCCGCCTTGGAATATTGTCCGCCAGCCGCTCAAAATTCCCGCCATGGAAAGTCGACTATGAGAATGGTTTACAGCGCCAGCTGTTATAGGAACGTTCTCCCAGATTCACGTCGTGGCGAGTCCCGAGCGTCGTCTCTGTCAAGCGTCTGCGTGGACCAGACAGGGACGCATCTATTGGGGCAAAGTGCGTGCGCATCAGGAAGAAGATAACGTGGAACGGGTTGGAACAAAAGTGATAAACAAACATTCAGGAATGAAGGCAGAGGAGGGTGCTCATGCGTCTCATGCGCCTGAAGGGTGTGTATGCGGCGGAAATATGCGCCGAAGCAGGAACCCACGGAGCGGTGCTGATACGAGGCCGCGGAGGACAGAGCTACGCACCTGCATAGATAGAAGGTGTGTGCCGAGGTGGGAGCGACAGAGCGGAATAATAGAGGATGTCGGCGAGCATAAATAAATACTATATGCTGATGCGCTAGGCAGTGCAGGACTTCTGAGGTGGCAGCTTAGCCGCGCTAACAGCAGTGCCACGTATAAAGAGGAACAACGGCGAGTATGCATGACCTAGTGGCGCGTAAGGAGAGGCAGGGGCACGGTAAAGTCGAGAGCGGTGGTAGGACCTCCATAATACATTACGCATTCGCAAAGCAAGCCTTAGCGTAACCCAAGAGAAAAGATTATAGATGCGTGTACTGTGCGATGTCAGAGCACGTTGAAGAAGCCCAGGTGGTCGAAATTTCCGGAGCTCTTCACTATGGCGTCGCCTTAGCCTGAGTTGCTTTGGGACGTTAAACCCCTATAAATCAAAACGTTAGAGGGTTATAGCGTAGCGCGATCCGCTGCCTTGAACCGCTTCTGCAAGGCACCACTGCGCGTGAGCAGAACGCCATGGAGACGCCAGATGGCGCCACGTTCCCGTCAGTTGCGTGTGTCCCTGCCGCGTCGGGACCAATGGGAGCATACATAGTGGTGCCTGGCGGAAGCGGTCGTGGTTGCGCATCCTGCATCACGCTATGCGATACCTCTCTGTTAAAACGCGGCACGGAAAAAACTAACGCTGATCATCCGCACTGTTTAGTGTAATCGCTCTTTATTTTTTTATCTGATTATCACTCATTGTGTTTCGTTCGCATACAGTTCAGCCATGCTGTGGGAAAAGTTTTGATTGTTTTCACGTGTGATTGAAGCTGATATGCATAGTCCAGAACGGCTACGCGACGCGTAACGGTTTGTATCTGCGATCACCGTGCACAAAGATGGCCACTGCGCACATCACATTGACCCGCCATTTGCACCTTCTTGCTTTAGCAGCATAAAGGAAACGCTTCGCTGCCTTTAGTGTCGGTTGGTGTTTTTGGGACGGCGTCTTGTGCAGCCCTGCGAGCATAATTCGTGGTCTTGCAAAAAGGTTTAGCGAAAACACACACAAACCACGAGAAAGACGACACGCATGAACTAGCGTTTGTGTGCGTGTGTCGTCTTTTTTTTTTTCGGGGTTTGTGTCTGTCTGCGCTAAAACTTCTTACATGAGCGACATGCACCAACTCGCAAAAAAAAAAAGCTTTATTCAATAATGTGTGGCATATACAGTAGGAGCGTATATTCAATACCGCATGCCGCGAAAGGCTATGCACTACAGCGAGCAATCCTCCGACATTTTTTTTTTTAACGGTAAATGACGTGCTCTGGTGACCTCAGGTGACCGGACTGACGACGGATGCTGGCGCTCGGCCCCGAGTAGGTGAAATTAGAAGATACGCTGCTTCACCTTGAAACAAAGCAAAACTGTACAAAGGAAAATGGGATCGAGGGCCGGCTCCTGGCCACACTGCCATATACGAAACATTCACTTTGCTGAGTCGGACTGAGTTATCGTGTTCTCCTGTCAGCGCAAGATGCGGCAACATGAGCAGATTGTGCCTACGGCGCGCTTTTTCCGAACCGTGCTTAACGGTCAGCGTCAGGTAACCTGTCCTCGTCGTTACATATTTTGCATCTAGGAGCAGCGTCAGGCTGGGCGGTGTGAGCTGCGCTCGGGCTCGTAAGGTAATTACGTGGCCGAAGCTGATTCAGAACTCCGCTGCATGCCGTCACCGAAGATGTGCTCCTGTGTGCCCTGGTGCATGCCTTTGTATGGACGCTGGACCATGTTTCCGTGCGGAGGAACATTGCGCATTCAGTGCCGTTCATGCTCTAGAATTGGAGCCCTCGTATTGCGTGTGACAGCATGGACCCTTTTTTAGCGTCCTTTTCTGCTCTTACTGCGGCAACGCAATTTGGCGAGAGCACCATGCAGCCAAGTCAAGCCAAAGGCTTCACTTGGTTCAGGTAGCGTCCATAAATTATATAGTAGTTCCCAATCGGCAATCTTGATAGAAAAAGCTTTTGTTTCGAATTGCATCACAGATCTTTCTTGGAGCATGGGAAATACAAATTACCTACCTCTTCAGAGGGGTCTATTGCAGAGCGAGAGGAAGAACTTTGAAGTAGAGTCTGACATTCTAGTAAAATACTAAAATTGCAAAGTTTATGAACATTTGTGCTCGAGAATTGTGCTCAGCAACAGCGACTCAAGAGTTTCTCGGCGGAAAAAAACAGATAACTTTGTGTTGGTTTTAATGTGTACCTCTGAAGCGCACAAAAGTAACTATTTTAAGAGAGTTTGAAATTTTTCTCTAACTGCTCCCGAAATACTCAGGGTTCTACATTTCACTAAATCGTAAGTGGCTGTTTCAAGCCCTTGATTTTTTACGCTGTTTAGCTTAGTGAGGGCCGATCATGTCTACTAATACTGTCAAATGCATTTAAATTAAGGTTTCCTGTTAGTTCCTGCGCACTGCTTGTTGCTTTATAAACAGTCGTACTGAAAAGTACTTCAACCTTTCAAAGATGCTTCAACGGTCGCACCTAATGCTGCTGCCACAGAAATAGTGCTACGAAAGGAATTACGCTATGCCCCTATTTCTGGAGCTTTTAAAAGCTTTCTGTGCATTACCTCAACGGCATTTTGTGGCGAGTTCACGAGCCTAAAAAATCATGGTCAGCCCATTCAGATCAGCTAAACGTTTCTTGTCATCTTTTTCACATTCAACACCACTAGTTTATTGACAAACGGCGTGAAAAAAGTTGAGAGGCAGTTTTTTTCAGCGGATAATTAGAAGTTATTCGTTCAGAGCCCCTTTCCTGCAGGGCGTATTATATTCCACCCCATGATTGCCAAATACCAGTCAAGACGCAAGGTTCCATAGCTTCTCTAGTCTGTCTTTAGCGCGTGCTGCAGGTGAATCCGAATCCGTACTATTCAAGATCAACCTAATATAAGCTTTGTATAGAATGTCTCCACAGGAGAAAGGTGTTAACATTTCCACGAAATAATGCGAGTGTTGCCCCGGCCTCATCGCAACCTATTAAGGTACTACACATAAGGTAGCATAAATCCTGAGTGAAATAAACACCCCTTTATTTAAATTCGAACAATCGTAATTTCATTTTACAAACATTAGCATGTGAGTCCACACGTGGGCTTTTCTTTCTTGTAACTTCTTGTACCATCAGTCTTGGGCGAATTCAAAACTACATTGCGCGTAAACATAACCCCGGGATTCTATTCAATACTTCTTGAAATATTTTAGCGTTGCGACTGTATGAGATTGCACCATAAATCAAGCTGTCGTCTACAAATAACCGCATTTGAAAATCCATTTTATCTGTAATATGGTTCACGTAAGGCAAGGATACCAAAGGAAGGAAACACCGGACAGAAATTCAGCTGTTTAGGGCTGCCCATTATCCACTAATATTACGAGCCGCCGCCGCAAGCTGATACAATCACTCATCAATTAACAAAGCCAATGATATAGCAGAGTATTCTTTTTAATCACTAAACAATGCGTCGTGGTATCAAAGGTCTCTATAAAATTCAAAAACACGCAGTCGTTAGTCAGTCTCTTGTGCAGTCCCTCCGACGGGTCTTGCGAAAATTCAGAAAATTGCGCGGTAAAAAAGAGCTCCCTCTAAAAATGATGCTAATAAAGACAGTACAGTATCTGTGCATTCATATGTGTTACAGTGCTGTTATATAAAACATCTCTATGTCTTGCACACAACTAGAGTTCCGACTGTACACTCAATCCTACGAGCATGGCGGTAATCAGCACATAATGGCTGGGTGAACACACCGGACTACGTTACATGCTGTAAGTTCTAGATAGATCCCGCAGAACTACTTTAGGTTGTTAGACAGGCGGTGGTTTTTGCTTGTAGTCACTCATGTATGTATACTGCCAAGTTTTATTAGCACTGCACTAAATAAATAACTTTTGCTCGTGGCCAGCTCATAAATAAAAGAGGATAAGCGGAAATCCCAAGGAATCTATTACGAAACTAAGCAAATTTCAGAACTTTACTCGTTGGACCTTTGACATTAATATGGATAAAGAGAAGTGCAGACGCTGGAGTCGGCTCTCGTCGGAGCTTGACCCTAGGAGTCGCTGGTGCTCGTAGCACAGGGGCAACGTTATTCACTGAGCAAATTACCCGGTTTAATTTGCACCGCACCGCTGCGTAGCGCCCTCTTCTTTCCGGATGGTCTTTTGAGAAATGTTCACTGAGAAAAATAAAAGGGGACCACTCCGTCGAAAATTTATTACCAGCAGATCAAGCTTCATCCGGAGAGGATAATGGAAAATTATGAGAGCGTAGAAGTATGATTCACCAGGGTGGAAATTTGGGCAAGTCGGTATTGATCCATAACATAAGAGTAGCGCAAAACCAGGACGACGGACACAAGGAGAGAGAACACACACCAACAACACAGGCGCTAACTTCCGACTGACGAAAAAAACCAAACCCAACCAAGTGAACGGAACCTGAGCAAAAGTAGCGCATGCGCTGACCTAAGATGAAAAAAATCAAAAAAGGTGCGATAAAATGCGATAAAAAATGTGCGATCACGGATGTTTTGAACGCAAGAAGGCCAGCTCTCGTTTAGACAAGGAAATGGACGGATTACTAACGCAGTTATCTTGTATCCGTCGCAGTTATCTTGTGTCCGTCGTCCTGGTTTTGCGCTACTCTTATGTTATAGAGCGTAGAAGCTTCTAAACATAAAAAAGAATATAATGTACGCTGTCCACCTTCAAAAGAAAATGGAAAATATGTCCTATAAAAAGCAGCATCGTCTGCATAATTTGTTGTAGAGGATATAAAATGAAGCTGCAAGTAGTAAAGAAGTATTCAGCTAACGCGTGAATTGAAAATATGAAACAAGACATTCACTGATTAGAAAACTATTGCTTCATTGTAATGGTATCAAACGTGTTTTGGGTGACAGTCAAACACCTTTAAAAGGCCTAGCTTCCAGGAGTTTCCTATAGTTTTGGCATCACTTTTGCATTATTAAACTGTGAACTCCGGGTTTTATTTTTTCCCAATCCACAAAAGGGCAGCAAAGGACACCGTCGTGGAGGGTTGCGGATTAACAGACGCCGCCTGGGGTTCTTCAACGTGCACTGACATCGAACAGCACAAGGAGCGCCTTTTGCGTTTTCCCTGTGTCGAAACGCGACCGCCGCGCACAGGATTGAACCCGGGATTGTATTCGGGTCTCCTTACTCAGTAAGCGAGTGGCCTAACCACTGAGCCACTGCGGCGGGTTTTCACTTGCATTACAAGCATTTATCCTTTGCGTGTCCATTTATCCGAAGACGACACGCCTAGCTGCTTGAGGAGATGCTCGTAGGAAATCATGTGTACACAGTTTCGCCGATGATTCTCTTTATTTTCACAACGACGCCATTGAATTTCCTACAACCCAATATACTATTAAAAAGGATATCCCACAATGTTGTTTACACACCTGCACACAACGAGCCACAACTGAAATGACTCGGAAAGTTCTGGGTGAGTACGGACCTTTTTCACAACCATCAAAGGGAGGGGACAAAGGAGAGTTCGGAATTCTTTGGTGTCACCGTTGTGGAATTTATCAATAAAGTCACGATGGCTGTGGGCCTTATTTCTTTTTTAAGCTTTTGTTAACTTGTCAGTGTACAGGTGCACACGCGCTTTTCTTTAGGCGCACGCTATATCGATGTTTTAAACATCCGTGCCGCTAATGTCGAGTTCAACTATAAGTTGTAAATCTTCGCTGCGAGTCTGACATTTACTTAGCAACGTCTTAATCCGCGCCTGGAAGCCCGGCGGTGCTGTAAGGACGTATTCTCGGAGCACGCGCTTAAGGGCGTTAGTTATGCTGTAGAGCAGGGGTTCTCAAACTGGGTTCCGCGGAACACAGGGGTTCCGCGGGCGGTCTTCTTGTGTTCCGCGAGAACCGGCCCTTACCCGGCAGCTGATATGAGACTGGCTCTGAGTGCTACTGAGCCACCCTTTGACTTGCTCTTAAAAGGGAAGCAGTACCACCCATCACATTAGTATTTGTATTAATCTGTGCAATAAACATGTAACCTTTGCAACTCTCTCTTTGCAAAAATGCACTCGACAACATTGCTGGTAAGTGAAAGCGAGGGGGGGGGGGGGGGGGGGGTTCCCTGGAACTTATTGAAGGCTTTTGGGGTTCCTCCAAGCAAAAAAGTTTGAGAACCCCTGCTGTAGAGTATTCATCGCTTAACTACAGCTGTGTACGACTACAGAAATGCGTATTTGCGAGTACTGTAATCGCTATGAGGAAATAATGTGCTAACCTTCAGTGCCACAAATTATTAAACTAAGCCTCGATCCTGACACGGCGCATACCAAATGCATGACGTAGGCATACGACGCATCTCCGCACCTCGCTCTAGACGGGTGAAGAACTGAAAATTTGACCTGCTTATGCCGGTCTAACAAGCATGAGAGAACAACCATCTTGAAGAGGGCACAGGGACTACACACTCTAAACGCGAATACGCCTATATTTGGAGTAAAAAAGGATTAAGCTTTCCTCCTGAGGATAGATTATTTGCTTCTAAACATGGTCTCAAGTGTTTTCTGTTAACACCAATATTTAAATTTTCACTTTAATGGTTAGTTATCTTTATAATGCACTGCCACAGCAGTGTTTTATGATTACTTTTCCATTTTTCTTTTTTTTTCTTCACATTTATCTTCAAAGTGTTCTAATCATCCTTTTGTTGTATTTTTTTGTCTTCAACACGTTTTCTCTTTATTTCTTTCCCCCCCGTGCATGACAGTTCTGTCAAGCGTTTAGAGAATCCCCGCCTCGAAATAACGGAATATTCACGCTCTAGAATTCATTCTTGTGCTCTTATTCGCGTGTTATTTTACCTCTCCCACAACTGATCGGGGGCCCCATTTCACTCTATGACTCCGGGACCCTCGCCTGCATGTTTTTTGAACGTTTGAGTGATGAGATTGCACATAACAATAAACTGAAACGCACCTGCTCACAGTGACATGCATCCACACGCGCACGCACGCACACGCAAAGACTGGTGCACACCCGAGCGCCCGCACGCACACACAAAGGTGCCCCACACATTTGAGCGCACGCCTTCTTGATGGCACACACGCCCACACCTGCGAGCACAGTTGTGTTCCTATTGTGTGTACGTCGCGTGCCTATGCGTAGGCTTCAGTGCATATGTGTGTGCCAACAATAGAAGTCGTGGATACAATAAAAATACTCGGTGTACATTTTCATAAACACATGTTATGGGACACTCACGTTAACAATATTGTTTCCCGAATTGCCAAAAGCGTCGGCTTACTAGCGAAATTCAAATATTTTCTACCGACCCCAATTAAGTTACTTTTGTTCTATGCATTGTTTCAGTCACATGTCAACTATTGTTTTCTAGTATGGGGAAGCACAACATTTACAAATTTACAACAGATTCACATGCTACAAAAAAAAGCAGTTCGCCTTATCGCAGGGGTAGACCCTTATGCACACACTAGAAATCTGTTTACGCAATTCAAAGTACTTTCTGTGCATCGGACCTACTCTTATATTTTAGCCAAAAGATATAAACAGGATGTCCAAAACAATGAGGTCCTCATTCAAACCATATCAAATCTAAGTTTAAGAGAAGGTAGATCTACATCGCGGTCATCTGAAATTTGGAAAATTCCATTCATACGCACAACCATCAGCAGTCAAATGCTCGAATATTCACTTCCAACCTTGTTAAATTATCTCCATAAACACGATATTAACATCCAAAGTGTTAGCACCCAAACTCTGAAGAATTTTTTTACACAACAAGAGTGATGGTTATGCTCGCTATAATTGTATAATGATGTTTTTCTTTTCTCAGGTGTATTATGCTGGTCTTGATGTGATGGGGATATCTTATTGTTGTGTAAAATGCGTTTTTTTTTCAGACAAGAAGGTCTTGACTCACTTTCTATATGTGTATGTTCTCGTGACTATGCTGCTATACATGTAAATGTGCAACTGCTGTATGCCTTGTAAATGGGGGCTCGAACCACGACAAGTGATATGTATTCACTTTTGTTCGAGTCCCTTTCCGCCTCGACGGAATAAATTTCAATTTCAATTTCCATTTCAATACGTACGCTCGATCTGCCTTCGCAAGCACACGCACATAGGCCCGCACACACACACCAGCCCACACCCAAGCGTTTCTGCGCGTGTGTGAGCGCAACACTGAAAGGCAGAGGCCCGCGTCAATGCAGGGAGACTTCAAGTACAGTGTGCTATATACATTACATGAAAAATGAACGCGCTCATGTCCAACAAGCAGCATCTCGCCCTTATTTGGGCAGTTTCGAAGCGCTCAAGGTTTGGTTTGGTTTTGTTTATGGGGTATAACGTCCCAAAGCGACTAAGTTGATGAGAGACGCCGTAGTGGAGGGCTCCTGAAATTTCGACCACCTGGTGTTCTTTAACGTGCACTAACATCGAACAGTACACGGGCCTCTAGAATTTCTCCTCCATAGAAATTCAACCGTCGCGGCCGGGATCGAGCCCGTGTCTTTCGGGTCAGCAGCCGAGCATCATAGCCGCTGAGCCACCGCGGCGGCTATGTTCGCCGCAGTGATCTCGAAGTTTCTTTAGTGCGTCACTCCCTTATAAAAATGGTCTATAGACAGTCTATAGACTTCTTATTGACTCTATTGACTTCCTATAGATATTGCTTTTTCTCTATTCATATTCGATAGACTGTCTATAGACAAAAGACAAATCTATAGATTGTCTATAGACTGCCTATGGCATTTGTATTGCCTATAGACTTTTGTCTATGGACAGTCTATAGACTTTATAGACTGAAATCTATAGACACTCTATAGACTGTCTAAAACTTTTTTTTGTAAGGGCTGATCGCGCGCAAACCGCGCGAAGTGGTGCAGTAACGGTCGACCTCTGCGCGGTTGCAGTATTACATTCTGGTGAAAGTAAAGAGACCAAGGTTAAAGGTGAAAGTAAAAAAATGGCTGAGGCTTAGCTAAGGTTAAGCCTAGTCAGATGCGAATCATATTGATGGCTAGGCTTGGTAATACATGGCTTTACTTGCTTGAATACTTGGTTATTTTAATACAACACCTGGCCGCCTCGTAAGTGCCCGGAGAGCGAGGCAAGCCCAGCTTTATACCGCTACTGTAGCGTCACGTGGTCAGCTGCAGCGCCTCTGATGTGGAGCCTCCACCGCCGCGGCCGACCGCGCGAGCCGGCAGCCCATCTCTCCTCTGCTGTGACGTCATGTTGTCACGTGGTCAGCCGCCGCGCCTCTGATGTGGAGCCTCCACCGCCGCGGCCGACCGCGCGAGCCGGCAGCCCTTCTCTCCTCTGCTGTGACGTCATGTTGTCACGTGGTGTCACGTGGTCACGCTAAAGGTCAATGGTAGCTCCACCGCCGCGCTCGACGGGCTGTAGTGTAGTTCTAGTAATATGCTTCGCATAAAAACCCTGTGCGTTCCTCGTGCGCACAATGCCGTGGAGTACATACCTTTATTGAATCAAAGCCCTCGACCCTCACCCTTTTCTCCAGCAAGCCTTATACCGCAGTGATGTTTTCAATGCTTTAGCATTGGAACCTCCAATCAGGGAAAAACTGTCCGTCGGCTTCACTTTGTGAACGCTTCGAGAAAGTCTGTTAAATTGAAAGCCTCTCATCGGTGCCTCTCCCGCTGTGCTTTGGATATTGTTGTCATCATTAGCTTTCATGTGCTTCCAAACAAACGCAAGAACACACGGTCACTTGCCCCCCCCCCCCCCCCCCCCCCTCCCCCCCTTTCAAAAGAGGAAGCCCAAGATGCACCATGTAACGAGCATGGAAGAAGTCGCTTAGAACAGCGGGATGTTTGAACCACAGGAGCAACGCAACAAACTTCAGCTCTCATTGGTGTGGAGCTAATGAACCATTAAAAAAGAAAAGCGGTTCAAGAATGCGATATCTGATGAACGTTGAGCAAGTCACACGAAACGGCGGGACGTTTTAACCCCAGCAAGTAGGTAACAAAGAACGAAACTTGTCATTGTTGTGAGAGAATTCAGTTCGTGAACAAGAAACACGCAGGTATTGAGCCCACATGCTAACGCATTCCCCTCCGCATCAAATGTATTGACCGCCCCTGAATTTTGTTTTGTTTTACATCTTCTCTTCTTAACGCCAATCTGAAAAAAAAGAGGTTAAATGTTTAAAATGCGTGTGGCACGGAAGATTGATATATCTGATTAAGTGACCCATTTTGAGCGCAAAAGAAGAAAGGAGCGCGAAAAAAAGTTTAAATACAGGGCAGCTTAGTATAATCTTTTAAGTTTCTGTAGCTCCTTATGCAGAAAAGAGGGTCTAGATTTCTATTTCTAGTCGCTTAAAATGCTAGAAATTAGAAGAAAGAACTGCGGACGTTTTTCTGCTCCATTGGGAATGTGACTACTTGGACGGAAAAGCCAGGGTTGCCAGATTGGGCTATTAATAGCCAAATTGGGCTACTTGCTGTCCGAGTTGGCGTCAGAAATTTCGTTTTGGCTATGTGGCTACTTTTGGGCTACATCTTTTTCATGCGTGCAAAAAAAGTTAAAGTAGTTATAATTGTGCTCTGTCAAAATTATACAGTTACAGAAATAAAAGGCATGCTGGAATCAAAATGCAGGCTATAGAAGGCCAAAGAAATTGAGCGCGTCTGCTACAAAATGACAATTTGTAAACGCTGTGTTCGAGAAAACTTGTATTTCAGGCGGTCAAGGATCATGGCCTTTCGATTTCTTTTATAAAGAGTGGACACTACGTGAAAGTTGCCCCCCGGAAACACTTCACGGCCTATAGATTCCATTTAATCCGCGAACTAACGCAACCCGCGCGCGCGCGCGCGGGTTGCGTTGTAGAATATAGACTGTTGCCGTCTGCACATGTGAGCGTTCTCCCATTGACGATGCACCTCGGGTGACCATGACAACCATAGTACCAGAATAGAGAGAAAACATTAAGAGAACTTAAGTCTCCCTACGTGGTGCGAATGTGTAAGCATTAAATGCTACTATTTCGCTTCTGTTGCCTGGTTTCGTGATCCTCACGTGTTAACCGTTAACCATAGACGTGGCCTAGTGATTTGGGCGTCCGCTTCGGCTGCGGTATGGGGCTGGTTGGAAACCCACCGCCAGGCATGTTCTTTTCTTCTATTGTTTATTCTGGTTCTGCGGGCACATTCTGCTCAAGATACGCATGAGGCAAGTAATGCTTACGCATTAATAAGGCCTTTTCTGTTTCTTCCTATTCTCGTGGTGGACACAGCAAACGCGCCACTCGCAAGAGCCTACGCTTTTTCTGCAGCCTCAAGCGGCACACGTGCAGCCCTCGAGATTCATTGCGAGCGACGCGAGAGAGCCGTGTCCGTTGCGTAATCTGCGTGAACTCATGCGGAGCCGTGGAGCCATCCTTCGGCGCGGCGCGGAACGCACTGTAACTAACGAAGGCGGCGGAAGTTCGTGGCATGACATGGCATTAGATCCGTAGATACGAGTACTTTCAGAATGGGCAAGTGGGCAATGTATATCCGGAACTACAAAAAGAAATGGAAAAAGGAGCCGGAATTCAAGGGTAATTGTTTTTCTCATTATTGTGAACGTGCTGTTAGACTGAAGATAATATCGACATAGATTATCATCTAATGGCATATATCCTTGATTTATTATGAGCTCATGCATATCGTAGCATGTAGCTTCAAGAAGGCGCATGCTCGATGCTTTGAGGTGACGCTCTCAGTGAGAACCTTTCTCTTAAAGCATACAATTGAAATGTGAGGCTGCGTAAGTATACAGTAAGCTATTTTCACTGTCGATGTGTCTAATCTGCGCGCGAACATTTAAAAGGTGAAATATTCCTAAACTAGAGCTGCAATTGCGTTTTTTAGCGCCGCCGTTCTTTTCCGCGTGGAGACTGGCTGGCGTCACCCGCCTCAGGTGATATGGCCTACTGCCGCGCCTGCAAAGTGGAACTGCGGCCCCATCATTAGGACCTGGTTAGCGCACCTGTTAGCCGCACTGGTTAGCGCGCATGACGGATGCGAAACGTAACAACGGAAAGAATACGCCCTGCGCACCCCTTCAGGCATTATCTGTGGGAAAGAAATCTAATATGTAAATATTCTTGCCGAAAATTAATTCAATATGCTTAAGAACTGTCGTCAAAAAAACAAATATTTTTGGCTACTTTTGGGCTACGCAAAAATTTCGATTTTGGCTACGTTTGGGCTACTACGGAGGCCAATTTGGCTACCTGAGGTCGGAGCCATCTGGCAACCCTGAAAAGGGAATGCACGTTGGGACGTGAATTTAGTGTTGGCAGATTTCAATAAGCCGACCTCGGAAGAGACTCCAATATTGGCCTCTTCTAACGCCTATGTTTGCTGAAAACAAGTAAAAAAATGAAAAAGAACAAAGGAAGGTTTCAACTGAATTGTTTTCTCAAGAACACGCACACGGCCGAGGGTTGACCATTACGGAAGTCTGAATCGTGTTTCCTATTTAAACCATGTACCTAATTTCGAATGTACACGTAAGCGGCGCAGTCTATTTTTCCTTTCACACGCTCTTCTGCCACTAAGAGCTAAGTTTCGAAAAAACCTTTCAGTAAGGCTGTTTGCAAAATGACTCTCAATTTACGTAGAAAGTTCAACGGTGGCACTTGCGTGCACTGTTTGAAGCTGAGGCTTTTGAGAGGAGTGATATATATTTCACAGAAACATTGGACTGCAGGCTGGAATCTTCAAATAACGCACAGACCTATGCCATGCATTTTTATTCACTTAACGAAGCAGCCTTCGAAAGCACTTCAAATGCAATTCAGAAGGAACCCGCTGCGCCCTTAAAGTCAGTAATGTTAGTTATTTACAAAGCAGAAATGAACAATGTGTGTTTTTGCGTGTGTGCGTCTCTGTGCCAAAAAAAAAAAACTGTTCCGCCTTGAAAAGAGCCTCCGGTCGTATCTTGCAGACGTGCACAAATAATTACCGCGAATTGGGAATGACGTTGATCTCTGCAAAATGGAAGCTTTCGTAACATGAGCGCTGTCCATAAAATAGTGCCAGCTAACGCCTGGCATTTCATATATGACTATGCACTTATTGATTGCTGGTCTCAGCTTTTTAACCCAAAATAGAAATACCTAGCGATTACTGCGACAGACGCGCTCTCAAAGCGCTGTCGATACAAGACGTAGCACAGATCCGACGCGGTGCCTCAGCGGTTATGTTGCTCGGCTGCTGACCCGAAAGATGTGGGTCGATCACTGCCGTGGCGGCCCCTTTCAACGGAGGCGCAGTGCTAGTGGCCCGTGTACACCGTGCGATTGAATAGCTCGTTAAAAAACCACAGGTGGTCGAAGTTACTCGAAGCCTTCCACTATACGGCGTTCTTCATAACGGGATCACTTTGGGTGCTAAACTTCATAAAACCAATCAAAATGAAACACATTACAAAGCAAGCAAATCGAAAACAGAGAGCGGTTTACGTGCACATAAGTCTACATAAGTAATACTAAAATCTCGCTCTCAATATTTCGCAGATGTTAGTCGTGTCAAAGGACATTTGAGATCAGCCAGGCCTCTTCATTTTCGCCACGCCTCGTCTCACGAACCAACGTTATTACAAACCGAAATTATACTCTTGCGATGTATTTCTGCTTGGCGAAATTCATGTACAAGAACAAAACTATAAAAATTGCAACAAGTCTCTATGGGGCAGTTTTCTGTGAACGCAATTCTGAGAGAATGCAGCAGATGTAACAGTCGTCCTTTACTGAATCACCTTTCTCCATTTTTTTTACGAACAAAGCTACGATGAAGTAGCATTGCAATAGAAGCTATGACATCCTACCTTCATTTCATTCCATTTCATTTCATTTCATTTCATTTATTTTTTCCTAAAAGGCCCGAGGGCATTACATAAGGGGGAAGCAAACTCTAGATTTGTACCAACAAAGACAAGAACATTACAGAGAAAGAAAAATAACAGTAAAAAGAAATGTACAGCAGGTAAGTGGCGCCAGAAAGGTTATACAATATGTAAGAAGTAAAAAGAAAAAAAAAACTGAACATATGAATAAACAAAGGCTAAGGAATGACAAAAAGCAAGGACAATTGTCTGTATCAAGCACAACATATAATTGAAAATATTGCTCTCACGAAAAATGGTCCTTTAGTATTTCACGGAATGTATTGCGATTAGTGCATGCTACAATGGTCTTTGGCAGGGCATTCCATAGAGCTATTGCGTGCGGGAAAAGAGAAGAACTGAGTGCTAACGTGCGACAGTTGATGCGAGCGATGCTATGATTGTGGTTCAAGCGGGTAGACGTCCTATGGCGGGGTTCTAGTTTTGCGTGGCGTGAGCGCGGATGATAATAGAAATGATGCAGAAAACAGAGGCGAGATATGATGCGGCGTGACATGAGCGATGGAATGGAGACGAACTGTTTCAGTGCTGTGATGCTGGTTTTCCTTGGATACGAAGATGTTACAAAGCGGATGGCGCGGTTCTGTACGGCTTCGAGGTCGGAGGCGAGATAAGCTTGAGATGGACGCCAAATGGATGACGCATATTCTAATTTCGGGCGAGTGAATGTCATGTATGCTAGTTTCTTTATTTCAGGGAATTCGGCCTTCAAGTTACGTCGTAAGTAAGCGAGTGTGCGTGAGGCTTCTGCCCAAATGTTTTGAATGTGGGTTACCCATGATAGTGATAGTGTTAGGTGGAGGCCGAGGTATTTGTAGGGTAATGTGGGGTCGACAAGAAGTTAACCAATGCTGTACTGATACGGATTCACAGTGCGCTTCCTCGTGAAAGACATAGATTTGGTTTGGTTTGTTGGGGTTTAACGTCCCAAAGCGACTAAGGCTATGAGAGACGCCGTAGTGGAGGGCTCCGGAAATTTCGACCACCTGGGGTTCTTTAACGTGCACTGACATCGCACAGTACACGGGTCTCTAGAATTTCTCCTCCAAAGAAATTCTAGCCGCCGCGGCCAGGATCGAACCCGCGTCTTTCGGGCCAGCAGCCGAGCACCATAACCGCTGAGCCACCGCGGCGGCAAAGACATAGATTTGCACTACGAGGGAATCTGCTGCTCTTTTCAGGCTTTATCACTTCATCGCCGGAAGACAGCCTCTACCATTTTCACAGCCCACATTTATTCTGCGACTCCTAGAGAGCGAATCTGCAAAATGCGGACGACCCCCCTTTGCACCCGACGCCGATCAGTTTTTCTTTGTTGGAGGTCCCCTAAAAACGACACCCCCCCCTCCCCCCCCCAAAAAAAAAAAGTTATTTGATTTTAGCCTCAAATGCTATTTTTCTCTTTCCACTGCTTAACGAGGACCTGAGGTCTAGTTAAGCACAGGACAAAGATGATTTAGAGATGAATCATTTCATGTTCATAATTAATATACTAGTGCCGCGGTATTGGCAAGCATATATAACCTCACTCGCGCCGCCGGAATTTTCCCCAACTAAATGCAAATTGCCAAATTCGTTGCTCTTCATAAGGGCGTTGCTATGGTCTATCCAATTATGCATCATTTTGAATTCTTGTTGTACTGCCAAAGGTATCTAAATGATTTTATTTACAAGGCTAAACAAAATTTAATAAAATGCTAAGTGCAGCCAATTACTATTATGGCTTCAGAAAAAGGAGGACGAAAAAAATTGCTGTAATTACGCACTACGAACAAATTATAAATGCTTTTGAAGGTAAATGATGTTTATCTTGGTATTTATATTGATTTCTAAAAAGGATTTGATGTAGTTTACCATCGCCAGTCGCTACACAAAACTATACCATTACGGAGAAAGAGAAATAAGACTTCCTTTTTTAGAATCCGATCAGACACAGTGTATAGAAATGGTAGTCAGTGGGCGACGAGTGGTTCATAGTATGAACCCCACGTCATCCACTTCACAGCATTTTTGTCTGCGGTATCAAAGGATAGCATTTTAGAACATTTACCATTTAAGGACAACGGAGCGAGCTATGGAAAGAAAAATGATAGGTGTAACGTTAAAATCGGAAGCGGACGGGGAGGGTATGGGAACAAACGCGAGTTAATAGTCGAAATCAAGAGGAAGAAATGGTGTTGAGCAGGGCTAGTAATGCGAAGGCACGATACCCGCTGATCTTTAAGGGTAATGGAGTAGATTTCAAGAGAGGGCAAGCGTAGCAGGGGGTGACAGAAAGCTAGGTATTTAAGAAGTTTGCGGGGATACGTTGGCCGCAGCTGGCATTGGGCAGGGTTAATTGGAGAAACATAAGAGAGGCCTTTGCCCTGCAGTTGGTGTAGTCAGGCTTATGATGATAATGATGAGTATTTAATGTTTATATTAACGACATATTTTACGCACAATTACATGTAACTTATTAAGTTTGCTCAGATAATCTGGCATTGCTACTCTACTGCTCGGTAGTAATGAAAATGATTTTGGACTTGAAGCAATCAATTCATGGAATACGTGCATAAATGGTCTGAAAAGTATTGTTTAAACGTAAATACGAGAAAATAAATGCAATCATTTTCCGTCTGTAAAAAACAAACCTACCTGAACCAGTTTTATCTCATGTTGGACAACACTAAGACCGAAGTCGTGCCGAATGTACGATTCCTTGATGTGGTTTGCATCTGTGAATACGGACAGATAGTATCCACAGGAACATAAACCGAATTACTAGCGTCCTGTGCCGCCCAAGACATGCACTGCCAAGCAGGGAAAATGTTCTTATCTATAACACACGTTTGCTGCCAATTGCTAGTTAGTGCTTAACAGTGTGGAGTAAAAAAACCGAAACAAAACATGTACAGGTTACTGGTTGCACAGAAACGGGTAAGCTGATTAATTCCAAATGCGCAGCGACATTCACATAGAGCGCGTATCTTAAACAGTTTAGTATTTTAAAGATTACGAACTTGCAACGGTTTCAGTTATAGTTTTTAATATATATATTTCTACGAAATAACGTACTCTACTCAAAGCTTTAAATCTTAGTGACTACACGTGAAGCCTACGATGTACCCTATCACCGGCTGCAGTGTCTTCATTTTAGCCTCATGTCATACCACAAACAGTCTTACGTTGTAACGTAGCTGAATACCGTAACATACTTTCTGAAAATGAAATAAGTTTACAACATATACCTTTGCATTATCGAAGTCACTGCAGATAAGTTTTTCTTAAGGATGCTTTACTGCTATGTTCGTTATGTTTATTACCAATTTGTATCCTGTTTATTTGAATGTCTAGAGTTAAATGTTTGTCGAAATGCGTACTTTTTTAAATATGAGATATGCGAAGCTGTTACTTTTTATGTATACCTTGGTCACTTGGTGCTACTTCAATCTGTCTTTAGCAGCTTTTTGCCCACTGTGCCTTCTTCTCAGTGCAAAATGAGACAGTCATAAACATTCCATCCCATTTCAATTTACCTTACTGCAGACTCTGTGTCCAGTCAGTGGCTTGTTATTCACTAACCAAGGTTATATAGAATAACTAGCTTTCTCTGCTGATCTTGCAGTCCTGAAACTTCAATCGCTTCATCTCCGCGTATACAATGGCGAACTTTTGTGAAAAAAGTTCGTGAGAGCAGACAACAGCCGAAAATATTGCAACCAGACTCCTTTGAAAATAAAGGAAGCGGAAAATAACCTTTGCTTCACCTAGAATCCCTCACAAAAATGAGAAAACTGGGCACCTTAAAATGCGCGCAAAAAAAAAAAAAACGATGTAATTCAGAACATGTCTGGAGTGTTTTTAAGGCTACGTTGCTAATACGCGCTACTTGCTGTTTCCTAAGTTTTCAAGTTTAAGACGTCTAAACGAGCACAACACTGTCGAAGGCCTCGTTGTGCTGCGACATGCCTGTAATCTCTTGTTCTCCTTTAACATCTTGTACTCTCCCATCTATCTTGTCTGTGTACAGTCTGCTCGCCGCAGCGGCAGGTGTCACGTTGATACAAGATAATAGTACTCAGCTTCCTTCTATATGCTTTCCTGGAGCCGCTTGCAAAGCCCCGCTAAATCGAAAGGCTAGACGCGTTCGTCTCACTGTGATCACAAACAAAACCACAAACCTAGCGTGAAATGAGGTGCGGCATGAACGCACACTGAAAACTGATCGAAGTCTGCAGAGAACCCATATCGCATTTCCAAGCAAACAAAATAAAATTTGTTCGCGGAGTGAAAACAACAACAGGGAACATGAAACTAAGTGAGCGTGAGGTTTAAAGTTTCGCCTATGGCGTCTTTCTCCCTCTTTGACCTGTGTGTTTGCTCTGAGTTCTTTTACAGCATTAAGTCCGTCCACGTTCCCACGAGTGCTGCCCTCCCGCGGTTCTAAAACTAGGAATCTTGCTTGTTTTGTTGGAAGCAAGGAATGGGACTGCGACGCCTTTGATCAGTGCTAGGTGCTTTACCCGGAGTGAATCACGCTAAAAAGGGGAACCAAGCAAGATAAATTGGCTGCAGGCGTTTTTCTTGAAGTCCGTCAAGTATTTCGGAGCAATAGCGCAAACAGGACAAGAGACCAAGAACGAGTAGACACACACAGCGTTGTGTGTGCCCACTCGTTCTTGGTCCCTTGTCGTGTTTGCGCTATTGCTCCGAAGCATGAACCAACAAGCCCGAATTTCTATATTCCATTAAGTAGAAAGTCATTTGGTACCACTGGGCAGTTTTTCCTGCGCTAGCGCTAGACGGGTCACTAGCTAAAAGGTGCAGCTTGTTTGGTTTGGTTTATGGGGTTTTTAACGTCCCAGAGCAACTCAGGCTATGAGGGACGCCGTAATGAAGGGCTCGGGAAATTTTACCACCTGCGCTTCGTTTACGTGCAATGACATCGCACAGAACACGGGCCTCTAGATTTCCGCCTCCATCGAAATTCATCCCCCGCGGCCCGGATCGAACCAGTGTCTTTCGGGTCAGCAGCCGAGCGCCATAACTAGTGAGCCAACGTGGCTGCTTGTGAGACCCAGGTTGGTTTTACCGAGCGACTTCTCGCGGAAAAATCTTTAATTTAACTGCCACCTGCTGAGGTGGGAAGCTAGTGATTGCGTTACAATGGTCGCCATTTTAGCTTGCACGGACTCTTCTAATCATTATTTATCGTTATCACCCTTATCACAGCCATTGCAGGACAAATACCTCTGCCATATCTATCCTGTGACCTGGTCCTGTACCAGCTGCGGCCGTCTTTATCTCATCCCCCCCCCCCCCCCCCCTCTAACTTTCTGCAACCCTCTGCTACGCTCGCCTTCTCTTGCTATTCTATCCGTTACCTTTAAAGATCATCGGTTTTCTTGCCTTCGCATTACATGCCTTGCGGAACCTTTTAATACTAACGCATTGGTAACAATCACTAAGACAAAAATGATTCGGACCACAGGAGGCATGTGTGCAAGATAGCCTCCAGAGGAGCTCTCTGTGCAAAGATTATAATCTAGGGGACGGTTCCTTCTCCTCATTCCTCGGCAAGAGCAACCTGGATCTCGGAGGCCCTGTGGTGGCTGTTTTAAATATCCACCCTGCGGGCGCAGTGGCGCAGTAGCGCATGGCTTAACCGCTACGCCACTGTACCGGTTCTGCTATGAGGATTCGCCGCGGTCTATCAATGGGATACGTTCTATCAACGTGCTAGTGCACCTAAGTCTCATTTAGCTTAACCAGGTAAATTAGGGGCCAGTTCTTTATTATCGACTCGTTCAGCGCACGCCATCCCGCGTAAAAGATGCAAAATTTATTTCCAAAGTTGAAATCTTTTACTGGTCGTGTTTATTGCGCGAATTTTTTTTAGAATTCTGATATGGACTAACCAGAATTACGATTGAAGTTTTAAATTTTTAGAAATATTACTTGTAAGTGAATGACTTATTTATTATTAGCATACCACAATTTTCGATGAGCAAGCCGGCGGCCAGACCAAGAAATTTCTTTTGGTTAACGCCCCTATTTCATGTAAAATCTTCGAACGTTACTCTCGTTGGGAGCTGTTTAGGGGCCAATCATTAATCTTTAAAGAAAGTGTGACGTGAGTTTAGCTTACGCAGCAAGAAGTTGTGCGGGTAATTTGTGTTTTATTTCTTCTGCACTCATTTTTTTTTACCTCTGTCTTTAGTCGTTCGATAAATAAATAGACCTTATAATCATTTCCTTCGAATCTGGGAAGAGGCGAGTAAATTGAAGTTGCAGAAAATTAAAATTGCTGCATCCACGTATCCCTACGTGTTCTCGACAGCAGCGTTACTTAGGAGTGATCTACGTACAGCGGCACACATGTCATACTCCAATGAGGAAAGAGCGAATGCGAGCATCACTCTAGGTTTATCTTCAACGCTGGTATCCAGTTACACGCCCAAGATTAATGTCGATTGTGCGTACATATGAGACGCTGAGTCAGAATTGGGCCTCAGCAAACGAACGACATAAGTCTACATTCGTAGACGAGGGCGGGATAACAGATATTCTGCCAGTTTTCTTCACAGCCCAAGAGAAGTGCTCATATAGTGTGTGTGGGCTGCATGAAGTCGGAGATTGAAACTCTTCAATGTGGAAATTACTGAAAAGAGGACAACTTCATTCCTGCCACTTGAAGCTGCATCAAATACTGGAGGCCCGATACTTCAAAAATCGAAAAAAAAAAAACTCGCAAACCGGTTTCTTGTCCAGACAGAAGAGGGCTCAGGTTTTGTCATCAACATATTATGAAACAACGCAGCTAAATTCTCGTGCAAAGCACCGGTGAACCTCCACAACGTTCACTATTTTGAGTGACAAAACCAGCACTTGGTTTTACAGGCACACCATCAATATCAACGGTCTTTTAATATACAGTTAGGGCCATATTTTTTTTAACACACAGACGCACGATACGTCAACAATCACCGCGATGGGCCATTTGAGGATCTTCTTTGGAAAGCTCCATTGGCTAGGATCAGAGATATCTAGAGTCATCAGCATGACGGTGTCTATGCGCACGGCAGCAGCAAAGTTTGCGAGTGGTTTTCTGAAGTTTTGCTACTGCAGTTTGCTTGGCTAGCAAGGTCGGCAGATTTGACCCCCTTGGGCTTTTTCCTATGGGGGTGCGCGCACTGGACAGTGACCACGTGAGACAGCCTAAAAGGAAAAATAAGACAAGTATGCAACTCCATTCTCGAGGCCATGATCAAGAAAGCCGCGGAAAATGTGCCAATGAGATGCCACAATGGCACTGCAGCAAAGGGCTGCCTGTTCGAACACGAACTGCAATTAATGGTCGCTTTTCGAGTGGCAATCCCTGAAAAAATGAATACTTCTTCTCCTGTCGCCTTTTCCTCCCCCCCCCCCCCCCCCCCCACTCCGTCGTCGCCGTCACCCCTGTCACGAATTTCAAGTTTTACAAAAATAAAGCATTCTTTTTCTCTTTTGCAGTCTAAGACGCGTTGTCGTTTCGGCAATGCTCGGCCAGCAGCATGCATTTTCCGCCAAGCGACAAGAGCCGGAGGCCCCGACACCTTCAACCACCTAGCGACCTGTCACTTCCCGATGACCGCTGACATGCTGCAGCCGACCTTGTTCACCCACTGCACACTTGAGAGCAGCACAATAGCATTGCTTAACAATCTCATCATGTGGATCTTTGCATGTTTCGCGGACTTTCTTTGAAACACGGAAGAAAGCAATACTTGGGAGGCACTGCGTACAAAACAAGTTAGCCATCGATTTCTGAGCGCGCTCTACAGATTTGAGTATAACACTTGCTGTGTGCAGCCAATATTTCAAAAAGTGCCCAGTTAAACATAATTAAATGTAATAAGAAAAAGCCTCAGTTACTCAAGCCTGGTATCAACATCACGCGTTCGGTTGAATTTAAAGCCGAGGTGCCTTTTATTTCGGAAGCTTTTGTTCAAATTACCCGGGACAACTTGTGTATTGCCTGGTTGCAAGGCAACTTGATTGAGCCTGATAAAAAGAGTACACTGCGTCTTGACCTATCGAACAGCGTTTCCTTGTGGATTCAGCTCTTCCAGTGTCTATATTCACGGTATGATTCTTCTGTTAGATTTTTGTCTTCCCATTTAGCACTCTCTATTTTGCGCGTTTTCTGTTTGAATTTCGTGGCCACGTTCTTATCGCTGTTCTAGCCTCCGGGCTCTGTCGCAAGTTTGGTGGTCATTTTCTTCACCGCGTGTCTATGTTTTTACTGTACCAACGCTTGAAGATTTTGGCTGTCCATGGCTTCGCATTCATTTCTCTTAGACTCTCTTCAAGCCTATTTTGGCCCGGTCTTGACGTGCTACGGTGCTGCTCCTGGAACTAGACTTTCAGAAGCTTACGAAAGTTTCAACAAAGGAGCAGCGTTCGTGTTGATGTCAAAGAGTTCGGCCCTTTTGTAAGAAAACGCTGTTACGATCGTCGCTCGTTCTTATTTGTCATCTCAAGCACTTCCCCGATATTCGTGACTTGCAATTAATGGTCACGCTCCTCAGTCTACAATGTAAAGTTGTACTGTAAAGTAAAGTTGTAAATTGTGAAGTTGCACTTGGGGCACGGAACATTTCTTGCCTAATAATTGAATTAATTGAAAGGTTCGCTTGTGTAAGTGTGCACGTGGGTGCGTGGATGTGTATGTGTGCGCACGTGTGTTCATGCGTGCACTTGTGGGTGTGTGTGCCTATGTATGCGCATAAATACCACTCACATTGATTCCTTTTCGGAACGTCGAGTGGACTGGTGGGGGTGGTGGTGGAAAACATTTATGTACAGGTATAATACAGGAGGTTATGCATGAGGTGGAAGCGACCTTTTACTGGCAAGAGTTCATTCAGAAACCAACGAGAGTTTGTAAGCTTTAGTAATACTTCCTTTCGAGCCAGTTCTTTTTCCTATTTTTTTGTCGTCTTCCCTGTCCTTACATGCGGAGATATTTTCAAATCCCTTGCATAAATCGATCAATTTAAGGCACGTTTGTTTTCCAGCAGCATTCGTGTTTTTTAGCACTTTGAATTTCGCACTTGAAAGACTACATACTAGCTGGTGCTTTGCCTGACCTGATATGTCTAATGATTAAATAACGGCTACGCAAGAAAAAGAACAACATGCCGTTGCATAACTTCCAATTACATCCGAAAATTTAAAGGAAACTGCCAAGCTTTTGTATTTTTTTTGTGTCAGCACAAGGTCACTCTGTGGCTCTCGGCTCACACGAAGCTCCTCTGCAGGTATGACTGCAAGCTCAGAAATCAGAAATGTCAATCAAAATTCCCTCGACATACCGAGCTTCATTCGTTAGCGAAGTAACTGTTTAATGCTGTCTCCATGGCATTCACAGTTGAAGCCCAACCATGCAACAATACTATACGGACTGCGAAGCATCACTTACATCTCACTTCAATCTTCTCTGCCATCCTCGGATCACTTAAAATGTGGGATGGTTTCTACGGAGATGTCTCCGTATAAACCGTGTCGCCTTTAAGTAGCACAGAAAATAACTCTGACAAGTCCCTCTCCATTGCCCTGATAATGATGCTTTGAAAGCAGTAGTTGCATTTGTTTCAGCTTGCAAACTTCGACGCATTTCACAACGCAGAAATGCTTTACTCTTTCTGCGTCCGCAACAAAAAAGAGGAATAAAAGTATAAAGAACTAAAAACAAAGGCCTCCCTTTTCTGCGACGCTTGAACGAGCCGCCAGCTGCCGACAGGCACTTCCATCGTGCGGACAGATTTCCGGCAGCGTTGTTTGAGCAAACGCTGCACGACGGCTGAGCATCACAACAGCGACAAGCCGAAGACGAGAGGCTGCATCACCGAAGAGCCAAACGTGTGAATATGGAGCGGTTTCTTGCGCTCACCCGCGTTAAGAGCAATGGACTTACTAATTATATTGTAATGAGCGAGCGAGGCATGTCGCGCGGCCGCAAGACGTGAGCCTTGCTTGCGCTGTGAAGGCATGCGGCTTAAATTACGTCCCGGAGAAATGACGCTCCCTCATGAATGTGCGATATTGCGGGGCTTATCATCGGCCACGCGCTGCGGCTTTTGCAGCCGGCGTGCCTTTGTGAGTGAAATGCTGAACGCCGAGGCGAGGCAGCGGAGGTGAGAAAGGCATGAAAGCCATACTGAGCGCGTAGCATAGGGTTACTCTTAATTTTTTTCTCTTTCATTTTCTCGAGACAAGTGGCAGGCTACTTTCGACATTACTTTTTTTTTCTGCTTGATAGAGATATGCTTTCATTATATTTTTTGGAGTTCCCTTCTCAACTGTTCTGCTCTCATTTTCAGTTATTATGGATGCTCGTGCGTTAACGATCCTCGCATGCGTTTTTCTTAATGGCAAGAGCACCGCGTCCTTAAGAATCTCTCTTACCTCCTCCGGACAAAAAGCTGCCCTTACTTTCGAGTTTTTGGATGCTGTTGGCGGAAACTTCTGTATTTTCTCTCAGTTGTTTCCCGCGTGTCTAGTTCACTGTCATACTGGGGTGCAATATTTTCATGGAAGAAAGAAGGGTGCCGCAAAATATAGCATCAGATTTTCGTTTCTAATAATGACAGTGCAACTTGACTTCAGTAATCTCGCTAAAGACGAAATAGGACAGCAAACAAGAAGTAAAACAAAAATCTGCCTCAAAAGGTTGCAACGAATACGAAGATTAAAAATGAACACTCATTACTGTTCCTTGTAAAAAAGAAAATGGCTGTGGCTTAGCTTGGTTAAGCCCGATAATTGCGAAAGCAATATCCGTAGCTACGCCATGGTTCAGCTGGTAGTGTAGCTGGTGGTGGTGCTTGTGGTTAGACTTGTGGTGATGCATCGGTTATCCAATCCAATCCAATCCAATCCAATATGCTAATATGGTAGCTACCGGCCTCGCTACGCGACGAGCTGAAAGTGCATCTAGTATTGCTTTCGCAATAAAAAGCGAAGAACAGCTTAAGGCATGGCAGCCTTAACGCGGGTTGTGTTGCTTCTGAGTGTGATGTCGTCCCTGAAATCATAATCCTGTGCCTTGTCCAAACTTCGCAATAGATATGCTTCCAGCGGAATTTCGTTTTTCGATTGTTTTGAGTATTTCTGTTTTGGTTACTAAAAATACGTGCCAAGAAATCACGTTAAAAAGGATGCGACGACCTCATTAGTGTTGTATCTATGTTGAACATCGAAGTGCATATCTTTCAATTAAAATATCTTTAAATATGCTTGTGCTAAGGTCAAGCTTTTCATAACGTTGCCGATCTGGCCACTTTTTATTGCGTAAGCATGGTATGGCTATATTTGCGGCGTTTGTCCGCATGATAACGTCTGAACGAAAATCAGCTAAATAATTAGAAACAAAAACGTCCGAAAAGTCCGCGGTCTCGTGTTATCACGAGCTTGTCCGCACGATTACGTCCGAACGAATGGGTTTATGCGAAAAATGAAGGTACTATTGGATAGAGCATAAAAAAATCTCGTGCGGGAAATTGAGGCGTTCTGGTGGGTTAATTAATTAATTAGAGCCACAAATGTCCAAAAAGTGAGCGGGGCAGGAGCAAAAGTGGCGCCAAATTTGAAAACGCCATAAGTTGGGCACCAAGTGAACGGAAGGGTAGGCGGAGCGGACGTGACGCGTCAAATTTAAGAAATGAATCGTGGCGGGAAGTTTGAGAACTCATGCGTACGCATTTTTCCAATGCGGATGCAGCAGTAAGATCTCACGTTTTTTGTAAACTGGGTAAATAATTTATGGTGGTGAAATAAAACGTACACTCGCCAAAAGATGGTTTATATATAAAAAAAAAACTTAGTTTGACGTTTCGGGACCCGTACGGGTCCCTTGTTCACAATGAATGATGGACGGAATGGGCCGCTTCTTATATGCGCACTTGACAACGCAGTGAGTGGGCGTAGTTATCCGGGAGATTACCCTTCGTCCTGTTAATGACATGATCCGTGGTCTGTATATAAAAAGATTTTAAAAGCAGTCGTGACGATGTGGGTTTCATGGTATCTAATATTGTGGCATTCTCCCAGTCAATGGTGTGGTTCTTTTCTTGAGCATGCTCTGCCAGCGGGTTCGATGAGGTGCGACATTTGTTGACGTCGTTCTTATGTTCTCTTAATCTTCTTCTGAAATCGCCTGATTCGCCAATGTATGATGCATCGCAGTTTTTGCAGGGGATTTTGTACACCACTCCGGGGAAACGTGTGCGCTCCAGACGATTTTTCACGTGACAGAGCTGTTGTTTCAGCTTGCTGGACGGCACGTGCGCAATGCGCACGTCGTATTTCGAAAATATCCGTGCCAGAGCCTCACTTGTACCCCGGGCGTAAGGAATGCTCGCGCGCTTCTGTTGTCCGATGAGTCGGAGTTCGGCAGGTTGCAGAGAGCGGCGTTGTTCGTTGTGCAGCAGATGTCGAGGATAGCCATTTCTCTCGAGGTCGGCGCGGACTTTATTCTGCTCGGAACAGAGCAGACCGGGATTGGAGCAAAGACGAGTTGCACGGTTGTATAGAGCTGACGCGACGGAACGTTTGTGGCCAATGGGGTGGGCGGACTGAAATTCCAAGTACTTCCCAGTGTGTGTGGGCTTCCGGAAAACAGTAGTGGCAAGACCATCGGGAGTGCGGAGAACAAGGACATCAAGAAAAGCAATCCTTTCGGAAACTTCTTCTTCCATTGTGAATTGAATTTTGGGTTGAAAAGAATTTAGGTGGTCCAGAAACGGTTTGGCGTCCTTGCGGGGAATTATACAGAAACCATCGTCCACATACCGCAAGAAGAGCTTCGGACGAGTATGGAACGATTGCAGGGCCGAATTTTCAATAGACTCCAGAGCGAGGTTGGCACAGGTTACGGATACCGACGCACCCATAGCCGTGCCAAAGATTTGCCTGTAGAACTCGTTGTTGAAAGTGAAATATGTGTTCTGCAAACAGAATTTCAGGAGACGGCATAGATCAGCTGTTTCAAAAGGCGTTCGGGATGGCAGTGATGCGTCTTCTTCCAGTACCCGCTCACAGCATTTATGTTTTTATGTTTTTGCATAATTTATGTTTTTGCAGTCCTTCAGTGAATATAGAATTCTTTAGAAACTCGAAAATGCTGATTCTCGATAAAATATTTTGATGTGGCTAAATGGGCTATCCTTAAAAATAATGCAGATGTCCCCCCCTAGTGTGGTACCGCTACATAGTTTGCTCACGTGCACTGCGCCACCATCAGAGTTCACAGTTTTCACAAGGCGATGGGGCAGTGGGAGGTGGTCGAATTTTCCAGAGCCCTTAACTACGGCGTCCCTCATAGCCTGTGTCGCTTTGGGACGTTAAGTCCGAATAAACCCAATCAAAAGGTAAAGGCTTT
Source organism: Amblyomma mixtum (assembly GCF_055824585.1). Classification (NCBI taxonomy): domain Eukaryota; kingdom Metazoa; phylum Arthropoda; class Arachnida; order Ixodida; family Ixodidae; genus Amblyomma; species Amblyomma mixtum. The sequence continues at coordinate 18,771,891 of NC_143016.1, forward strand.
CCGGTAGGCCGGGAGAGCAGGAGGGCCTAGAAAATTGTACTGCAGCAAGACGGTGAGTGAGGTCCCCATCGACTGCCATGGGTAACGTGATATGTAGTCCACTGCATTTTCACGCACTTTCTATATTTATACGTTTCATATTCCTTTGCACATGTAGCCGTTTAATAACCGCAAGCGCTTTATAAACGCAGCTACTTCATAGCTCTAGAACTTTTGTGAGCATTGCGTTCTGGTTCTCCAGCGTGGAAGAGAGCATTCAGTTTGCACACAAGGAAAAATTTCGGTTGTTACTTCTACCCAGAAGTAAAAAAAAAGGAGACGGTTTAGCATGGCTCTGCGCCAAATATCGTGCAGTAGCACCTGGTTACGGTGGGCACTTAATGTTCTTACGTGCGAAAGGCATTGGAGCTTAAGGTCTTCACCTTAAAGGCCTTTGGCCTAAAGCCCTTATCCGGAAGCCATTTACCATGAAGGTCTTCACCCCGAAAGGCCTATGACCTAAAGGCAATTAGACCGAAAGGCTTTTACCGCTAAGGCACTTATTCTGAAAGCAATTTACCTTGAAGGCCTTCACCCTGGCAAAGGCCTCTCAGATGTTTACACCTGGCAGCTTGCCCAAAACCCGATGGCAGGTGTGCCGCCTGTCACAAACAGGCTTCACACACGTACGTAGACCAAAATTCGAAACATGTGACTAGTAGTGGTACCGCACTAAAACTGGATCATAGGTATTATCTGTTCGGAGGAAAGGTATTTAGTGGAGAGAGAAAAGCACGGTGTTCTATCATACTTTCGGAGTAATCTATGGTTGAATGCGGATAGTGTATTCCTTTTCATTATGGAGTCACCTCTACATACGTGACGGCATGTGGGCATCGCACCCGCATGCGAACAAGCTTTAGCTCGTTCAGCGATTGTGATTTTGCTTGTCTATTACGCATACTCTGAAGCTCCTATGTAGTATAGTATCTACAGCAAAGGCTTACGGGATGCAGTTCTGCAAAAAAAAAAATAGTTTGGAGCAGTCACGCAAGCCAATGGCCTGAAATGCATGAATGAATGAGGGCACGAGTATGCTCCACCCGCTGTTGTGCAATCAGGGTCGTTATGGTAATACGGCCCAGTTGCCAAGTAGTCGGCGCGGCTTCCACATGGGAGGTAGGCTAATCGAAGCGAGGGATGTACCTACACTATAACTGCCCAAAAGGTTTGGCACGAGGAAAAACAGCATTACGGCTTCTCCGGACGGGGCTCGCTCGGTGACAAACGGCGAAGACTTGGTCACTGCTCCTCTCTCTCCGCTGCTGTTCTGGTATCCGCGCTCGCTTTTATAGCCGTGGCAGTTACCCTGAAGGTTCCGGGCTCCAGTGGGATATTGAGACACGACGATGCTCCAGGACTGCACCAGCAATACACCAATTGCAAGAAACATGCATCCCGAGCATCACAAAGGAAGAAGAGCGGTCAGGGTGCAGGCACATGTGCACTTCCTCAGAAAAGACTAGTTTACACTCTACAACGAACGCCGCTAGCTACTTCGACAAGCCGCGGTCATGTACATGGTGATCACGAACGAGGACGAACACGCCCAAGCTGCCGCATCGATATCCTATACTTCAAGCCGGTGAGCGGGAGATGGAGCCATTGCCCTCGCCCATGCGACAAGCCGTAGCCTGCCCCCATAATGACGCGACTACAATACCTGTCGTCCCCGACTCCCAAGCAGCCTTCCGGGCGTACGCATCAGGACTGCTAAGTCTCCATACGTAACACGTACTAAAATAACCTCCTCGATCCCAGCACACTCCCCATAATACGCATCTGCTGGGCTCCAGGCCACGCGTCCGTTCATGGCAATGATCTCCCACACGCGTTCGCCCGAGAAAATAGAGACCTGGAACCAGGCGGCGGGCGGTCACAACTCAATAAAGCAATACCAACAGAGCATCTCGCATACTGGAACATACTCGAATGCTGAAAATTACAATTAAAGGTATTTCCCACCACCGCACAAATACCTTCTCAGAGCGGATGCGACGACCGGTCTCCATCTTCATGGAAGAACTTCTCCCGAACCTTACCACCAGATAACCTTGTTCCGCTCCCAATATCTCTCGTTCTGCCCCTCATGTAACAGCACTAAGCTCACACTATAGAGCTTTATGTGCGAATGCCCAAACCTCTCGCGCCCCATCTTCTCATCGCGGCAACCGCCGTACCCCAACCAAATACCTACTCATGCTGGAAGCAGCTCTGTCTAGCCCTAGCCTGTGCGATTAGGGACAGCTGACGGCGTCGTCGCGCTGGCTAGAAGAAGCAATCGCTGTACCGCACTGAGGGCCCCGAGCATAAGGACCGGAACCCCAGTCGCCATTCATTGTAATGAAATTATTTCATCACCACCGCCGGGACGGTGGCCCAAAGATGATGCTGCATTTCATCAGACTACGTCGCGGAGGTGCGCGCCCGCCCCGGGCATGCCAGTACTGGTTAGCGACGCTTGAAAGGCAGTGAGGAGAGCTTGCACGGCGCCGGTTAAGACGGCACCTGGATTTAATAGGTGGACAACGCTGCAACTCTCCTTGATAGGTCACCTGGAACAACACCGCTGGGTTGCGAGACAGCGCTACAATGATTTCGTTTTCCCGAGTACTCGTATCCCGTAACCTTCCGCAGTCCTCTCTGTTCGAACACTCCCTCCTTTTTCACTCCTTTTCATTCCTTTCAATGCGTCTTTGAAGGTTGGATTCAGGAATCAACCCAGAAAGCAAGAGCAGCATGCCGTGCCGTATTACAGTACTATTCTTAAAGGCTTCGTGTCCCGTTCCGCCTCTTGCTGCCTTTTGTTCCGGCTAATGAGTACCGACATTGCGCCGCGAGGCTTCCTCCTCCCCCCTCCCCCGCTTTCCATCACTTGTTTTCTGAGTAATCATTCTGCTGATTTTTTCCTCGTGCTCGCAGTTTCATAAGTTTCTAGGATGACCACTTGCTATCAGTAAGAACGACGAAGAGGACACGCTCAATGCGCGAAATGATAGGTGTTATTCGCGACGCACTTAACAAACGGAACCCACACATGCCCTAAAAGATTAACCTGTTTGTGTGTCATGCCGCTGTAAAGAGGACCGCTGTACTGATGTAGAGTAAAGAAAATTCAGTGAGCCTTATAAGCATATGAAAGGAAAAAGATAAGAGCAACATACTGTTCGGCAAAGGCATGCACTCTGTCCAACTAAAGCACGCAATCACCCTCACAAGAAGCACCTCGTCGGAAGTAGATGGGCCTTTTCTCAAACACGAGCGCTGCTAGTTTTGTTAAAAAGCACACAAGATTAGCTAAAAGAATTACCCGCCTTTGCTCATAAATAAATGATTGAACTGCGTTCTTTTCTAAAAAAAAAGGACGTGTTTGTTCTTCTCCCAAGGCCACTAGATATATCGTCTTTGAAAGCTTGCGTCACGGATTGGCAGCGACCAGTGAAAGTGCAGTAATAGATCTTCCACGTATACGTGCCCCTATTTCCGTCGGCTTCCACCTCTAGCACACATAGCCTGAAACGATCCCACATAAAGAGAAGCAAGAACAGCCCAGAGTGTTTGATGGATGCGTGTCCTCAGTGTCCTCAGTGCCCTATGCTTTTGGTCTCTTGCTTCCTACTCCGCAAATGTCTCCCAAGTGTGTCAACTAGACAGGAAGACAAACATCTTGTTAGGTTGGTTCCTTTCATCTTCTGTGCTTTTGATCTACCGTCAGTGCTATATTTCCTTTAAGCGAACAAAAGTAGGGTTCACGCAAGACGCATAACTGTCTGGCTGGGCGTTATTCCGCGGTGGTGGTAAGAGGAAGAGATGACAATAAAATGTGGCAGAGGGAAAGGGACAGCAGCGAGAAGTGAAGGTACGGCAGCTCAAGAAATGTCGCAATGGTTCGCTGCTTTATTTGCAGTGGTGAGGTGCAATTAAAGTCACTCTCTGTCTCTTCACTACTCGTGTTTGCAAAGTTTTAAATTTAACTTCAAAGAAAGCGGTAATTTCTAGGGGCAACGAGAGCGCGGACGAGAGATGCGGTAAAGCCATTGCGGTGGTTCAGTGGTCATTGTGCTCGGTTACTGACCCGAAAAACACGGGTTCGATACCGGCTGCAGCGGTCGAATTTCAGTACAGGTTGAATGCTGGAGGCCCATGTACTGTGCGATGTGAGTGCATGACAAACAAAAAAATGTGGTCGAAATTATACGGAGCCCTCTACTACGGCATCCCTTACAGCCTGAGCCGGTTTGGGACGCTACACCCCACGGAACCAAACCAAACCAAACTAGAGATCCTTTCAGTTGGTATGTGCGCTAGGTATGATCTTGACGCACCCTTTCAAGGTTTCTGTTTAATCAAGGATTCAGATCATTTATCTCGGGGATATATTTTGCATTAGACCGCATATTTTTTGTGCTGCTTTCAGTAAAGAACGCTATGAACTCTATATATACGGCTAATTTTTACTGTATCTTTTGAAACCACATGCGAACATTGGAACACCTTCGAAGAACTGAATTCCGCAAGAAGTTCCAATTTCGTTGATACGCGCGCAACTGCCAGTGACAAGGAGATCATATCAAATAAACGACGTTAGGCTCAGGTCAGCTCCACCTTTCGTGCCAAGAAATGTGAAAAAGAAACAACAACAGAAAGCTCATCACATAAAAGAAAAATGAACGTTGACGCCATAATGCTTCCATTCAGGGCTCATTTCAACAGCGTATTCTATTTTTTTTGTTTTTACACAGACCATGAACAACACGCCCATCGGGAGAAAAGCGCTGTGGCTGACGTGTCCACATATCTTGAACGTTGACAGCACATTTTTTTTCCTCTGATGCTGTTTACCGTACCGAATGAAAAGCCGTTTCGTAAGCTTCTTACTCTAGAAATAAATGCTGCTAGCTCTCCGCGAATGGCTCTATATTTAAGCTTTCGAAAATTCCGCTCGCCAAATGGCCGTCCGTACGATGAAGGCCTTTACCATGCGATGAAGGCCTACACCAGCACCTTCTTGAGGCGCTGGTATAGACTTCCTGCGGTACCCAAAGTACTCCGCAAAATTCGTGCTACAAAGCGCCCTCCACGCGTCTGCTGGGTCACGAAAATCCCCCGCGTCTGTTTCAATGTTTTTAAGAGAATCCCCCCAGGTATTATTGATTTGTAAGAAGGGAGTAATTTCTCACTGGTACCCACCAAAGTTCAGCCATACGGCTACAAAGGAAAGCTATACAACTTCCACAGAGACTTCGTAGTTAAACAAATATTCTTTTTGGTGCGGGGTTCAAACTCGGGACCACCACTTCACCCGAGCAGTCACACTACCAATTGAGCGAACCGGGACGGCTAGCATTTGGTAGGGCGAGAGCGAAATCATCAGTAACTCTAAGTGCAAATAGTGTTGGTCAAACGACTTTAGGGGAAACTTTCAAGGTGGAGTCTATCTGTAATAAAGCTACGTGTATTCATTGGCCTCCACTCAAGCGCAGTCATAAGGCTACAAAGGGAAGCTATACAGCTTCAAAAAAGACTTCCTACTTGAAGAAAAATGGAGAGGGTATTTATACTGCGTTCGGCGTTATTTAGACTGCGCTGAACACTCAGAGACGTGACTACAGCTACATCTGCATTTCGTACTGCTCGTAATGCCACATTGGAAGCTGACTACGATTCACGTTGGTGCTTCGAATTTCATCTCTTGTTGTTTCGTCTTGAGAGTTTTTCTTTCACTGAGATACCGAAAGCTTAAATGAGCTGTTATTTGCGGTGGACCCCTCACTTGACGTGCAGTTTTTACTGCTCAATAGAGCAATTTAATAGTCAATTTTTCTCAGTTACGAACGAAGAGGCGTAGGGAGCTGATTGTGCGCCTCATAATTTCCCTTTGAGCCAGCGCAGAAGCCAGGATATCACGAACGATGCTTCTCTCAACCAGTGAACACGGCTGCATGTGTCCATAGCACCCTAGCTCCGTTTCGTTCGAGTTTGAAGGAAAACGCTTCCAATATTTCGTTAAAAGGCACGCGCAGTACCTTTTTTCGAAATTTTAGGCAAAGCGAACCTGTCGGATAAGTCCGTCATCACATTCGCTATCATCACATTCGCGTCATCACATCACATTCGTGTCGAGTATCATCACATTCACTAAGGGACCTAGAAAAGAGCGAGTCGGAACAGAAAGCCAGCGAGATACGCGATGTAGCATCAGCACAACCGGAGTTGTACTATTCAGCCAACATTTATTGCCGCCTCTAGGCGGCGCTACTAGACCTTCAGAACTCCAGCACAGGAGGCTGACTCCTGCTATATAACTTGTTTCTGCAAAAATTATTTATTTATTTTATTTATTTCAACATACTGTTAGTCCCTTGGGACTGTTACAGGAGTGGATTTATAAATAACAAGATGCAAGTTAACAACACAATAAAACAAAAGCCAGCAATCAGGTTATGTGACGCCGCTCGCTGCATTTGTGTTTATTTTCGTTATTCGTTGTTTGAAACGCCCAGTTGTCAATGCCTGTTCCCGAAGAGTATTTTTTTCGTATCTTTGAAAGCTCTTTTCACAAGCTAAGCAATGAGACTATGAAAAGTGGTGGACTCGCGAGCCGTCCGTGTACAGAAAATGTCTTGGAGACATACACAGGAAATTGCCAATGCAGGCTATTTTCGCCTCATATTTCATAAAAGGGAAAATAGTTGCCTCGCCCACATCGAAACCTTGGTACCTGCAGGGAAAAATTTTCAAATTCTAAAACTTCCTCGGTCCTCCATCAACAAATAGTCCGCACCTCCGTAAAAAAAAAAAATATAAACGGAAATTGTCAGAGCGTATATCACCTTGAAACCCAAGGGTGCTTTTCTTCAATCTTGGCTGAGCGTGCAAGTCATCAAAGAACGCGAGCACTTTCTTTTGTTTGTACGATTGCTGAGTTGATTTATGCACCAGGGTGAAGACGCTGTGGGTTTTCGCTTCGGCACAGAGTGTATTGAGAGGAATAGAAATAAGGAACAGGTAGCACACAGTGCCACGTGTTCACACACTGCAAGTGTCTTTTGTCAGTTTTAGCTTTCTGAGCGTAGACTGCGTATTCAGCGCAGATATTTGGAGCCTAGGTCGCAAGAAAGATTTAGCGAAAAATTAACGGGATGTAAGCAAGCCACTGTGATGCTTCACTCATCGTCGCCACCAGGCGAGCATCTCCACACCACTATCCTCGCTGGCCTTCTTTTCTAGACCAAAGCCGCAATAACCCTCGAAAAAAGTTTCATAACAGTCAAATTTGTAACAAAAAAAAACAAGAGGTCATCGGCCCTACGGTTGCTGAATGATGTCCATCTTGAAATTATAAATAAACAAGCCGAGAAGGTGGAAACGTTTTCCTGGCAGTATTCTTGATGTGCAAGACCCAAAAGCTTAAATGCAGTTTGAGGACTATTGACTATGAGACAAGCACTCGACATAGTGAAGTCGGATCCTTCATGTAACGCGACTTGAACGACCTGGTCGTAGGCGGCCCTTCCCTCGTAAAAGGCTACAACTGAAGGAGGGTATGATGGATGCAACCGACGTCTTCACACTCACAACACATAGATCTGTTTTCCTCCATGCTTCGCAGCAGTCTTTTCACAGCCGCACATGAAACGAGGTACGATTCCAGAGCAGCTTTGGTCTGACTAGCGAAAACCTGCTCATTTGTCTTTCTGAGACATGGCTGTCATCCGACGATGATAGGATGTTTGCTCTTCCTGGCTATCACAATGAATACTATCACAGGTCAGCTGATCGACACGGAGGATCTGCTATCTTTATTTCTAACGCTATATCATACAAACGCCGTCACGTCATCACGTTTCAAACAGAAAAGTGCGAATCAGTATGGTTAGAATTTGACAAAGCAATTTTTGCTTCACACAGAAACACTGTCATTGGTAGTATCTATCGCTCACCATCCGCGTCTTACGAGCACTTTTGCCACGAACTAGAAGTCATCCTCCAAATTCTAAATCGTGAAAACAAGAACATTGTAATCGTAGGTGACATTAATATTGACATAACTGACATTTCTGACAGCTCTTGTTCTGTATACACAAACTGCTTTCTCGGCCATGGTTTGGAGTCATTACTGGCGTCACCAACGCGCATTGCTCATCGAGGCTCTAGCACCCTCATTGATCATATATTATCTAATGTCATTACGCCTCAAATCGCAGGAGTCATCAACTTTGATATCACGGACCATTATCCCACTTTCCTGTTAATTGAATGCCCTAATAACACGCCCCCCAGAAAACGCTATAAGCAAACATTTGATAGAAACCGGTTTGTTGCGATAGTGGCTGAGACTAACTGGGATAGCATACTACAAGAAACATGCGCCAATAAAGCGTTCAGTAAATTTTCTGCGAAGCTCAAAGAAATAATTAGCTCATGCACATCGGTAACTCCCATCACTCATTGGTATTCAGTTCCCCGGAATCCATGGATAACCAAAAGCCTTCTAAGCTGTATAAATAAAAAAAATAACCTTCTCAAAAAGGTTAGAAAGCAGCCATTTAACATGCGCCTAAAACAGCGCTATCAAAAATACTCAGATACTCTCTCCGCAGCACTTAAACGCTCCAAACAAGATTACTACCAAAATGAAATACTTAGAAATGGAAATGACACTCGTAAGAATTGGGTAACAATTAAGGAATTTCTGAATATAGCTGAAAACAAAACGAGCATAACGAAAGTCTCTGACGGTGAGTGTACTTTAACTGATCAAACTGACATTGCTAATGCATTTAATTCCTTCTTCTCGCGCCGCGGTTCCCCGCCTCCAAGTAGTTACTGTGGCCCTCGTCGATGCCCTCACTCTTTTTACTTGCGCCCTACTTCACCAGACGAAGTCTTCCAAATAATTTCTAGCCTAAAAAATACCGCTCCTGGGATCGATGAAATTCCTTCTTTCAAAGTAAAGCTGGTGGGTCGTGAGCTGTCTAATGTTCTTAGTCACATTATTAATTTAGTATTTAGGACTGGTGTTTTTCCAACTGAACTTAAAAAAGGTAAGGTGACGCCGATATTCAAGAAAGGCGACAAAGAATGCCTAAGTAACTACCGTCCAATAACTATATTGCCTTTCTTTAGTAAAATAATAGAAAAGTTAATTGTTAATCGCATAATGAACTACCTCATTAAATTCCAGCTGTTAGCAGATCAGCAATTTGGATTCCGGCCTAATTACTCCACAGAACTAGCTTTAATCGAATTCACAGACAGTATTAAGCAATATATTGATAATGGGTTGTTTGCCGGTGCTGTTTTCTTAGATTTCACCAAAGCATTTGACACAATTAACCACACTATACTGTACACTAAATTAGAATCTCTAGGCATCTGTGGGCCTGCTTTAGCTCTTTTACGCAGTTATCTCACTAACCGTATACAAGTTGTCCAGCTACAAGAAACATTGTCTTCCCCTTTAACTATTAATTTAGGAGTGCCACAAGGTTCCATTTTAGGTCCGCTTCTTTTTCTCATTTTCATCAATGACTTACCTTTGTACTTAATTAACACAAGATGTATACTTTACGCGGATGATACGACATTATTCACTCAGGATAGCAATTTCACAAGCCTAATAAACAAATTAAACATGGACTTACAGAATATTGTTTTATGGTGTGAAAATAACTTACTACAACTTAATCCTACAAAAACCACTTTCATGAAAGCGGGCAGTGGAGGTCTACAAATGAGAAGTGCACGATTTGGTTAGTTGCTGAACAGAAGATATCCGAACAATTCGCATTACAGAACAACCGCTTGTATCTTTTAGACACCGGGACTCTTAATCCGCGTACTTCCACCATGAAATGCTCCCTGGCGCTCCTTCCCAACTTCTTCAAGAAGTTTTATGCGAAGCATACTACTTTAGCTACCACTTCAGCCCTTCACCGTGGTTATGCGCCTCCAAATCACGTGATACATGACGTCACACCACGTGACACGATGACATCACGGCAGTGGAGAAACGGGGACCCACCTCGCGCCGTCGCTGTGGTTGTGCGCCTCCAAATCACGTGATACATGACGTCACATTACGTGACACGATGACGTCACGACAGTGGAGAAACGGGGGCCCACCTCGCGCCGTCGCTGTGGTTGGGCGCCTCCAAATCACGTGATACATGACGTCACACCACGTGACACGATGACGTCACGACAGTGGAGAAACGGGGGCCCACCCCGCGCCGTCGCTGTGGTTGTGCGCCTCCAAATTACGCGACACGATGATGCTTCGCATTCTCCAGGCTTAACCAAGTTAAGCCTCAGCCATTTTTTCTGCTTAAGCTTGCCCTCATAAACAAGCCCTGTACTAAGCTGGAATTGATTCAGTCGGATTTGATTTATGGTGGAAGATGTGCCGAAGACGAGCACGGAAAATAAAGACGACACGACACGAGTGGTTGTGTCGTGTCGTCCGTCTTACGTACAGGATACTCCTAACGTAACTTCACTCACAGCGGAAAATTATTGCTGACCCTTGCAAAAGCTAGGCCCAGCTGCAGTCAACCAAGAGCCAGGGTTTCCACATTTTCTATTGAAGAACAACAGCCCGGCCATACACAAGGCGTGATTTCTGGCGAGAACTCCGTACCATTGCCGGATACGCCGGCCAAGTGATGACAATGTGACAAATTACCTGTGACTTTACAATGTGATTACAATGTGAAATTACAATGTGACTTTAGCATAATCTAGGTGTGCCTCAGGGCTCCGTGCTTGGGCCGCTATTCTTTTCCCTGGATATTAATGACTTTCCATCAACGCTGAAATATTCGAAAGCCGTAATATATGCCGATGACACTGCATTACTTTTTACAGGGGGAAATTTAGAGGCACTTAAATGTATAATTAATGAAGAGCTTAGTGAAGTTTCGCAGTGGTTTAAAAGTAATCGGTTAACCCTCAATACTGAGAAAATAAAGTACACCGTGTTTCACTCGTGCAGGAAGAACATGAACTACGAACATATATCTGTAACTATCGACAACACGAATCTGCTGAGGGTGCCTCAATACAAGTATCTTGGTGTCCTGTTCGCGTCTGATATGCACTGGAAAGAACAAATTAATAATATTTGCTCCAAATTAGCCTATGGTTGTCATGTTTACTAAAGGCCAGGGACTGCTTTGATCTCCCAATTCTACGCATTCTGTATTTCGCCTTTGTGCACAGTCAATTATCTTATTGCCTGGAAGCATGTGTTGATACATATAAAACATACCTAGATCCTGTTTCTCGCCTTCAAAAACGAGCTATTCGTATAACTTATTCAAATAATACATACCCCAGCAGGCCACTCTTTCAGCAGCTTCGTATCTTACCCCTATCAATGGCATATAAACTGAAGATAGCTGAAATAGTAAACGATGTAATAAAATCTAACAACCCCCCACCCCTTAGTTTATCTAGATTACCAATGAAACAAACAAGAGCTGCAACTAGCAATCTATTTAATTTACCACCTTGTTACAATATGTACGGCCAGAGACTCCTAGAATACAGCGGATCCCATGTGTAGAATGAAATCCCGAATGAAGTTAAAGAAAAAAATAACTTTTCGGCACCTATAAAACACTATTTATTTTCCATGGAAATGTAGGAATCAATTGTGTGTGTTAATCTTGAAGTTTTTTATTTTACACGGTCTGCAGTAGAATTGTGCTTGTTTTGTATTTGGACCCCTCACTAGCCGTAGAAGCTATGGGTCCAACCAACAGTTTGTGTACTGTTTCTGAGAATAAATGAAGAAAAAATTCAAAAAAAAATTTACAAAAGGTTTTCAGTTCTGCGACCAGCTCTGGAAACCTGTCTGTCGTTACTTGTATGCTAGAAATTGTTTCCAGAAGACAGTGCGCTTTTAAATAGACGGAACGTAGTGAAGCGCCCTTGGAACTAAACGCTTTAGTACGCTTGATCGGTCCGTGATTGGGCAGCGCATATGCACGGGCCATATATAGACAGAAGACAACCAGGCGCCAACCATTCGTCAACGTATATTGCTTGGAAATCCAAAAATATCTTGGCTTATTTGGCTTATCTGCCGCCGTATTTTATAATGATTCCTCCAAGGATTTCTTATTTTCCATCATCGTCATTGCTCCTCCCGCCTCTTAACCAATTGCCAGCCATGCTCATCCCCCTGAGCACTGCTTTGAATTTTGTACTCGCAAGTTGTTGCACGTAATGACAGCTAAAGTGAGCTGAGTCAAAAACCATGCAGTGACTCCTTAGTACGCGCGCGGCGTGATCCGAGAGCTACGAGGTAAGAAGATCAGTGAGTGAGTGAGTGAGTGAGTGAGTGAGTGAGTGAGTGAGTGAGTGAGTGAGTGAGTGAGTGAGTGAGTGAGTGAGTGAGTGAGTGAGTGAGTGAGTGAGTGAGTGAGTGAGTGAGTGAGTGAGTGAGTGAGTGAGTGAGTGAGTGAGTGAGTGAGTGAGTGAGTGAGTGAGTGAGTGAGTGAGTGAGTGAGTGAGTGAGTGAGTGAGTGAGTGTCACTCTCTGGGCGGTGAGAAAGCGAAGGTAAAAACTAGCAAGGGTTTTCATAAAGCAAACTGCGTCAGGAAGGAGTTCAGGAGTTAACAGGACACACGCTAAGAAATGCGCAGTTACACAAGCACAGCTTTCTTTTCTAACTCTTTCACCAACTGGCCGTTGAATACACTAAGATGTAGCCGCAATGCAACATAGGTCAAAGAGGCAATGAAGACAAATAAAAGTAAACTTGAATCGCCGATGGGGTATCGCGTTCTAATCACAAACAGACCACTTACAGTGAAAACAGAACTTTTATAGAGTCATCGTCATCATCAGCCTGACTACGCCCACTGCAGGGCAAAGGCCTTTCCCGTGACTTTCCAGTTAACCCTACCATTCGCCAGTTGCGGCCAACCGTGTCCCCGCAAACTTCTTAATCTCATCCGCCTACCTTTCTGCCACCCACTGCTGCACTTGCCTTCTCTTGGAATCTGCTCCGCTACCCTCAAGGACCAGCGGTTATCTTGCCTTGCATAACATGCCCTGCCCAACCCCTTTTCTTCCTCTTGATTTCGACTACACGTCGTCAACCTGCGTTTGTTCCCACACCCACTCTGCCCACTCGCCGTCTCTTAACGTTACACCTATCGTTTTTATTTCCATAGCTCGCTGCGTTGTCCTTAACTTAAACTTTACCATCTACGTTAGCTTCCAAGTTCCTGCCCCATAGGTGAGTACCGGTAAGATACACCGATAAGAGTGCTGGTAAGATATGTAGTAGGAATGACCAAAAGGCGAAACACAGGTGTCTCTACAAGAGGGGGATTTCGAAAGTAAAATGTATCCGTCGACACATATTTCGGCGCGGTTCCCAGAAGCTACGCTACATGGCCATTGACTTCAAAACGGTGCCAAAGCTTTTTTGATAAGTGCGCCGCAAGTTTGAATCACCTGGTGAGATTTTTAAACACAATTTTCTCGCCGATAAATGCGTGTTTTGCTACCGTACAAACGTAGACCCAGCCAGAAATAACTGAAGAATAAATTTTTTATTAACAAAAATCATTCGATCGACTTGTCCTCAGTGTCCTTTTACCATCACCAGAAACAATTACGAGAATAAATCTACAAAATTGCGTAAATCCGTGGCCCAACACAGCACAGGGACCCGCCTTACACTAGTCGGGCATGCAGTCAGGCGCCCAAGCCTTGTGATAAATGGTTGAGCCTGAGGGAGAAAATGACCCTACCACGCCCATGGCCCATGCCCTTTTCCTCGACCATCGTTTAGAGGGCGCTGTATGCACTTAACTCAAGCCCTCTCTTTTCGGACTTGACTTTCTGAATGTGCTCCTTGGCGGAGCCCATTAGGGTGGCTTCGACCACGACACGGCACCGCATCAAATCAAATCAAATTGTATAATGAAATCTAATAAATTTAGTTTGCCATTCCACCTTATTGAGCTGCTGGTCTACAAATGTAGTGAGCCGTTGGCTGAAAATATGCGCAGCTAAATTCACGTTGCAGAGTCACCACAATAAAATAGAATTGAAATTTTACGAACTGCAACCGCAAGGTGCGCTTCCGAAGACTTTAAATGTTGTGTGAACATGGAGTTTCGTGAAAAATGTCGCTATCCATGTTGGTCGTGCAATGCTATAGCTTCATAGTTATCTCGTCTTATACTGCCGTTTAAATCACCAAACCGGTACGGCTTGCTGATTATGCGGCCTCGAAAGTACGTGCGCGGAATCGCACGTTGTGTGCGCCGTTCCACTATATACCTACAGAAATGGCAGCAATAAGGCAAGTACACTCTAAACAGGGAGCAGTAAAAAGAGAATAAGCACTCACTTCTATAAAAGGTATTGCGCAACAAGACAACTTACTCCCATTTTACTCCCATAGAGGCGTATTCGTGCTTAGAGTGTAGCACTGCACCGACTCCAAGGCAACCTTCCGTAGCACTACGTCTTTGAGTGTTTCGATCGCAGACTGGGACAGCGTTTTTGCATATCTATGAAACTTTGCTGTATCTTTGTGAAACATTTACACCGCTAACACGCATATTTCAACATTCTGGCATTTTACGTTCGATATTTATGGTCTTCCTCTGCGGGTAATCATTCTCAGGCGCCGTTCGTTTCTACGGCTGGGCTAGTTAGAAGTTTTCAGGCTTCGCTACGCAAAACACATGCAGTCCGATACGTTTGTTCTCCATGAAATTTGGATGCAGAGGCACGGCAGAAATCTTAGCCGCACGCGAAGCTTGAATACAAATTACCATGGAGGATGCATGCTTCTGTTCATGCACTTTGTTTTCGGTGCTAAAAAAAGCCCGGTCTTTGCATAGGTTCCTTTTTGGCGCGAGCCGCTTTTCGCACGTGCTTTTAAATCGCACTGTCTGCTGCATGTCATTATAGCGCAACTGCATAAATATCACCAAGATTACTACGTGCTCATTTCTAGCGAAGCCAATCGTTCCAAGAAGGCCCCTGTCTAGGGGGCGTGTCCCTGCTTTCTTGCCTGCAGTGCTCGCTGTCGTGTTCAGCAACTGTATCTTACGTGCGCGAGTCACTCTGTGTCTTTAAATTGTAGAAAGGACGCTTCTCCAACTGTACATCTGGAAAAATAAAGACATGTTCTTTTAACCCTATTCATCATTGCTTTACATAAGCTGTGGAACAACTTCTGTGCTGTGCTCGTAGCCATGTATTGAAGTATTTGGTAATGAAGTGCTGTAACTCAAACGCGTGGTTTGGATTACAAAATGCAGCTTCGTAACATTTCAATTCTCTATTTATTTCTTATTAGCCATATACCTAAACCCTATGGGACTCTAGAACCCACGTTACAAAAGCAAGCGACGCATTCTGAGCAAAGCATATTGATGGATCGAAATGGCCGATACCAGAAATTAGTCTCCTCTACTATCATCATCATCATAACCATCATCATCAGCCTGACTATGCCCACTGCAGGGTAAAGGCCTCTCGCATGACTTTCCCTCATTAAATTCCTTTCTCTCTCTCTCTAATTAACCCTACCCTTTGCCAGTTGCGGCCACCGTATCTCCGCAAACTTCTTAATCTCATCCGCCCATCTAACTTTCTGCCGCCCCCTGCTACGTTTGCCTTCTCTTGGAATCCACTCCTTTACCCTTAAAGACCTGCAGTTATCTTCCCTTCACAATATACGCCTTGCCCAAGCCCATTTCATCTTCTTGATATCGACTAGGATGTTATTAACCCGCTTCTGTTCCCTCACCCACTGTACTCTTTTCTTGTCTCTTAACGTTACACCTATCGTTTTTCTTTCCATAGCTCGCTGCGTTGTCCGTAACTTAAGCTGAACCCTCTCCGTTCACCTCCACATTTCTGCCCCATAGGTGAGTACCGGTAAGATACAGCTGTTGTAGAGTTTTCTCTTTAGGGATATTGGCAAACTGCCATTCGTGGTCTGAGAGAACCTGCAGCCATATGCGCTCCAACCCATTCTTATTCTTCTAGTTATTTCCCTCTCATGATCCGCATCAGGGGTCACTACCTGCCCTAAGCAGACATATTCTCTTACTACTTTCAGCACCTCGCTACCAATTGCGAACTGCTGTTCCCTTGCTAGACTGTTGAAGGGAGAACAGCAGTACTAACTGACCGCTTATATTTGCGTGTTTTTACTTCTTTCGGTTACTGCGTTACGCTGTATATACTCCAACCTTCAAACGTAACTACGTCACTCAAATGCATTAAGAAAAAAACGTGAAAGAAATAAATACCTATAAGCAATCCGCGCTGAAGTTCGCCGCGTCGGTAACTGCGCCGTTGCAAGCAGCTTAGCGAGAGGAGCAAGCCGTTTTCGGCGCACTCGTGGGGCTTTTCCCGTCCACCTTCCTGCGCTTATGAGCTTTAGCGTCCGCACTCTGTCGAAGCCACACGTCGCGTACGTCAGCTAATTGGGCTACGTCGAGAGAAGCCCGGCAAGGAATGTTATCAGCCAAACGTGCGAATCTAATGGTCCAGAATAGGGTCTCGCGCTGGTAGCGGCCCATACGGCTGACGGCAGCAGCTTACAGCGCGCAGCAGAACCATCGCAACACTGCCTGAGCGCTCAAGGTCGCCTGTCCCGTAGAATCGAGACCTTGTTTTCGGGGTTTAAGGCCCCGAATGAATTTAGGCTGCGAGTAACACCGAAGTGTAGGGCTCCGGATAACTTCGACCTCCTGGGGTTCTTTAACGTGCACTGACATCTCGCGGAACACGGGTTTAATAATAGTGGTAAGCACCAAGGCACCGCTGTGAAGTGGGAAAAACACTTATCCAGCGTTCGCAAACGCACTCAGTTATTGCGGTCATCTAAAAAAAAAATTCTAGTCAGTATCCCTTAGACGTAGTACGTGTTAACTTCTAGAAATCTTGAAATTTGCTCAATTCTGAAGAAAATTGTACGTAAAGTACATCCCTGAAGAGAGCAGACATCACCGATGTGTAATGTAACCAATGTTCATTTGAACATTGTTTTTTTTTCCTCTTTCGCACGCGCCAGCATAAAGCAGCGTTACATTATTACCAAGACAGGTAATATCGCCGAACATTGCATCTGGCGAAATTCAAAAGGTCATGATAATCTCAAGTAGCCTACTTTACCAGATTACATTCCGGCAAAGATAGACAAAGGAACAGAGTATTTCACAAGCCAAATCCGGTAACTCATCATTGCTCAGTGTCTAAGTAAGAGTCAAATTCCAGATGACAGAAAATTAAGCAGATGTTCAGGCAGTTTTTAATGCCGCAGGATCTAGTGACAAATAAGCTCTCGTCCCTTTTCACTAGCATGTATTTTGTGTCAACCCTTCGAACACATACAGTGGTCTCTTGCTGCATCTCACCTTATCTCTATTCTCTAATCAATATGGTTTCAAAGCTGGTTCTTCTGCCAAAACATTTTTTGAGTTTACCTATCTCCACCTTAATCTGAACCATTTATTCCAACAGATATTATATACAAGGACTCTTGAAAAGTCGAATCATGCGATGGCAGCATAAAAAAAAAATAGCACGGAACACAGCAAAAACACAAAAGACAGAACGTGCGCTGCCAGTCTTCTGTGTTTCTGCTGTGTTCCGGGCTATTTTTTTTTTCGCGTTGTCCTCTTATTATTCAAGTATGAACTAAGTAGCCCAAACACAACTTTTAGTCTTGAAAAGGGTTTCGCTGTATTTCTCACCAAAGCCTAATTTCTAAAATGTTATGTCTGTAGCTTGACCCAAACATCTAATCCTGGATCTGCTGTTTATGTTAACCGCTTACAGCTCACCGGCATCGCCAGTCATGCATTTCTAACTGCAAAGATCTCTGCTTGCTTCATTACTGCTCTTAATGATTACCGACGACTTGTCTTCACGTATTTAATCATTCTTCTGCCTTTCTGTGAACGATTGCGTCATTTATCGTCACGTCGTGAATAATGCCGATCAGAGATTATTACAGGAAGAAGGGGAATAAAGAAAGTGTTTTGGGACTGGCGCAATCAGCTTATTATTTCAAAATTTAAACTTACGTACATCTCACGCAAACGCTCCTACCTTCACTGCTCCTGCTCCTCAGCTCCGTAGCGCTGTCTGAAATTAACTCATATGCTACTTTGACGTCGAAATAACGAGCAAATGAGCGTGGACAAATAATGTAACGAAAAAAGAGGAGTACGAGTAGCACTGTTTGAAACCGAATAAAAACGAATTGTGGAGCTCTGCTTCCGACCCGAATACGAATACCATTGCTTAAAAACGAATCAAATGAGTGCTGGAAATTTTTGCCAGCATTGCCTACAGGCCGCAATGTTCGCACAAAACGAACAATCGTGCGAAATAGTGAGGCGCTAGCGGCCGCTCAGTGGTCTCATAGTAGAACATGTGAAGTTATAGCTATAGTTTCCAAAAGACGGCAGGCGTGATCTGCTACGGGGAACGCAACACAATGACAGTATATCAGCTCTGTGACCGCCATGCTATCCGCATAGGAACATTACTTTTTCCTGCTGATGACGATAGCGAATTATTTAGTGTTACATCTCAGTAGGTGAGAAGGGTGAGGATGGCGTACGAGCCGTGGCCTCCGGAATGGGGCATCAAAGAAGGGCCTGCCGAACCTGCCTGAGCCCTGTTGCGTCGTCTAGCCTAGATAGTCACGTATACGAGCGTAATGGACGCTGTATGCCGCATCCTGTATGCCGCATCCTGTATGCCGCATCCTGTATGCCGCGCATATATAGTGGCAACAAACTGTGCGGCATCGGAGTGGGTCCTGTTTTAGGAATAGTCGGCAAAGAAAAATACGACGCGCCTTATTCTAACTCTATGCCAATTATTTGAAAACTATTCGAAAATTTGGTGATGTATTTCATACGTTCCGAATTATTTTGAAAATGGACTATTCGACTCGTTCGATGAATAACATACGAGCGCATTAGACTGGCTGTTTGAAAATTCCAAACACTCGCACGCCCCAAAACGAAACTCCGTGCAAGCGCACTCAGATTAATTGGCCTCATCAGATCATTTGATATGCCCTCCACTTTCATCAGTTTTTGAAACATACCTTCGCGATAAACCATAATATGCCTCAGCAATATGGACCACTAACGTGGCTTTACATATTCACTCACACGAAACCATCCAGAACCGGGCAGCATGCTTCATAACATTAACGTCACAATTTTCATAATTTTTATGTTAAAAATTACTCTTAATCTTTCAAATACTTTCTGACAACCTTCTGTACTCTCCTTTACGATCATCTTGCAGATCTTTTAGCTCCCTGAACATAATGTTTGCATTGCTCAACCAATTCCAGAAACCAAATCTTTTATGCCTATTTGCGGAGAAAAATGAAATAATCTTCCTCGCAGTGTTACTGAAGCTGATACTTCCAGTGTAAGGAAGACGGCGGGCATACGCACGAGCCAGCCGCATGACCGTCGCCTGGCGCACGCTCCTAGCTGGACTAGCTGACCTCGGACTGTTGTTGGCCCTGCTCCCGTTAAGAAGCTTCTCCGAATACGCCCCACGTTACATTTGGTTGGGTCAGCTAGTCCAGCCAGTAGCGTGCACCAGGCGATGTCCAAGCGGGTCGCCGTATGCCTGTCGTCTTTGCTTACGATCAGAGAGCTACTAATAGACCACTTCAGCCGAAGATAACAATTTTCACGCGTGCTCCTTCGTCAGTTGCCCTGTAATAGGACCAATCTCCTTAGCCTGCAAAGTGCATTGATTCCTATTCAGTCTTTCCTGCTGCATGTTTCTCATGTTTTGTTCTTGCTTTCTTATTTCAAGTCGCTTAACTCGGTTTGTATTTTATTTTGTTGAACTAATAATCAGCTATTTCGTATTACGCACATATGACCACTGAATATACCTGCCTCCCTCTTTCGTCATGTTTTTTTATGCTTTGTTATGTCAGTATAAGGTATGTTATCTTATGTTCTGTTATATTATGTTGTGGTATGTGTTTATTGGCATTTCGACGCGACAGATGGGCTATGAGGAACGTCGTACTGAAGGCTTCCGGATTAATTTAGATCACTCGGGGCTGTTTAACGTGCACTGGCATTGTACAGCACGTTAACATTTTTGCATTTCGATTCCATCGAAATGCGGCCGGCACCTCGAGTATTCTATTGCCCCATCCCGTGACCTTGAAATTGGCACCCGAATGCCAAAGCCAACACTGTGACTCCCTTCCTTATGTAATGCCCCTTAGCGAATAATAGGTGATGACAATAAACACAGAATTTAACTGTGGGCAGAAGTGATGCTCGTGTCACTTGCGCCACGATGTAGAAAATGCTGAAGGTGATGCGTAGCGATAAATTCATTAAGTACACTCTAAGCGACACCAAGAGTTCTCTGATCAGGGGTATATCAAGGAGAGGTTTCTAAGATACCAGGGGTGTCTGAAACCGTTGCACTCAGACATAGAATTCTTTTCGACTTACGTCAATGACTGCAGGAAGGCTGTTCGCAGTTCGAAGTCTTTGTAAACCTCTCGTTGCGGAATGAGGCAAATATCCACGCGATGAGTGAGGCGTTTTCCTTTAATAAAAGTCGTTCACACGCACCTCACGTAAGGCCAAACCTATCGTCTGTGAAGCTGTAGGCGAACTCTCGGGCATTGCCGAGTAGGATACTGGTAGCGTCGTATTCTTCTGTGGCACCAAATCGTCACTCCTTTTTTCTTCAAGCCTCTGCTGCGCACTCTTTGTGCCACCATCCGGGAGCAGCGGACATCGCTAGCTGCTTGAGATTCTCGCATCGACGTCTCCGTGGGCGAGTAGTTTTTAAAGCTATGCAATTTTTAGTTTCAGCCTTGAGAGCTTCCATTCATAGTCGCCGAAAAAAAAACGCGCAATGGCCTTGGGCCACAGTGACACAATGCTCAGCGGGGGCCTTAATTGGAAACAAGCGCACATATCGCTTACCAAAAGAAGCTCCGACAAGTGACAAGGCAAGCTGGGAAGAAGCGTACTATCAGCAAAAAAATGAAACGCGATCAAGACAGTTAAACTATGAACAGCAAAATAGGCTCTTAGCCGGGGGAACCTATAATACGAGTAGCAGTAGAGAGTATTTTCCCTCCGAAAGCACGAAGACTGTCCCATAGAAGTGCAAATCAGCCTCGCTTGCATTTTATCTGAAGGAGCTAATATGTTTTTACTTTTTTGTTGGCACTTGCGTTGTCTTGTTTCGTGTTGCATTCTTTGCTGATGGAACACGCGGCGCGGATTGAAACCTCTAGAAAATCCAGCAATGTGGCTGTAGGAGTTCGTTTATCGTTAACGTGACTTTTTTTTTTTAGCTCGCTGAACGCACTGTTTCATTTTCAAGAAGCCGAAATGTATTGAGCGTGTTTTCTTACACTACTGAGAGCGACAGATTTTCTGGGGTATTCTCGGACGGAAATAAATGAAAGAATTGCCATTGTACTGTTGCCGGATAGGGTTTCTTTGAATGGAAAAAGATGATGGCTTGCCACAATGTAGGATAATACTTATGGGCTTTCAGACCAGTCGACGATCTAGACTTACCGCTCGCCATAGTGACAACGATGCCAGGTCTTCGAGGCCGTACTTTAAAGAATTCGTTAGCAATGGCAGCTAAATACTGAAGTTAATGCAGTGTGGATCAGAATGGCTTTGAAGAATGGAAACCGTAAAGGGACTCTGAGGGAAAATTAAAGCTGGCCGGCATCGACAGAATACCAAGTTCTAATCGCAGAAACTCCGCTGTCACCGAAAACGAAAATTTAATTAGCCGAAGAAAGAAAAAAAAAGGCAGATATGTCACCACCTTCGGATGATTTCAAAAGGAAAATGCGAGCGTCGAAATCAAATTTAGGGCACGGATCCCGGATAATATGCTGTACCGCCATTACATTAACTATAAAATTGCAACAACCCGTGACATTTCAGTGTAGACGTCACGAGATTCAGTGGCGTGGCGGGAAATTTTCAAATCCTGTTTTCTTCGCCATAGATGCGTCTTTTGCGGATGAAAAAATTTCGACATACCCAAAAAAGACCAGGGAATCAACTTTTACTGCGAACAATAAATAGATAGCGTTACCCTCAATGCCCCCTTATATTAATTCCTCCCTTTTCATATCTCCTCCTAACAGACATTGAGTAACGCTCTGTGTTTAAGTGTTCTTTCTAATGTTATCTCCCTTTCTGAAAGTTTGTTAGCACAAGCAATAAAAAGCCTAATTAGTGGCGCACATATTTCCTGCAGCGGTTTCCTTCGCAGGACTGGGCTCAATCCCTACTGACACAGCACTTCTTCAGTAATCATATTTTATCTTCATGGTTTGTGTGCCCTACTGAAAAATTCTGGGGAACCAGGCTTGCAGCTGATTATGAGTTAAAAACTGCAAAACTTACCTAAAGACGGCCAAGAGTCAGGTGGACAGGTGAGATTACGAAGTATGTAGAAATAGGCTGGCTGGGGAAGGCTCAAGAGAGGGGAAAATCCGAGAACATTATGACCATCTTTCTCTTGGAGTGGAGGTAATAACCTTCATGGTGATGGTCGCGGCGGCGGTACAAAGACATCCAAGGTTTTACCTATAAATTTCACACTTGAATGATTTTTTTGACAGATCCGCACAAAGATTCCTCGCCAGTATCCCAAAATCATCGTTCTCTCAAACTACCTTCTTCTGCTCACAATGAATGGCGCTAGCCTTGCATCTCTTTCTTGCACTGACAACGGCTCTCGCACCACCTCACAGTTCCCCGTGCATTCAATGGTGACCATTCACACTGCTCTTTTTTTTTTGTTTAATCTTGTTCTTTTTCAGTGCAGATTTCTTCAAGAACCTCCTGGTATCATTTCTTTTCCTCGTTCTCCACTTTTTCCCATCCTTTCCCCACCTGGAGCCTGTCAGCTTCCTGAAACTCTCCGTTTGCGATGACTAATAAGGTCTCCTCGCGCTTACTCTTGCGCGGCAAATTAAGCTAGAAATCTTCTCAGCCTTCGGTGTCATTCTGTCTCCACGCTGGCAGCTCGCACTGATCCGGTAACGATGGCGTACGGGGCGCGGACTGGAGTCCTGTTTCCGTCGCCTCACTCACTGCTTATTTTATTAGCTGCGCTCGCGTCAGCATCTGCACCATAGAGGTGCGCAGCAGAAGTCACCGTCACCTTCCGGCGCAACGTTAATTAGCCAGCCGTCACTGCTGACCCTCTTGGCCCTGCAGATAGTACACCTGCGTAATACGAACCACGGCGACACGCGTGAGCATTGCGTTGGAGTGCAAATGAGCGCAGACACGAATTGGCTGCTTGCGATAGGCGACTGCTGTCGGGACGAAGCTCGGCGCGTGAGTTGCGTCATCGCTTGAAGGTAAGGAAAGCGGAGAGAATGGGGAACTAAACGTGGTTTAAACGCTGTAACAATTTAAGGAATATTGTGTGCTCGTATATATATAGGGTTTCTCAAGGGGTCTTGAAAAAGGACCGGATCAGTCCGAAAGATCGACTCGAAATAAATGTTTACCTAAATGAAGCGTTTCTCAATTTCGCATTTTACCTCTACCGACCAAGTATGTTTATCTTCTTGATTGTACTTTGTTAATGCATCCCATTTTATAGGAGCGGGTACAGAACAGGTAAGTGAGAAACACAAAGCAAATAGCAGAGAAACACACATAAAAAAAATAGAGGGAGTGCGGCCCACACGAAGAAAAAAAAAGAGATAAACAGCTACTGACTAAGAAAATACAACGTCCAGGTGCGGCCTCTGCTTTGTTAAGCACCACAAGGCTTGCTAATTGACGAAAGTTGCTGCACAGCCACGCACCCTGCCGAGCATCTGGGAGCTGGACACGCCTGTCAATAAGCAAGCCTTTGGTGCTTAACAAAGCAGAGGCCGCATCTCGACGTTGTATTTTCTTATTGAGTACCTGTTCATCGCACTCTCTCTTTTTTTTCGTGTGGGTCGCACTCCCTCTAATTTTTTTTTATGTGTATTTCTCTGCTATGTGCTTTGTGTTTCTCACTTACCTGTTCTGTGCCCCCCCCCTGTAAAAAGGGATGCATTAACAAAGTAAAATCACTCCTGAAGAAGATCGGTCTTCCGATCGAAACGTCGAGTCGGATAAATATGTTTCCCTTAACGAAGCGTATACTTCGCTATATATATATATATATATATATATATATATAGGTAGAGTATTACGACAAACGCGACAGTTCTTTTAACGTTTATTTTGCCAACAGTTTCGGGAATGGTATTCCCTTCGTCAGGGCAGGCTTACATACCTAAACTAGTAAACTGGGCCATTGGAACCCCTACTGAATATATATATATATATATATATATATATATATATATATATATATATATATTGTTTGCAGAGAGTATACGTCTAAAATCTGTCTTTTTTGACCATTGGAGAGACCAGTTTTGAGAGAAAACATAAGAACCAATAGCTTCATTATTTGCATTGTAATACCGAATGATTGGCGAGAAATTGAAGCTCAAACTCTTTCACTGAAAGGGCCGCCAGTCCTGCTGCTTATAAAGGCAATGCTTCAAGAAAAGCTCCGAATTTTCACTCCATAGTCTTTTCATATCTTCATGTCTATGTTAATGAGCACTTCCTTTTCTCGATATCTAAATCTTAACAGAGGTGGACAGCTTGTCTTATTGCTCCGATATCATAGAGGTGCATTTATAAAATTTGTTATCTAAGAAAGTTCAGAGTCATTAGGTTGTCACTAGACAAATGCAACAATGCTGGCTGGATGAGGTACGCCTTAAGTAGGAAGAGTGAATTATTGTCCAGCGGAAATATTTGCCGCGTGCCTAAGTAAAAGTATTTGGGTGTTTATCGATATTCACGCCAATGCGTCACAGTCGCTTTGGTAGCCAGCTTGTGTTGAGCAACTTTTTGCCATAACTACTGAGCGTTTCTATATCGCGCCTTGCCTTCTTCGTATAAGTTCTCCACAGAATTCCTTAGTAGACACCGCAGGAAAAAATTAACAGTGGTAGATTTGCGCCTATCCATGCGTGCGCGTTCACTCTCTTCCAGAAGTAGTAGATTAGTGGGCTCAGGTTAGCCACTAAGTATTTCCGAAGATCTTTGTCTGAAAGTTGTCCGGTCAATTACGCCCCTGGTTTTGAGGCCGAGCTGAACTTCAAAATGTCATAATCCTGGCATGAACTTTTCGGATAACTACATAGGAGAAATCGGACAGAATTGAAGTTACAAAGACCAACGATTTGCAATTAACGGCCTTTTGTTTTGTTTTTAGTCGGTTCCGATTTAAAAACACAACCAAAGAGCAGCACGTTGAGAAAGGACATAAGAAGAGGTAAACAACAGATCGCGGTGTGTTGCTTTCAGCGGCATATAATAAGAGGCTCCGATGCAGCACGCTATGTTGCACACCCTTCCTAATGACGATAATGATGTCCTCAGGCTCAATGGCACATACCCACGGCGGGCGATTGGCAAGGGTGCATAGCAGACAGAAGTCCTCAGTCAACGAGCTGTTTTCTGATCGCTTGCAAATTACTCCAAACATGTCCAGCAACTACGGACAAAAATTTTGAAAACTGATAAATTGTAAGATACGGTTACGGAAATATTGAAGGTAATGGTCCATTGTTATGATATGTAAAGAAATCTTTCTTGTTTTGTGTTTCCATCGATTGCATCGAACAGTTAAAACTGCCATTGGCAACCAATGTTGAACGGCTTTGATTGTAGTAAAAACATTAATGCAAAAAAAAATCTTTAGCACAGCCAGCGGATGATTTGCGGACATAATGATTGCTGTAATGCGAATCTTACATTATATGAAGAAATTTCGTTCATAATAGTTTCCTACTGAGGAAAGCTTTTGCCCAGAATTGTTGGGTATGATCCTCTCACAAGTGATTGCAATACGCGCATCTCTTCTGCCCACACTTGGGAGTTTCGTTACTTCTTAGTTTTTTGGCTCCCACAGAACTAACCTCGCTCTTAGTGAAACCTTCTAAGCAATGTGGGTACCGGAGATTCGACGCTATCACCTCAACTGTTTATACAGGTACGGTGCACTCCCAAAACGCATATTAGCGCCTGTAATGAGGCCTACGTCATTAGACAACAGAGAGGGAATCAGGATCAATAAAACAAGACAGGCACTAGGGGCGTCAATTAGGCCCGGTTCTGTAACTGGTGTCCACGTTGCCAACACGAACTCACTGCCTAAGCGACCAACAAGGCCAGAGCCACAACACGGCATCCCGGCAAGTGTACAACGTCGCGGCTCCGTGTCCACGACGCACGCGAGTGATTCCGTGGTGGCGTGACTACTTTGAACAGCGTTGAGGGCTGAGTGCGAGCGGGAGTGGCAGACACTCGCCTCTCGGGGCGGTTATGAGCGCACATCACGTGGAACCACACTTCATTGTGCTTCTTTTTTTCGGGGCATGAACCTAATTATGAGCCCTTTCACCTGTTTATAACGCTTGCGTACACGTGGAGAGTTTTACGCCTCGTGTGTATACTTATGGTGAGTGGTTTAAACGGCAACCCTATTGCAATTATTTCTCATAGCGGCGTAATAATCAAGCTTATTTTTTCTTTGCCACTGGCGGTCCCGTGTCCCCAGGTGTTGTTCTCCGCAAAACTTGTCCTAGCAGCAATTTTTTCTCTGTAGTTTGGTCGTACTGCGCTTGCATAGTTTCATTAAGTGTGATAGTTCAAACTGCCCTTCTTTTGCTAAGATTTTTAATGTGATAGCGTTTAGGCACCTATTCTGTTGAAAATTCGGCGTCGTTGGTGGCGTCGCGGACGTTGGGAGGGAACAGTCGCGGGAGATGCAACCTCTTTGGTCCACCTGGATCCCGTTACCTTGTGACGTCATCCCAATCTTCTAAACCGGATGGTGAGCGAACTGACCGCCGTAGCCGGTGGTAGTTAAAGTAATGACTGGTCATTAGAGGTTGCTCGGAAAGAACAACTTGGGTACCACAAGCCTCACCTATGGCAGCACGTGCCATCGCTTGGCTGTGACGCATCGCTTAACCGTTGCGCCACTACGCCAGGAGTGGTATGAGGACTCTCAGCAATCTATGAATATATAGTCGAAAATGACGAATTTCGCATATTTGGGCATTAACCTATTAACGCTACCCTGTTAAACCGTTGCGGAAGAGCCTAAGAGTCCCTTTCCAATTTTTCGTTGAGTCCTGATTTTTCGTTGCAAGTTTTGTGCTAATTGCCATGGCAAAAATCCGGTCGACGACTTATCCCATTTGTCAGTACTCGTTAAATCGAGCGAGTTCGAACGGGGCTGAATCGAATGCTTGATGAAGAGCATAAACTTTAATGGCACAACTTTGGGCAGAGAGTGCCGTGGACCAAGCTGCTTTCGTCAGCACCGAGTGGAGTCACGGACTCGTTTTCCACGCACTTCACCTTATAGAAGCCAAAAGAAACCTTGTACGATTAGAAGATGGTGCGCAGCTAGTGGCGCTGGAGATCGAATCTTGTCCGTCCCGCATACTAGGCGCATGTTCAATCTAATAGGTCACTGCTGCGGTAACGGATTCATCAATTTTGTGCAAAGCAAGTGGTGTCGTTGAACGACCTGTCAATGACTCTGAGCCGGACTCCCGGAAAGAGGAAGAGAACGGGGACGGGAATGGCAAGGAAGAGAGACTGGAACGCGCTCCGGGGTGTTTATCATTAAATGGAAAGTGTGAAGTGTAATTCAATTCGCAACGCAAAATATTCGCGAAAACTTTTTTGTTTAACGTAAATGGGAAACCCAGGCGCAGTATTATGGAGGTGGGACACCATGAAAGAGTGCGCCGACGGGGTAGAGATCAGTTGAGAAGGAAGGAGGCAGTTGCGACGTCTTGCTGAAAAGACAGTGATGAAGATAGAAACTGCTGCATTTGTATATCATTCATACCGTCAGCGAATGCAAATCATTATTCTATGACGCGCTCGCCAGTGCTCTATTATTCTAGACAGCACTCGTTGTTGTCTATCTTGTGCCGTATTGTAGTGACTAACTCATCATGCCTATCATTCCAGTGCTGAACTTGACAAATTTAGCTTATTTAGCGCAAAGTAAATAGAGCACAACCCAGCCAACAGTTGCAAGTGCTATTAACGCTTTGAATCTTTACAATATCTCACCAACGGAATGGCCTTTGCACTGCTGACGACTCGTTCTCTTACACAATTCATTTATTTATTTATTTATTTATTACAGATACCTGCAGCGCCCGAGGGCATTATTGCAGGGGGGGGGGAACACAATAACATCTGCTCATTTGACCGAAAGTACACATAATAACAGAAATACAATCACACAACTAATAGATGAGGAAAAACATGCACTGAAGGAAGACAACCACGCTCCAGAAATAAAATGACACTAATGAAATGAAAAAGAAACGCGCAAGACAACTGCGCGCCACGTCACACATCAGATAAAAATGCGCGGAATTGACATTCCGTGCAGCACTCAGTGACGCCGGCTGGTAGCCTGTTCCACTCATTGATCGTCTGTGGAAAGAACGAGGTTTTGTAAACATCTGTGCGACACTTAATCTCTCGGATCTTCCACTGATGATCAACTCGTCTAGAAAAAAGTGAGGTTGAAGCAGATGCCGGTCTTTGTCAATGCTCAGCTTTCCAAAATAGATGCGATGCATGATTTGTAATCTCAAATGTTTCCTACGGTTAGCTAAAGATCCCCAGCCAAGGTGGTTTTTAAGAGACGTGACACTAGTTGAGAAGCTGTAATTATTGGACACAAATCTCGCAGCATTATTTTGGACGCGCTCTAGCATATCACATAAGTAAGCAAACTAGGGGTCCCATACAGGGCAGGCATATTCAGGTATTGGTCGGATGTAAGTGAAATACAGGAGTTGTTTGACATTAGACGGTGCTTTATTGAAATTTCTTTATAAGAAATTAAGCATTCTGCAGGCTTTGGATGTAGTGTACTCAACTTGCCTCGTCCATGTTAGGTTAGATGAAAATAAACGCCGAGGTACTTATATTCAAGTACTTCTTGCAAGGGAACATTATGTAGTGAGTAATTTGTTTGTAATGGGGAACGCTTTCTAGTGAAAGAGACAAATTGGCATTTTGTGGCATTCAAAGACATTTGCCATTTTGAGCACCAGGACTGGATGGAATCCAAGTTTTGCTGTATTTTTAACGCGTCAGAGGAACTTTCCACAACATGGTAAACGACACAATCGTCAGCATAGGCCGAACTTTGCAGGTAAGATCCAAAACAATATCATTGATATAAATCAGAAAAAGAAGGGGTCCAAGAACAGACCCCTGCGGTACACCTGAGGAAACGTTTACATAACCTGAGTGCGAACCATTAATCAAAACACGCTGCATGCGGCCCTGAAGATACGAATGAAGCCAATCGATGACACTGGGGTGCAGACCAAGACAACTTAACTTATTTAGCAATAGTAAATGAGGTACAGAGTCAAAGGCTTTCTTAAAATCTAGAAATACGCAATCTATTTGAGAGCCACGGTCAAAGGAAGAAACCAGATCATTACCAAACTCAAGCAACTGAGTAGTACAGAAAAAACCTGACCTAAAGCCATGCTGAACTTCTGTAAAATTTCTTTGGCTGTATTACTTCCTTTGTATCCAGTCGCTATAATCCCACCCGTTTCATTAGTTGGATAATGAATGAGAATAAATCTATCTGTACTGTTCCCGTCTCATTCCACTGCAAAGTTTTTCTGCTGAACCCTATTCTTTCATTCACTAATTCAAGGTACTTTTCTTTGGTTGGATAAAAGTTCCTCCCGAGCGCTTCTCGAACTTCAGAGCTTCCAGCACCAAACGAATCTTGTTGCATGCTTCTGGAGTGGCTTTAGCTTCTCTTATAAATGTTCTTGAAAGTGTCGTTAGCTGCACATCCACATTCGGGAATTAATACTACATTCGTAATGTACAATGCTCTTGTTTTTTTAGATAGAGTAGTATGCTTAAGTGCCCAAGTTTCTTTGAAAAAGATAGAGATGGCACGAAGCTTAGCCAGTTATTGTGTCGACATCTGCAGAACAACTTAATGTCTCAGTAAACGTCGCACCCAAATTCTGACGCTGTCCTTTGTCTGGAAAACAAATCTGATTTAAATTATGCTTGCCTGATATCTTGTATTTTTTTCACAATAAAATATTGCAATCAATACCGCTGGAATTTTTAGTCGCCATATTGTGTCGGTTCCCTCTTCAAAGTCCCTATTCATTTCTATACAACCACTCCGACTGCACAGCCACCCTATTCCATTTGCTGCCCCATATAGGTCCAACTTTTCGCGTATGGTATTCACATGTGCATATCAGCCACTATCTCTTTGTATTTGGCGTTTATTATATTAAGTTCACTTGTCTGTTTCTCTTTCTCATCAGCTATGAAATCACATTCCCGCTGATTGCTTGCAAACCAAAGAGTTTACTTTATAGTTTTTTTTTCAGCCCGCACCGATATTTATGGTGTTCTCAGCGAGCATTGAATTGTCGGATTTGGACGCTGCTTTCAAAGGAGGCGAAACAAAGATTTCTCGTGCGCGATGAGTTTAAGGTAGGTATTAGGGAAGGCGAATATGCTGATACTAACTTCGAATCGTGCCAACGCCGTTCCTGGTCAGGCCGCATCCGAGTGACGCTTTGGGGGGTAAAGCATGCCATGTTAACTCCATTTTTCTACATATCTCTGCATTCTATTTGGCAACCAAACGAAACAAAAGCAGAGACCAGGAGAAATAAAAATTTTTGGCCTTGCGATGTAGACTAATCAGTTGTAAGCTGAAGGAAAAAAGATCATGTTTCACCCTGCGTAGCTATAGTTATCTGCGAACAAAAGTGCAGTCCATTGGAACAGAGTAAGGAAGCGGTCAAATTTCAGTGCAAAAAATAACCCCGTTCAGAGGGTCTTAAAGCCGAAAGGCTACAGTTTGGCAACAATCGCTGAAGCGTTGTTCCGCAGATAAACAATAAAACGCACTACTTCAGAAAAGAAAATGTGGCGCGTAGACGTTTCGCGAGAAATTTTTTGCTGCCATACTACAACATGTAAGACACTTGAAGCGTCGTCTCCTCCGGGGAAAGATGGAAATTACTAAACAAAGCAAACTCAACTTGATTGAGATTTATAGCCCTGGACACGATATAAAAATGATTTGCTGCTAGTTCAGTAAGTACTTGTTCGGTAAGTAATAAAATTATGTTCACTAAGTTCAATAATGTTCAATGTTCAATTTAGGTTCAGCAGCCCACGATTAATTTCGCCACCGCAGATATATCTCATGCAGAGCACAAACACCCCACGGATGTTAGAAGAGAAGAGAACACATATCTAGGCTGCTTAGCCTTTTTTGCTGGAAGGCAGAGGTCAGCGCTGCACAAAGAAAGGACTGCGTATTCGGCGCGCAGCTGATTCTCTCTTCATCACTTTTGCCTTTATATATTCTGGATAGATGCCTACTTTGCGGCACAGAGAAAGACAAAGAAAAGGTGTCTCGACGACTATAGAAAGAAGGAAAGGTGGTAATGGCGAACGCGTTGTTGCATGTGGTCTGTCTCGGTATGGTGTTTTGTCAGTTCTATTTATAATACGACAGAATGAAAATCAGGCGGCGTAGAAGTCAGACCTCAATTTCCCTTATTTCCTTTGCATTCCTTATTTCGTCCGCTGGGCAAAACACCCTAACTAGCTTTACGGGGATCAAGTGATAAGACCCTCTTTCGTGGTTAAGTGCTGATCAAATCAAGTGAGTTTTAGAGCGCAGCTCTTTGGCGTCCGTTCCTGGGTTTCGCGTCGTCGTCGGCCTCGTAACCAGCTCCGCCCCCAATATCACGCTTTTCAATTGGTCGAAATGCTCGTGACGTCACAGTGCGCGAATTTCAAATGGGGCCAATTGTACTTTGGCTAGTAACCATGCCACCAATCAAAGGGATCGTATAGTGATGCTGCAACTAAGTTGGACTGAGTTTAGTTAATTGCTTAATTAATCAGCCTAATTAATATAGAGAAGAATGAAGAGGTCAGATGAAAAGAAAAGACGCGCGCCGCAGCGACAACGGCGTCCGCGGAAGGAGACGCTGCTGAAAAAAACAGATAAGTACGAAGCCGCGTTCCCTCCACCACCACGCACTTCCCCACTCAGTAAGATGTTGCTCGTTTCATATACGTTGTGTCGAACATCCTAGACAGTTCCAACAATTGACAGGTTAATGACAGAACACGATGGATAGAAATACAAGAATATAAATATGAAATAGCCTATTTAACCTTTCTAGTTAGACCGCATAAATCAATAAAACCGAGAACGAAATTGGTCGAGTTGGGGAATCGAACCAGGGTCTCCGGAGTGCGATACGAGCACGCTAGCCACTCCGTAATGCCAGCTGAATGGTTTGGAATGAACAAAGGCGCGTCTAGCTAATACGGCGTCTTCGTTCACTCCCATCTTCCCCCTTTCCCTTACGGCGAGGTGCAGGTGTCCACCCAGATATGCGAGAGAGATACATTTCCTTTCCTCAAAAAATAAATTTACCGTCCAGCAAGGCGTACAGCCGAATTGGCGATGGCGTTCTGTGGACTCCCTGGCAGCGTTGCAAGACGCTGTCGCGTTCCACTCTTACAGGCGAAGCTTAACATGTTAACCACACATCAGTAACACACGCAGACAGCCAATGGACGCGTCATTCGCTGGCAGCACTTGATTCATCATTCACAACCACATTCTTAACGTACGCTCCCTTGCCGCACATGCCAAGGACGTACACCACGATCACATTCTGCGCCATTCCTCTGTACTTTGCTTTGCTGAAACCTGGATGGATCCCGAAGAGCCTCTCGAAATCATAGATTTCCTATACTGCTGTTTTGCTCGCAGAGACCACAACAGAGCGGCGGGAGTCGCTATCTACTTGAGCACAGGTCTCTCTGCAATACCAGTCGAAATGTTTGGCACGTCACATGAAGTTGGCGAACTGTGCGCCGCAAAGTTGCCCAATGGCTTGCTGGTAGTAGCTGCCTACTTCGCCCCTACCGCACTCACGAAAGACGTCGTGCACTTCCTGCAACTCGCATTAACCGTCCATCGATCCACACCGATGTTAGTAGTGGGGGACTTTAAAGTTGACATAAAGACAGCAATTTTCTAACAGTTATGCGGGAGAACATCCCGTTCCTCTCGCTCGTAACGCGTCCCACGGCTGTGACAACCTCGCGAGGCACTTGTATAGATCTCGTCTTTGAGAATCAAGCATTGGTGTACCAAGTCGAACATATATCAGTCTATTTCTCCGACCACAAAGCTTCCTTCATGACTGTCAAGAACTGTTAGTGGAGTCTTTGTTAAAGGAATACGTGTGAAAAATAAAAAAAAAATTCTGTGATAGCGCATACATGTGTTGCTCGATTTCTTTGCCTCAATCTATCGAAAAGGTGAAACAGCTTATTTGCTGCGCTCAAATTTCGCATTAGGAAGTAACGTAATCGTCGGTAATTTTTTTTATGCACTCAAAGCGATAGGCATGATGGCGTTGACCAATTGTGTCCGTGCAAAGAGACTGAAGTGGCAGCTGTCTTGCTAAAGAAGAATGAAGATTAGGATATCTTCGCTATTGTGGGATTGGAAGCTTAGATGAGATCCGTTTCTATGTCTGGGAGCTTATGTTGCAACGTTAACGGCAAAACTGAGTGCAGTAGTGGCCCAAAGGAGGCTTTTGCTGAGAGGGTATCTACTCATGTACTGTGCCTCGAAGACTGCCGAACGTCTTATTTCACGAGAGGTTGGTATGATGTGGAAGAGGATGACAGGTCTACTCAATGCAGAGGCGGGAATGCGTGCCGCATCGGGAGTGAGGTAGAGCTGAGATCACTAAGCTGTGTGTTCTGTATATGTGGAGGTAGGTGATAAACTATATTCAGGTGACTAAGGCGCTGTGATACATAATGGAGATGCATGACATGCATGACATCCATTACCGGTCGCAATCAATCTTTATAAATATACAGGAGGAAATGCCCCTAACAACCGTTATTTAGAGAAAAAAAAAGACTTCTTTCGAGAACAACTCGGCTCTTTTCTAGGAGTTTGCTTATGAATGAGAGATGAACGTTCGTCGAGGCAAAATCTACTTCTTTAAAACTGAGTTATGGAAGCGAAACTTCTTGAACTTTTTAGCTCGGAAACCGCCTGCTGCTTTATTTAGTGCGATTACACGAAGCTCCCACTAAGCGATGTTTGTCTGAAGCCTGCTTGACCTTGAAAAACAAACCTCAAACCGTAACCAAGTGCTAGCGCTTTACTAATTCGCATTTGGCCCAGCCCCGGTAAATTTCCCGTGATTTGTTTTTTTTTTTTAGAACCACGATGTTTTCTTTTTCACTTCGTATGCTTACGAATCGCATCGCATTTTGCTGCCTCTGTTAATGCTGCCATTGACTGCGCAACACTTTGGTGCAAAAAAATGTGTGTACACCTTGTCACTTTGGTATGATCGCCCGGGCACGAAACAGAAAGTCGTACAGCGCTATTCGACATAACGAATTGAAAAAACAGGCTGAAAATAGCGTGTAGTTCGCGCGCGTCTTTATTCTAGCCAATTCGCAGCTTCGCTTCGTCGCAGGCCGCTCTACGGCAGTTTATTCGACATTCCGGTGGTAAGGTTGAAGAATTGACCGGGTGTACTTATTAGGCATGCGTTGTTTGTATTAAATGCGTTGAAGGTGAAAAAATGTATCGTTTTAAGTCCTCATGGAAATCCTCTTTACCGCGTTAACAACTAACACCCGTCGTCCCCACCCGACTTATTCCTCTCCACTTCCTCTCCTTTCCCTTCGAAGTGGAGAGGGACATTTTCCTGTCTATGACGCCGCCTGCCAACCAATGCTTCAGACTGAAGGACGGATAGACAGTTTTCCGATGTGGTGTTTGTTATGCAAACGCGTTAAAATGTTTTAAAAGACTTCTAGAATTGATTACATTACTAAAAAGGACAAATTGGAACTCCATTTCAAGATTCCTACGCCCAAACGGCAGAATGAGGCATCATTGACGCTTAAGGAAGCTTGGCCACAACAGCAGAAACGTGAGAGGAAGTATGCTTGACGGAGCTGTTTTGATGAAAGCACGTTTATATAAATTTATTATATTGTTTTAAATGAACCCCAAGTGCTATCGCACTGCGAATGTCTTGCTAAAGAAACAGAAGAAAGGAGAAAGCAGAAAAAAACAAATTTCGCTTCAAGAGCTGTGGGTCTTTGACAAGCCTTGCATTAGAATGTCATGGGCCAACCGTTCAGGTCAAAAGCAACAAAAAAGATTCACCTCTGGAAGATGATGGACTCAACTCCCTCTTTTACTGCTCTTCTAGAAGTAACTCTGTCTTCGCTGAAAGTTCTGCGCAGCAGATCTTTTTTCGTTTTTGTTTTCCTCTCCTTTACGTGTGATCTCCGAAGATAGATGACAGTGTGACAGGTTCACGCTAGGGGCTAACCTTGCACTTTCTTATAGCACTTCTTTCTTCGTCTCAGGACATTTCACCACGGCTATCATGCTCTGATTGGGATTGAGGGGAGAACAATCGGAGGTAAAATAAGGGACTTATTTGGCACCGCCAGAAATACAAAAAAATCAAGTAACTGGTTGAGCCCGGATGTCATCCCACGTATTCTCAGACACTCCTGGCTCGCTTGCCTTAGCGAAAGATTCGTAGAGGCATCATTAGTGTGTGATGTAAACTTCAGTTAAAAGTACAAAGAGCACAGTAGGCAACCAGAAAAACAAACTTGTTGGTGCTCCAAATAATCCATGCATGATGGCGAAAAAAGGAATGTCGCCAAATTTACTTGCAGCAATTTTTGTGTCTAGCAGAAGTCAACAAAATCAACATTTAAAGCAGATCTGTGAAGCATTCTGAGGAAAATTTGGCCAAAAAAAATTGATTAATGCTATCCATTAGTTTTTTTTTTCATAGCTACTTGGCTTTGCCTCCATCGCAGCGCCACCTGGATCGTCAGCATTTCACTGACTCAGAACACACAGCCGAGTCAAAGCTGGCTGTAAGAAGCCGCAAGGGCAGGGCGATGATGAGCCTGGCAGTATTGCACCTTCATGAAGAGTGCGTCGTTTTCTTGCTGCCTACTTAAGGCGGGGTGCCTTTGGTAGCAGAAATATGACCGCGTCTTGCAGCGGCACGGCATTCTTTGGTTACCTCATTACGATATAATTAATCTCATTACTCGTAATGGGAGTGACCCTGACTCGCCACTCCATTTTCATTCACGTGGCTGGTGGTGACGCAGTCTCCTGTCATTCGCTTGTCGCTGCAGGTGGGCTCAAAAGTGAGGAAGGGTTTACTAAGAACACTTGCGCACGTGATGAAAGCGCCCTGTTTCTGTTCCTGCTTCTGCTCTTTGGCGGTATGCCGTTGCGCTGGAAAACTATGAGTGTAAATCGAGAATGCCAACTAGCCCAAGAACTAACTCTAATGAAAGCGCCCGTCCAGGCGCGCCTATCGCTTGCGAATTCCAGAAATCATAGGTGTTTGAGTTCACTTTTTTGTTTTTCATTTAGTCTGCCTGCCTCTTCCGTTCTGTCCTGATAACCTCGAAAATATTTTACGATTTTTTGCGTTAGACAGCGCGCCGATACTTTCACGTTTAGCACCCAGCGCTACGGTGCCGAGTTATCAGTGCTTCGGCAATATTAAGGAATATTCATATTTGGCCCTGCTCAAAAGCCGACTGCATATATTGTTTACAGCAGAGATTTCTTGGCAGTGCTACAGCGGGCTGGGACATGTTTTTCTTGTTTCCTTTTTTTTAGTCCCAATATAATCTATGCATGCTCCCCAACCTTGAAAGAAACACTAAGTAAACTGTAACTCTGAAATAAAAAAAGAATTGAGTAGAAGCCATTACGACTAGTGCAGCTACTAAGGCAGGTGTAGCAGCAGCTAACTGTTGTTTAAAAATTCAGCCTTCAGCCAAATATAAATATTCATGGCCTGGCCTAAAATGCGCATGAAAACCTGCTCGAAAAAGTAAATGTATTGGAAAACAAACTAATGAGGTTTCTGTTGTGCTTGCGCAATTTTCTCTGTTGAAAAACGAATTCGATGAAGACCAGTTCGTGGCTGAAAAGCAACGCACCTTGAATGCCCCTTTTATTTCACAACTTGATTGCCTTCCACAGGCGGTAGTTCTCCTTAGCGCGAACTAAAGCCAGTGAGAAATATTCGCCTCCTGGGGCTGAAGAATGGACACCTGTTCGCAAGACGGCGTCTGATAGTGAAAACGATCTCATCAAAATAGAGTGATGCGGTTCCCCTGTAGCATAAATTTAAAGTATTTTAACTCCCATGGTGGGCCTCCTAAATTCCCCTTCTCAGAGCAGAGCAGCATGTCAGCGTTGTTACGACGTCAGCTGAACTCTCTGCCCTTCATTTAAGAGCGCCGCTGTTGCTCTGTCGTGCACAAATGGCGCATCACATGTGCTGCCAAATGACTGCGAAGCGCATCTTGGCAAACATATAGGTCGCAGATTTGGCAATGGCAGTGGCGGCCATACTTCTATGATGCGTAATATAAAAACGCCCGTGTGTTGAGCGATGTCTTTGCACGCTGAAAAATTCTGGTGGTCTAAATTAACCCGGAGCCATTCAAAGCCTTCTTAAAGCCGAAGTACTGCTCCCGGATGTCTAACTCTACATATGAGATTTTACGATTTGGCAAATCTTTTAAAGCAGCCGCCGCGGTAGCGCAGATTTTTCAATGTCATTCGATCATATTGTCACGACCAGAGGAGCCGTGAAGGTAGACGTCGGGAAGAACCCAAGACCGGGAGCCTTCTTTTAATTATGGAGCCAGCTTCCACGACACAGAACAGAACAGCGCGTCACGAGAGCCCACCGCCGCTTCGTCGTCGTCTTCGACTCAGCGTGGAGGCCGCGCGGCGCGTTAGGCGCGTGGTTGGAGGACACACCTGGAGCTGACGCCGAAGCGTTTACCAGCGTAGACATAAATCCTGGCCTTCCACCCACTGAAAAGAGGCAACTCCAGGACCTCTTGCGGGAGTTTGGTGCGTGTTTCACGTCATCGTCCAAAGTGCGCCAAACGTCGATAGTTAAACACCGCATTATCACCCATGAAGGAGCCCGACCCATCCATCAGCAGCCCTATCGTGTGTCCCCTCGTGAGCGAGATGCTATTCAAACACAGGTCGAAGAGATGCTCAAAGACGGCGTCATCCAACCGTCAAGCAGTCCGTGGTCGTCTCCTGTCGTCCTCGTGAAAAAGAAAGACGGGACACTACGGTTCTGCGTCGACTACAGGAAGCTGAATAGTGTGACCAAGAAAGACGTGTACCCGCTCCCGCGTATCGACGACTCCCTCCACCGACTTCGTCAAGCCAAGTACTTCTCTTCGGTCGACCTCAGAGGTGGTTATTGGCAGATAGAAGTTGATGAGAGGGACCGTGAGAAAACCGCCTTCATTACACCGGACGGGTTGTATGAATTTCGCGTCCTCCCATTCGGGCTCTGCTGTGCTCCTGCCACGTTCCAAAGAATGATGGACACCGTTCTCACCGGTTTGAAGTGGCAGACCTGTCTTGTTTATCTTGACGATGTCATCATTTTTTCCGCAACGTTCACGGAACATCTGCACCGCCTCAAGACTGTCCTCAAAGCCGTCCGATCCGCCAACCTCTCCCTCAAACCAGAAAAATGCCACTTTGGGTTCACCGAATTGAAGTTCCTCGGGCACGCCATTAGTGCTGACGGAATCCGCGCTGACCCAGAGAAGCTTGCTGCCGTTGCTGCCTTTCCGGTCCCCTCCCACAAAAAAGCATTCCGACGTTTTCTGGGCCTGTGCTCCTATTATCGCCGCTTCATGAGAAACTTCGCCCAGCTCGCCAGCGCTCTGACGCTCCTGACCCGTGATGACACGTCATTTTCCTGGGGCAACGAACAACAGACTGCCTTCGACGAGTTACGATGCCTACTCCAATCACCGCTCATCCTGGCACATTTCGACGAAGATGCCGACACGGAGGCGCACACGGATGCGAGCAACGTCGGTCTTGGCGCCGTTCTAGTTCAGCGGCAAAACGGTGTCGACAAAGTAATTGCCTACGCCAGCCGCGCACTGTCGCGTGCTGAGTTGAACTACTCTACCACGGAAAAAAAATGTTTAGCGGTAGTCTGGGCCGCCGCCAAGTTCCGCCCATACCTCTATGGCAGACCGTTTCGTATCGTCACCGACCACCACTCGCTGTGCTGGCTGAAAACTTTAAAGGAGCCTTGCGGCCGCCTAGCACGTTGGGCATTACGCCTGCAGGAATTCGATTTCACCGTCACCTACAAGTCAGGCCGGAAACACACCAACGCTGATACCTTGTCACGCGCTCCCGTCGAACCTCCTCCGCAAGACACCACCGACGATGATAGCTTCCTTGGAGCGGTCAGCACATCTGAGCTCGTTTCCAGACAGCGTGCCACGCGCCTAACGCACCGCGCGGCCTCCGCGCTGCGTCGACGACGACGACGTAGCGGCGGTGGGCTCTCGTGACGCGCTGTTCTCTTCTGTGTCGTGGAAGCTGGCTCCATAATTAAAAGAAGGCTCCCGGTCTTGGGTTCTTCCCGACGTCTACCTTCACGGCTCCTCTGGTCGTGACACTGGTGGAGGTGCGGGGTAAGGCGAAGGCCCAGGAGATGGGGCCGCGCGGCGCACGACGTCCGCGTACGTGACTGGCTGGACAGGAGTCGGGTACGGCGCGGGATTGTATGGGGTCGGTTGCGGAGCCGGCAGAGCTGCAGCGTCTTGTGCCCTGAGTGCCTGACGGACTTCCTCGCGGATGACGCTGGTGACGGAATCGTCGCGAGGGGCAAAGGTGGCTTGAAGGTGCTGCAGCTCCTCGCGGACCACGGAACGGATGAGTTCGCGAAGGGAGTCCGGATTCGTCCTGGGATCATGGTCGAACCGGTCCAACGTTGATAGAGTCGACGTTTGGCGCAGCTGCCGGTCGTACTGATGGGATCTTTGCTGTAGCAATTTCTCCATGTGCACGGTGTCGGCCAGGAACTCCGCGACGGTGTTGGGCGGGTTCCGCACGAGGCAGGAAAAGAGCTGGTCTTTTACGCCGCGCATCAGGTGCCGCAGCTTTTTTCCTTCAGGCATGGCCGGATCGGCGCGATGGCAAAGACGCTTCACATCCTCGACGTACATGGCAACACCCTCATTGGGAAGCTGAATTCGAGAGGACAGTGCACGCTCTGCGCTCTCCCGGCGGTCGCTGTTGGCGTACGTACTAAGGAGCTGACGTCGAAAGTCCGGCCACGTAGAGAAAGTAGTCTCATGGTTTTCGAACCACGTTCGTGCAGAGTCTTCAAGGCTGAAGTAAACGTTACGCAGCTTTGTAGCGTCGTCCCAGCAGTTACAGGTCGCGACCCGTTCGTAGTGAGCCAACCAGTCTTCGGCATCTTCAAACAGGTCGCCGTGAAAGGGCTTAGGCGTGCATGGAGTCTGAAGGGTGAGATAGGTGGGGCTGGCTGGAGGGACAGTCGTAGGCAGGGCGGGCAGTGGCGTCGCCATGAGTGGAGTGGTAGTTGAAGGCGCGCTGACAATAGGAAGGGCTTCGGGGGACAGGCCGCGGATCCTCCGGCTGGCACGATGGACAGGGGTGGTCACAAGAGGCGGACGCGTCGAGTAGTCCTCAGGAGTAGGGAGCATCGGCCGCACCTCCACCAGTGTCACGACCAGAGGAGCCGTGAAGGTAGACGTCGGGAAGAACCCAAGACCGGGAGCCTTCTTTTAATTATGGAGCCAGCTTCCCCTACACAGAACAGAACAACGCGTCACGAGAGCCCACCGCCTCTTCGTCGTCGTCTTCGACTCAGCGCGGAGGCCGCGCGGCGCGTTAGGCGCGTGGCAATATGAATTACGGGCTCTTAATTCAGAAACCTGACGCTGTGGTCTTTGAGGAAAAGAGTTTATTTTATCAGGTCACATTTACATCATCGCAGCGAAGATTCCTCCCTTTGTAATCTACTTCACTTGTCGTGCGTCTTCCTTTAAAGGGAAGCTGAAACGGTTTTTTGAGAATCCGAGGTTATTCAAGAATTCGAATCTATCAAGCTTCTAGATGAAGTATGCAAAGTATTTTGGCACTAGAAGTTAAAATGGTGACATAATCGTCGATTAAAACCGCGTTGATGTTTAGGCTCTCCTCATTACGTTGGAGGAGTGCGAGGAAACTCGGCAGTGACTTCCTTGTTGCCGAAATTTCAGACGTCCGCTGCTTACACCTGCATGCTGCTGTTCGTCATCAGATGGCGCCAAACAACGCATCTTGAGCTTCACCTTCGATGGCGTCGGTTTTCTTCCATGGAATAACCGTTTCTTCGCTGGAAACGTAGTGCCGTCATACGTGACGTCATTATCGGGGCCTCTGCCCGTCGCTGTGCACATCAGAGAAGCTTAACGCCGACGACGACTTTATTCGGCGATTACGCCACCATTTAAAATGCTAGAGCAAAACCATTCCGCAGGCCTTACCTGGACATTTTGCACATTCGCCAACCTTAAAGACATCGAATTCTAAAACCGCTTCAGTTGCCCTTTCAGACATCATTTTTGGTCCTTTCCTTTTCAATACCTAGGGCTACTGAAAGCAATGATCAACACTGTTTTGTGCGCAAATCTGCAAGTGCACGAGAATAGGTGTTTGGTGGTACTTCGCGCCATCTCTCGTACAATAAGAAAATATCATTTGCAATCAACAGGTTGCATCTTCTATCCAACTGTACGTTAAACTAAATGGCAGGCTATGGCGCCAATGTAGAGTCAGAGACTTTCTCATGAAACAAGAAATTTAAGCCGCAGAAATTGAAAAAGGCATGTGGTGTCACGTGCATCAACTCTACAAGTATGCGAAAATGAGTCAAACTTCTCACTGATGGCCACATGAACCTTTGAGCAGGAGTCCTCGGACAGCGGGACGTAAGCCAACAAAGAAACCGTCGATGCACTCAAAGAAGAAGACAGGCGAATAACAGTAGTAAGCGACTGTGTTTGAGATAAGGCAAAATGCAGTTCAGGAATGACTGAAAGCTTTGTATATCGAAAAATGTTCGCCTTTTTGGATCCGCGACTTTTCACGGGGCCACAAAACTCAACGCTAAAAACTCCCAGTTTCCCCAACGATTTCGAAAAGATGATTTGCTGATGTGCATTGAGGGAGGTGACGTAAGCTGGTTTCAACATTAGCAGGCTAAGACCAAACAACAGAGCGTGAAATGAAGGCAACAATTAAAGCAAAAACTGCACCTTCAGCTGCGAAACTCAGGCAGCGATTGCTTTGTATGATTATATAAACTAACGTCCTAGTACATTGTTTACCCTGGGAGCCGTTGAGGAGTAGGCAAGAATCAGATTTATTTGTGTGGCTGTCGTCTTTCAGCATTTTTACTCCCAGCATAGATGTGCGGCCTAGGTTGCGGACGCGTTCAATCGCGTCATTCACTATTTCCTCGGGGTATTTCTGTCTCTACAAGGCGGCCGTGAGAGTCCGCGTATGTTGGTGAAATTCCTCAGTGTTGAAACATAAATTGGTAACTGTGCACCTGAAAGTATGGAAAACTCATGAATAACAACTGCCGGAAAAAAAGGCTTTCTTCTAATGAGCGTGTAGACGATTATCTGCAAGAATTGGCAGAATTAGACAAAACACATTTGTAAGGAATATTTTATTTTACTCTCAACCTAACAAATTTTCTTCGTGTCACTGTGTTTATCAGCATTTCGCAAAATAAGATTCTTATATACGTGCCTCTCATTCAATCTGAATTCTTCAAACTTCGTGCCTAGAACGTGCTATGGCTCTGGTCAAATTTTTTCTTGCATACAAGCAGCGATGATATATCTTTGGAAGAATTTCTCCTGAATCCAGTTAGGTGATTTTCATGGAGCGGAAAAGATAGAAATACAGTGCTGGATGTTTCACACTTTCTGTAGTCTTACATATTGGTGGAAGAATAGTCGCCGTGCTTTGTTTGGGCTGTTACAGGATGCGGACAGAGCCCGCAGTTTATCTTCGGTAGCCGCAGGCTCAGCCCAATATCAGCGCGAAGCCTGGGCTGAGAATACCTTGAATGGGGTAAAATGCAGCATAAATCCTCCGCATAGGAAGCCTACCTCACACACGAGGAAAACGGAGGCGACAAGAATAAAGAGGAATTGCTGGCAGTTAACACGAAACCGTTCTCTTTGTCAGTGACGACGTGGAGGAAGCCCACTGCCATTTGTCTTAACTGAATACCTCTTTCCTTGTAATATGTAGCAAGTCTTGCGGTCTCTGTGCACCCACACAAGACCATAGCGCTTTATGAGGAGCTTTCTCTCGCTGGCTGTATTGAGCGTAGTCCACACCTCGCGCAGGTGATCAGTTGCAGCCCCAATGCCACCAGGACAAGTGGCCCAGCCATGCGTCATTTCTGGCCGACAGAGCACCGCATTGGTTAGATTTGCCCCGGTGAACTTTCTTCTCTGAATTGTGGCCGAGAAGGAGCTGAAAGTTTTATTAATGGTACCTTGTTTGGATTCCTTCCGACACATTTGGTTCGCTTTCTTATTGTTTTCAACCTGTGTCTTTGTACGGTTCTGGAATCGTAATTTTTCCATCCGAATATAACTTCATGATTATTTCGCATAATTGCATACTTTGCAATATAATGTAAGGAGAAAGAAATTGCACGCCAGTCAGCAAAGAATCAGCAGGAAGTGAAAAAAAAAACGCTCCACTTTACTTCTGACCCAAAGGACTGTTCGCATAGTCGTTGCCGTAAAGTGTGTCGCCGGAAAAAAAAATGCTGATGACATAGTGTTAGGCCACACAGGAGAACTCTGCATGGTATTTGTTCTAAAGCGAACAGCGGAGTACAAAGTGTAGTCTCCATTTAATAATGACGAGGCGTGCCTTCATCCTTGGTGCTTCAGAATAAAACAGGCGGGTAATGGAGAGTTTTGGAAAGACTTGCACTGCCACCTTTTTCTATGCTTTTGAGAGACCAATGCACGGAGCAAGGTCAAAAGAAAATGTCAAGGCAGTCAAGGGTAAATATTCCGACCCACTTTTGTTGTGCTTTTCTGCAACCAACAATCGAAAGTAAATTGTTCGATTTTCTCGCAATGGACTGACCGTTATTTCATGGAGCGCACTGCTTGAAGTTGACAAGGTTTTTTGGAAAACAAATGATTTTTTTTCTTATCCTAATAGGTTCTTAAATAGGAGGTTCATCCGGTTATTCACAGTTCAGTTTATCTTCTCCAGTCTTCGGACAGTGATTTCGAGCAATCTTAGGGCACAGCTGAAAACGCCGGTTTTTTCCTGCTCCTCATGCATTCTTAGACAAATGGGGCATAAAATAATAGAGATGTAGAGAAGGCAACGCCATTGGGGTCAAATTTGTTATCCTGCACTGCAAGAAGGTTAAAGGGAAAAGAAAAAAAACCTTAGCCATGCTGATGCTCATGGGGGGCAAGACTAATGCAGGAATATATTTTCTATATGATTGAAACAGTCGACTATCTCTTTTCCTAATGAGA
This sequence comes from Amblyomma mixtum, assembly GCF_055824585.1. Lineage (NCBI taxonomy): Eukaryota > Metazoa > Arthropoda > Arachnida > Ixodida > Ixodidae > Amblyomma > Amblyomma mixtum. The sequence goes on from NC_143016.1 coordinate 18,816,624, forward strand.
GATCTCTCAGAAGTCGGCGTCCTCTATCGAGGCTGTTGGGTTCCTTTTGGCCTCTTCTATCTTCCTTCGTCTTGTCCTTCACGCAACCCCAACATAACACCGTTATGCTCTGTATCCCTCTTCTTCCAACGAGCTTGAGCAGGAAGCCATGAAGGCGACTTATTACCACTTCCTTCTGCTATTCTTAATACAAAATCTGCCATAGAAGCCCATGCATTGCACCGACGCCATCTTCTTCTTTTTCGTCTACTACTGCTTTCTCATGTCGATCTCCAGCCTCTCCCAATCCCCCCCCCCCCCTCCCACATCCGGGATAAAATAGATGACTTATCCTCCTGCCGGTGTAGTATTGAAAACAAGTAGGCTTCAGGTATGCACTACATGAAGGCCCTCAGTTTTAGCTTCTAAATTAAGTAAAAAGTACAGCAAGGGAGGTGATCTAGCAGCCACGATCGCCTGAAGTTCCAGAAACTTAGGTTAAAAGTTTTTATAGCGTTGATGCAAAGGCAACCACACACACAAAAAAAATCCATCCTTGTCCATGCTGAGTTAGCATTACCCTACTGCAGAAATGCATTAGGACTGTGACGTGTTTTGTTACCGCGCAAGCACTTGAAGCGGACTTTCACAGTCAGACATCGACATGGTAGTAAGGATTTCCTAGCGTCTATGTCATGTGTACTTGGAATCCTCGCTTGTTCTCATCGTAATTGTCGCTGGGCCTTTGGAGTCTCATTGGTAATTTTTTTTTTTATTTTCACTTCTTTCCTTTGGGGTCGCGCTTTCCAAGTGATGCCGGTCCGGCGGGCGGAAAGGATGAGGTCGCCAGTGTTCTCACAAGAGCAGACATTTAATCCACGCAACGAGACCACCAAACGCACAAAATATTTACGGCTTATTATACGTTACGATCCGACAAATCTACGTAAAGCATCATCGCCTTGCCATCGTTTCTTCGGATTTGAACTTGAATTCAAATTTGCGCTGCCCTGCGCAGATGACTTTGTTGCTGACAGTTCTTCGGTCGGTGAAAATGTTGGTTCATTCCTTTCTTTTTTTTTATCGTAGGGTATAGGAATGTGTAACAAGCCTACTTTTAGAGCTATCGAGCTTACCAAACACAAGCCTGAATTTGTGACAGCGGACATAGCAGGAAGATGCTGGAGAACGACGGGGCAGGCTGTGGGTACTTTCCTCTTCACTCTGCCAAGGCAAGATCAGCGAAGGCAGTGCGATAGTGAGAGAAATTAAGGGACAAAAAGCCTAGCTCCCTATACCTGGAAAGCTAAAGATTGTAGCCATTAAAGACTATAGAGTGCAATAACAGTGTTTAATTTTTTGCTCCTTAGGCATGTCAACAATTTCACAGTTAGGAACGTGTGTGTCATACTTGTTTTTTTTTTTTTGTTTGCACAGTGCAATCGATTTCCCAGTAGTTCGCTTATCGAGACGCTCGTATTTTGTTCTCGGCTCTAAAGGCGTGAGTAGAGTGAGAGGTGTCCCTTGCCATATGTGTTAGAATGCAAGTGTATCGATTCCATGCCCGATATTTGTTTTGAGAGGTGACGCTGAAAGACGACGGCACCGTGCGGGTGTCTATCCTTGGGTAAAACCACGGCCAGAGCTATTCAAAGCACGCGTCTGCGCTCTTCCGAGGTAGACCCATAGCGACGAAAACGTCCCCTAAGCCCTAAATCATGCACCAATCTTTTATCGCACGCATGTCATAACATACCTCAAACGTCTCGTCTTTCGTACAGGCAATTCGAGTTCCGAAGTGCTGCTCGCGATAAACATTGAGCTGCAGGCCGTGTTTCTCTCAGGGAGCAGAGAGTGTTCGGCGTTAGCACTGCTCAACAAACCGCGCGCATGGGGTTTTTATCGCACTTGCCCGAGTACGTAGCAAATCATTCTGTCCTTTGTTTTGGATGCTGTTTTTTAGGCATTGTGGTCAAGCTCCTCTATCGCTGCGTTTTAGAACAGTATTCTTTAGAAAGAAAGGCCTGTGCTCATGCGATGCTTTCTCGAGAATTTCATCCTTGGCCGACGTCAACAACAGACCGTTGCCTCTGCACGAGAGAGCGGACCTAAACGTAGGGTGGATGCATAAAAATAAGGCTATGGCGTACGTGGGTGATGGAATAGAGGCATGCGGTGATGCGGCACTAGACGGACGCAACGGCGTTGGCATCCGGGCAGGCGATCGTACTAGTAATCATAATGCTGGTAGTACCAGCAAGACTGTGCGCTAACGCCAACATTTTACTAGTCACAGCAGAGCAATTAGTAGTGAGCGTTGTTGTTTCACAAATTAGAGCGGTTAATAATGCTGCCCCCTGCCAGCACTGCTGTCTCATGTACTGAGACCGTGCCGATTCTTTAGCTCTTTCTTTTAGTGTACAGTACGCATTGAAGTCGCGTCTGTATCATTTTCACACTGCGCGTTTCGCGAAGATGACTTCGAATATAATGCCATGTTTCATCATCATAATCACCTGGCTATGCCCACTGCATGGCAAAGATCTCTTCCATATCTCCCCAAATAACCCGTGCAGCTGCGGCTACTGTATCCGCGCAAACTTATTAATCTCATCACCCGCTTAACTGCCTGTCATCCCTGCTACGCATCTCTTCTCTTGGAATCCATGACCGCGGATCAGAATCACGTGAGCGAAATAACTAGAAGGATAAGAATGGGGTAGAGCGCATTTGGCAGATTTTGTCACATCATGGCGGGGATTTGGCCGATATCCACCAAAAGAAAAGTATGTAACAGCTGTAAATTACCGGCACTCACCTATGGGGCAGAAACGTGGAGGATAACGAAAAGGGTTCAAATTAAATTGAGGATCACGCAGCGAGCTATGGAAAATAAAATGATCGGTGCAACATTAAGAGACGGAAAGAAGGCAGAGTGGTTCAGGGAACGAACGGGGGTTAATGACGTCCTAGTCAAAACCAAGAGGGAGGAATCGACGTGGGCAGGGCATGTAATGCGTAGGCAGGATAACCGATGGTCCCTAAAGCAATGTATTTTCATATATAGTAATTCTTTACCCCTCTGTTTTGTGCCACACGTTGCTTCATATAGAGAAGCTGCTGAATAGTACCATCTCTCGGCTCCTTCTGTGTTTTCTACGTTTGTCCGTGTACAAAGAAAAGCACACTCATTCATTAGAGAGGCTGCGAGGTGCATCATTTAAAATCAAGAGGAAGCTGTCCTCCAGGACAGAGCCATGGTGTTGCTTAAAACCCTCAAGTTCCTATTTCTTATTCAGGATATAGACCTGCTAGTGAAAAAATGGGGAACCCAAGGAAATTTCTTCCTACCGTGTCTCTTCCCATCGATAGCTTCACTGTTTTCAGTCTGAATTTAGCCTTTTTTTAGGCTCAAAGACTCCGCCCCGTGGCCTAGCACTCTGAAAATACTTCGCTTATACGGTACATATTTTTTTTTCTTTTTGAGGACTAAAAATTAGTGGCTATAAATAATAGCGAGTTGTCGATTGAATAGAGTGCAGCATATGTGTCTACTTAGAGTACATATACATACTTCCCCATTGTCTACAAGAAAAGTTGACAGTTTAGTATAGAAACGATTACAGAGGCTGTTTACAACATTCGATTCAGTGCGAAAGTAAAAAAAAATTAGTGGCTATAAATAATAGCGAGTTTTCGATTGAATAGAGTGCAGCATATGTGTCTGCTTAGAGTAAATATACATACTTCCCAATTGTCTCCAGAAAAGTTGACAGTTCAGTGTAGAAACGATTACAGAGGCTGTTTACAACATTCGATTCAGTGCGAAAGCAAGGGCTAGTCGGCAGCGTTCGGGCTACGGTCGTATACCTGTTTTTTTCAGCCACCGTCCGCTCCGGCGGACGCGGTGGTTGCGATGCGCGTCTTTACTCTCTCTTTTACTTTCCTCTTATCTTTGAACTCTCCTCTATCTGCACGTGGCAGCGGCGGTGGCTCGGCTTGAGCCAGTTGGTGGTGGTGGTGGTGAAAAACTTTAATCAAAAAGAGCTTGAGGGTTAAAAAAAAACAAAAAAAAACCCTGCTGCATGGTCGGTATCCTTAGTCCGGGACACCGCATGACGAGGCCCCGTCTCGCGCCCGCTTGACCAGAGCCCTTCGGGACTCCAGTGTGGAGCAGTTGAGGAGGGCAGTCTCCCATGCCTCTCGGGTGGGGGTGGGGGAGGGGGGAAGGTGAGGATTCTGAGTACATGCCCACACCATGTGAAAGATATCGCAGATCTCTCCACAGTGCGGGCAGCGCCCATCTGGGTTCGGATCGAAGTGTTTTGCTATTGCAGGACAGAGAAGGGTTCCTGTCTGCAGGCGCCGCAGAGTTCGCTCCTCCGCCTTACTCAGCCCCTTGGCAGGTGCCGGGTAGAGACGGTGGCTGTCGCAATAATAAATTAGGATTTCGCGGAACCGCAGTAGCGGTTTATGAGCTTCTGAGCCATGAGAGCTAGGATGAGGAGCCCGGTGTGTGAGCGCTCGGGCGGCCGCATCAGCGGCCTCATTGCCTCGTAGACCCTGGTGGCCAGGAGCCCAGATAACTTTTGTGCGAGTTGGATCGGCGAGAGCGCGTCTTAGAATTTGCGAGGCCAGAGGTGATATTTCGCCTGCAAGATAATGTTCACAGGCCCGGCGAGAGTCTGTGATAACCGTTTTCGATTTTGGATCGGCGGCAGCGAGAGCTATTGCGACTTCCTCCGCTCGTGTTGAATTTGGGGCCCGAAAAGATAGCCCATCGACATTCATTCCCCGGTGGACTACGGCAGCCGTGAAGAATCCCGCGGGCGACGGCCCTGTGATGTCCACGTAATAGACGCCCTCTTTAGAGCCATATTGCCTCTCAAGCGTGCGAACCCGCGCTTGTCGTCTGCCTTCATGTGAAGCCATGTCCATGTTACGCGGGAGCGGAGCGACCAAGAGCATGTGGCGCCACATCACCGGGCTGTTCTCCGTCCCCTCTGGTATGCATGTGTGTTGGATGTGTAAGCGGTTTAGCAGGCGGCGCCCAGGCACCGTCTGCGATAGCCGCGTATATTGGTTCACGAGGTGGGCCTCCCGCAACTCCTGATAGGAGTTTACCACTCCCAACGCCTTCAGTTTGGCGTTGGAGGTAGCCACCGGAAGGTCCAGTGCTCGCTTTGTTGCCTTCCTGATGATGGCGTCAATGCGCTCGTCTTGTTGTTTGGTGGTGCGTAGGTACGGCACGGCGTAGAGGATCCGGCTGGTCACGAAGGCATAGGCGAGCCGTAGCGCGTCCCTGCCCCGCAGACCACCCCGCTTGTTGGAAACACGGCGGATCATGCGCCCTACCTGTTCACCTATGCTCTTGAGTTTCGCTATAGTAGAGTCCGGCCTAAGTTTATTATTGATGAACAGACCCAGGATCCGGAGCTCCGCCACTTCTCTGATGGGACCGCCCGACAGAGATATGTGTAGAGACGTGTTGTCCTTGTGGTTTGTCCTGACGTGTAGAAGCTCTGATTTGGCGGGAGCACATTGGAGACCACAGTCGGCAGCATATGCTTCGACTATGGAGGCGGCCTGCTGAAGGCGGTCCTCTATCTCCCCAAGGCTCCCCTCGGTGGTCCAGATTGTAATGTCGTCTGCGTAGAGTGCGTGTTTTATGCCCTCCACCTGAGCCAGTCGGCCGGGCAGGTGCATCATGGCCATGTTGAAAAGGAGCGGTGATAACACCGCCCCCTGTGGTGTACCTCGTGTACCCATAGAGTACGGGCCGTACTCCTCGTCCTCGATCCGGAGGAGTGCCTGACGCGCAGAGAGGAAGTCTCTGACATAGGCGAAGACCTTCGCCCCGCAGTTAGTGGTGTTCAAGTTAGAGAGTATGGTGCCATGTTTAACATTGTCAAACGCCCCCTTAAGATCGAGGGCGAGAATGGCCTTGTCGTTTTGTTGCATGGCTGTGGGTCGTATTATGTCCCTGTGTAGTTGGAGTAGGACATCCTGTGCAGACATGTGCGGGCGGAACCCGAACATAGTGTCTGCAAAGAGGCCCTTACCCTCCATGTATGGAGAGAGGCGATCCCGAACCATCGTCTCCATGAGCTTTCCCACACACGAGGTTAATGAGATGGGTCTCAAGTTGTCCGTAGTCACGGCTTTACCTGCTTTGGGGATGAACGTTACAAGGGATGTTTTCCATTCGAGTGGGAGCGAACACCCATCCCAGATCTGATTTATGTATTGTAGCAAATGGAGATACGCACAGTCGGAGAGGTTCGCCGACAGTTTCACTGTTATGCGATCCCGACCCGGTGCCCCACCTCGGCGCATTTTAGCCAGGGCCGCCTTAAGGTCATGCAACTCAAAAGGGGCGTCTAAATCCTGATTTGGCTTGCCGGAGTACGTGTACTCGGGCCCAACCGGGTCGTTTGTGCGGCAGAGATACCTGTCGCACAAAGTGTCCGCAAGTTGCGCCGTCGTACCTTGGTACCCGTGCAGAGCCCGCCGGAGCTGTTTTTGCGTCTCCCCTTTCGTTTGAGAAGGGTCGATGAGGCTGCGCAAGAGACGCCAAGTCCCCTTCGAGCTCATCTGACGCGCTGCCGAGTTGCAGCGTTCTATCCAATTGGTGTCTGTGAGCTGGGCGGCATATGCCGCAGCCTGCTCCGTAAGTTGTGCAATATGAGCTCTAAGCTTGCGATTCGTATTGTGTTTCTTCCATCGTTTTGTTAAGCTCCGGCGCGCCTCCCACAGATGTAGGAGGTGATTGTCCACTGCGGGGATCTCGTCGGTGGTGTGAAGTGTTTGCGTGTGTTGTTTCTGTATGTTGGTGACCTGTGTTGCCCACTCCGCATAGCCGTCGGAGAATAGTACCGGAGGGACGTCCTGAATTTGAAATTGGTGCCAATTGGTTATTTTCGCCTGGCCCCATTTTTTACGGGCTGCCTTCGCCAAAAGCGTGATGCGGAGAAGGCAGTGGTCGCTGCCCAGGGTATCCCCCAGGTTCTCCCATGTGGCGTTTGTAGTGTTCCTAACCAGAGATAAGTCAGGACACGTGTCACGGGTGACCGAGTTGCCCACACGTGTGGGGCAAGACGGATCCGTGAGCAACGTAAGACGAAGGGTGGAGATGAGCTCCGCCAGCTTGCGTCCCCTGGATTTCTCGAAGTGATAGCCCCAATGTAGACTGGGTGCGTTGAAATCCCCAATGATCACCAGGGGTTCATTGTTGGCAGGCCCGTGCGCTTTCCTTTTCATTCCTTCTCAGTCGCAACCAACCAACCAACCAACCAACCAACCAACCAACCAACCAACCAACCAACCAACCAACCAACCAACCAACCAACCAACCAACCAACCAACCAACCAACCAACCAACCAACCAACCAACCAACCAACCAACCAACCAACCAACCAACCAACCAACCAACCAACCAACCAACCAACCAACCAACCAACCAACCAACCAACCAACCAACCAACCAACCAACCAACCAACCAACCAACCAACCAACCAACCAACCAACCAACCAACCAACCAACCAACCAACCAACCAACCAACCAACCAACCAACCAACCAACCAACCAACCAACCAACCAACCAACCAACCAACCAACCAACCAACCAACCAACCAACCAACCAACCAACCAACCAACCAACCAACCAACCAACCAACCAACCAACCAACCAACCAACCAACCAACCAACCAACCAACCAACCAACCAACCAACCAACCAACCAACCAACCAACCAACCAACCAACCAACCAACCAACCAACCAACCAACCAACCAACCAACCAACCAACCAACCAACCAACCAACCAACCAACCAACCAACCAACCAACCAACCAACCAACCAACCAACCAACCAACCAACCAACCAACCAACCAACCAACCAACCAACCAACCAACCAACCAACCAACCAACCAACCAACCAACCAACCAACCAACCAACCAACCAACCAACCAACCAACCAACCAACCAACCAACCAACCAACCAACCAACCAACCAACCAACCAACCAACCAACCAACCAACCAACCAAAGCAAGGGCTTTTTTTTTTGGCAAAAACTGTTTTTACTGAATTTGCGTGCATGCATAATTGAAATGAGGCACATGCATGATGGCTGATTCAAGTTTCTCTGTTTGTTGTTTTAGGGGACACGCAAAAGACGATCTTGCTCAGCCCCGCCGCGGTGGCTCAGTTGTTACGGCGCTCGGCTGCTGACCCGAAAGACGCGGATTCGATCCCGGCTGCGGCGGCTGAATTTCGATGAAGGCGAAATTCTAGAGGCCCGTGTGCTGTGCGATGTTAGTGCACGTTAAAGAACCCCACGTGGTCGAAATTTCCGGAGTCCTTCACTACGGCGTCTCTCATAGCCTGAGTCGCTTTGGGACGTTAAACCCCAACAAACCAAACCAAACCAAACCGATCTTGCTCGGGTTCGAACCTCCCTGATTGGTGCTACGTAGTGGACGTCAGTAAGCTGGAAGTGCCACGGGACGGAGTGCTCGCGCTAGACCAGCAGCGGCACATACACGCAGCAGTGATTCCTGCCAGGCTCTGAACCTCCAGATTAGTGCTTTCGCACTTGGCTTTTAAATCCCCAAAAGTGGTGCAACAACTGTTTTTTTAATTCCTGTATTCGCTTTTATGCCTCATTTTTTGAGGCTCACCCGAATTTTCAGTGCTGAAATAGACTGTGAGGCACACTAAAAAAATAAAAAAGTTTTGTAAACAGGAGCAGTTGTGCATTGCGTGGAAATCCTCCACTAAAGGACGTTTTTCTCTGTTACGGTTTTCTGCCTGGATACTCACCATGGGAAGCAGGTTTCTTCCCGACTGTTATTACTAGTTTGACTCATCATCATCAGCCTGCACTGGGCGTAGTCAGGCTAATTATGATGATGATGATGATGACTTCTGGGACGTTAGTGCACGTCAAGACATTCTTTGTTGTAAAATTTATGAGAATAAATTTTCTTTATGAAATTTTCTTCTCACTCTAGATATGTCAGAGACACCGCATCGCAAAAATTCCAAGTTCAGCAAATTGTGCTTTACAAACAAAAGTTCTAAGAATGTCTTGACTTGGAGCACGCCAATAGAAATGCAAAGAATATTGAGCAAGGATTCTGCCACATTTTCTCAACTCTGCAGCCTTTTTTGCAAGATTTATAAGCAATACACCGGGTGTTTCAGGGAAAACTTTAAAAATTTTTCTGAAATGGGCTTTTTGAGTTAAAAATATGCTTTCTGCGTCGTAGTATTACCAGTGTTCGCGGACACCAGAAAACCGGTGAATCGTCCTAGATAGTAAGCTGGTTAACTAATTTTTAATCAATAACTTTTTTGACTAGTAGAGTTAAGCGTCTAGCTATAATTAGAGACTTGTAGCCGGTAGTCAGTAAGAGCCATATCAGTTTTTAGAATTTCGAAAACGCATTCCCTCTCGCCGCTGTGGCTCGACAAAGTTTAGCTGCATCGTGCGAAAATACACGCGCTTTTGAAAGCACGCAGAAAAAGCAACCCCTCCAGTGCGCGTAACTAGTCGAAAAAGCCAAATTTTGTCCAGCCAGAGCACCACGGGTAATCGCGTTTTTTAAATTATAAAAACTGATATGGCTATTACTAGTGACCGGCTACAGATCTATAATTACAACCAGGCGCCTAACACTACTAGTTAAAAAGTTCATTTCTAGTACTTAGTAAACCAGCTTACTAGTTAAGATGATTCACCGTTTTTCTGGTTTCCGCCAACACTTGTAATGCTATGCCGCTAAAGCCATAATTTTACCGTAAAAAGTCTATTTCTGAAAATTTTTGAAAGTGTTCGCTGAAACGCCAGGTATATATATTAGACAGCAATTTTCTGTATAAATAACAGTGAAATTTAGTGAGAGGGATCACAGAATACTCCAATTTTGCGCAACGTATTTGATATCAGGTATTTAAAAATAGAAAAAAAGTTTTGCTAAAAGCTGCGCCTCCCTTGGAACTTAGAATCTGGCCATCGGCAGCCATTTGAAGTCATCGTGTATTATGAGGAATGGAAACAGCGATTACATCATTGCTTATTGTTCCATTAAATATAGATAGGTGCCTACTTTTAAACAATTCTTGTTCTCATTTTTTGAGGTCTGAGGTTTGTTTGCATTTCACTAAATGTTACACGGGTACTAAACAGAAAAGAAAGAGGTCCTGAAGTCCGTCTATTTGAGGCAAAAATAAAGGGCATCTTCCTCTTCAAGAGAAAGAAATCGGCTTGGGCATGGCATGCAATGCGAAGGCAGGATAACCGCTGGTCCTTAGGGGTAACGGAGTGGATTCCAAGAAAAAACAAACGTTGCAGGGGGCGGCAGAAAGTTAGGTGGCCGGATGAGATTAAGAAATTTGCGGGAATACGGTGGCCGCAACTGTCAAAGGACAGGGTTAATTGGAGAAACATGGGAGAGACATTTGCCCTGCAGTGGGTGTAGTCAGGCTGATGATGATGGTGGTATACAATAAATCATTTTCCCCCCAAGGCAGTTCAAATCGTGTGGAATTAAGGAACCCCTGCTGATCGAAATTAAGCTTTAGCCTGCTTTTAAGGCGCTCCTCATAGTCCGCTATGTACAGTCTGCAGCAAAAGTTTACGGTATGCGGGTGTCGGGGAAAAAAATTATATTTGCTTAGTCAATCAGGTGAGTAGCTCCAAATACGTGCTGGCACATAGAAACTGACATGCTCCACCCGTTAGTATCAACACCTGGCGACTGGGACGTGGGGTGGCTTTATAATAAATTACTTCCTTAGAATACTCATTCGTAACGCTTTTGCTGCCCACTGCAGCTTTGAGGCGCAAAAGTCGATTACCTGAATGCTGACTGGCTAATGAGCCTATGATGAATGGGATCCATAGCCTGACGGCGATGCCAGCGGTGCATAAAATGGTGCCCCAGGCTTGAGGACCCTGGATGAGAAATGGCCCGGTCACTCCATAGAATTGGACAACGATTAACAGCTGCTGATTATTCTTTGACGTACTTATAGGTGTGACGCTTGCCTGTCGTTTGTCACCTGTAGTGAACGGGGAAATAACGACCTGTCTCTTGCTTCGGCGCAGCGATGAAAAAAAAAAATACGACGCTCACGAAAGTGCGGAAGGTGATATAAACCAGGAACTGCGCCGTTCGGACGAATTGATTTTCAAATGAACTCGCGCAGGTCGTAAAGTAGTTTTCTCACCAGAACCTCGCCCGAGCGTTGAATTAATATTCGCTGCTTCGCTTCATTTCGTATACTCAAGTGCAATTTATCACCAGTCGTGAGGAGCTAGAACCCTGCAGGTCCGCTGGTAGCATGAGTTTTTTGTTTTTTTCCAGTAAAATTGGAGCCCAAAAGCAAAATAAAATAAAAAAGTAAAACAAAAATGTGTCGAAATCAGAGGGAGGCAGTAAAAAGAGCGTGCTGCGAAAGTTTCGAGAGAGCGTATTTGACTTTTTCGGATAATAAAAGGTTCTGATGAAATAAAGCATTGAGCCTTGCTGATTAGCACTAGATGAAATTTTGCCTGGTTTGGGAATTTATAAGCTGCAAAACATCATTGAAAGAAAAGGTTAAGAGTGGGCGCCCGGTTCTAGGAAAGCAACACCGCTGTGTCAAGAAAAACATGTTAGTAAAAAGGACAGATGACGACGATGATGATCAAAAATTGATTTGGAACAAAGGAGTTTTGGACACGTCGGTCCTTGGGCCCCCGCACGGCCCCACTGCACTCAAACGTTCATGAGAGGCTCATGACGCTGGCAGCCCGGCATGTGGCGATGGTTTGCTTGGCCGGGTCCTCGGAGCGCAGTAGGGTCTCCCAAGCCTCCCAAGTGGTAAGGTGCTCTAGGCCCCGCGGGGAAGGATCCGCCGGGCAGAGTGAAAGGATATGGTCGAGAGTGGCTTTGGGGTGATGGCAGAGGGTACAGGAAGGGTTTGTGTGAACTTGGTGATAACGCGAGCGTATATAAGGAGAGGGCAAAGTGCGTGTTTGGAGCCGCCTCCAAAGTGTCTGATGGTAAGTGTCGAGGGAGGGATGAGGTGGGGGGTAGAGCCGACGCTTGGCTTTGCAGGCCTGCGTCATTTCCCTGAATGAGTGCATGCGCTCCCGCGAGAACCCCAGGTCGGAGGCCGCCGGTGCCCGGTTGAGAGAAGCTTGGGCTAAAGCGTTGGCGGCCTCGTTTCCGGGATTCCCGGAGTGGGCAGGCACCCATATCAGCTCCACATGGCGGGGCGGGTGCGCGGCGAGGGAGTCCAGTATGCGAAATGCAGGGATGTGAACTCTCCTGCGAGCAAAATTTAGTATGGCAGTTTTAGAATCTGACAGTATATATCGAGCCTCCGTGCGTGTGATGGCCAGGGCAATGGCGTCCTCTTCGGCCTCCTCGGAAGTGGCAGCGGGATATACGTGAAGGGTGGCAATCGGCTGGAGGGAGGGGTTTGGGATGGCTACAACCGCGTCTTCGCCTATGCATGCAGCATCCACCCAAACGGCAAACGGTTCGGTGCCTTAGTGTTTGTGGAGCGCCCGAGCGATAGCTCTGCGTCGGGGTTCGTGGTAGGTGGGGTGCATGTTTTTGGGAAGAGGTTTGATAGGTAGTTCGCGGTGAATATGGCAGAGGACCTTGAGCTGTGTGGTATCCCTGGCTGGTAGACGTACACCGAGGGTGTGTAGGATGTGTCTCCCGGTGGTGATTCTCGCGAGACGTATGTATTGCGTCTGTCGGTGCGCCTGGATAAGCTCCCCTATCGTATTGTGTAGGCCTAGTTGATAGAGTTGTTTGGTTGAGGTATTTAGGGGTAGGTGTAGTGCTGTATTAAATGCTGTTCGAATCGTGGCATCCAGGGTGGAGATTTCCCCGGCCTGGAGTTTCAGGTAGGGGAGCGTGAAGATAAAGCGGCTGAGGACGAAGGCATGAATGAGACGGCATAGGTCATGCTCCTTCATGCTCCGCTGGTGTGCAGAAACGCGGCGGATTAGGTGGGGCATCGACACAGTTGTCTGCTTGAGTTTCCGTATGGTGAGTGTGCTTTACCCGTTGTTCTGGATGTGGAGGCCAAGTACCCGGAGAGTGTTTACCTCCGGGATGGGCCGGTTTTCCAGTGTCACGGTGATGGGGGCTGTGTGGCAGTTTTGAGTTGTAGGGCAGATTATGAGGTGCTCCGACTTCTCCGGTGAGCAGGAGAGTCCGATACTTCGCGCATGTGTTTGGGTGAGGGTAGCTGAGGACATTAGGGTGTTCTTTATGCCTCCATCACTGCCATGGGTGGTATCATCGGCATAGAGTGTACGCCGAAAGTGAGGGATGGTTTCGGGAAGGTGTCGGGCAAGGGGAATGAGAGTGACATTGAAGAGGAAAGGGGAGAGGACGAACCCCTGGAGGGTTCCGACCCCACTAAGGGTGTACGGGGGGGATATGTGGGGGTTACCGGCAACACAATCGACAGTTCCACTTCAGCATCTAGACCGTAAAATTTAATCTTGATGGAACCTTCACTTTTTGACCGATGAGCTAACGAGCACTGGTGTTGAACTGTGCGAAGATATGCTGGCAACATTTCACGAACGCAGGTGCCTGCGTATTTCCCACACTATTAAAGTTAAAGGAGCGTTTATTTACCACACAGACCGAGAAAATAAACGCAAGAATCCTCCAATAAAAGCGAAACGGTCCCGAAGTGTCAGTCACAAATTGGCATCGGAGTTTTGCAATGCAAAGGCTGGCACACTTCTATCAGACATAAGTGACCACATTCCAACTATCGCTTTCATTCCTGCGGCAAGGTCGAATTCTGCCCGACAAACAGTTTACAATAGCTATCAGCGCATAGATATGATAACCCTGGAACGCTTCCGAACAGATATGTGTGCAGCTAGATGGTACGATGTGATGCGCTCAAAAGATGCGAATTGCGCACTTAGCAATTTGGTTAACAAACTAAAGGCTGTGTGCAATAAATGCTTCTTGGTGCATCGTCCTCGCAAACAAAAAGCTAAAAAGCCCTGGTTAACGCAAGACCTACTGCGCAAAATAAAGGTTAAAGAAAAGCTGTTTGCACCGTTTATTAAATCCCGCAACCCGTAAAAGCTAAAGAAATACAAGAAATACCGCAATTCTCCCAACCGAGAGCTGAAATCCGCGAAGTTTAATTACTACAACAGCACTTTCTCATCCATGTCTGGTAAAAATGTGAGTGCGAAATGGTTCCAACTAAATAAACTCTTAAACGAAAATCCCAAATCACCTGTCACCTCAGTAATGAAAGACAGCATCGTTGTTACCGGAGACGACCTCTCAAATGCATTTAATGAACTTTTTTCGAGTATCACAGAAACCCAGCTCTCATCCACCGCACCGACTCCCGGTTACGCTTTGCGAACGCCAATTGCTGCCGAGTCTATATTCTTTTTCCCCACAACTGACGTGAAGTCGTAACAGTTTTTAGTAACCTAAAATGTAGCAGTGCAGAGGACAAAGATGGATTCCGCATAAAACCTTTCAAGTTTATTATTGACTTACTTGCTACACCGTTAACTCACATTTACAACATTGCTCTAGCGACAGGGATCTTTCCGACAGAAATGCAAGTCGCAAATGTTATTGCCATTCATGAAGGAGGCGACACATCAGATTTATCAAATTACCGGCTCATCTAGATCCTGCCTGTGTTATCGGAGGGTTTAGAAAAAATTATGTGTTCCAGAATAACTAAATTTTTAGATAAGCATGGTGTCCTATCTGACCAACACTTTGGCTTTAGACCTAAAAAATCGACAGAGACAGCTTTGATTAAAAAAAAAAGAACTAATAGTTGAAGCCTTTGAGAAGAAATGCCTGGTCCTTGGCATTTATGTCGATTTTTCAAAAGCATTCGACTTGCTCAACCATAATCTGCTGCTGCAAAAACTGGAACACTATATTAGGGGAGTCACTTTGTCTCTGCTCAAATCATACGTAGCTCATCGCAGACAAATGGTTTCTCATAATAACAAGTTATCTATCCTTGAGCCATTTCTCTCTGGTGTTCCCCAGGGCAGCATAATGGGGCCCTTACTATTTCTTGTTTGCATTAATGACATCTTTTCTACCCCTGCCGTTGACCTTGTGGGCTTTGCTGACGACATTACAGCACTTTTGTTGGGTAGCACAGAATCCGAATTATTTTCGTGAGCCAATAAGTTTCTGGAGTATCTTCACGAGTGTTCAAAAAATAATCATCTGAAAGCTAATTCTGAAAAAAACGAAGGGCGTCTTATTCCGAACAAGAAACAAAACTGTTCACACCAATTTCACCCTTTCACTAGGAGGCAAAACAATTGCAATCGTGCAAAACATAAAGTGCTTAGAAGTTATATTCTCAGAGTGTCTCACATGGGACGAACAGGTCAATCATGTTCGGAAACAACTGAACCGCTTCAACGGTCTTATTTTCCAACATAGGGACACACTTCCGTCTCAAGTAAAGGTCCTCATTTATCAAGCATTCTTTCTCTCATCACTGACTTACTGCCTCACAGTTTCGGGGACGACGACCCAGCACAACATATCCAAACTAATAACAGTACAAAAGCGGGCAATTAGACTAATAGCAAACGTATCGTGGCAGACCCAAACACATCCACACTTCATTAAATTTGGCATCCTAAAGATCACTTCTTTGTTTCCTTTCAGATTGCTATCAATGTACAAAACTGCGGTTTTTACTAACAATGAAACCACTCTCGCTTCTTAAAATGTCTCGCTATTCAACCGTCCACGATACCCGCTCTCATGGTCACTGCTTGTTTGCCGGGCCAAATGCGGTATGCAATCATTTTCTTTTATTCTGCCAAAATACCTGAAAATTTTAGAAAATAACAACATATCGCTAAAAGACAACACAGTAAAGAGCCTAAAATTATTTTGTACCTTTTTGAAGATGTTTAACGAAAACTTGTTCTGAACTGTGATTAAAGCTGTAACAAGGGTGAATTCTGTATGTTGTACACCTGGACGATGTGATGCTCTTGGTTTTGAGTATTTATGACGCTTTTTGTTTTGACAGTGATACTAATGTTGAAATGCCGTTGTAAATATTCCATTCATGTTGATACTTTATTAATTTTTTTCGACTGCCTCACCCCTAGCTGTCTTGTAAACAAACAACTGCGGTAATAGGTTGCCTCAGCAGTGTGGGCGCAGGGTGCCTCTCAAGCTGCATTCAAGCAGCTTTTTTCCCTGCGTCCTCTCTCTCCCAGTGATACCTGTGCCACTAAGAGCGACAAATAAACTTCAACTTCAAGACATCCAAGATGGCGCCCAAGGCAGACGCATGTGCGAGCTCCTCCCAGTCCATTCGTGGTAGGCAGAAATTTTTGCTGCGCGTGTCGTGCAAGCAACGTTTTCACTGCAAATGTATAAACATGCAGGCCGAGGAATGCAATATCCTCATGGAATTCGAGACCAGCAAGTACAAATGTGTTCACTGCGTGAAGCGGCGCGATCCTTCGTCGACAGGGCTTATCTGCACAGCAGGCGGCACGGAAACGACCCCCGAGGCACTTCGCTCTTCTCTGGATCTTGAAGACGCAGCTTCCGTCACTGCTTCATCGAGTGTTCTTCAGGTGATACAAAAAATAGCTAGTCGAATGGGTGCGTTGGCCGACGAGGTGTGACAGCTTCGAGCCAAGGACGTGCTCCTGCGTGAGGCTGCAACAGCCTCAGACATACAGGAACTTATGGCGGATATAGTAGGTGACAAGATTCTTAAGTGTACAAAACTGAAAACGAGGTACAATACGTATTCCTTCTTCCATGTCTCTCTTGATGAGCATTTGTTCGAACTCGTGAGCAAACCTAAAGTGTGGCCTGATGGTTGTGTTTCTCGACCTTTATATGAAAAATTGTGGTCCTCACGGCCCTTTGATGAACCAAATTGTGAGTTAGTCATGTCATAAAATGGCACAGGAAATTAAGCTTTACTATCAAAACACGAGAGGGCGCCGAACGAAAAGGGAACTCTTCTTCACCAGTAATGCATATCAATGTGACTACGACATTATATTCGGGACGGAAATGTCGCTAAACTCATCGTCTGCAAGTGCGTCTCAGTTGTCGGGTGAGTATGCCGTTTTCAGAGCCGACAGAATGTACTCTGACCAGGCTAAATACGGGGGCGGAGTACTGATAGACTGCCGTTCTCTGTTAGGCGCATTTAGAATACCAGACCTGGAGACGTACAGTCACGCACAAAATTTTGCGAGATTCCAGAGCGGCGTTTTCAAGCTGCCTCTGCGCCACTAGGCGGCGCAGTGGCCTGTCGAGGCTGCGCTTGCCGATGACGTTCGTCAGCAGCCATATGGCCGCGATAGTCGGCGCGCGTCCCGGCGACTGTGATGACAGTGCGCATTCACGGCGGCCGTCGCATTTATGGCGTCTTTTTTTAGGAGAGAAATGAGGCGCTGTCTACTTTTTTCCTTTCGCTAATCATTCTACAATTCCTACAAATTCTACAAATAGATGCTGCGGCGTTTCGCGAGCGCGATTGCTGTTGACGGTGGCTTCTCCGAAAATGGCTTCTGCGGTGGACACCTGGATTGCGTTTTTGTTTAATGTACAAACCTTTCTTTTGTGGCGATAGATTGGTTGCCTAAGAATTTTGTCGTTTTTTACACTTTCACGATAGTCACGAAGTGGTTGCGTTGCACGGTAAAGCTCCCGTTGATGGGCATGGACAGAATCTCTTCCTCAAGACACGTTTTTGATGCAGCGGATTGTTTGCGAAAACCCGGCCTCGTTCGCAAGCAAGACTTTACAAATGATTAGCGCAAAAAAAAAAGAGAGCGCTTTATTTCTCTCCTTAAAGGGCAACTCCGGCGATTTTTCAGCCATTTTAAGTTCATGGCTGTTTTCTGTTCCTAAGAACCTCCTGTAATGTGTACGATACAAGGTTTTCAAACGCAACCCTAAAACAATTTTTAAACACCAAAAAACGCAAAACTCGAAACCGAAACCGCAAAACCGTAACTGGGGAGGTGCCTTCGTGCGGTATTGACTGTGACGTCAAAGGCGTGTTCGCCGCGCTGTGAAGTCCCCGAAGATATTTCGACTACCCTGAGCCGCGCTGTCGGCATGACCGCGAGTCTTTAGAAGACGACTCATTCGACGATTTTGGGTTCGACGAGTCGTCTTTCAGGTATGATCCACCGCCGCGCGAGCCAGCCGAGTCACACCACAGGTCGCGTCACCTCCAACATAGAGATGGTGTGAACTCGGAGAAGCAAGTACTTGAGTCTTCTCGTGCATGCATTTGTGTCACAATCGTCAGAACAAAAGTTAATGTGAATCTGCCGCTGTGGCGAGTATCGGCCGACCCAGTCTAATGAAAGAATCTGCTGCCGGAACGTTGCCGTGGTGCACAACGTCCTTACGGGGGCGTGCATCACCAACTGTCCTCTCTTTGCGAAGCTTTGTTTCGACGGCGAGCTTTTGGAAGTGAATTCACGCCAGCTACACTTCTACAATCCAACATACTTTGAGCACGCTTACCGTGGTCCGCTTCCTTTTGATGGCCGCGCTTCGTCCAGCTGGCCACTGCGATGGGCGGTTGTACTCGAATAACGTTGGCACAGAATCTGCCTTCAAGCGCCGGTTGAACGAAGCCTTAGCTAGTCCAAAGTTCTCTCTGGGGTACACGCTGTCTTCATAGCAATCTGGCGCAAAACGTTCCGAGCACAAGCGGGAATGATTCCTTGAAGACCAGTTTACACGGCGGACAGCTCTCACCCACTTGTCGCGAAGGTTCTTATCGCTAGGAAACCTATAGTAGATCACGCCCATTGTCACAGATGACGAATTTGTGCACCCTACGGCACAACAGAAGTTGCCGTGACCCATAACTCTGGCGTACACATCGCATCAAGCACGTTGAGACGGCACGAAATTGCACAGGTGGTCGAAATAATTCCGGAGACCTCCACTACGGCACCTCTTTCTTCATTTCTTCTTTCACTCCTTCCTTCCATCTTTCACTCCTACCTTACGTTGCGGTTCGGGTGTATGTTACTGCGTCACTTACTTGCCTGAAAACCAATTGTCAGTTTTCCCCTGCACTGCCAACGCCAGCGCGCGCCCGACCAGCTTGACACGCCGACACGCCAGTGACGTCACAGTACAGGTGGCCTGTAGACGTTGCTCAATCAATGAGTTCCACTCGCGTCAGCTCGCGTCCAGGAGCGCTTGTCTTCAAAATTCGCTTGCCGAAAAACTACGCCGCTTTCAGGTGCGAAATTTTGCATAAGTCATCAGACTACCATAAAGAATACAGACTTAAATTTTCATTTTGATCGATGAACATCAAAAAATCGCCGGAGTTGCCCTTTAAAGAAACAGGGCATAAATGCGACGAGAACCGTGGAAGCGCCCGTCATCGCAGTCACCGGGCCGTGCGCAAAGTACGGCGATCATACGATGGGTGACGAGCGCAAGCTGTGAAAAGAGCGGCCGCCAGCGGCCAAGCTCGGAAAAAGCAGCTACTAATGCGAAACGAGCTATCAGGCAGGCGAGCGGGCGAATATAGGACACGCATGCGCTTAGTCATCGTCGAGTACAGCCTTGACGCAACCACTGCTCCGCCTAGTGACGCAGAGGCAGCTTGAAAACAGCGCTCCGGCATCTCGCCAGGTTTTGTTTGTGAGGGCCGAATTCATCGAAAGAACATACGCTCCTCAAGCCACGACCGTGTATGCAGACGCTTCTTGGAGAGGAGGAGACACCAAAATTGCTGTGGCGGTGGTGGTTGATTCGCCTTTACGCGAAATGACCAGCGCGTCTCTCCGAGGCTGCACAGCTGCAGAGTCTGAGGAACTAGCCGTTGCTCTAGCGGTAGCGGAGGGCTAGAGAACCGGGCGGTCGCTAACAATACTCACGGACTCTCAAACAACCTGCTGAAATTACATGAATGGTAGGATAGGTTGTCACGCACTCCGTATACTCCTCGCAGCGAGCGACAGAATTAAAAACCAGGAAGAACAAAACGACAAGATCCCACACGAAATTGTATGGGTACCGGGGCACACGGGGGTGGCAGGGAGCCAAGAGGCCGACAGGATAGCTTGAGGATAGATTACTTTCCGAGCATTCGACGATACCGCGGAACTCGCGCGAGCACCCAGGGAATACTCGGCCATACTACAAAACTATAGAGGCAGAAAAATGCGATATCCCCCACTGCACAAATCTTTCAGCAGAGAGGAAGTTGTCACTTGGAGACAATTACAAACAGGCTCTTTCTCAAACCTACATATAATAAACAAAATGCAGCCTACGATATACGCGGACAAATGCCTCTGGTGCGACGAAAAACCTACTCTATATCACATCACATGGGCCTGCCAAAACATAGGCGTGGTCCCCAAAATACAAAACCCGAGTGCGGAGCAATGGGAGACTGCTTTCCAGCGACCGCTGTGAAGAACAACAAGGTCTGGTACAGCGATCTCAATGGGCGGCAGTGGCCAGCGGAGCCCTGGACTGATTGCAACCGACCATTGATTACAGGCGGACGACTTCGACAGAGAAGGCTCCTGGGGATAGAACCAAGACGTCTCTGAAGATGCCCCCAAACTGCAGGAAAAAGCATTAGTGCCTTCCTGCCTTCCTTCCGTGACTGTACAAAGAAAGTGTGTGGTTGGAAATTTCAACACGTGACAAATGACACTATCTCGTCGGCTGTTATTACTTTCCACCAAATTCAGATCATGATGTTTTCACCAGTCATTTTTGTGGTATTGTTGAAAAAATTGAGTTTTCAAAGTACAAAGTTTTCATTTACTGGGATTTTAATGTTCTTAAGGTCGAATGAATCAGCGGTTTAATTGGTCGCTAGTGACTGCACAGCCGTACTTGAAAAGGACGAATGTCTTATTGATTTTATAAATTTCCATGAGATATGTCAACACAATACGATGAAGAACTGCGCTGGTAATATTTTAGATCTAATCGTATCCAATGTGGCTCTTTTTGGTGTACAGGCGATGCGCGATCGTCTTGTCTTTGCTGACAAATACGACTTCCCGTTTACTCTGTCATCCTTTTTTGTCTTCTCATCCAGTAAGTGTCATGGTACTTGAAAAAATTAGGTGCGCTTACGGCGATTACCTTAGGCTGTACGTACATTGAAGTTCAGAACTACGACTGGTCTGGATTTTTGGAGATCGAGAATATTGACTCAGGCGTTGAGCTACTGACAGCAGTTGTACAGGGAATACTGAAAAAAAAAATACCACGATGTCAACCGAGGAAGTCTAGATTTCCTGCTGGTTTTCTTGTGATTTGAGGCATTATTTCAATAAAAAAACAGAGGTATCATAAACTTTACTTAAAATCAGAAAGTGAATATTGGTACCGAAGACAGATAGATATTCATTATGTAGAAAAGTGAAAAATTTGATTTTATGCGATGACGCTGAATACCACAATCTTCTCGAACAGAACATTAAGTGAGAACCAAACTGTTTTTGGGCTTTTGTGCAGAAGGAAAGAAATGATAAGGTTAGTGCAGCCGAGCTAAAAATGGGTGATGGTATCTGTTTTTTACCGTAGGATGTATGCCAAGCTTTCGCTTATCACTTCAGCTCTTTTTTGTGCGCCCTGATAGCGCAACTGCTGTTATCATCTTTGAAGACACCGCTGACTGCTTAGCAAATGAAAGTGTCGCTGAGCATAAGGCTGTATCGACAATTCACAAGCTTAAACCAAACTTTGACCAGGAGTGGACGAAATTCACAGCTCCATGATCAAATAATGCGCCGGCATTTTTGCTCCTGTTTGGCACATTTGATCAAATTATCCATGTACACTGTTGTTTTTTCTTCTCATTGGGAGCTGTGAATAGTTCCTGTACACAAGTGCGGTGATGCTTGTGATGTGAATATTTTTCGCGCTTTGTGACTGATTTCTTGTTTTGCGAAAGTTTTTGAAATGGTAATGTGCGAACGCATGAGCTCATGTTTCAAACAAAAGATCTCAACTCCACTGCACGGTTTTTAAAAGCACGATTCATGGAAACGAATTTATGCAGTTTTCTCGGATGCAGTGGGCCTCACGTGTTTAATCATGGTCAGGTAGGTGCAATCTACTTTGACATGATAACGCTTTCGACACGGTTTCGCATGAGGTACTCATGTATGAAGATGGAAAAGTATGGACTTTGCCCCAGTTACTAGAAGTAGCTCGAAAGCTACCTTGACAACCACCGTAATGTGATCCGATTTTCCGGCTGTGTGCGACAAGTTTTTATTGTCATCGGGAGTGCCTCAAGGCTCCAACTTAGGAGCGCTGTTGATTTTAGTGTTTATCGGTGATATGCTGCTACACATTATGAACTTGAGGGTTTTGCTTTTTGCAGATGATTTGAAATTATTCTGTGCAATTGCGAACATAGAGGACTGTCGCCGATTGCAAGCTGACATTAACTAATGGAGAAATTGGTGCTTGATGAAACGCCTTAAACTGAACATTAAACATCCGCTTTGTGCTTGACTAGAAAACGCAATATAGTCTTGCTTGATTATGAACTTGTTGCTGGCCAAATATCTTGGGCTTATTTTTAGAGTAAAAAAAAATTGTCGATACGAGAGTCTGCGCACTCTTTATTGTGCTTTCGTGAGACTGCGTCTTGAGTTCGCGTCGGCAGCTTGGAATAGCATCTCTATTAGCTACTGCAAGAAAATTTAAAATGTTCAACGTAAGTTCTTACGCATTCTCTATGCCAGATACATTGTTCGCCTCGATTCTACGACTCTGATTGCCTTTTAGCATACCTCAGTATGTCTACTCTTCATGAAAGGCGACTGATGAGTGACTTGAGTTTCTGCGAAAAGTCGTGCGTGGCTCTATTGGCTTTGAACAATTGTTGATATCAGTGAGATTTCGTGCGCCTCATTCAAAAAACGCCAAATGTTCTGATACTTCTTAACCTAAGATGCCTGCCATGTGTCCAATGACTCCTTTGCAGAACACACTCAATTCGACATTTGTAAGCACGGACATATTTGCCTAAACTGGTTTCCATACGTCATCTTAAATGAAAAAATGTCTTCATTAAGTATTGTGTTCATGACATGTTTCTATCCGACTTAGTGTGCGCTCGTTTTGGGCCAACTGCTGTTGAGCCACACTCAAATAAATTTTTTTGTCTATAAATAAATGACACTGCACAGTAGTGCACATCAATGCGTCTATTGAAAGTTTTGCGGCTATCTGCAAAAATGATGATAGAGAAAACCCCGGATGATCATCATTGCACCATGACTGCACGTCCTGGGACAATTAAAATACCGTCGTTCAGTTGCTCAAGTCCGCAGATGTCTGTTTTATGGATCGTTCTTCTTATGGTTGTTACCTCGGCCTACAAATGGAGAGTTGTTATTTCGTTCAGTAAAAGAGTGGTTAAGGTGCTCGGCTGCTGAACCGAAAGGAGTGGGCTCGATCCCGGCCACGGCGGTCGAATTTCGATGGAAGCGAAATTCTTGAGGCCCGTGTACTGTGCGATGTCAGTGCACGTTAAAGAACCCCAGGTGGTCGAAATTTCCGGAGCCCTCCACTACTGCGTCCCTAATAGCCTGGTCACCTTGGGACGTTAAACACCATAAATCAAACCAAAAGAGGGGTTATATTTTTTCCAGGACTCTAACCGGGCATTTCCAGGTGTTTCCCGGGCCCAATGTTTGCGCCTACAAGGCTGACCTTGTACCTTTCGAACGAAAGTAGTATTGTTAAGTAATGTTTAATCTGGTTTATACTATGAAAAAGTGTACGGTGTGGTCGGTGACTTGAGAAAAATAAATGACCAAAAGGTTTCGCGGTTTTTGCTTTATATTTTTTCATTAAAACGTCTGCAGTATTCTTCACACTTTGCTGACTGTCAAGACAGCGCGCTCATTAAAAATCAGGACATGATTCCAGAACAGCAGCAGAATAAAATATTTGCAAAAACACCCGACAACGCCCAGGGAAACCCGTCGCCATACATTTGGCGATATTATAAAGAAAGGCGACTCATTCGGGCGTCTCGCCTCCGCTGCGCCCACGCGCTTCGCGCTTTTCTCTTCAGCCTTGCGCTGCTTCAGTGCAGAGTCTACCCGGCGCTTCCGTCGCATAGGCTCAGCGTGGTTCGTATTCGCTGTGGCACCGCACTGTTGAATTTGGCGCTTTGCTGCAGTGTCACGTTCATTTACAGCGGGATTCTGACGACACCGTCGGATCCGATCAGCAGCCGCGGCACGCTTCTTCTCTGCGGGTGTCAGATCCCGCGACGGCTCCGGTTCAATGGCACGTCCGAACGTACTGATGTTCAAAGGAAGAATGGCGACAGTGTGAGCTCCGCACGCTCGTATGTTCCGAGCGGCTCCCGAGGGGCCCCGAGCTGTTTCGAGTGGCTTCGGATGGCTACGAGTATGCTCCTAATGGCTTCGAGTGAGGGCGTTTGGTGCCGTCGCACACTCCTTATGGTGTACATCAAGTCACATTCTTTGCAATTTGAGGTTTGTTTTATTTAATTAAAGGTAATTGCCCTTTACTCCATATGCACTGATATGATAACGTTTCTGCACTGTGCACCTTCAAGACACATCATTTTACAACATTTGAATTCAAATTCTTCATTGTTCATTAAATTGCATGGTGGTGTAACCTGGAACGGGTTTCGGGCTTCGGGTATCGACTTTCCACAATCTGGTGAGGCTATTATGTTTCGCGTAATACGAATGACGTATTAGCCTGGAGGTAGGTTAGCTACGGCACCAATAAGAACAAAGAAGTCAATCAACACCAGGAAATGAACTTAAACGTAACGTGACGTCATGTGCAAAAATAAAAAAAATCAATACCTAATTTTACTCACGCTATTTTAACGCAACGAAATTGCAGGCATATAAGTATGGCACACACATGACAATGCGAGAGATCTAAGGAGAAGTGAAAGGAAAATGCAGTAAACCAAGCATATCTCAATTGGAGTCGCATTTTCAGGTATAAAATGCCTGCGTTGTGAACTGTAATATGGAAGAGCCGCTCATCGCTAATAGCAAGTAAACTACTGTGAAGCTTAGTTATCTATCCACAGAGGGGACAGAAAAAAAATATTGCAGTGGTTGGAAATGGCGCAAGTGAAGAAATACCCTGGAAATTAGAATGGTGTCATTAAATATGCTTTATTAGTAATATAGTATATAAGCGCATTTTTTGATAAGTTAACGCAGTGATCTCCCGTGCACTTTTCTACGCAGGGGCTGGGGTAAGAAAGTAAAGAAGAGTGAAACAAAACTCAGAGGGGGGGATATTTTCGGAAGTAGCTCTGCATTTGGAGCTCGGTTAGCGTATCCCGAAGATGCAAAGTGCTTTCGCACGTCGAAAAATTTTACGACATGCTGAAGACCGGCCACATTTTGTTTGTTTTATGTTCGCCCAACAACTTTCAACTTTTTCTACGCCTGCCTGCAGAGACCCGTGAAACTAGAAGCAAGGATAATGCTATGAGCAATGGAAGTCTTTTTACGCTAGTACATGTCTCCAGTTTTGAAAGCGGCACAAGCACGCATCGTTGTGCGCTTAGTCTTAGGCGCCTTTCAGAAATACGCGGTCTCTGCACGTGTCAGCAAGAGCTGGGCCCTAGGCTCGAGTCGAAATAGCTGAAGATATGTTGTATTTTAATGAGGCACCTGAGTGCAGTAAACATATCCATGAAACCTGCATGCGTCCTGCCACGGAGAAACACACAAACTCAATAAGACGTGCGCGCTGTCAATGTGCCTTATTGCGCAGTGCTTTCGAGAAGGTTCCCCCTTAATATTAAGTTCCTTGCCATTCAGTGCAGCGCTAAATCCGCACCCTCATCTAGGCATTGCAATGCAGAGTGTTATTTGTTTTGAAAAAAAAAAAACATCGTTTTATGACAAGGCTTGTTATTTACTGAAATTGATTCGGACTGAACATTTTTGATGCATTTTGCGATGCGAGAGGCGCCATTTTGATGATACTTCGGGTGAACCCCACTGTTTCGTATTGCTGGTTTGTGGCTAGTTTTGTGCAACATAAAAGGATCACGTGAAAGGCGGACAGGACGGCGCGCTAACGCCTGCCGAAGAATGTACTCCAACACGAACAGCAACAAATTTTATTTGAGTGCCAATTTGCTGAATTGGAACGTTTGAAAAAAAAATTATGGCTGAGGCTTAGCTAAGGTTAAGCCTAGTCAGATGCGAAGCATATTGGTGGCTAGGCTTGGTAATACATGGCTTTCCTTGGTTGCATACTTGGTCATTTTAATACAACCACTAGAAGCCTTCGTCGTGGGGGAAGACAACGGCATGGCTACAGCGGAACGCCGACTAACCCCGAGACGCGCGTTGGGTGAGCGCCTGGATTGCCACGGAAGCCGCGTCTGCCTACCCGGTGGAGCGAGCGTTTCACCTACACCGAGTGTGAACGCGCGTTCGAAATGCGCGGGAATGCCGCTCGAGGACATTCCGGCGTCTGTGCGATGGCATCGTCACGACGACGTCACGGTGTCACGTGGCGTGACGGCTAGGGGTCCCGCGGCGACGGCGCGAGGTGGAGGCCGCCTCTCTCATCCGATGTCACGTGGTGTGACGTCACGGCGGCACGTGGTGTGACGTCACGGTGCCACGTGGTGTGACGTCTAGGGGTCCCACGCCGACGGCGTGAGTGGTAGCTCTAGCAATATGCTTCGCATAAAAAACTTCAATAATGTCAAATTAATGCTTATTATGTTCCAACTGTTCTCACGGACATTTCTGAGCTCCTGAGGTTACTCGAGCGACATAATTTTGAAGCAATTTTTTACCTTTGTCGTCGTCATCGTCATGACATAGAAGGACGCTAACTAAATTGACGCGTAGGGCCAGCAGCGAGGCTAATGCGGTAAACAGTCTTAAGGAGCGCTTACTGATATCTGTCGGGCCCTCGTGACGCACATATAGACTTTTTGGCGTATTTATGCGAAGTACAAAACAAAATCAAATATTAACTGCATTAATAAATTTTAACAGGTGGCAGATGCCCCTGAAGACCAACGCGACCGTGTACGCTGCGGCTCGAAACCCCAGTCTGGAACCTCTAATTCGTCTAACCGTCTAAGCGGCAGCAAAGCATTGGCCTTTACTAATAACCTTCTCTAAACGCCCTGCATTAGGTCTTCACATACCCTGTTGGCGGAGCTCATAGCACTGAAAGAGCGAAAGACTACTTTTCTGAGGAGCAGCAACAATAACAGTTTAATTTCGCGCAAGTCTAAAACAGTCACATTACTGCAAAACGAAGAGCACGCATAGATAGATAAATACGCCGCATTGTGCATTTGTTCCTCATATATCTATGACTTGCGTATTCATTTGCGCCGTTACACATTTTCGTTTTGCGCAAGGAGAGCTATTCTAAATATACAAGAAGTAAAAAGTAGTAATAAAAGGAAGAGGAAAAATAGCAGTCAAAAGAAAATTAGGATGCTTTTTTAGGCAATATGTCTTTGTTTCAACCCATCTTCTTGAGCGGACCTGCTTAGCGCGGTAGTTGCCCGCCACAGTGTCGCCAAAACTTATAAGGCGCCGTTAACGCGCGGAGCCACATGTATGTTCCCTTTATCTACTCCACTGTTTACCATGGTCGTTAATCTGGATAAAGTGTAACAAATTGCCTGGACTTTAATGCGTCAACTATAATAAGAAAAGAAACGACCAAAATCGTCTAAGATAAACGTGTGTGCACAAGCAGGCTCAGATTACTGCGACGCAGCTTCAGTTTTCTTCCTCTATAGCCCGCCATTGTCTTGAAATATTAATACGATGAAGAAAAAAATTCCGCCGTAATTTAACCAGAGATTTATAGAGGAGCGCATGTCGTCGTAAATTCTTGCCGTTTTCTGTTGAAAACAGCGCGATACCTGTGGAGGATTCCCTACGCCTCTACTCAAGAACGCTATTTTTGTCATTTTGTCATTTGCCGGCTTAAAAGCTTCTCGTTACTTCGTGATCTTTTTTTGAATCGTAGGTAATTAGCTTAGCAACAAACAAAACCAAGAAAAATGAACGACTGCGTTGCAGGACGTGACCGCGGAGAAGTTGAACGAAAATTAGAGCACGTGCAAAGCTCACATTATGCTGAGCTTGATTTTTCTTCCCTTCAGTGTCTTGCGTTTTCGGTGCAAAGCGCCTGCTCACTTTGTTAGGTACAAAGCACGTAAATACTTCAAGGCAGCTTTCCCTAAAATTACCACGGGAGAGTTATTTGCATAGAGGGGTCTTGCGGAACGAAGCTCGCGGTAGCGTGAAGTCTGTGCAGCATGTTTTAACATAAACACGACGAAACGTTTTGCTGCTCCCTTTACTCACTGTTTTTTTTTTCGATAAAAGAACGAAAAACGCAAGAAAAAAGCGGTGACATTTTCCCAAACAGATAGAGCCCAACTTTTATGTATATTTTATTTCTTGAGGATTGAGAATAGTATAACCATGTGGATTTTTTTATTGACTGGGAGATCATAACCTGATTCGAAACAACATAGGGTTCTGAAGTTTGCCTTTTTGAACAGAAGATAATAGTGAGCAAAACAATGTAAATCGAAGGGTTCGAGTGACTAAGATTGCAGTGCGTAATCGCAATTTTGAAATGACGATAAAAAGGAAAAATAGCATGGGAAAGGCTTGAGCGAATTAAAAAGTGGCGGCTTCATCATGAACGGAATAGGTATTGTTGGAGATGCGATTTTGGTCGTAATGCTTTCGTCTTTGCTAACTTTGTCTACAGGTTACGAAGGACATAGGGCTTTATGTTTAGGGGCAAGGAAGCACCTCTGCGAAGGGCAAACAGTGGGCCCAGAAGACGCTGTATTTTTAATGCGTGAGCATTACTTGGCTCATGCGTGGCTCCACACTTCCTGTCCACATAGCAACTCGGGTGAAGGCAGGTAAGCTCTGCGGAGCGCCGCGCAATCTGCAGCCAATGAGAGGAAGATCAGGTAAGCTCAGGTAGTAACTTAGGTAAGCTGCGCGAGAAGTTGCTCGGGAGGAGCAACATGGGTCGACAACCCCTACCAGTTGCTATGATAGGAACAGCCACTTTCCAGTGCAGGGGTGCATCGCTTAACCGGTGCGAAACAGCACTGGTAGTGGTACGAGGACTCGCCGCCATCTATGAATGTTAAATAGAAAATGCCCAATTTTGCATATATGGGACTTAACCCACAAAGCTAAGAATGGGGTGCGGTTTGGCGGCCAAAGCGAATGATGTTACCCAAACGCACAGGATGCCACAGATACAATCAACCACAAACAACACCAAACACACCACCGAAAACAGCAGTAGTACGCAATTCTTTCGCATGCATAGCACGCGAAAAGATTTAACTGCTCCCGCTTGTTTTTTTTTTTTTGTGTGTGTGTTTTCCCAACGTCTCCTCTGATTCATTTCACCTTTCTGTTTGCCAAATGGTAGCCTTGTTTGAAACTATAGTCCACAAAATATATGGATATTAGCAAAAGCAAGAAGACAAATTCTTTAAATCGAGCAGATCGTTCAACTTTCGCTACCTTAGTTCAGCTAGCGTCACTCAAATAAAATAATCTTTAAACTTCACGCCTCTAGCCACCCACCGAAACCACACCCGCCTTTGCCTGTTCCACAAGATTTTCTTACTTAAATCTCAACTGGTTTCAACCTGCACCTTCGTTTCGTATCGCCTGAACCGCCTACAAAACGTCACAGTTACTCATCGTAACCCAGTCACACGTGTGCGATCACATTTTTCGCGAACCTGTAAAGAATGGAATGTCCTACCCCCATCATTAAGCAGAATCACTGATTCAATTCAATTTAAAAAAAGTCTGGACCACTATATCTAATTCCCGTTTTTGTATGTTGCTCATTAATTAATGTGCTGTGCCTTTTCGGTTCGTCGTGTATTATTATTGTTTTTATTGTTGTTCATTAAAAGTTTTGCTTCGCGGTTCTATGAAGATTGTTTGGTTTATTGTTCTGGACTGAATTGTTTATTTTTGTATAGAAATTGCTTTGCCGTTCTTTTATTATTCTAAACTGCCCTTCCCTTCTGAAATATACTTTGTATTAGATAAATAAATATCAAATAAATAAACTAGAGGCCACTTTTCTTTAGGGCCTTGTGTGGCCCAATCCAGGTCAACTCCGGCCCTTGAATAATAGTTTAGAAGCTATTCCTATCATATGCCGAATGCACGGTGTAACCTCGTCGAATGCTTTCATGCTCTGCCGAAAATCTAATGTATTTCCCGGTAATATTAGGCGAGACACTTTCATTGTCTTAAACTTTTATTTTTCTAAATGGCAGGCTTTTCACCGACACGGCGGCTAATTCCCCCGATACTTCCCTCTCGAGGAACCGCTCAGCTACGGGTGTGCCTAGATTACTCACAGCCCGCTTTGCGAGAGTAGCTTCATTACCGCGTCTTATCACAGAGGGTGATTCTAGGTCTACATGAAAGTATTTCTCGTTACCTTTAAGTTACCAGCCTTATAGAAGAGTATATTGTCTGCTTCGATGTTGAAACATTAGATGCACAAAAAGCTAAACCATTTCTCTACGATTTCTGTGACATTTAGAGTCCTCACAACGAACTATTGATTAAAGATTTAGAGGAATACGAGGTTACTGAAAAAGGCGAAAACCACTCCCAAAGATCGACTTTTTTTTAGGAAATCAGAAAACAACCACCCTGAAACTACGGGTGTCAGAATGCGTGTTGGAAGGGGCGCAGGAAAATTGTTTGATTCACAATAATATTGCTCATTGATACTTCAGAAAAGTGCCATAAACCGAAGAACAAGTTTACCTAGCGCTACCTAAAGGAGCCTAGCTATATTACGTATGCTTTACCTCCTCATAGCTGAAACACACAACTTTCCTGCGGAGTACCTCATCCTTTACTTGTCAACCTGAGTTTATGCCGAGCATAACTCAAACGACCGCTGTACGGGTAATAAGTAACCTGATATTCCATGCCCACCCACCTTCTAACTGGACACATAAGATGCTCGGTGATTTAAGTTTTTTCCGACTTCTTAAGGCAAAAATTGAGTTATCGCTCTCTTATGTTTTTAATAAATGCTTGTTCTTTCTTTTCCCTCTTTTGACTTGACTACGTTGTATGTTCCCTTCATTATACGTAGGAACTTAATCAACTGCTCTTGTTGTCCATCCAGAAAACTGCTTTCAGTTTTACTTCATTCAGTTTTACCCCTACAGCGTTAAAATAGTGAAAACGGAGCGAAACGCAGTAAAAAGGAGTGAGTGCGAAGAGAGATAACGAAGAAAACCAGAAATTATTATTACATTGAAGCGTCTGTAGTGGTTGCAGAATCACTGCGAATATGGTCGGAGGAGCCAGCCTGGAAAGACACGAGGGCAAAAAAGTACGTTCACTCTCTTCATACTCTTCGCATAACAAGTGTTTTTTTTTATTTTCAATGCAGGATTTAGTCTCAAGGTTTATGTGTACAAGGTCACGATGATTCCATAACAATCCGCAAGTTCGAGTCGACGAGCTGTCGGGAGGTTTTGTTGCGAGAGCAACACTACGCTAGTCGCCGAGCCATTTCGCGGAGCTGAGGAAAGGCAGCACTGCGCATGCGCGAGGAGCAGTGACGTCACACAGAGCACAGTTGGCGCGCCGCGGCCGTCGCTGCGCGGGTGACTCAGAGGTGCCGCCGCCGCGCTCACCAGTTGCGCATGCGCTGTAGCGGAGCATAGCTAGCGTGTCGGGGCCGCCGCCATTGCAAAGCGCTCTACATCGCTTCTCTCTCTCTCCTCGTTGCTTTCGCAATCCTCCAGGTTTAACCAGAGCCAAACCACTGCCAATTTTTATACCATAAGACAAGAGATTTATTTGCTTTCAATCGTACATTGCCGGTAACGCAATCAATACCCGAAGCACTTCACTGCTAATATGCGAAAAGAAGGGGCCGGTGTTTTTGAAAAACACTGATGCGAAGTAAAAAAGGAAAGAAATTAAGTAACTAAACAAAAAATTATGGCGATGTTTTATGTAGTAAAAAGTAAGGGTGTGCAAATAATACCTTTTTTTTTTAAACCGAATCAAGTAAGAATACGCTATCTTTGCTAACGAATCGAACTTTAATAGTGCAGTTAAAACTGAATAATTGGAATTGAATAAAAAAGAGCTTATTCGATTTTGGCGCAATTATTCGCTACTTATCGAATATTCGCGCAGGCGAAATTTCTTTTGGGGCACTGAATAACGGAAGGATGCCTTTCTAAGCTTTTGTAACAGCTGTTCTAACAAGGTTAAGCTGAGTGTGACAATAAGCGTGCGTACTGTCAGGGGTCCATCTTGAGTCTTCCCTGCAATGTCTTTATCCCCGTGGTTCGCGGCCCGCCTTTCTCACCAGGTTTATCAGACGTCTATGGTCATTCCGATGCAAAAACCCAACACTGGTCTCCCATAGGAAACATTCAACACGAACTCATTATATCACTGCGAGACACTCTCGTCGCGTGTATAAGATAATTACCTTTTCCTACCAATTACAGAAGTGACCAGAGTACGTCCAAATCTCACTGATGAGAGGTACTACGGTTGGGTAGAAGGTTGATTGATTCGCTATCCAAATCGCTATTGAGAGATTCGCTATCAATCGAGTAGAACGTTGATTGATTCGATGTCCAAAAATTTTGAATTTTCGCACACCCCTAGTAAAACATGTCCAACATTCTGGGACAAAAATTTTGGAAGTTGGAAAATTGCAAGATATTGTTATGAAAATATTTATCGTAATGGTCCATTCTTCTGATATGTATAAATATCTTTGTTTTAAAGTGTTTCTATCGAACTCACTGAGCAGTTAAGACTACTATAGAAAGCCAATGGAGAATGGTTTTGACGACAGCAAAAACTTTAAGTAGAAAAAAAAATAGAATACTGCCTTCGGGTGATCAGCAGATATACTGATTGTTGCAGTAAAATTTACAATACATGAAAAAATTTGCATTCATAAACGATTTTCCGTTCAAAAATGCTTTTGTCAAGAATTGCTGGGTATGAAAAAAAAAAATAAGGAACTCAAAATAATGAAAGCCTTTCCTGCCCTCTGAAGTGAAATGTTCTGTGTTGATGGGTGTGGAGGCAGGTAGTTAGGCGTAGCTAGGCGTAGTTAGGTGTAAGAAACTGTTCACTTAGGAACACCCGCGAACCTGCCTTACAATTCTCTAGTGGCAAGAGATTCATAGTTCTCCCAATGTTTGTCACCCTATTCAATTATTCATTCAACGCCGTTTTACCTTTTTATTATTTAAATATATCTGCAACAAGCTTCTTGATATGGCTGTACCTCAATGACTTTTCATAATTGGACGGCCACTTGAACTGGATAAAGAAGGAGGTGAGCTAGGCATTTGCAAAGTGTGCACTGCGATTATACCGAGTTTACCGCTGTTTAATATTTAATACATACAGAACAATTATCGAGGTGAGCACCTACATTATTAAAGAAGGCAGACATACGGGCTTCCTGGTTCTTGGCCGTTGGTTACGAGAATACTTTTTTGAGCCCTATGTAGGTGGAATTGACCCGACTTGCGACACGGTCTCAGTGGAAAACCGAAATCCTCTCTGAAGCCGCAGGCACGCCAGAGGATTACGCGTATATGTCTTGCTTGATTACAAAGTATAAATGAAGCAACCGACAAGCGAAAAGAAAGTGCGTGCGACGACTATGTTAAATCCTCTGAAGCAGCACACGTGACGAATTCAGATGTGTCCCGCTGTAGGGTGGGTGGTGTGGTGTAAATGTACAGGCGGGATTAGCCTTCGGGCTTTCCGGCAATTTCTGCGCCTGTGTCGCTGATCCAAGTGATTCTGCATCTACCACTCTTACTTAAGGCCAGTGTCCTCTAAAAACTTCAAGCGTGATCATGAGACTAATCGCCGCTCAGTTCGGGAGCACTCAGGGTGCACGGTACGAGCGACGTCGTCCAAAGGAACCTGAGGTTTTCCACGAGTGTCTCACGCTCAGCTGAAAAACGCTGCCATGCTAAAGTGAAGTACATCACCCGCTACATTATAGTGGACGCGCATAGATGAGGTGGCTCGGCTAATTTTGAGACCTTCGCTAGGCAGCTAGTGGTGCAACATTTTCTGCACTTCTGCCGCTTTTCCACCTCCCTTGCGTAACGCGAGGCTTGTCGCGCGACTGAACGTAGTCTCTTGTATCGACTGTGTGTGAACTCTGCTATTACCTTGTCACTCAAATGCTAAGCATTGCGTAATTTAGCCAGGAACATCGAAGAATGACTACAGCCGTTGGAGCGGAATGTTTTCTTGAACTGTCAAGTTTACGGTGCTTCACATAAATACAGTCGACGAAAATTTTTACACAGAAAATGTACACAGGATAAGAACGTTCAGGTTAAAGCTCCAACTGCTATGAACACAATAGAAAGCTTCACTACAGAAGACGAACGCACCGCACACGTTATAACTAGCGGCTGGGCTTTCCGGCTTATACTTTTTTTAAAACTCGGTGGATTGTTTTTCCCGGTAATTATTGAAGACGACAGGTTCCGTTTTTTTTTTTCGGTGAATATGCATTTTCTACAGGTTAACTGCCTTGTTAAGCTTCCCATTTGACTAAGTGTAATTCGTATTCTATAGAGACTTAGCAGCGGCGTGCATATCGAGGATATTTACCTTCATCGTTTAAAACCAAATTTAGAAAATTGAATTCCATGTACGATTGTGGTTTTTTTCAGGGTCAAGGCGAATACCCAAGCCCGTAGTTGTAACCTCCTCGCACGCGGCAGAAAAGCGGTGGTAAAATTACATCTGCGGCCTGGAGACCTATACTCTCTAATCAAATATTGAATCGTGGCTTAAAGAAACTAATTTATTTTGAGCGAAAGAACTACCAGCTTATATAAGCTGCGTGCTCACTGGAAGATTTTATAATGCGTACATTTAGATGCTGCTCTTTTAGCTCATAGGAAAGGAAAGCTCTGAAAAAGTTACCGGTAAAGCGATAGAAGACGCTGCCTGTCTTATACAGGACGGGAACGAAGCAGATAAGGGAACCATGGTTTCACGAGAAAAATGGGTCCGTTAGGTACATTGCCGAAAGAAGATCTTGCTGTTTCTCATTGTCGACACCAAGAAAAAAAAAAAGAATTTTCTCGCAACGCAAAAACGCTGCAAGCGGTTCTAAACGGGAAATTGGGAGAATTGTTTTACTCGTGGTCTCCTCACCTTTCCTACCAGCTTCATGCACCTAACGTTAGAGAACAGGACATCTCCTCAACCTAACCTAATCTATTCAATGATTCACTGCTTCTTCACCGCTCATGTCAAGATACTGAATTTTCAATTTCAGCTCAAGCGCATTGAGGAGATATCAGTGTTTTGAAAGCGTAATTCCGACGTCTCGAACATTGAATACCACGGGCACGAAGGAAAAGGAAAGGGGATATAAGGGAAGAAGGGACACAAAACGTATGGAGATGTAAGACCACGTTTCCACCAGGTTAGTCCAGCGCTCGTCCCTGAGTTTAAGAAATTTTAGGCAGACGACAGGGGCTGATCACAAAAAAAGAAACTAACACCGTTGTTTTGTAATGTTGCGCGAGACTTCGATGTCTATTTTTGGGATGCAAAAATCTGGCATATTATTCGCGGGACAAAATTTTCGCCAGTGAAGTGCGATTTGAAAAAATGTCGAAGACTTAGCGAGAATTCACTTGTTGAAAGTATTTAACAATTTTAGCTGTATTCTCATCGATAAAGTTATTCAGTAGTATTTCCGAGCTATATGGCTGGAGCACTTGATATAAGCAATGCCTTCCTTGGTGGCTCTCCTTTTTGCTGATTTCAAACCCGCCTATTGTAGGGACACCCATTCAGTAAACTGTTGTGACCCCTTCTCCACTGAGGTGACATAATAGTTCATTAGCTGTTTACTGATTACATTCTAAGATTATTCTTCGAATTCAGTGGAATGCTGAATCGAATGACTTTCAATAAACAGGATATGACGTCATGACGACTTCCAATTAATTTATTAGCTGTTCAGTTAACGCTCCGGGCTTTTTCTTAACAGCATAAAAAGAGAAAGCAAAGAAGAAATCTTGATGTGTTGTTGAAATTATCCGGGTTCGGTGACAAGATAGGATCTATTTAGGTGTTGAATATGCCTCGTCTGCGTTTAGTTGGGTGCCTTACGCTGTCCCACTGTGAAAAGAAAATTACAAAGAATGCGTATAACAGCCACTGACCAAAGTCAAGCAAAAAGAGTGGAGGGGGACGCATAAGTTCCGCCTTAAGAACATTAAACTGTGACATTATTGCAACCAAAACATTTTATTTGGAATCCCAATGTTTCGGAGCCGATACGGCTTTTTCTTCAGGGGTGACTGGGGGCTGTGGCTAGCGTCTTTAAGTAAGGTATATACTTAATGTTCTGGTTGGAGAAGTGTCACACTTTAATTTATCCAACTCAACCAGGCAATAATTCTACAGACATGTTTAGTTTGCCGCCTTAAGGGCATGACGCGGTAGCCTTAATGGTTTAATGCACTTATATGCTGAACTGTTCATTCTCTACAATCATAGATTCCTGGGAGTCCTCCTACTAATCCTGGCACATTGGTACAGTGGTTATGCGATGCGCAACTGCCCTGAGATGGTAGGTGCAGCCAACGTTAGGGATTGTGATACGAGGGTTGCTCTTCCGGAGCAAACTGTTGCAAACAGTCAGTAATTTAGCGGCTACCTTCCTCACTTGTGCTTTAGCTTTTGGAATTGTTGATGGGCTGCTTCCGTGGCTTTGACACATAGTCGTTATTTTTGCATAGTCGAGGCAGGCGCAAGAGCAATCAAGCTGTTAAGCCAATTTCCTCTTCTAAGGACCAACTCGTCGCTTTGTCCAGTTCACCTTGTTAAAACCAATAATAAAAAGTTTTCAAATAGGTACAGTTTTAACATTATGTTTCCATTTTATCGTCCGGAAGACATTAAGCTATTTCCAGATTTCTGTAAATCCAGTCAGATGCTCTTCATGAAGACTTTGTTACAAGTATGTGTATTTTTTGACGACACAGCAGCACCTGCCACAAAAGATATTTGTCCTTTAGTTTGCACTCCGGGCTTCATTTCAAAAGAGCTGAATAAAATAAAAAGTCTTGCGACGAAGGACTGCTCGGTGCAGCTTCCTGCAACGCTTAGAAAATAACCCACAATATTTTTTTCAACATGTTTTGTGTGGCTGATGAAACTGCTGGCTGCCTAAATAATAAAAATCACGCGAGAACCATTCCATTATTGCAGCGAGATTAGATGTGTCCAGTGACTCACTAGCCGTCGTCAACTTCCAGTTTTGTTGAAAGTTGTGACGAAGCATGCTGGAAATTGTAGGAACTTCTCAGTCTAACGTGAAGCTATGCACCCGTTTTTAATTAAAGTAAGATATTTTTTCCTATTCTGTGGTCCTGGTTGCGCTATTTATAACGACGTGAGAACTTTTAAAACTGCATGCTAAGTTAGTGATTTACACAATTAACTGAAGCAAAGCGGTTGGTTAGAGCTTAATTGCATAGGTAATCGGTTTCATAACAAATACAGGAACGTAACCATTAATCTTCCTCCATTATTAGAAGCCTCTATGGCTATTGTTGCTATGGTGGCGTACAGCGGAGCCAAGAGCAGTGAAGAGCGATGGCTCTCTTCCGATCAAGAAAAAATTTGCGTCCTTCCCAACAGGATGGCTTTATTCAGCTATTGGTAACCGTTTAGCACGCTGAAAGGAGATTCGCGTAAAATGTCTGAGTGGTCATTAGGCAGTGATTTGTCTTTTTAGGATAAAAAAAACGAAAAAATCTTGCGGTATACCTTTTTAGAATACCCCGAGAAAGCGAATAAGCCATCTGCTTTTTGTTTTTCTCAGGTGATGCCAATATGAGGCTAAGCAGTGGGTTTTTATAGTTTTTTTTTTTATTGCTGTTCTCGATGGTGATTTCCAGGCGCCCTTTTTCAAACTGTTGTATGGTTTCGATTCAGCTGACGGAGATAGATGTCGGGAAGCTTTATTCAGAGTACGGACAGTCGTTATACATGTGAACGCACGGAGATCGATTGCCGCCTTTTCTGCAAAGACAAAGAAAGACAAAGAAGCCTCCTTCAAAGTGCAGCTTTGACCGCTTGGACACACGCCCGAAATGTGAAAGCTCTAGCCTCTGCCCATTTCTTTACTGGAAAAGTTGAGCGGGCAAAGTTCATATCGGAAGGCTGCTGACTTCTTTTTTTTTTGGATTTTATGTGCTATCAACATTACGGGGTGACAACCGCTGGTAGCTGTTTCTTCTAGCCGCCTCTGTAGAGGTTGTTTCCGGCTTCCGATACAGGCTAGCAAAGATTCGTAGCTGCTATTAGAGCGAATCTCGGCAGCAGACAGCAATACTTTCCCTAAAGCAGGATCAATAAGTAATTAGATGACGGCACTTGGAACTCTTTTGAGAAACGATTTTAGGAAAATCTAGAAGCTCTTTTATGGCCTGCAAAACTCTGAGAATGGAATGTAGAGAAAGGTTGTCAAAGTAACTTACTCCAGAGTACGATTCATTTTGAGAGAACAGATGGAAATGTTAGTAATCTTAAACGATGATGTTGGTAGCTGTAGTTGACACAGGCAGGCGAACATTCGCGCGTTTCACAGAGGAAAATAATCAATGTGTAGCGGAATATTCATGAGAAGGAGACTCGATGCCGAAGTCTGTTGTAATACATAACCGCAAAAACAAAATCAGTCTGGGGAACGTAAAGCACTCCACCGAAGTAAGGCTTCGTATTTGTTCCTTTTTCTGCATAATTAAACCACCTTCGCTTGTACTTAGGGTGTCTAGCATCTGTACTATGTCTGACCACAGCAGTAGAGTGACTTGGAGTTAACTCTGCTGCCACCCTCTCTTGTAATGAATCCTGAACAGTGCTGTCTGAACAGTAAGTTATTAGCGTGCGAGAAAACGTCACACTCTGTTCCATTTCTCTACTAAAAAACTAAGAAAATTCAAAGAAGATGAAAGAGAACGCAACTATGGAAAACCAAGTTTTTGTGGAAAATGACGCATGGTGTAAGGTAGCGGTTTCTTTCGCACAGCATAAGACTGAACAAGCATGGCTCCTGTGGGAGAACGATTAAGAGAGATGCCACCAAATCCCTCGATAATTTTGTACTAGGGGTAAAACTCTCGCGCGGTGAGCCACGTCAGTAAAGAGATGGAGTCTTTTGTATATAGGGAGTCCGGTAGCATTCTTAGGAGCTTGAAGTACATAGCACAGGGTGTGGCTTAGCGATCACGAGAGTGGTTATGAACTGTCATTAAAGTGCGTAGATGTAGATTTGCCGAGAATACGGTGAGAATATGGTGAGAGGTGACGACACCATAATGGCATATAACCACAGCTGTGGGGCTCTTGCACGGCAAATGGCGTTAAGGGGATAGTTCGCTACTTCTGAATGCCAGCATTCGTCCGGCGTTCGTGGCAAAGAGGCGCAGAAAATTATCCCCTAATGTGACTGCACGACGTACTCATTTTCGCTCTAGATTATCTTTACGAGGTCAACGAGCAAGGATTGTAGAAGAGAGAGAAATAAAAACGCGGCTGCAACTTTAGGTCATAACAGCAATGCATTCCATCCTATTCAGAACCTTAGCGATAAACTGTTTGTTGACGCTATTGGTAGTCACGACGCTGAACTGGTACGCGGAATCAACAAAGCCAGACCTGCTTTTTCAAAGAAAATGTTGCCACTGCAGCAGCGCTAGCTGTCGTGACGACGAAGGGATGGTTAACTTCTTCGAAATTCTTTTTGTCTTGCTTTAACACACCGCGAAGTTTTATGTGGCGCTCTTAGAGTGACTTAGGAGGGTAGATGTGTAGGCCAGTTGGTGAGGCAGGAAGGAGCTAAACACCGCAGGGGACACGCGACAGAGAAAGAAGACGACACAGGGCGGCCGAGAGTGGTAGCATCATGGAGGCTAACGATTAGCATATGTAGTCATGAACATATTTCTATTCTCTAGGTTTATGAGATGAAGCCCGCAAAGGTCGCTGCTATTTTATCATTAGCTCCCATCAGTGTTAATAAACTCTAGCGCTCGATTAGGCAAAGAGACGGACGCGCTTTTCCGCGTACTGACAGGGTCGCTATTGCAGCTGCCTGCATCGGGGAAGACTTGGGTTCGTCTCCGGAAACTTCCATGTTTTTACTTCAGAGACGTCATTTATATGCAAAGGAAGCCCGACTCTGGCATTTTGTGAAAATTTCAATCTTGTCTGTTTCTCCTGCTTCTTCGCAAACTTGCAGAGTGCAAAAGAGAGCAGATGAGTTTGAAATTTTATTAATCGTTTGAGTTTGTACACGTGCTATGTGGTGTTTTCAAATCACGGGGTGAAACCTCGCTCTTTCATTCTTTCACATGCGCTCTATCTGTGGTCGAGATTTCATTAGTGCAGGGAGAACTCAGGACTTCTCAGGAGAGTTTTGCGGATAATTGTTTTTTACTCAAGAGTTGAAAATTGGTTTCTGAGGGGAGGAAATGGCGCAGTAATGGTCTCACGTCTCGGCGGGCACAGAAACCACGCCGTCACGCTCGTGATTGGGGAAAGTCAAAAAGAAAAAGCGGCTTGAAAGGTATACACAACTAAATGAATGTCCAGCTAACTCTGAGCTTCCTAGCTTCGCTTGCTGTATGCATTAATTATAATGTGATGCAAATGGGGTAGAATTAATGTATTAACCAAAGTAAGGTGGGCTTGGAGAAAATACGATATTTATTCCATCCTTATGCTTGAACAATAAACGAAATGAAACATGCAGATCACCCCCATTCTGACATCAGTTCAATTGCTAGAGTACAAGGCGAATACGCTGGGGACCACTGTCACGAGCAGCTGCAAAGCACGGCATAGGTCATCGAAGGAGAATAAAATGTGTTGCACTATAAGAGGTTATAAAGGGTACACTTGAGTGAGCTTTTCGTATTCAATTTCTTCATACCGCGATATCCTGAGATACCTTTCACGAGCAGATGATTGTGAAATTAACAGCGAATTCCACTCAGTTTCAACGAGGATTCGATTTCGGCGTGCTGTTGTGCTGTAATACAATTGGCACTTTTGGCCATGTCTTTCTCTTTTCTGCGTCTTTCTTAAAGCAAAACCGTATTAAAAACTCGATTCTTTCCTTATAAAGAGAGAGTTATTATTCTACTCTCTTGGTATCAATAAATGCGCTGCACTTAAGCAACGCAAAAAAACGGTAGGCCCCTTCAAATTTAGTTTTCTATATTTTACAAAAGTTTAAAGAATTTATTTTAATAATTTTTTCTTGCTTTTTCCTTTGCATAGGTCGCAGTTTTTTGCAACCCATACTAAAACTGACTCTACGGTTTGTTTTACTTGCAATGAACTAAGACAAATAGATGATCATGAAAAAAATATACAAAACCCTGCACACAAAGAAGGGAAGGGTTGAAAATCTCACTTTTGGACAAAGACCGTGAATTTTCACGAGAAATTTTGGCTGTTCAATTTCGAGCTTCTGTTTCTTCTGTTGTTTCTGTCATATTGTCTTCTTTGTCGAGTACGAATGCAGGAACTTGCATATCTGTGTGCATGCTAGACATACTAGGCCAGAAAAAATTGAAAGCTTCTTTGCAAGCGATAATATCAGCTATCAATTGTTAATGATGCAGTACATACAGATGAATGCTCTCGGTGTTCTTCTAAGCTACACAGAAACATAATCGAAACTCCACTAGAGAGGTACTGACACCTGCCGCATCCTAAGTGTACAGAAGACAACACCATCAGAAATCGACTGACCGCCGAAAGAAGTCAAACAAACATGAGAAGCCACTCTCTAAGCATTTTTGTTTCTTGTAATACAATGCAATAGCGCTGGAGCATCGCCAGCAATAATTGATTATATTCGTCTGTAGAAAGTGATAGATTAAACCTAAGTCAGCATGACAGAAGCTAAGGGGAACCGACAACTGACGCTTGTGCATCGGAAAGCAGAAGGAATCCCTCCTTTTCGGCATATATTGCTTCAGAGAGAAACATGGTAGAGACATAAATCATTTTTCGGGATCCGGACGAGCGTGCATATTAGGTGATCGAGTATTGGAGGAGCATCGAGAGAATGAGTGGCATGCCAAAACATGCTTTGCTAACGGGGTAATGTGGCCGATCTATTGAGAGCTCATTCCACTTGACACTAGCCTCATAGCATCAAGCGTACGGTATTTCGGGAACTGCTGACACGTTAAAGTGACAGTTTTCTATAGAACTGAGATGTGGCCGATCTGTCGGTTTTGAAAAAAAACAAAGTTTTAAAATGCTGACCACCGCATATCGAATCAGAAGGCATTCAAGGCATCGCCGTTTTCCGCAACCGACTGAGCTATGCGGACGCCGATGGCGGGGCGCTATGGTTGCCATTGCGCACACTTGCTGAATACGTTCGTCTTGCTTTTTCGTCCTCTACTTCATAACTCCGTGCTATTTCTTATAAAAAATGGTAA
The DNA here is from genome assembly GCF_055824585.1 of Amblyomma mixtum. NCBI lineage: Eukaryota > Metazoa > Arthropoda > Arachnida > Ixodida > Ixodidae > Amblyomma > Amblyomma mixtum. The sequence goes on from NC_143016.1 coordinate 18,859,265, forward strand.
GTGAAGCTACGATAAAACTGTCTCTTCCTTACCTAACACTTCACTGTCTCTTTCTCCCTGCGCTTTTATACGTTCTAAGTATAAAACAAGTATTTAGTTCCTTGCATTTGTTCCCGGGCTATAGTCAGAAGCATGAAAGCAAAACACTAGCCTCGAACTTTAGTCTACATGCACCACGGGGAAAGCTGCGTTTCGGGCCGCTCACATCGATCGGGCCCTTAAAGCTTTCTTTACTGCAACAGTGGAGCTGTGTAACAGCGAAATGTTCGGTGTCGTTGCATGGAAAAATATTTAAATAAAAAGGGAGCACGTCAGGCTTTTCTCGGGTGACTTAACTGAGCTGACAAGTTATTCGGTGGGGTAATTATTGTGGCGCCGGAAGCAGGCGCGGCTGGCGTCTGAAAGCAGAGACATGCCAGCCACTCATCTCTACGTTCCTGCTCGGTTTATTTCTTTCGCCACGCCACTGCGAGCAAGTTGTGTTTGCAACAAGGATAAAATTAAAGAACGCACACTGAGGCGTCAGCTTCATGGAGCGCTGCCAGGGTTTTCTGCAGCCCAATGCTTATGACAGCGTGTTGGAATACACCATACTTATCTTGAGAAAAGTGGGGGTGGGACAGGGGGGCGGTTAGCGCTTTTCTTGTGTTTTTACAGCCTATCTGGTATGGGAAAAAAGCGGGAAGGAGCTACCGCCGTTCTTGTCTTCTTTCCGTACCTAGCTAAATTACCGACAAATGAAGTTTTAAAGCAATGGCGTTTGTGGTTGTCAGATATTTAATAAGCGAGTTGTGGTTCGGGTGAATAACGTGGAACAGAAGGCTGGCGCTGGTCGAAGTTGTTTTGGCAGAAGTACTAAACAAGTGTCTGAGACAGCCTCGCAAATGCAGAGCAAGAACAAGATAAAGAAAGACATAAGCTGTTCGCTTTTCCATCACTAACCATAATAAAAAATAGCAAGCAGGAAGCGTAAGCGAAGCTTTGAAGTGGTCGTTACTTTTGGCGCGCATGCGATTGAATCAAAAAGTTGGGTGCGTTTAAATTGGAGGAAATTCGTTTGTTCCTGAAAGTTTTTTTATTATGCCGCTTCCTGAAAAGAGATGCACATGACTGTAATTATTTGTGTTCATAACAATTTACTTTTGTCTTGTTTAGGTCGTCAGATAACGCGTGTCAAAGCGACAGCAAGGACAACTTTCAAGACCTTCTCTTATATGCAATCAGTCTGCCAAGTTGAGGCACATGTGGTTCTATAGAGTCGTAGAAGGTTTTCATTTTTTTTTTCCCCGATGGACTTGGTACGACGGAAGATTAGTGAGGTGGTGAACTAGACAAAAAAGTTTGAAGATAAGGCCATTATGCTCAGATAATGTTATTGCTTCACCGAAGAACATAAGGGAAACGGAAAGATTGAAAGTAGGCTCAAAAAGCTAACTCAGAACCACGTATATCCACAAAAGATACCCCGAGGGTGCCACAGTTATAGTAAAATATGTCGCTGAACGAGTTGGCACACTTCTAGAGGCGAAGTTAGCGCATCACAGGATCAACAAAAGAAGCAGGGAAGGAAAGGCGTGTCTTTTATCCAAGTTTCCAGTTTTGATCCTGTGTTGAGCTCGCGTTATTCCCGTCAGGTTGCTCTTCTGGTTTCAAATATGGGTTACGAAGCTCAGAAGAATAAAGGAAGAGAACCTGCTGGGCACTGACACGGGGCGAGATCTGAGTTGAAGCTCTCGCACGCAACTAATTATCTAATATTTTAACCAAGGGCATACCATGCGTTTTAATATACATTTATTTCTATTAAAAGCCCTGAAAATAGGTTACTGATGCTTTCGCAGCTGGAATGTGCGCCAAAGTGTACATTGTTTCTGTAGTTGAGTGCTAAAAAAGTACAAGTATTACTTCATTTATCTAATCAGCTCTTAAGTTATGTGTTTATTAGGACGCAAGACAATACTGATAAATTAAAGGCGATATACATCGAAAGCGAGCTCAGGTTTTAAATTGCCGGATCAATTACATGTGGCTCGAGGTAAAAAGCGGAAAAAATGCAAATTTGAAAAACTTCTTGAGCTGGCATTTTCGCAATGCACAATGACGAAATGGCGTCATTCGAATATTTATTGCCGGAAATACTTACGCTGTATTTTTCTGTTATGATGTAGAAGATGATGGTTTCCTGCGAGAGCATCACGTGCGGAGGAGACATTTGATGAATGTGCAACGTGGAAATGCGAACTAAGGAGCTTTCGGAGACACCTTTTTCTCGTGCGATAACTCAAACCACGTTGGCGACTAGGAGATTTTTAAAGTCGACTCACTTTCAATGTTGACGGCCTTCACTTTCGCAGTATATTCTTGTGCCCTAAATTGAGGAATGTACAGAAGTTAATTGGTCCACTAATTCCTTCATCTTTTATCTGCGTATATCATAACAGTGGTATCCGTATTGTCATACAATTCATCTGAGCATGTCGCACCGGCGTATCTCTCAGGGCTTTTAAAAGAGAAATCTGTATCGAATTATTTGAAACTTGAAACATTATTTTGCGACACTCTGTTGGTGCCACAAGAGAAGAAAATGAGGTCAACGGTGCCATAAAAAAAAAACAAGAAGCTATGTGAAGAAAGATAGACATCAGTGCAGCCGCACTGTCATCGCTCCTACGGAGACCCTGCTCAGCCTAACTATTACAGCCACTGTAGCCACTAACTATACCAGCCACTAACCAACGGCTGACCACCGCTTCTTCATCGCAGCTTCCATCGACCTCAACGTAACCAAATAAACCACTGTTATACCTAGAACTAATATAGAATTATGGCATCACTTAGGCTTGAAAATGCGATCACAGGTGTGGCGAAGAAACCATTTCATAACGCTCCAATAGCAAGAAGAAAAAAGACACACGTCTGCGATACAGGTGAACATTTTCTTTCTTTCTTGCGGCCCGCAATCGAAGGAAGTGATTAAAACCCATGCTAAAATGTTCCGAGATGTCGCAAACTGGCGCTGGAAGGCTGGAACACCTTAACCAACGTAAAAGACATTTTATATGGAATATATGTTAAATATAAGGCATTTAAGACTTAAGGCACTTTGTATATTTTATAGATGACGTTTTGTATAGAACCAATCATCGCGAAGTTTCAACATTAGTGCCAAGCAGAGCAGCTCCTCTAGAGGCGTCCTAGCTGATCGCAGCAACGGCAAGCACCCCATGTGAACATAGTGAAGGCGAACGCAATTCACTGCATGTTTTTCTGATGAAATGTGAACAAAAATCTACCCAACAAATGAATAAAAGGAAGACATTTGCAGCTTGGCGTTTCTTCTCCGAGGCCACATTCCTACCAGAAAAAAAAAAAAAAACGTTCATGCGCAGAGCACGCACTGCTTTCATCTCTCCGTCACACACTTCTTCCAGAACAGGGCGCATTTTAGCCATGTTCAGGAAGGAGCCCGTCTTCTTTGCACGCATGATGGAAGCTTCCGGGTGGTGTTCGGGGAGGCAAAGCGGACGCGAGAAAAGGTGCGAAGAGATCACGGTGTACCAGTAACAAGAATGCAAAACTAGAGCCCCGGCAGAGGGCGCACCGGTGGCGTCTCCTACCGCTCGTCCTTCACTTTGAAGAAAATTCTCTGCGTTCTCTGCTGATCAAAGCTTAGGGCCGGCATCTTGTGAAGCGCGACATGTTTTATCTTTTTTTTTTTTTTTTTTTGCCGCCGCGGTGGCTCAGCGGTTATGGTGCTCGGCTGCTGGCCCGAAAGACGCGGGTTCGATCCCGGCCGCGGCGGTTGAATTTCTTTGGAGGAGAAATTCTAGAGGCCCGTGTACTGTGCGATGTCAGTGCACGTTAAAGAACCCCAGGTGGTCGAAATTTCCGGAGCCCTTCACTACGGCGTCTCTCATAGCCTTAGTCACTTTGGGACGTTAAACCCCATAAACCAAACCAAACCTTTTTTTTCTTCTTGACTAGCGGCCCCTAGCATGGCGAGTATTATGTTTAGTATTCTGGCTTTTCTGGTAGTTCGAGGTTGTCTGTATTTTTTTTTTTGCTCGAACGACATTCGCAGACAAGAATGCTCACGCTTCCAAAGGCTTCAGTAGCGTGAACTGCTGAGCGAGTTGGAACGTGTTCAAGTGAGAAAAACCAGCAAAAAATGACGCAGAACCGGGAGAAGACACACACAGACTGCGGCTGGTCTGTGTGTGTTTTCTCCTGGTCCTGCGTCTTTTTGGACTGGTTTTTCTCACTTGAACGTGTTCCAAACGCTTTAAGCAGGATATTTACTCAACCTATCCATCTTACGCATGCAAGGATCAGGAATCAGTACAATTTAGTTTTTTTCGTGGAACGTACGAGCCTTCTTTACGCGCGGGAAACGTTCCAGTGAAGCAAAATATGTAAAAAACTGTTTGTGATCGTGGCTTACTTCGCTAGATTTCAACGCGTGCTTAGCGTGGTGGTAGTTTTTAGGATCATTAACGGCAATATCTTGCACGTTCTTTATTTTTGCGCATCTCATTCTTCGCATTGCTTTTCTTTGAGCGAGTGTGTTTGCCGCGTTAAAATCCTTTTTGTGGCAGTGCACGCATTACAAGCACAAAAATTCGAACTTCAACAAACCCAGAAAACGATGAGTGAAACGCGTGTAGTCTCGTACGTGGATGAATGTGTACTGTGGAGATGAGAGAGTATGCAGTTCAGGTACGGAAATAAGCAATGCACATTTGGCCTTCTTAGTGTGGTAGCACTGCTAGGTGCATTTTTTTTTTATTTCGGGCATACGTACATACGTCCCTGAAGCCTGCTCTGTGGCATGCGGCCCACCTGCCCACCCTGCGCCACCTGCTAGGGTTGTACACCTGGCAGGCTATCACGTGGGAGGATGCCTGGGAGGATGGTGCAGCAGGGTGAAGGCCTTCAATGTAAATGCCTTGAGGATAAAGGCCTTGAGGTCAAATGCCTGTAGGTGAAAGGCCTTTAGGTAAAAGATGCTGCATGGATCTTTAGTGCCGACACTAACTAGTGCTACCGCATGATATTCCGCGCTTTGCCGTTCTAAACCATCTGCTAATTTTTTTCACGATGACAGCGTTTACATTTTCCAGCCCTATTTTTATATGCTAGGCACGCAAAGGTTGCATCCGTACGTGATTTTTATTTTGAATCAAGAGGTTCTTCGACCTGTTCTATGATATAGATTCATAAAATCTGCGAAATTTGGAAGTAAATGCTACGCCCAGTGTCTGTTAGGTACGTGTTAAGCCGAAAGTATGAGAGCTGAAGCGCGTACCAGAAGGGTTAAAGGTGGCCGCATTCGAAAAATGGCAACATCTGCTTTCCAGGTGGGCTATTTCACATAAGTTTGCTTCTATATAAGTGAAGGAAATGAAAGCGCTGAACACCTCACTCTGCTACGTAGATAATTTGTTATCACATTTTGTGACACCTGACAAGGTAAAATTATGTTTCCTTTGAAGGAAGAAGCAAAGCGACATGAAGAACAACCAGCTTCGTTCGAATGCCATTATCACACTCACCTAACCTTGCATAGCTTGTGGTGTTTTCATAATATGGATCACCTTGCGTTTAAACATGGCTAAGGTGGCGTCGGAAGACATAGAGAATGACTTTATTTTTAGGATGGCTCACTAACGCCCAGCCATTACTTCTGAGATGTAACTGGCCAGAGATTGATGTGCCGATGGAGAGTTCGTAGTGAGCCAGTAGTTTGAAGTAGAGGGAAAGGCGGGTCTTATACATCTCATTCTTGGAAGAGCAGGAAGAAGCAAAGACAGACGCAAAGAGGGGAGACGTAGCGCTGTGTGTACGTCTCTCCTCCATGTTTTTCTCTTCTTCACGCTGTTCAAAGAATGATCTTCCCCCAACTCACCCAGGCTTCTACACTGGCTTATACATGTATATCTGTGATTCTCATTTGTCTATTCAACTGCCATTTAACGCAGCCATCAATTTTACTGCCTCACATTCGTTGGTATCAAGATTGTCACTCGTAATGTGGCGTCGTGTGATGACTGTATGATGTCGCATAGCTATCTTTTGTAAAGGTACAAGTGAAAAGGATAAAAAAAAATGTCATTTATTCTTGTCAAATTCAAGCACATAATTGAGAAATTAGCAAAACTTGTTGCCGTAAGCTGCACATAATGATGAAAAGTTTGAAAAGTAGAAATGACGTGAACGCTAGTACAGTGCGAAGGAAGCTGGTGCATTGGGGAAAGTAAAATGACAGATGCATATCGAACACTTAGCCCAATCCTTTATTTACGAAGAAAGCGGCAAATATGTGCAAGTGTTATACGTTATGCAGTGTTCCTTCCTGCCTTAAGAGCAAGACAAGAAATGAGAAACCTAAAAATTCAGGGGGACACTTTGTTGACCTAATATGCGGTGAGGCGAAAGCCTTAAGCGCGTTGTTGCTGCTTGTGTCACTGGTAGTTAAGGTGTTAATTAAGTACACAATTGTTTGTGAATCTTAAATGCTGGAGACACTGGAGGGCGTTTGGTGGGCATCCGCCTGATTCGACGCCTATCTGCAAACACTCTCCAGCGTCCTAGACGAGAATAACTACATATGCGTTGGCAGGAAGTAGCGTAGGAGATCACGTTTGTACAAAACCATGTATATAAATACGATGAAAAGAAAAAAAGGCAGGAAGTAGCGTAGCCATTATCACGCACGGCTTCCGAACGGAAGGATGGTGGTTCGAATCCCATGGTGCCGAAAAACTTTTTTCTGGTCTGACTGGAAAAGCTTGACACCTCTGCTGACAACCTTCTGTCGACCACGATGAGGTATTAAAGGCTTTCGGCTTAAAACATGTGGACGGTTAGACGCCAGCACCATCTGCATACCCTCGCCGTACTCGAGCACATGGTGTGTCAGCGTTAATGCGAAAACATGTCTCAACTCTAGGTGTAGTCACAATTGTACACAGGACATTTTTCCGGCGTGGTTCGAGCAGTAGCTTCTGTTTGAAGTTTCTTTGGGCTACGTGCCATTGGCCTCTGTGCCCATAAGGAACATGCGGAAAGCATCTTCTTATGCATATTTTTTGCGAAACATGCTCAAGCGAATGCTTATATAAGTCATACCTATACATACCTTTATCGTAAATTGCGAGAAACTTCTCAGCTACTTGCCACCGGTAGAAGGACGTTAATTTAGGAAAAACAACTGACTTGTGAGGCTGCTGAGAGCCCCGCTATTGTTAAACAATTCTTTAAAAACAGACCATGAGGGCAGCGTAGAAGCGCTTTCAGACTTCGACTGGCACTTGAGCTGCAGAAGTGGCGCCTTTTTAAAAACATCAATGAAAGACAAATGCGCATAACAATGTAGGCTGGGTCTAACGAAGATATTAAACTACGGACCATCAAGTGCACAGCAGAATATAATTTATAGAATTTTCCTGAGTTTAAAGTTCCGGTTTACTTCAACTGATGCTTTTGTCGCAGAAACATGGTTTATTAAAAACGCTCTCATAATTCAAGCTGGAGAGAATGTGAACAAATTTTCAGTCTCCTGCCTTTTCGTTTTATTCAGAGTGGGCTCTATAAAGCAACCAGTGTCGAATAGTGCCACATCGGCGCTGTCTTCAATTCTATATCTGTTCTGTTTGAAATGTTTGGCATGCCCGAGTAGTTCCTCCCAAAACAACTGTGGTTTGGCAAACTATTCAAGTTCATTCATGCTGAACCGAACTACGGGGACAGGGGAAAAAAGAAAGGTGAAAGCCTGTGTTTTCTGGCATAGAATCATCCTGCAGTGATTGTCGAAGCAGAAGCATGTATTATCGCGACAAGTCATTGAGGTGCTCCATCTCGTCGACGAGGCTAGAGCACGCAACGCAAACCGAGAGGGGCGACAGTTACGACCGACCTAGCAGGTCATTCCTTTCCCGAAGTCAGTGCCGCGCTACTCGCGGCCGCGGTTCGCACCACATTGCGGTGATGCAATCATCCTGTCAGCAAGGCACGCGGAAATCGGCGCGTACGAATCCCCTGCCACCGCAGTCACAGCTAGCTCTGCGAGTCCTGCTCTGAGAAGAAGAGGAGGGCAGAGAACAGAAGGGATAACATGCGTGACCAAAAAGACACATGCTCCACCTCGTTGTGGCCCTTTTATTGTCGGCTTTCTATGTTTTTTTGGTGGCCATGCAAGTTATTACAAAGCGTCTATTGCTGGCATGCCTCGGAAACCTTCTTTTCCGCGAAGGAGCCGAGCTCTAGAGTTCAGAGAATCTGGTCGTTTTAGATGGAAAGAGCTCCATAACCAGAAGACACAAGGATTGAACCCAGTGATCTTGCCAAAAAAGAAAAACCAGCCAAAAAAGACGAACATACAAGGAGAGAACAACAGAGGACAAAAGATCTCCTTATGTGTGCGTTTTTTTTTGCTTGTTTTTCTCTTATGACATGCCATACCAACAGGCCCACCATTCTGCTCTGCTCCAGTGATCTTGCAGGTCGTTTCAGAAAGTTTCGTCTTAAATTGGATTTTAAGCTTTGTTTGATGTTACATGCGCTGAACTTCTTTTGGCTGCTCTTGTATAGCCTGCTATCACTTTCTTCACTCTTTGTTTTAGAGGTTTTGTTATAAGGGCGATTTTACGAGTAGTTTGGCTAGTTTCTTTTGAGCATGCTACACCATTAAATATGTCAAATGTCAGCTCGAGTATGCGTCTTCCATCTGGTCTCCTCGCCAAAAGTACTTAATTGACATGCTAGGAGCAATCCAAAATAGGGCTAGTCGATTTATTTCACGAAATTATAGTTTTCAATCAAGCGTTACCCAAATAAAGCTGGAACTTTCTCTCCTTCCATTAAGAACTCGTCGAGACATAGCCCTTTTATCTCTGTTTCACAAATTAATCCATGCCACTCAGTCACCTTTATCGCACCTGCAACGACCCTCTTATTCATCAACCAGATCGCACAATAACCTCAACTACACGCGCATTTATGGCAGTACTCACGCCTTTAACTTTTCTCCGCTCCCACGTGCTACATGTCTATGGAATGATCTTCCAAACTGCATTGCATCGCAGCGCTACCACGGCACGTTTCATAATCATCTGGTCAAACATTATATAGATAACACCTAGCACGTTTTTTTTGCCCGAGTCATACCTGTTTTTTTTTTTGTTTTGTCACACCCTGTTTATCAGCCCATTTGCCTTCCTGTGTATTTGCTCATGTTCTTTTTTTTCCCGTTACTATTATGTCGTATTTATATTCTATTTTTTTATTCAATGTTTTTCTGCATGTATTTTGTACTGTCGTGATAATTTGTAATCAGCTTTTAGAATGTAACAGTGTTTGTTTCTACGCATTTTTGGTTGGTTTGGTTTGGTTTGGTTTATGGGTTTTAACGTCCCAAAGCGACTAAGGCTATGAGAGACGCCGTAGTGGAGGGCTCCGGAAATTTCGACCACCTGGGGTTCTTTAACGTGCACTGACATCGCACAGCACACGGGCCTCTAGAATTTCTCCTCCAAAGAAATTCTAGCCGCCGCAGCCGGGATCGAACCCGCGTCTTTTGGGTCAGCAGCCGAGCACCATAACCGCTGAGCCACCGCGGCGGCATCGCATTTTTGGTTTCTTCTAGCTACTGCTGCACATATATATTGCTCCCCCCTTACTCAATGCCTCCCTGGAGGCCTGTAAGGTACCTGTAAATAAACAAAATAAATAAAAATGTTCGGGAAAATTTGCAGCTTTGTGTACTTTACACTGCAGCCACCTCTTCTTTTGTCACGCTGAGTTGTAAGCCTCAATAATGTTTTAGACAAAAGCAAGAATAGCCAATAAAATGGCTTTGTGAAATTGCACCCTTTTCCCTTGGCTGGCCCAAAACTGCTCAGAGTTGACGTAGCCAGTTCGTCTGCCTCTAGCCTTTTTTCAAACCGTCATAAAGCCACCGTGGCTGCTCACTAAGCCACCAACAGAGCTGCATAATACACAGCAGAGAGGTCTAGCCTCCCTTTGTAAGTATGTTAATGTGCAAGCCATAGAGACGCACTCTGGTAATAAACATAAGTTTGCCTTTGTTGGCTTTTCCAACAGTCTGGCCCTTTTGTTTCCGGACTACGAAATAAAAGTACCGATTAGCCACTCCACAACTTCGAAGGGTTTTGCGCCTGCAAACAGCGCGCGTATGTAAAAGGGTGCCGTGAAACCGCTTGTTGCGTTGACCACTTCGCTACAGCGTATGGTGATGCCGGGAGAAGGCTCCTTTTTATTCTTTTCCATCTACAGGTTATTGCTAACTGCTCTCCCTCTGTGCATTGCGATAACAACAGCGACTGAGGGAAGCAACGTCAGTTGAGCGAAGCAGGCTTGCTCGGGGCTTCTCCATAATTATGGGTAACGAAATACACGAGCTACGCTGTTACCTGTGTAATGATAGGTCAGCCAGCAATGAGGGCTCCCGCCCTTAACTGTGTACGCAAGCCTCATCAGCTTGCGAGCGGAAGTAAACGAAGCAGCCCCTATATGGGAGTGCAGCCGCTTGCTTGCATAACAGCCTTTTCGTAAACGGCATCTGCGGACGAGCACACTGGAATAAGTTATTTTGGCTGAGGTATGAAAAATGCTTCGAATCCTCGAGTAATTTTGTTTCTCTTCCATATATGTCAGCTAATCGCGCTTAACTTGGTTATCTTGATTATCTTGGTTGAACATGGCGTTTGATTGCGGCAGTTTTTTTGGACAGTGCATCCTTTTTTCCTCAGCCCGCTGGCTTGTAAACATACCTGAGAGGTATGGCTAAAGAGTAATATTAAGTTAAAGGTACACTTCGTAACAGTGAAAGCAACAAATATTATGATCAGAGCACAAAAACCTGCGTGACAGCCGCTGTAAAGAATTACATATTTGTGCTTCGAGCTGATGACTAGCTTAGTTGCGTTTAGAAATGAAATCGGTGCTATGTTCTCTCCTTTGCCCGTGTATTCATCCAGTTCTAACGGACGCGAAGAACTTTTTGCTTGATAAATACTCAAGCTGAGCATCTCTTTTTATATGGACCGACCACTAGCGATCGCTTGAGTAAGCATAACTGATAAATGTAAGCAATATACTATTACGAGACCAAAGACAAGTTCGACGCATGATCTGCCACTTGCATGTTTATTCTAAATTCAGCGCCCCATTCACACAGGTAGTGCAAGTCACATGTACACCTTTGTTAACGCATGTGGCTGCTGAGCCTAAGCTCGCGGGATCGAACCCCTCCCGTGGCGGCTGCATTTCGATGGCTTCAAAATGCAAAAGCACCCGTGTGGTGTGTGATGCAGGTGCAATTTGTCGTCTTATGTAGTCGAAATAAAACCAGAGCCTTCAGCTACCATCGCTCACATAGTCCACTGCGGTGCAGATTCGCGACCTGAAACCAAATGTCAAATTCCACATTGTTCCTCTGGCCACCTGCGAGCACGTGCACCCTCTGCGTTCCTTTTTAGAGACCACCTCCCCATCACTTCGCATCTCCTCCCCCCCCCCCCCCCCCCCCTCTCGTCCAGATAAAAGAAAGCACTGTGAACATTTCTAATTCTGTGAACAACGTTTTCTAAATTCCGGAGAAAAACTTTAATATGACGAGGTTATGCTGTGGCGGACAGTAGCCAAGAAGTGTAATAACTTTAAGCCATTTATATTCTTGGAAACTAGGATAATTGTTCAGCTAAGTGCTGTACTTATCTGTATACTTTTTTTTTGTTACCGTAACTAAAGAAAATAGGTAACAGTTACGTGCATACACAATGCACAGGCAGTCAGACAATGTGGTGCTAGAAATCAGCGTTTGCAGAATTGGTTGTACAGTCGTGGGCAAAAGTAAGAGACTCCTGCCTAGTGCTCCTAAGAATGCAGCTCTGCATGAGGGCGGAACCTGGCGAAGCCTTCCTGTGGTCGAGACCGGCAAACTGTGTCCCCATTCAGTGCGGCCAGTTCGGAACACGAGGAGAGGTCTTTTATTTTTGCCCATTACTGTACATTTCGCAACGAAGTTTAGCGGCTTCTGATTTCATTTTTGAATGTGATTTCGCTCTTGTTTTTTTGTTCCGTTGCTGCGTGGCCTTTTGGAGGGTGAGGCTCCTCCAGGGTTGAGAATCGGTTGGGTGGAAATAGGGACACCGAACACGCGGACACCCACTCGCATACACAGAAAATGTCTTTTTTTTTGTTGGAAGAGGAGTACGCTGCCAACAATTAAAAAAATTAGGATAATCCTCATAACTTATCTCAATGACGATCAATGCGCCGTCAAACTTCGTTCACCTTTAAAAGCCGGAACAAGATGAAGGTATGGCTCGCCTATAGAATATTGCTTTCATGACCCCTTCAGAATTTTTTTTTTCACGAAACTCATAGGACAGCTTCATCCGAATCAATCTCAAACTTCTCGGTACGGTTTCATTGCGCGTATTTGTCAGTGATATCGACCTCAGCTCGCTATGAAGTTGTTATGTCCTCGAGGGGCGAATGAGGAATTGTATTTGAATAAGACTCCGCAGGCTCATCTATCTTCCTTAGAACCTATTTCCAGACGCAATAAGAAATCTGGCAGCATAAAAGAAATCGGTGGGAAAAAAGAATAACCTCGAAGGAATCGTTGCTTCTGCCGAGATGCGGGTGAGTCTAGTAAAGTGCATTGGCAGAATATATATACGGTTGAATGACTAAATAAATGATTGAGGAGGCTTTCTGCATGACTGAGGCGCCACCTCTCTGGAGTAATCACCATTCTTTGTCTTTCAGCTGTAGATAGTGGTCTACTCAAAGAGTATAATCTTACTGAACATCCGATAAGCTATATGCGATAATAGATTATTTCTTCGGGGCACGAACAATTTTACCTCTTCATCGTTTTATGATTGCCTCCGCGCTTGACTGACGCCTAAAGAAACGTTACTGTGTCTATATACGTGTCCGTCATTTTTACTGATATAAGTTGCTCAGTTTTTGCCGAAAAGACGGAAAGAAATTAAAGTGCATCAAGTTGTCGTCAAAGGTGTTCTGTTACAGTGACTAACAGAATAGTTTACTAGCGTAACGCTAGGTACACCAACAAAAATTGCCTTCGTAGGCATCGTTAGTTTTGCGTTTTCCGCCTTCCTTAGCGAAGTGTTTTTTTTTCATAAATATTTCCTGCAAATCCTGTTAAACCCAGCCTGTAGAATGAAGCTCTGGCTTACGAGCAGAGGTTGCGTCATTGAAAAGAGCGGGCCTCAACACTAAGGGAATCACATAGAGTACTGGGTCACAAGAAATTAATGACGTAAAACAGAAAGCAGTGAACAATAGCGCAAAAAAGACATTCAGGCTACTCTGGAATAAACGGCGTCGTCGTGTCCGTCCCGAAGACACTGTCTCCGATGGCTGCAGTATCGACAGAAATGTGTGCGCTACAAAGCTCAAATGTGATAGCCATAGGAAGAGATCCCGTAAGTAAAGTTTAAATATTCTTTAAAACCCAGTGAAGAGAACCTCTGTTAGGATAATGTTTGAGTGGAGCAAACTGAGTAAGTAACGTGTGAGTCTGGTGCCACGTGCAAGCAGCTTTAAGGTACGAAACGATTTTATAGTTCGGTGCCTGACTTCCAGGAGTGAGCTGTATCTTTCTCTTCCGTGTCGGCAAGTTACCAGATGCAATATAACCACGTCAACACTAAACCCCAAAGCTCCTGGAGCAACCACGCCTGCCAAAATACGACTAACAAAACGTTCACGCACATTATTATTTATTTTTGGGCACCAAGCGAACTGGAACGGTTCGGGATACATATACGGCTTTAAAGGAAGCTTTTATTGCGACTGGCATTGACCAGAGCGGCTTCGAATTGCAAATCAACGTAAAATGCTCGCCTGCATTTCGTAACAAAGTGTATACTCCTCCAACGCTTTATTTTGTTTTATTTTTGTTCATTTTTCTTCCCAGCTGACTTGCGACTATTCAAGACGGTGAGAGTCGTTGCAATAGACAGAGCTCACTTAGCGCTAACTTGACGTGAAGAACGAAAGAAAGAAGCCTTGCAAGAGTCAGTTAAAATAAAAGTTCTTCATTTGGCACGTTTTACTAACTCAAGAGCAGAGCATAGCTCACGCTCTACTACGCCAGTGAAAGGTTTGGTTCTTTCAACACTCACAGACCTAAACAGCTTTATATACTGTGACGCGCCTCGCAAAACGATCCTTTCACTGACGCTCACTTCAAGAGAGTTTCTGCGTTTATATCAGACTAAATTTGCGACTAAGCGTGCTTGCCCGCTGCGTTAGACGAATACGCGGGTGGCATTCTGCAGCGAGTGTTAAATATATCCCGACCTCTGGGAAATCATTTCAAGGGAAGCAACGTGAGGCTTGGCAAAAAGAAAATCTCCATCTTTTAAGAAAGCGTTCTTGAGGGTTAGGCTGCTAATGGTCGAAGAAAGGAAAAAAACTGCGCAAAATGGCCACGATGGAAGGCCGTGGTGTTGTGTTCTTTGCTTTGCCTTTCCTCCTCGGCATTTAGCGCATTTTTCTGTTTTCTCGTACTTCTATGACCTATTTACAGCCGAGGGCTTTTAAAAACCGCGTTCAAGGCAGAAATTCGGCGGAAAATATTTGTCTATAGGCGCCTGTTAGTTTTTGTTTCCCGCACTGCATATGCGAAGTGCGACAGTGAGAGATAATTTACTTTGCCATTCGAAATTTGTTCTGGGCAGAACCTGCACAGGGAAGCAACAAATCACGAAAGCGTTCTTCGAATTCACAAGTTCGTAGAAGGGGCGTTTGTACTTGGCATACCACGTGTTGCGTCGTAAATGACTAAAGAATATGTTTCCAACGCTTAATCAATCTCTTAGTCTATAGTTTTTAGAGAGCTTGAAACGCATGATACAAGTTTTTTCTCTGCCCTTACCTCTGCATTTTAGATTTCTTACCCTTTATCTTTGGATCCTATTATGTGTAAGTGCGTACGGGGGTACAATGCTTACATTTCTTGTGAAATGTTGCCAGGTTTTTTTGAGAAGAAGAGTTAAGGCTTGCTCGTTGCTCTCAATCATTATTCTCATTACTAACATTAGAGAAATAGCCCCACAAAAACAAGCGCATAAGAATAACAGAATACCCCAAAGTTTCAAACTCTCAGAAGAACGACTCTGCTCTCCGCGGCTCACATCACGGAAGTTCTGGAGAGAACACTTCCCTACACCACTAGCTTCGCAAAAGCCTTACATATATACGTGGAATAGCCCTGTACAATGCATCTTGGAGGGCATGCCAGCAGTTATGGTTAAGTGCACATTTTCCGGGACCCGTATTTTGGCTAGCTGCAGCGGAGCTTGCATCGCCCTGTCAGACCTTGGGGTCACATCTGAAAACACCGTGCTCTGCGCATTATGCCCCTCCTCTTCCCTCCCATTCTGAACTGCTCCGCTTTCCTTCCGGTTCTCTGAAGCTCTTCCGCTCCACAAAACTCTTAACCAAAGAATGAACAATGTCGTGCAGCAGGAAGATTTCCACTTTCGGGCTCCTTACAGCGCATGAGCATCGCTTGAAGTAAGCAGTCGAAAGCCTTTAGACTTTCTCTTTTCATTTCTCCGGTAACCGACAAAGGTAGGAGAGCTAGAGCGAGTGCTGCCCTCCCTAATGCCTCTGTAGGGATGAGCCATTCAAAATGCATGAGAAAAAGGCGGTGGAAACTCTTAGCGCGTCGATGCGCTCGCAGTAGTGTTTCGCAGCACGCCGGGAAACTCTGAAACCGCTCGCACCTGTGAATAACTTGGGTTCAGGCCCGTACTTTATAATCCTTGCTTTAGATCCTGTCGATAAGAATAAGACGACGGCGTAGAAACGTACCTCCGTGACTAGCCTGTTGTTTGGGACATGACATGTAATTGGTAATAACTTCTGCGCTGATTTGATGTAAAGTTTGAAAGTTTCTTTTCATAATTAAAATCCGGTTGGCATGTTGAGCAGAGTGCTCAGCGTTAGTTAGGTATAACTTATGTAAAATTTTTCCAATTGATTTTGCAACCACACGTACAAGCCACCTAGCTGGTACGACAAAAGTTTTTGTTCGCTTCCCTTTCGGCCAATTACAGAAGCTGCGTGTCCAGAATAGAAGGCTGACATCTGCGTGCAGTACGTGAGTGAAGGTGGGGGACATTTATGATACGGGAAGCCCTTCAGTGCTAACGGGGTAGCACTGACGTCACACGAGCTATGCCTATAGGAACTGTGAGCCAAGGTGCCTTTAAAAGCAGGTAAACAAGTTAATCGAGTGACACGAGAGCAGTGCCCACGTTGCACCGCTCGCAGTACCGTTCACAGTTCCCAGCTTGTAGAGTACAGTAAAAGCGAAACACGAATGTAACGCCTGTAGAACTTCGCCTGTGGCACTCTTAAAGTTTCCAACATGGCCAAGCAGAGATGAAAAGGTTAAGCCGAGGCAGTTCCTTAATAACGTGGTTCAAAGTTTTGCGGCATCTCTCGGCGCTGTCTACAGAAGCGGATAAGGAAGCTGACACGAAGGACGCCTGCGCGGCTCTGCACACTTACACCGACATCACAGAATATCATCGTGCACAAATAAGAACAATGCAACCCCCGCACCGAACACTGATCAAGGCCGAAGCTGTGACATGACGTCAACTTCTGACCTACAGGTATCTTAACTCATGTCACAAGCACTTGTTCTTTCCCACCCTATGCCTGGACAAATGCTTAGCTGCCAAGAACACCGATGTACACTGTGTCACTCCGTTTTCTGCCTGCACACCACCACCGGTCGGCGTCTCGCCCATAACCCTCCCCATCCCTTGCTCTTGAGAATATGCTCTACTAAGCACGCAGCCGACCGACCAGCGTTAGCTCATCGCGTGGGCCGAGAAGATAGCGGTAGCAAGCGGGGCCGTGTACTGGGATCCCTTCTTCTTGAGACTGCTCTGACCAGCACGAACCCGCGAAACCAGGGACAGCTGCTCTAGCGGGCCTGCAGGATCGTGGTGGCACAGGGAGTTCTGGACTGAGGGCTCCACTCAAGAAGAAAAGCGCACTATACGTAATAAAATTTTATCCTCCTCCTCCGCAGTTTGCACTTTCGATTCAGGCTCCAGAAGATAAGGAGGAACGTTGTTCTGCATTGCTTCTCCTCAGACCTTTAACACACTGCTCCCTGACACCTTCTTTTAGTCAATTGCACGTGAGAGTTGCGCACGCCAGTGCCCGTGTTTGAGACTTTGTTGCCGCCAAGACATCCTCGCTGAACATTTTTCATGAGAACTAAAAATAAACCATACGTACCAGACAGTTCGCGTTCAGAATGACTGCAAGAGCAGTGAAAAAAGGGGTTTCAGCATTACAACGAAGCTTTGTTTAACACACGCGTAATTACAGTAAATTTGTTTGATTCTGGAAGGCAGCAATTCTAGTGGCAGGAGACCCGTTCACACGTTTCTGAAAAAATTTCGCGGCATGAGCTTACAAGCTTTACAGATTAGTTTCTGTGGCTTAATCCTGTTTTGAAGTTCTGTTAGAATATATTTCAGCACTTAATTTATAATTGCGCGTAGAATTTCACTTTTTTTTTAAATTTTCTGCCGCAGAGGCAAAAGGAAGAGGCCAGTTGAACATGCAATACCATAATTTTATGGTCCAAAAGGAGAAGCGATCTCTCAAGATGGTAAAGCAAAGCTGGCATTTAACTCATCACATTGCACTTACCTTACGCATTTTGTTCATTCTCTGCAATTATTAGGAGCTCACGTGGAGACATTGCAGGGGCAGCGAGAACGATATAAGTTGGCGCCATTTCAAAGCTGACTAGCGTTGCTCTTCGCCCAATGCATTGGTCCTGAGGTCACAATTACAAGCGGTTAGATCAAATATGGATGATTTAGGGCATGAAAATTCCACTTAACGCATGCAGCAATAGGTGCGCGATATGGCTGCGTTCACCTGAGCATATGTTGATTTTTATGAGCCCTTAGACATGCCCCGCGCGAGAACTGCCAATATATTCGTAACTAAACTTGTATTAAGATTCCATAAAGGAACTATTATCCTTCTTGCGGTTAAAGGTACTATTACGATATTTGGTTCATGCTTTCATGAAGAAACAAAATCATTCTCCGCGTAACGATGATACTCAGGTGCATTGGCCATTTCTATCTTGTCGGAGACGTGCGCCCGCAAACCAAGCTTCCTTGCAGGCAAGACGGAATTTCTCGGAAACGATACACTAAACATACAGTGATACGTGTACTGGTTTCCGGCCTCTGTTTTGAAAGCACATAGATAAAAGGGAAAAACAACAACAAGAATAAGGTGTATTAGAATATAAACGTATCTTTAGCAACAGCCTCAAACTGCTACATTAAGTTTCGGGTCAGGAGAAGATAAGGTCTAGTTTTCCCACGATAGATCAAATGGTTCCCTGGCGAGTCATATCGGGCGGAGGTCTGGACTACCAGCGTGAACATGCGCTGTGAATTTTCTCACCGAGAAGAAACCCATGGAAGCGCGTCGTATGCTACAAACTTCTTCGGTATGCTGTAAGTGGGCGGGCATGTGCAAATAACGCGCTTCGTATGTGCGTTTTTGTGCCTCTTCTTGTCCCGTATTGTTCGCGCAGTTTTTTGGCAATCACTTTGAACCCCCTAGCACAACATCTTGTTTTACTTCAATATATATCTTCTACTCTGAGCTCATTGGCTTCAGCGGCAGAGCTATCTG
Source organism: Amblyomma mixtum (assembly GCF_055824585.1). Classification (NCBI taxonomy): domain Eukaryota; kingdom Metazoa; phylum Arthropoda; class Arachnida; order Ixodida; family Ixodidae; genus Amblyomma; species Amblyomma mixtum. The sequence goes on from NC_143016.1 coordinate 18,878,021, forward strand.
GAGTGGCAGGCCAGTTTTGGGGTTTCACATCTGACTGCCAGGTTGGGCGACTCACAGACCGGTTTTGGTGTCTCTGCGCTCACCTGCATACTCAGCCTTCTTCCGCGTGTGCAACGCTGCGCCTTCACTATCCTGTACGGAATCCATAGGAAATCGATTGCTAAACCCCGGCGGACCGACCGCTACAGGGCGGTCCAAACTCGGGGCAACAGCTGTGGAGAATTTCTCCGGCGACTTTCTTTTCTTTGCGAACTCTTCAAAACGAGACTGCGGGTCGACCGCCGACCACGAGCTAGTCTAAATGGCTAAACCAAAGCTAAAACAATTTTCGCTTTAAAAGAGAAAGTTTCTTCACGAACTTTTTATTGCTTTTAAATACTGGCGTACGCTCCATGCGCTATTACATTCCAAATTTTGCGTGAAAACAGGAACTCTATTCTTCACCTACTCGGAAGAGTCTTCTCCAGGCAGTTGTTATGTGCGGATGAACTGCTTTCGGAATATAGACTGAGCCCTTGTGATTGTGACTCCAGTCCCTGCGAATCTATGCCTATCAAGATAAAAAAAAAAAAAAACTGGTAGGTGGGAACACGCGGCCAACGCGCCGGCGCTGCTTCCAGTTTGCGAGAACTGATTAGCAAAACTAAAAGGAAAGATAAAAAGAAGTGTTAATGAAACTTGCAGGTGGACATTTCTACGCTGTGGCAGTGGACAGATTAAGAACCCGCTACCGGCCAGCCGGCCCGGATGATAAAGGCAATACCAGTCGTCGAAGTTTGCTTCAAAAATGACTTGTGTCCACATCTCGACTAACCGGCGAAAGCTAGCAAACTGTCTTTAAACCGTCGGTGGTGGTTGGTGCTAACGAAGCGCGAAAGGACGCGCCAGACATCCCCTTCCTCTTCTTTTGTCGCCGTACGCTAGCCTTTGTTCGATCCTATCATACAAGAAATCTGATGGCAACACTTGCTAGACCCGACTCGACTAGAACAACGAACTTCTCGGGCCTGTCTATTGTTCCCTTTCAAGAAAGTGAGCGTGGGTGGTTCTCTCGAGACAGGAAGGCGCCCCACTATGGACGGTTTGAACAGCTCCACTAGCTCGTATTATTGGAGCAACTTCCCGCGGTCTGTTTGCTGAGTTGTGTTTGCCTGTTTTAACAGTGGGAAGTAGACATCATGGCACTGGTTGGCGCTCGAAGATCGTTAGAGCCTCAACTTTATTGTATTCTTACCGAGACGCAGTTCCGTCGTCGGGAGGCCTCCAGTTCTCAAGGCTTACATCTACACAAAACGCGAAGAACGGCAAGTAAAATTAAATCTCGATTCCCTTTCACGAGCCCGTTAACAGCTTACAAAAGGCGCAGGCACGCGAGACTGTGCCTACTATAGAGCGTGCTTCCCGTGCTTCTCAGCTCTAGAAGGAACCCAACACTTCCCTCGGCCCCGAAGATCCTTCTCTGTCCACGCTCTCACCATGCGGGATTATTATCAACGCAGGTTGCAAGTGAAGCAGGCTGTTTACTTATCAACCGAGCTTGTACTGCCTAGCACTGTAGTTGGCATTTGACTTGTTCTTGTGTTCGTATTTGTTACTTCTCTTGGACCTCCTGTGCTCGCTACAAACTAAAAAGGCCTTGATGTTCACAGAGCGAAGCAAACAGCAAGATAATATAAACGAAATTAGCGCCAGAAGCTGCGTCCCAACCATCGCAATTATGCGTTTCGGCATCGCCTTTGCTAGTGCGGTTACTTAGCTTTCGCCACCACATTCTCTCGCCTCTGCCGTCCCTTCCTTCACTTTCATTTCATGTGTGTCACGACACTAAAAGCAAAAAGAACATCTTACCTGGCTTCGTGGCTTTGTTTTTTTGTTTCAGCCTCCTGTCTGCAAGGGTTATGCCATCAATGGAAAGGTGGTCGCTGTGCACACGTCCTTCGGCGTCGATGTCTTGTAACGATTTATGGCAGCTGTGATGACAATGGTAAGTGAAAGAACGCACGCATTTTTTTTCAAGCTGTAGTTTGTAAAATCGCTGTCAAGCAGAGCACTAAAATACTCTTCATTTCAAGCAGTCCTTGACATACGTCAGACGAGCTGTGAGACGAGCTGGTTCTCGTGTGGCAAGCCCGTTACAAAAATTCGTGGCTGACGCAATAGCTGCATAATAAGGAGTGTTCTCTCTATCTTGCATGTTTAAATTGGGTGTGATTTCAAAAAGGGTTTTAGAAACTTGGCTTTTGAATAGTTGTAATAAAAGCTATGGCTATGAATGTCGCCTGCAGTCTCCTAAACTGATGCAGCTTGCTTTACAAAACTATATTAAAATTTTGCCTAGTGTTGTTCAGTTTTTTTTTTGCGTTTTCCCACTAATGCATATTTGTCTTAAAATATACTGTACTCAGAATCCCGAAACTTTGTACGAGAGTAGAAAGAGCTGATCTGCTGAACTGGGACTAAAGTTACGCGCTTTGAGAAAGAACCTGATTTATTACGTTCTTTTCTTTCTCGGTGCTATAAAGTACCCATCCATGAATAGATTTTCTGGTTATAAAATACAAATTGACTTAACCAATAGATTCTAGTTCCAGTCGTGTAGAAAGCTTTCATTGAAATGATCAAAAAATTTTGTTTCTTATGCGTTATATTTCCAGAGTAAAAGCTACGTAAACCTAAAACGAATGCTGTTTCCAAAAAAATGAAGCTAATAATGCTACTTAAAAAAAATGGTTGGTGGAACAGATTCTATGCAAATGTTAGCCATGCGACTGGGACGACGGCTGGGTGCGCAATGTTCTTGAAAAAACTTCCTGGCTGGTTGGCGCAAACGCATTCCTCATGTTTATCGGGGCGTTGTATTTTTGTGGATGCTGCATAAAGAAAGTTTATAATCGCGAATACTGAACTGAAAGCAGACGACATGCCCTATCAGAAGGTCACAGAATCTATAACTCGTTTTTTTTTTTGACAAAAATAAATCTCTCCCCACCTTAAACTCATTACTTTCTAGCATGGCGCAATGCGATTCAAAGACCGTGCGCTTCGTGAACGAAAACTTTCCATTCAATTACCAGAGTGCCAGCCATCTGTTACAAAACACTTAAAAAGATGCGTATAACAGAAGCTGAAACCACTACGTTTACTTTTTTCGCAAATAAATGACCAAGCTGTGCGGCTAAAAGTTCGTAGATTACAGCAATCTCCCAGTTTTGTGGAAAAGGAAGAAGCAGATCCAAACTTTAATAGTTGGATTTACGACAGATGATGCGTCCAGGGTCTTTTTGAGCTGTTTTGTCCATGGTATAGTTGTAATACTTGTTAATGTGGGAACTACAATTAACAGGTCTGTTAATCGTGTTGCTAGTGCCAGTCACTCAGGTCGAAAAGCAAGGAGAGTTCTGCCCCTTTAAATTGGCCAACGTAGCGAACTGCACGGCTGTGTGCGTTCCTGAGCTCACTTCCTAAGCTCATCCGTTCTCTTGGCACTATGACTCTTCAGCTATGCTTGTCCTCTCTTGGAATCCATGCCTTTACTTTATGGGAGCATCGGTTATCTTGTCATTGCATTACATGGGCTTCCTATGCCTGTTTCTGTTCCTGAATTAAGATGGATATGATTAGTCTAACTCGCGACCGTTGCCTGACCTACTCTGCTATATTTGTTATACCTGTTTCCTGAGGTAAAATCTGGATTGAAGGAAACTCATTATCAGACTGCAGATAACGTCAAGGAGAGAGACGGTGGAGCTGTTGAAGAAGCTGACACGTGAAGATTCGAAGCATTCTTTCGAACAGTGGGCAGTTCATATGCAACGATACACAGACAGAGGAGAAGAGACATTGAAGGTGACATGAGCGAAGTTGTAAGGTCGCAACAGTAAATGAAAATTTTAACACCACTGTCGTTATTTATTAGCCACACCTCGTACCTTGATTTTGTTCTTACTGATCATTTCTTCATCAAGTTTTTGTGTCAGTCCTTTTTAATGGCAAAACAAGCAACTATCGGCACCACAATCTCTGTCAGCTCCCACGTCGGTGATGAGCGCACCTACATCTACCCGCAGCTATCGTTGGCCACCGTGCTTTTTTCAGCAGATAGCAGCTGCACCCTCTGCGCCTGCCCTGAACTTAAGAAGGTAGATGTGTATTCCACCTACACTTAAATTCCCCGTGGATTGCAAGGGCCTTGCTCTGATCATTACGTCTAGCAAAGACTGTCACAAGGTTCTCGACAGCATACTCAGCAGTGAAAGGCTTCTTTCCCAAGACACATCTTGAGGGCAGCTTCTTCTCCGAGCAAGTGACAAGTGAGGAACAAAGCGGTCGGCCAGCCGGGTACTTTGTGCCTGGATTCGTTTGTCAAAAGCATGACATGTATGAATAGAAAGAATGAAACAGTTATTTCCTTAACGAAGATGCCTCGGTGAGCGCGTATTTTTCGAGATAGCGGAGACACGGTTGCACAATAAGTACCCTGTGTGGTTTCAGGTCCTGGACACATGCCATCACTTGCGCCGCCGCTTCAGGTGTCCTGACATCTGGGGCTTGTACTAGCCAAGTAGAGGAAAAGTTGCGCGCTTAGGGTATGATACATCGATAAAATAAGCCGAGCTTCTGAGGAAACTAAATAGTTATACGCGGATGCCCATAGGAGAGTGCTGTGGCAGTCGCCTCGATCTGTAAGGAAGAATAATGACAATTTTTATTTCTGCACAAACATTATGTAAAGAAGACCAATCTCTAAATGCATAAAATGCCCAATAGTATAAGTCCTCAAAGGTACAAAAAGGTACTAGTGCTGCGATAAGCAAGACACATTAACTGTTTTACTTGTACATCTATTCCTTCCGCGTTTATCTGATGACACCACTACATCGTGTTTTGTTCTCTTTCAAATCAGAACAGCATATGTTCCTCAGCCTGCCGAACAGGGGCTTTACCTTTAATGATACCTCATTTTTACATTCGAATTATAGGAAAAGAAGAAGAAGCCGCAAACATTTTCTTTATTATGCGATGTATTACAAGATGGATAATATCTGCGAAAGTAAGACATCTCTTGCGAGATGGGTCATTCCTGCATCAATTTAAAACGGAGAAAATAACAACACGAGCAAGGAGGAACAAATGTTGGACACAGACGAGTAGTAAAAACTTATCATAAGAAAATGAAAGAGAATAGTTATCAGATGCTGTAGTATTTAAGTAAGAATTCATTCTGGAAGATCAAAGGAAAAATAACAAAGCCTTAAATCTGACCACTATCACCTGAATCTTTATAGAAGATTGTGCTACTATGTTTAGCAAGTAAGGCAGGTTCAGGAAGAATAAAGCAATAGTTATGAAAACCGTCTCACTCTGAACAAAATGACAGCTGATTCGCGGAAAAGTCGCACCTTTGTTAAAACCTGCCCGTGGAATGAACATGCGAATCGGTTCCGATAGCGTTACCTGAACGCATGCTTTTTGTTGTGACTGTAGGTCAGACAGAGCAGTGCTTGTTTTATTGTCAATATTCTGATTCCGTGGCACGCGTTGGGGCTGCAGCCACTCCTCAGATAGATGACAGGTCGCAAACACAAGGAAAATCGAACATTTATCCAGGCATTTACAACTTGTAAAAACGCGGTGCTGCCACAGTCGTGCAGGGCGGTAGAAGGAGCGAAAGAGACAGGAGTTACGTAAGATGAAACCCGGGAGAGAGGTGTAAAAAGGGAGAAAGCACGCGGGCGAGAGTGAAGGCGCATAGGGAGAAGGAAGAGAAAGAGCGGGGAGGAGAGAAGTCCAGTTTTTGCAGATGAAGCCGGCGCCCGGGCCGGAAATTCAAACTGGACTCGGGACAGCACAGTCAATGTGCTGCTCAAGTAGCTGCCCTTGCTGCTAGTGCGGCGCATAGCTATCAAGAAAAGTTTGTGCCTATTCTTTCGCTCATATTTTCTCACTTCTTTATTGCTCGGTGGGGGTTGTTATGGTGATCGAAGCGCAAATGCACGCTGCTTTAACCCTGTACTGCCTAGCGCGGCGAAGTCGCAACATAGTATTTGCGCGCGTTTACTGGTTAGTACATGAAACTTGGATGCAGATTTAATGCGTACGTTTTCAGGAGAGCTAGCACTTTCTGGTAAAAAACGTGTATAATCCCTCTGAGCAAGGTGTGTGAAGAGAGAGGCATCGCGCTCATTCGAACCCTTGCCAGCTTCCAACATTTCGACGTGCTTTATTTTCTGAGAAATGCTACAGGGGAAGTAAGAATGGCTTTCTTGGACTAAAAAATTGCTGTCTCTAGGCCTTCAGGTCGGATCGATCCTTTAGGTTTGCTCAAAATCTCAGCTTGGACTAGCTGCACAAATAGATCAAGTGCAAGGCGGTATGCTGATTGGTCAAATTTTAGTGGCGCTGAACAAATTTGATATTGGCTTCTGAATGTTAGGACATTATTTGGGAGAATGTGTTAGCAATCAACTTTTCCTTACTTTCTAAATGATATATCCGACATCTCTAAAAAGCTCTCTGCGGTCACCAGCGTAATTTCACGATGCCACACATTCCTTCTCATAAGCACTAAACTACAAATATATTATTCTCTAATTTTATCTCACGTAAATTACTGCACCCTGGTGCAGTAATTTACTAAAACAAATATGTATGATAGCATCAAGTGCGTTACGCGTCACTTTGCGATGACGCGCACTGATAGCAGCAGCGGATAAGCAACCGTTGGGTATAAAAGAAGCGTCAGACAAATAAACACAGATTTCTTGTCCTGCACCGGTCTTCGCTGGCTCTCCGCTGCGGCCGCTCGGCTGCCGCACGCTACTACCTTACAATATGAACAAACTCCCGTCTTGCAAAGAAAAGTTACGCATCTCGTCGTAAACTTTGAAGCAATGTGGAGTATTAATCCCAGAATAGTATCGCTCAATATTATCCATGTTGAAAATAACTATGAATTTTGTTGCAAATAATTTGCTTTTCTTTCACAGATATAAGCAATTTCTTAGCACAACTTGCTCCTTTTGAGCATGGTACCACTATTTTCAATAGTCGGTGTACTGACACCTGGTCTCTATCACAGTTTAGAATCAATTACAAACTATACGCCTTGGCTCATAATCTTCCATTTTTTTAAACAATATAAAACACTACTGGATTTACTCCAAAAGAATTGAGAAGTTACTCTGCGCAAATTTAATCTGTATCTCTCTATCTTTAATTACTTAAGTTATTACCCAAGTCCATACGAACTGTCTTATATTGATGAACTGTATATATCGCGTTTATTATTGACGAACCCTTTGTTAGCTTCTTTCGATTGTTTTATACTGATGTATGCGCTTATGATTTTTTTATGTCTATTTCTGCATTGTTCATTCGTTTTTGTTTGCTGCTGCCGTACCATATTTTGCTTTCGTAGGCTTTTGTCAAGCTGTTTGTACAGGTTTTAGGCCATGCAAACATCTAGTTGCAGGGAAATAAATTTCATTTGATTTAATTTAGGCATTGAATAGTTGAAATACAGATGGCGCACTTGACAAAGACGCCTCAGCTATGCAGACATTTTACATCAAGGCAACAACTGAAACTTCCTTAAAAGTGATCACAAGCGAGTTTACCCCGCCCCCGAGGATATTTTTTGTGTTCTGTCAGATTCAGGCGAAAGTCCGCAAACTAACTTTCTCTGAGCGGTTTTTGTTAAACATATTCTACCGCACCCTGATGTTCCAAAGAAGTACTTCTCAGCATCCTCGAATGTACGCATTTGGGGGCGTTCCAAGCGTTCTCCTTGTCGTAGGTGCGCTGAAGAAATGTTAGTCGTGCACATTCTTTAGTCAACAGTGAGCTTCACTTAAGTCACGAGGGGAACAGAAAAGAGATGGCTGCTGCATTTCAAATACAGTGAGCTCTACTATGGAAGCGCCATGCACGGTGTAGCCACGAAATAAGGTTCATGTTTCAAAATTAAGCGCAAGACCGAAACAAAGATGAAATAGCGCAGGCTCTTCTATCAGCGCTAAGCTTTCTGTTGACTTATGTAATATTCATAACGGGCTATTGATTACAGTGTGCTATCAGCCATGAAAAATGTGTCCGTAATGAGCTCTCGGTCGGATACGCCCTCCCTACCCTGCAAAAGAAAACACGCTGCAGCTTTAAAATGCTGTAATTGATTGCGAAGCGCCCTCCACATGGGGGCATAATTAGAATGGAAACCCTCTGCTTGTCGTTAGAACTCGGCGCCCGGTGAACAAAGATTCTTTGCTTCGATATTACTGGTTACGCTAAATTAGGTGGGGATGGATGGTAGCGCAACGATTTGAACGTAATGACTAGGAGCAGGACAGATATAATCTGCGTAGTCAACGATGAGCCATAAGAAATAGACAATAAAATAAAAGAATGTCAAGCGGAATGCAGACCAGAAATAGTTTGGTTATAGGGGAAATAAAACTATGCACATCATCTGGTAATTCCATGCGTCGTAAAAACAGAAAGTTCAAGACAGAGGTTGAGCATGCAGATTCCCAGTTATTATGTGCAATCATTTAACGACAACACGTTCTGAGAGGGCAGGAGCGGACAAACGCTGGTATGTGTGCTGCTAAATGAAAAAAGAAAGAGCGTGTTCTGAACACACACACTACCATGCGCAGCCTTTCTGCGCATACTTCATGACACCCATCTGATTCCGTGAACCACGTCGATAGTTTCTTGCGTAAAAATCAAATGTCTAAGATGCGTGGAGAGGGCCCCTCGAATTTGTCGACGGTACAACAGAAATTGGTCATAGTATACCACCACAGCAACTAACAGTCGTGAGATCTGGTGCCTTAAAACAGCTGACGAGGTTTTACTTTCATCTAAGATTTTGCTGTTACAAAATTTTCATGCATAATGAGACCTTTTTTGAGGGTGGAAATAGGTGATGTAAACAGCATTTTACTTTGAGGTTTCATGCGACTTCTTCCATCGGAATCCAATTCACTGCATTGATTGCGCAGTCGAGCGATGGATGAGCACTGCGTACCCTGTCGCGCATAGAACGACTCGCTGGTACCTCTGGTAGTGAGGTCAGGTGTGTTCGTACAGTACTCATGTTTTCCAGACGCCTTTTCTGGCACACGTCTTACGAAAACGGAAACTCGTGTACAGATCGATCCATCTATGTCTTTTGGTTCCTCATTTTCACCCGCTTTTTCACTGTTTTTTTTTTAAACCTAATTCAACTCTGCTGGTAATCATGGTTTTAGAAGGCTCATGCCGTCTGACATTTTGTCTTCTAGTGCATCAAATGTCTCAGAAGCTTGCTATAAATGTCCTCTTTTTTTTACCAGTGCAGCTCATTTCAAAGGCAACGCTGTGTTTGTACTCCTCCCTGTACGTCCTCGGTTGTCTGCTCTGTTTGTACCTACAGCAAAGAAAAACGTTAATCATTTATTTCCTTGCTGCTAAAATGACTCCACCTTGGCGAATATCACACGTATCGCATGCACACGAGTACCAGCCGCGCTCGCGCATGGGCAGCTCTCTTCAAATTTCGCTGTCAAAAAATTATGAAAAAAAAGTCCACTAATAAATACTGCGCTTATTATGGATGTGCATTTCCTAGCGCGACACGCTCTCCGGGAGCGACAGACGCCTGATGCTATCATTTACTATTATTGTTATAATTTTCCAGCACAGCACTCTTCTGCTATTTTCATTTTAAACCATAATACACGTGCCTGTACTTGGAGTGGATTGTGAGTGCCGACCATGACAATGACATCAGGAGGACGGCTAAGAAGAGCATAACTTCAGCTCGTATGCTAGTTTATTGTCAATTCGTTTCATGCAGCGATTTCGGATGTTCTTTTAAATTACTTTAAAGGTGCAGAAATTAGGAATCACCTGAATATAACCGAGAAGGGTGATGTGAGATACCAGGTCCGAGAGCAGCGCTAATGAGAGCGATGATTAACCTTAAAACTATAGAAAATAGGCGCCAGATATAGCACCATACTCTATGTGACAAGAATGCATTTTCTCCGTAATTTTGCGAAACCTTCAGTTGCTCTATTTGTTGTAAGTTCATTGCAAAAAAAAGCGCAAAAGTGGTATCGAAAAAAGACACAGGACAAGAGCTGATTCATAACTAAAGCCTTTATTTGCTATAACCTTCGTATATAAAGGAACACTCAAGAGCATCAAAAGTGATGATATCCATAAACCATCAGAAACAACAATAAAAAAGTTGCGAGTGAGCGCTTGTCCTGCGTCTACGCCAACAATGATCCGGTGATCCGGAGTTTGGCTACAAAAGCGAGCTGAAAATGACCAGTTTCATGTAAAGGCCTAACGCCACCAAGATTACGAAAAAAAGTGCAGCCCTTTTTGAGTGTATACGTTATATGTTCATCAATGCAAACGTTTTCAGCTTCAATTAAATCGTCATTGCCCTGTTAACTAGTGCCCGTTCCAGTGAGCATGATTAGCAACGGCACCAAAATCATGACTATCCATAGTGGCTCAAGACAAAGACAGTTCTTCAAATGCTAAAATCTGAAGGGATATTTGCGACAAATTAAAGATCGTTTGTGTAAATAAACTGCCGTGTTGTAATGTACAGAGCGGTGCTTTCGCGACTGATAGAATATTTTCAAGCTAGAGAGAGGAAAAAAAAATTACTACAGGTAGCGCAATTACTGACCATTTTCGCCGGCAAATCGCGATGCGCAAAGAGATTGTCTTTTTTTTTCGCTTGAATTGCTGAGGTAAGGCTACACCGCTGGTATTTCAAGACCATGATGGCACCGTCCTTTTTTTTTTTTTTTTACGTCACGCGCTTCATTCTAGTTTCAGGGAAATTTTAAAGTTTGCTCAGCTATCAATGCGTATTTCAGAGCAGGACAAGTATCAAAGTGTGCATCAATACCCAATGTATCGACCTTGACTCTCAGAAAAAAAAAAGTTATTAGAATTGCCCACAGTGTCCCTTAAAACTCCACATGCTCTTCATGTGCAGACTTATGGCTTGTGTTGACAGGTGTCGGTAGGTAACACCACTCTTGACACATCGACAATTCTTTGAAGCGTTAAAGATGGTAGTAATTATGGTGATGTTTCATAGCCTCAAGTAAATACACTACAAGTCGGGGTTTGAAGGCGGCTAAAAATTGCAGTTTTTAAGTAAGCGCAGTAATATCTGGCCTCGGTCATATAATACAGGTTAATTTCTGCCTCAGTTTCTAAGGCTAGAACACGTCATCCAGAAACTCTGAAGCACAGCGCTTTTACCGAAGGTTTATATGACACTAAGCAGTTAATGTTTAGTGGCATATAAACCTTAACACTAAACATTGATGTCAAAATGAAACGTGCTTTCAAGCCCAATCTACAGCACAATTGACAGATAAAATTTGAAGCGCACCTTCCCCAAAGTTTGGTTCCGAAAGGAAGCGATTTTTCGTATGTGACATAAAGAACCGACATGAACATCGCCATTAAAGCAAGGAGGAGGCTCTCAAGCAGTTGAAGCTGGAAAACACAAAGAAAAAAAAAATTCGCCAAGAAACTTTTTGCAGGTAAGCGCGACGATAAATGTGTTAGTGGTGCTCGGTCCCACCGGAATATTAACGACAAACGTGCGTCGACTATATAGCGCTACGGCTAGCGTCTGGTTTTCCGGGAAACCACACTTGACTAATGAGCCTGTGGTTGGTGATTAGGTGCTACTTCAGCCAGCTAACGACAATATTTTAATGCCCTGATAGGCACAATGTTCAATATGGAATGAAAGACAGATGCATAAAAATTCCTGGCTCCACTGTTCCGTGGGAGAGCTGCATGATACGTACCGAACTAAAGAAAATCATCTCCGCCATCCTGTCTTAAGTTCCTCATGTTGTCAGCTGATTTATTACTCCGTTTCATTGCCAAGTTCCACAAATGCTTACCGCAATTTCCGGGCCTACAATATCAAAGTATTGCTTTGGATTCAGTACACGTACTTCGGAGAGATCTCTGCCTTAAAGAGGGAAGCTGAAATGGTTTTTTTTTTCTTTGAGAAATCGAGGTTATTCAAGAATTGGAGTCTTTGAAGCTTCTAGGTAAATCATGCGAAATATTTTTTCCCTAGCGTTTAAAATGGTGAAAGAATCGTATATTAAAGTCGCAACGATGTTTAGCCTCCTCCTCACAGCGTTGGAGAATGCGGGAAAACCCGTAACGACATCATTATCACCGAAACTTTAGATGTCCGCTGCTTTCGCATGCATGCTGCTGTGCGTCTTCCGATGCCACCAAACAATGCTTCGTGAGCTGCACCTTCGATGGCATTGGTTTTCTTTCCAGGAAACAAGGGTTTCTTCGCTGCAAAAGGAACACTTTCATATATGACGTCTTTATCGGGGCCTCTTCCCGTCGCTGTGCACTGCAGAGAAGCGTGAGCACCAACTGCGATTTATTTGGCGATTACGGCACTATTTCAAACAGGAGGGGCAAAATGATTTCGCAGGCTTTAGCTGCATGTTGCACATATTCGGACCTTTTAAACTCCTTTAATTCTAAAATCCCTTCAGTTGTCATTAAGTCACACTCCCATAAAAAAGTACTCATTCCTTCCTCGAACCTCTCAAACACAGTTGCAACCTCGATCACTGCCGAATGTGATCCAAGTTATTACCGCGTTTTGCCATCCGGAACTTTCTCGCTTCAATAAACGAACTGGTTTGTGCATAAGTTTTCTCATATGAATCATTTATTCTCTGTGAGACAAGTATAAATGTTTTGCTGATTCTTGTATTTGACCAGAAGTTATGAGAGACATTATAGCCTGTAGCTCTGTTGGCTCTGACCGAGGAACAGCTGGCCACGAAGACCTCGCAAGACCGAGAGCGACGCCGGTTAAAACCCGTGCAGTGCCAAACCTCAATTTTCGGACTCCCGTCTTGGGCGAAGTTCGAACTAGGAGCACCACGCTGGAGCAAGAAAGTTGGAAAAATCAATGTGAAGCATTGGTCCCTCCCGCCACTGCCGCCAAGCAGCCGCCCGCTTAAGCCAATTGTTTAACTGGGCCGTTAACCACTTCAGACAATTTTTAAAATGAATCTCTACGCAAGTGAATGTTCGGTATTAGTCTCGTATGGAAATAAAGTATTTCTTTGAGGCTTGGCTCTAGATGGGTTGTGTCATTCCGAGTGGATCTAGGTTTTCTCTCCAAAAAAAGCCAAACCAAATACGAAAACCAAAAACGCACCAACTACGGCAATCAGATGCTACGTTACAATATGCCACACTTATTAAACAAATTACAGTCCATGAATATCGATATTTCGAAAAGCAGCTTGCGCGAAATTAAAGCTGCCTTTAAATAAGCTACAAAACGTTGTTAAGTATATTCTTTTTTTTATGATGTATAAAATGTGTTGTATGTATAACTGTGTCTGTGTAAAAAGTTTTTGTCTCTAGCGTTTGACCATCTTCCGATGTTTGTTGCTGTATGCCATGTAAAGGGGGGTCCGGGGGTCCCTCAAGTGATCTGCGATCACTTTTTACCCGGACCTACCCACATCTATGATGTAAAATAAACAAACTTCAAACTTCAAACTTCAAACTTCAAAGCGCCGTCTAACCTGCATTCCTGCGCCCCTTCACAATATATGAACACCGATAGCGCTACCTTTTCTATTACGTCATTTTAAGAAACTTCACCACTTTTAGGGGTTGCCTGCTTCGTTATTGAGTTGTATCTGACCTCCTGCGCTGCGCAGGAAAGTAGTGCTAAAATCGCCCTGTATGCAGAATTTTTCTGCTAGGTATGAAAAGCCTTAGTGTCTGCTTCCGAATGCTTACGACCCGTACGGGCCCCAACATGAACTGGTGGGCGAGTTGGTCTGACACATCTAGTGAAGCAGCGCTACGGCACAGAGCCGAAGGGGAGAAAGGGACGAACGCAGAGCTGAACTGACAACAAATGTTTATTCCGGATGCTAACAGCATATATATACTCTTTTGCACCTTAGAAAAAACAAAGAAACAGACAACAGCAGAAAGTAACAATCCCAGTCACTTTGCGCATGCAGCTGTATCGCGTGTACATCGATCATTTGAAAGCAGGAAGTTGTGCTCTTTCATCGAGATGGCAACGGAAGGAGTGCTGACACAATTCGCACCCAGCTTCATGATCTCAGATGCCTCAATATTCTCTCGTGTAAGCTTATCCTTGTGTTTGATAACTACTTGGCTGTTTTTGAATTCTGGGTAACATGAACAGTCACGACAGTGAATACCTATGTGGCGGGCCGCATTCTTAACATTGTGTGCATGCTCTTTAAGTATTTCATTTAGACACCGGCAGTTTGGCCGATGTATGACCCACCACACGTCAACGGGACTGAATACACCACGTTGTCTTGGCATGGCACATAATTCATCCTGTGGTTTTTCTTGTAATTATGACCAGATTCTGATCTTTTATCCGGGCGATTAACTCTCGCACACAAGCCACTCAGTCTGACAGGAGCCGAAAAAACAACATCTTCTCCAGCCTTTTTGCCCAATCTCTTCAAATTGTGGGACACAACATGGACATAAGGTATTACTGCCAGATTTATTTGTTTGGAATGGGGGACAGCGTTGCCCTCCTTCAGCTTTTTCAAAATCCCTTCTGCTACTGATGCCAGAATATGAAGGGGGTATTTTGCGTCTGTTAGCCTATCAACCTGATTGGAGAAACTAAATTCAAACTTGTGTGGGCAGGATTTTTTCATGGCATTTTGAAAACATGACGCCACAATGCCTCTTTTGACGAGCTTCGAATGGGCTGAGCTGTACGGCAGTAAGGGCTTTTTACCCCTAGGATCAAATGCCCAGCATACATGGAAATCAGTAAAATATAAGGTCAGATCAAGAAACTTAATGCGATCATTCAAAAGCCACTTCATGTGTAATTTCCAGCGGTGAAAGCACATCAGAGAATATCGCGCACAGGTCATTCACTTCCGAAGCGAAGCTAGCCGGGTCACAATCTAGTAAAATAAGGTAATCATCAACATATCGGAAAACTCTTGCAACTGTTGAGCTCATGAGTGATTGTTCGAGTGCCCTGTCAAGCTTAGCAAGAAACATGTCACTTAGCAATGGAGCGATGCAAGATCCTATGCAGATCCCATTCTTTTGAATAAAAAATCTCTGCCTCTCCCGTAACCGAGAGTAGAGTAAGCATGAAATGTTTACGGGCCTAATGTCATCTCTGTGGACACCCGAACCGCATCGTACAGGAAGGGAGGAACGCCACCACCCGTTCAGCGCGATGCCTTGCCATTTGAACGCAAGGTTTTTTGAGGAAAGGAAATGGCGCAGTAATTCTCTGCCATCCCGGTGGACACCCGAACCGCACCGTAATGGAAGGGAGGAACGCCACCACCCGTTCGGCGCGATGCCTTGCCATTTGAACGCAGCGCTTCTCCCCCGGGCCCCTGTGCGCCTGCGCGGCTTTGCTTCGATGCGCGAAGCCCCTAAGAGATCACGTATGACAACGAAGTGTATCGTGGCATTTATGTGCTTTTTGCACGGGTTATTAGAAATCGGAAATTATAATTCCGTGAATTATCAAACGCACAGCGACTGATATCTTGATAAACATTGAGAAGGCACTGGCAGCAGTTATTTTTTGTGACTCCTTTGGAGACCAACCGGCGCTTGCATGCCGGTCGCGTAGGAGGGCTTACAGAGTCTCGTTAAATCTGAAGTCTCGTACGGTGCCCGGATGTTCTCGTTTCAGAGCCCGGATGATGGCTCTCGGTCTCGGCGTGACGTCACCACACTGCCGACAACGGGGGCTAAAAGCATTTCATGCTTAAAAACAGTATGTTCCCATTCTGCATAGGTTGACTGAAGGTACACTTGCAGCAGGTCTAAAAAGCTTTCTGCGGAAATGCCACTAGCGTTCTGAAATGCTACCACTCCGTAGCCGTCAATTGCTTCACTAATGCACTTTAACAGCTTGTCATGAGGGATGGAATAATATAGGTCTTTTACATCAATGGAAAATGCACGTAGTGGCTTGGCCTGGTCAGTTTTTAGAAATGCAATTACTTCGTCCGACTTCTTTACCTGATAAGGGTCGTCAATAGTTATGTGAGCTAGGTTGCTTTCTACCTTTTGGCTCTGTGCCGTAGCGCTGCTTCACTAGATAGACCGTACGGGCCCACAGCTTTCGGCTGTGCTGCAGAAAAATGGTGTAACGACTTAAAGGTGCTGAAATCGTTATGCGCTTTTACGCTGCGAGAAGAAGAAAAATCATGCGAGGTAAATACATATACACCCTGCAAAAAGCTGCTGCTCCCGTAATGGAGAATAGACGTAAGCATGAAATGCGCTTTTCGAGGTTGTCGCGCCGAAACGATTGGCTGCTTTTCTTCGACCTTATCTATGCGCTTGCCTTCCGCAGTGGCCTTGCTACCTTCGTAAGCGGCTGCATAATCCTGCCGTTGTCGACACAATCAAGCCGTATTCTGCTTTGGCGTAGAACTCGCAAAGCCATGCTTTCCACGAGACGCTTCCTAGCTCTCCTGTCGTCTGCTCTCATTGCTCGGCTTAAGCAGTTCTGACACTAACCTCACTAGAATACAAAACGATGTTTAAGCGACGCGCACACTACACGACACAGGGCTGAAAACTTGCCGAACCAAAGTGAATCTCGCCTGAATTTATCCGTCTCGGGAGCGCGCTCAGCCAGTCTAGCGTCACTGCCGACCGCTGACGAAGAATAGAATGGGCTAATAAAAAGAATTAAATACAACAATGCCCTGTCGACACTGCCAGAGGCACAACAGGCTGCCGACCGCTGACGTAAATTAGACGGGCACTCAATAAAGAATTAAGCATAATAAAGCCCAGCCCGCAGCGCCTAAGGCACAACAGGCTGAGAAACGTTAGGTTTGGCAGTAGAAAGAAATGAAAAACGAAAAGTGCCCTGCCCGCACTTTTTCATTTTTATTTCTTCTTTTAGTGCCCAATCTAACGCAGTCAACCGATTGTGAGTCAGGTGGCTGTCTAATACCAATACTACGGCGGGACTACGAAAAATAATAAAAAAATAAAAGTGTCCCAACTCGTGCCACTAAGCATAATGGGCTTAATTGGATAGGAAGTACAAAAAATAACCAGTTCTGTAGTCAATAACTTTTCTATAGCTGAAAAAAAAAAAACAAGCAGCCATCCGAACACTCCGAGGCCATTAGAAGGGGAGTTAAAAAGGTTAGTTACTGTTTGAGGGAACTAAATAGTGAATTTCCTTGCCGAGATGGCTTAGCTAACGAAAACCAAGAGACATAATAACAATGAACAGAATTTCAGACATATTTGTTTACTCCTGGTGAGTGGAGGAGGAAGAAGTTCAAAAAGCTGGAGAGAAAACTGCAGTAGAAAATCTTGAGTACTTCTTCCGTCTCTTTCGGCGTCGGTGGTACGATTGAAGGTTGATCTGAAGATATAAATTTAGGATGGTAATACGTGCCCCCTTCCTCCCTCCTTTGTGTGAAGATAAGTGCTATGATTAATACGGACTGGCTGGGAATTATACGCCTGCCAACTTCGAGTGAGTGCTGCTCTCTTTAATGTCTATATGAGTCCACTGCAGCTTTCAGAATGATCTGAAGATGCGGTTGTGGTATAGACGAATTACCCCAAGGTAATTTAAGAGTTTGGTAGTAATTTCCGTTGGTAAATATGGTAATGCTGTAGTGTTATTTTTCTTCAAAAGGAATGTCTTTGTTGGTTCGCTGTCAATTACGATGTACTGTCAATTACGATATTTGGGCTGATTGTGATTTGCTCGATGGTATGAGATGTATGGTGTGTAAATTAAGAATGCAAGTTCAGTGTGGGTAAAAGTGCATTTGATACTGGAAAGGCATTTAAAAGAATGAGATCGGGGAATTTGTACAGTTATGGGGAATTTCTATAGAGGCGAAATTCTACAGGCCAGTGAACTTTACGATGCCAGTGCACGTTAAGGAAACACGGTTGGTCGAGATTTCCGGAGCCCTTCACTACGGCATCCCTCATAGCCTCGGTCGCTTTGGGACGTTAAACCCCAATAAACCGAACCAAACCAAACCATTTATGGGGGGAGGGGGGGGGGGGCAGATTCTGTTACTGGCGGACCACATGCCGCTAAACGATACGCCGTCACGTGCGCTATTGATGAATACGTATAGAGTCTCCTTGCACTTCTAAAATCTTAAAAATGGCGCATAAAGAGCAAACAGCGCAAACAACGCAGACAGAGTGGAAGAAAACACAGGACAAGCGCTGACTCACAACTGAAATTTATTCAAGGAAAGCTGTACATTTTATAGAAAAAGTGGCCAACTTATCAGCTAGTACACAGACAAAACCCATGTTTCTACTTGTACTAGCTGATAAGTTGTCCACTTTTTCTATAAAATGTACTGCTTTCCTTGAATAAATTTTAGTTGCGAGTCAGCGCTTGTCTAGTGTTTTCTTCCGATCTGTCTACGTCGTTGCGCTGTTTGCCTTCAAT
The DNA here is from genome assembly GCF_055824585.1 of Amblyomma mixtum. Lineage (NCBI taxonomy): Eukaryota > Metazoa > Arthropoda > Arachnida > Ixodida > Ixodidae > Amblyomma > Amblyomma mixtum. The sequence continues at coordinate 18,896,550 of NC_143016.1, forward strand.
ATGTACCACCAACTCGCCCATTTGGCTATAATATAAAGAGCACCTGAGAATGTAGCAACGTCCAAATCGCGCAGCAGATCGAGCCAGGTCTCTGATCGCTATGGTATGGTTTTGAGCTAAAACTGGCGAAACATTCATCTACTGCACAGTCCTTCCGCAATTCATACAAGACACTCTTAGCTCCAGAGCCTGCGCTGTTGTCGTAGTGGAGGACTTCGCATTAAATCGGCTCATTTCCGGGTATTTAGCGCACGTGTACTGCCCGTGTGCTGCTTTCCAGCACGCTCAGTTATTGATGGCAGCTATATACTAAATTTAAGCTGTGTTGTCATGCGTTAAACAGCTTAACTTTTGTGGCCGGCTGACGCACTTTTTACTGCCACAATGGCTGAATAATGCAGCCTGCTGGCCACTTTGTCGTATGGCTGCAATTTAGGACGTCTCGGGAGCTGGCTTTTCACCAAAAATTTCGGCTTGAAATATGGCGCACCAGCCAGCATGGCGCGAACGGTGTTTCTGCGACGCAGTGCATTGAGCTGCCGTTATTCAGCGCACTGATGACCCCGTTGAGAGCGACTTTGCCGGAATTGAGACCTCGTTCGCGGTGGCTTACGAAAGCAGCATTACCGACGACAACGATCTCGAGAATCTCAGGACTGCTCGGCCTGATCGATGTCGCCGATTCCTTCGGCTCTCAACATGTTCCCGCAAAGCACACCGAGTGTATGTTTTTGAAAAGTTCGGCTATACCCAGCTCAAAGTGAGGCCTGTGATACGTTATAAACCTTTTCGCACTTACGAGGTAGCGAAAAAAAGCTCGAGTCGACGCAGAAAGCCGACGATAAATGCGCTGCAGTATACACGGAAGTTGCTTTTTACCGCCCAGCCATCCTTTTTTATCTTACCACCACGAGGTGGCGCTACTATACGTACCAAACATAGTTCTTGAAGCCTATAGCATTGTAGTCAATGCATGCTTGAAATTTATTCTTTCTTTGTCCGTTCTTGTGACATGCTTTGTGATCTTTTTTTGATCTGTACCAGCATGTGCCTTCGTCGGCTGTTCGCCTTACGCAACCATTTCGGAGCGTAACAAACTTGTGCTACACGAAACGCCGAGAGATATCATGACGGATATCACAGGCAGTTAACTCCGGCCATGCTGCCACTGTTGACTATAAACTCTGCGCTAAAGATGACCATATGCACAAGTGCATTCTTAAGAAGGTGGTCTTTGATGTGCGCTGCCGGCGAGGCGGTTAAAAAAAAAACGGGTGCATTTGAGCCTTGACTTTCAAAGAACTCCTTCAGAAGTCGTGGCTCAGCTAGTTACTGGAAAGTTTTCATATTATGGAGATACAATTTTTCTCTTGTGGTCGCACACATCAGTCGTGTCGGAGGGTTTCGAACAAAGCCCGTTATAGGGGTCGCTGTCAGTAGCCAGGAAGTGGAAAAACATGATCTGAACCGCGTTAAGCTTTCGTTTAAAGTATCATACAAACAGGGAGAAACATTCCATATAACATGGAATGAAGAATTAGCGTGCTTCACAGAAGGTAAAAAAAACGAGTGTAAAATGTACTACCGTGTATTAACATACATTACACACCTTCTAGCTTAACCTTACTGCTCGCATCAAATCAGGTGAGCTTAGAAGAATTCCCAGATTTATTTTCACAACATATTTTATAGCAGAAATGCAAGTGAGGGCAAATTTCATAGGAATCGCACGTGCCAGCTCGTCCGTTGGTTTTGAAAACCTGGTTGTTCAGCCTCTACATTAGGGCAGAAAAGGGTCTGATTCTTCTTATTATGATGAAAGAAGTTTCGCCGTTTGAAATCAGCACGAAATTAAAATTAACTTTCTTTTCTTAGATTTGAGAGAGAGAGAGACTCTTTAATGAAGAGCAGAGAATTTAGCCGGCGCTTAAAAATCGCTGGCATGCTACTCTGCGTAGAGAGGGGAATTTGGGAGATAAAGACAGAAGGAGAGCAGAGTGGAAGAGGTAAAAAAATTTGAAGGCACACATTGACTACGTCTATATATTGCTGATTTCATCTCCCATTATCACAAATTCTGGGGATCATCACCTGGTAACTGCAGCGAATCCGAGCAGGAGCTTCAGGTCGAACTTATTCAAAAATTCCACTACATGGTTCCACAGTGCATTCCGCTTTCTTCGCTCGTTCGTTCTGAACCGCGAAATTCACAGAACCTGCAGCGCCACTGTCGTGGCCGTGGAATCCAGCTGGTTGAGACAAAAGATAGAAGGGCTCAACTCGACTGCCAAAGGCAGCTTTATGTAGCCGATCGGATAAGTGAGAAGAAAGCCTAACCAGTAGCTGAGGCCGATGAAAACCAGGCGAGCGACATAGCGCATAAAAAAAGAAAAACAGCAGTGACTGACACTGAGCGCGCTGCTCATCACGAAAATTCTATTCTATCTTAACGCACATGCGCCATGCGCAAGCGCACCGAGGCTAACTAGGTAATTCTGGTGGTAGTCGACACTCGCAATTGGAGCATAAAACTGCACCGTAAACGATCGACAATGAGGATGGATTGCTGAGACCGTACTATGTATCGATCCATTCCATTTTCAATTTTATTTGGCCGTGACGTCCATGTGACTAAAGCAGCACCAGATGGGAAAGCAAACATTCAGTCACACAGAACGCCGGTCAGGCCGCAGTGTCGGCGCTAAGCAGCCTCTTGCCGCAACATCCAGTCCGGCTGAGCCAAAAAAACCGCTGCTCCAATTCGTTCACCAAAACGACACCCGGTATATTTTTTGAGACTGGACGGAAGGCGATAAAGCTTGTGAGGCGCGCCAAACATGTCATCATGCTCTACCATTCGTGGCCTTCGGCTTTCATGCAAGTAAATGGCATAATGATAGGGTTTCTGCCACGAGTAGCGTGTCGTCTTCGCTGACGCCCTATGTCAACGGCAAAAGCGACCAATTGCAGAGGACTGAAATAATGAAATGAAATCGACCGCTTTACAATACAGCCCCTCATCGGTTTATTGCACCTTCAGGGGGTGGAGAAAGAGGCGAGACATTGAGTATAGGTCACGCATTGTGTTTCTCTCGATTCCGAAACCGATGCTCAGCAGTCAGCGACAGCGGCACTTCTGTCGAAGCGGAAAACAGCACGGATGCAGCGCATAGGTTGCAGAGTGAAACCAGTAGTACTGCGGAACAACTAAAAGGCTTCACTGCTTGCTTCGTCGGCCTTGCTGCCTCTGTCATCGGAGAGAACTAAACCGCCATTCACGAATTGGAGTATTTTTCAAGCCCTCACCTAATTCAGGCACTCTCAAACTCCCTGTCCTTCCGGGACGATAGAGAAATCGCTCAAAACGGAACGTTACAAGGCGAGTTTGCTGCGATACACGTCGCCTGCCTATTCAATAAAAGTGGACTCAAAGTCCAAGGACAGAAGTTTCAGGAAGCTATTGAATAATTCAGCTCACTTGCTTTTGAAATATATTGCACCATACCTATCGATGTATTCGACGTACTCGAGGTATTCGTATAACACTTCTTCAGGCTTTGGCGATTTTCATGACCAAGAAGCGGCTCCTCAATTCATGCAATACGGTGGCGTTGCAGAAAACTGCTTTTGCAGTCAGCCTAGGTAGAAATACATTTGTATGAAAATTTCAAAATTACCTCGCACTTATTTATCAACACTGGCAACTTCGTGCGACCCAAATAAGTCTTGTTATTGTCCTTGGTTTAAGACAATAAATTAGAGAGGGGAGAAATTTCGGCCTGCCGTCTGAATACAGCCGGCGGGCGGAGACAATTTAAACTTAATGACGTCAGAGATGAAGTCATTATACAGCGGCTCATCGAACAAATAGGGAGCAGAATTTTTCTCATTTACAACTACAGGTAAGCACCCCTCAGCGACTGCCGAATCGTCAGACTGCTTCGCAGAATACAAGCTAGAAAAGCTTTCCAGTCGCTGTCTCTTGGGGTTTAGTAGAGGAAGCTGTTCCCTGCTCCTTTTTTGCACTCATGCATTTTATTGAGCAAGTAATAATTAAAATGTTCATATCGAGTTCTACACCGTGTTTAGGCGGAAAGCGAGAACAACGAGGCCGTCTTTTATTGCGCACAACCTTCTTAGAACATTTAAAAGTGTCTCGTTCTCTCAGTTTGTTCCCAAGCAGTGGATGGAAGGCATGTAATAAAAGTAAGACTGTTACGATAAAATTCTTCTCGAGTGATTTTGTTCGATTCTTGACATCCATCCGTCTGCCTGGTTCCAGTGACAGCGATGACATGTTGCAATGGAAATGCGAAAAAGAATCAAGGTGGAATGTGCCGACCACTCTAGCGCACTCTGTTTAAGGAGCAGGGTATGGTGCCCAAGGCCTGGGTAGATTTCCATCACTAAAACACGGCATACATACAGTTTGCAAAGGAAGTAAATTCCCTCTTGAAAACGAATGAAGCTTTAGCTATTACGAAGAATGTAACCGAGGTTTGAATCTCCTCCTTTTGCTAACCTCAGTACATCTGGTGCCGCGTTTAAAAGCCTTCTACTATTGCTAAATACAGCTATAGTTACTATGCTTTGCAATGGGAATAAAACTCCTCTGCCAAGGGTAAACATTCCATATCTTTAGCGATCTATTACTACTCAGGAACTTAGGCAGCCTCTCTTCCCTTAAAAGATAGTGCACTAGAATACCGCTTACTTTCTTTTTATTCCCATGTAGGCTTATTTGTGTTTTAGTGTACGTGCAGCACTAATCACGCACGGATCGCGTGGCAGGAAATTGCCATGGTACGAGAGTTGGTATACGGTACCAAGCAGGAACCAAAAAAGAATTGATGTTGTCAAATTGTCCCGCACGGAGTCTGATATGTCTTCTCGAAGCCCGCTCGTGCACGCATCCCCGAGCTACACGTTTTCCTTTACGTTCCGCTTTGATGGCAAAAAAAAACTTTTCTTAATTTTTACATTTTCTTCTGTCTACTTTGTAAAAACTTATACTTTCGAAGAAAGTTTTCAGGAACCTTGCCGTCTTCTGATCCGTGTCAGCCCGATGTTCAGTCAAGCGAGCAAGCCACAGTCGTTTTTGATGGCATCCGCGAATCAATCTTGTGAGCGTCCTTGGAAGAAGTCCGCGGCAGCATACCCGCGTAGTCGAAGGCTGCGGAGGGGCTGCACCAGTTACAACCAGCCACATACCTATCTTCGGCTATAACTGAATTCATGCCGCTGCCACTGATATTGAACTTCTCATCCTGCCACAAAGAACTTTTTCTCACGCATGCTGACATGTATTGGTGCTCTCTTTCCGCCCTCAGGTGTCCCGCACAAGCTTACGAATGCGCACTAAAATGCAAACGTTCTTGATGGGTCTTATGCTGCAAATCGGTCCTTTGTTTATTATGCCTTTTGATTAGGAGGAAGAAACGAAACGGCAGTGAAGCATGAAACTTGCTGACTAAATTTTTGAGGTACATATAACTGCCTTCTTCACGTTCAGAGCACTCGAAAGCTAGAATGTTATCCAAAAACAGATATAATATGAAGTCATATTTTGTAAAAGGATGCAAGGAAGTATAATCACATCCTTGGAACATGTCGTCTCTGCTTTAAAATTTGCGGGTTCTCTTTCAAACTGATCGGTCGAGATTTAGCAGGACAGAGGAATGGTAAGGGCTGAAAGTCATGAGCCCAAGCTGCGCAATATCGTACGTGTACGGAAGCACGCGAAGTAGCGTACAGAAACACGCCAAGAACTGCTGCAGTCATTTGGCCTAGTAAAGCTTAGTTTCTTGAAGGGTCTGCGGTTTGCATATTTATGCTAAAAAATGGCCAGAGTCCTTCAGAAGAACTCATTTCAGTAAACTCGGTCACGGTCATTCCTGCCAGCAGTGGTTTTCCCCAATATCATGAGCCGGTGCGTTGTGAGCGGTTAGGAGACTGAAACAACAGGATCATCTTTTTCCAGACCTTAATATATATATTAAACACTCGCTCGCACTTGAGATATCTAGCTTCGATCCGAAATACCTGATTTTTCGCCCTGCGTCTTTTTACTATAACAACCCTGGCAGTCATACTAACTCAGCGCAGTTTTCTTATTTAGTTGCCGCATTGCTCGAGGATAACTCTTTTAGTTCGGGGCCATAGTTCCGCAAGTTTTAGTGTTTTTTGCCGCATTTTCTAGTTGAAGGAGTTCGGCAAACCAGAAGAAGAGTACTGAAAGTCAGGAAATTTTTTAGTGCAGTTTTTTAGCGGCGCGTCCGCGTTCCGATGTTATTGAATTGCTTTTCTTTTGCATGCTATTTAAAGTTTGGCGCCCCGGTACTGCAAGTAGGTTACGAGGGGCACTGCATTGGAGGACTCCAGATTAAGTCGGCCACCCTCGGCTCTTTACCGCGCATTGATATCGCACAGCACGACAGCGTTTTGGCATTTCGCTTGCATCAAAATCGGGCCACCCCGGCGTGGATTCAAATCCACGACCTTGGGCTCAAGACTCGAACGCCCGAACCCCTGAGCCAGAGCGCCGAGATTTTACACGATTACGAAAGCACTATTCCGATGGGCAACCCAGAGCAAGATCTTGCAATGTTTGTGGGCGTGTGCCAAGTGAAATAAATCAATAAAATAAATGAAATAAGTATTCGCGTCTGCCATTCAAATCCGCGGCTGCGCGAACCGGTCAGCTTCGCTGGCCACTGCGCCAGAGCACTAGGCTATCGCCGCAGCCGAACAGGCCTGGGGTTATACTGCAACCCACACTGGCGCAGTGCACGGCATATCGTCTTCTTCATCGGCTGATGTTACTATAAAACTTATATTCGCGTTTTGAGAGATGCGGCGGCATTGACAGAGAGATGTGCGTTGCTTGCGGTGGAGTGGACAACGTTGTGGCAGAAACACGGCCCTGAAGCATAGGCCATCTGTCTAGATGGGGTAAATTGTGATTGACGATGAAAACATTGAACACGCGCATAACTGGCTGCCTGGGGCTCCTTTTATTTTCGTCTTTTTCGTGCAGTGTTTTACAATAAATAACTGAAACCAAATTTCCCAGGTTACCTTTTGCTAACTTTCGCTGTTTGTTGAGAAAGTTTATTATTGACTTTTTTCTGTAGCTTTTTTTAGCTGTTTGATGCTCGGCTACAGGATCGGCCCCAGGATCTCCATAGTTCCGAACAGTGCCCACTTGAATTGGAGAAGAACGGCGTAAAGAGCTCTTCATGCTTAAGAAAGGAGAGATTTAATCGCTTAGGACACCTCTATGGCCAGCAAGATGAAAAGTGTTTTAACTGTCCTCACCATTAAAAAAGGTGCATTGCAGAGGAAAACGTGTGAAAAAATAATATTGGCTTAAGCACTGAAACCAAGGCATACTTAAGTAATATAATTAGTGTGATAGTGTGATTGCGTGTGAATAACAGTAAAATTTATTGCAGGACTCTCGGATGTAAAAAAATGCTGCCAAACGACGAGGTTTTGTTCGTTTAGGCGGCCAATGCATGACTCTTACAGGCTCAGGTGCATGTCAAAGAACAAAGACGACAGATGTACCGCATACTTTATATGAAGCTTGTTCTTGCCTGACAAGATATCAATGGTGCATGCGGTGGCTCAAAAAGAGAAAGAAAGAAAGAAAGAAAGAAAGAAAGGAAGAAAGAAAGAAAGAAAGAAAGAAAGAAAGAAAGAAAGAAAGAAAGAAAGAAAGAAAGAAAGAAAGAAAGAAAGAAAGAAAGAAAGAAAGAAAGAAAGAAAGAAAGAAAGAAAGAAAGAAAGAAAGAAAGAAAGAAAGAAAGAAAGAAAGAAAGAAAGAAAGAAAGAGAGAGAGACGGGCAACCACGCGTGCCGATCTTATGTTCTTCCCTCCACCTCTTCCTGCTCTGTCAATGCAGAACGTGCCCGGGACACAGACAGGGAGACTGGCTGCTGTGCAGTGCAAAATTGCAGGACGTGCCTTGCCAATGCTCCAGAGGATTAAACGAACTGGCCCCAATAAAAATGAATGTCTTGGCTACTGGTACTATCCGGTCTTTTCGCAAGGTACTTAGACGGTGGTTATAGCGTCTTATTACGTAACACTTACTTTATTATTCGCCATGCTTGTTCGGGGTATTTGCTGAACACGATTCGTTTTCTCCGCATTGCTGTGTGTTGTACAAAAAAAAAGCTATTTACGCACCAGCGCCGGAATACATTTGAAAACGGCACGTGCGAGTGCTTAGCAACGCATGTTCAACACAAAAGCTCCATTGTCGACTTGTTTGTTTAGTGTGCAGATTTCGTTTAGTATTTGAGTTCGATAGGAAATCTTCCTAAGTGTTACGACATTCAGCACTGCCGCTTCTGAGCTTAAATAGTATCTAATGTTTATAGAAATCCTGGGTATTGATCGATTCCCGGCGGCGGTGACGAGCTGCAGCAGAGGTGAAATGCCATAATGGCCACCTTCGCTGCTGACAGTGCTGCGCACTAGTGTAGAGTCCGTGCAGACCGTTGCATGGTCATGAGTAGCAATACTTGCTTCTGTGACCTTCGCGGACAAAAGAATACCCATGATAATGAGCGCGTCATTAGTTGAGATGCATAGGGCTTAATAAAACGACAGTTGAAAATAATAATGCGAGTAAAAAAAAACTAAGTAAAATAACACTGGTGATAGTTGTCACATATACCAGCAATAATTCTTTCCCATTGTAGTGTCCGATGGCAGCTACAACGTCCTCATAATGGCAGTCGGCTTTTTGAAAACATTCCAGGAAATGATGAAAAAATAGCTTTAAACCATGCAAAAAACAGTGAATAGTAGCAAGAAAAGAATAAGCGTCTGGTGTCTATGCTATAAAATAACTCTCTGCATTGCGCTTGGTTCTTTTCATCGTGTGTAGCATATCTCCTCCAGGCAACGCAGCGCGACTGCATAGAGAGCTGCGCAGTTTGAACACAGCGCATCACCATCGGCGGTTCTGTCCTAACTTTATTTTGTCATTCAATGTCACCTGTTATCAAATTCGAGGCTTCTCCTCTCATCATTGCCATTGCTGGGAAAGATCTTTTTATGTTCATCTACGACAGTATTTTGTCTCCAAGTTCTCTGCATGGTACCGTATTCTATAAGTTCTCTCATTATTACTTTTTTCATTGTATGCCATTATGTGACCTTATATGACCTTATATGACCTTATTAATTATATGACACTGTACGTACAACTGGATATATTTCAACACAGAGCCGAGAATAAACACATTCCGCAATAAAACCGGACGATCACATGAGCCCCAACATCAGAGATATTTCTATTAGAGGTAAGGTAGGGCTGACGAAAAGATAATTGGGCGAGTTGGATCTTCGTTGTTGGATTTAGAAGCGTCAAAATAAGCGCAGAAGAGAAGGGAAAACTTTATTTACACTAATGGTTTTTCCTGCGGTTTGGGGGCATCTTCAGAGACGTCTTGGTTCTACCCCCAGGTGTTATGTAATCCCAGGGCCATGAGTTTTTCTGTAGACGTGTTGCGTGGTAGTCGGAGCGCTGTCTTATACGCTTTGCGTAGCAGGGCATCCGCTTGTTGTATTTCATTTTTGTTGAGGCACTGGTAGGGTAGGCTGTACGTGATTCGACTAACTACTAGGCTTCTGACTAGTTTTAGTGTGTCCTCTTCACGCATGCCATGTCGCCTGTTGGTGATGCGGGTGATCATGCGTGCGACTTGTAGCGTTGTTGCTTTCAGTAGGGTAAAAGTGTGAGTACTGCGCTGGTTGGATTGAACCCACATGCCCAAAATTCTTATTGTTGTCTTTTCGGGTATGGGCGTCCTTTCTAGGTAGACGTTGAGTTTTAGGTCCTCGTTGGTTGGGACGGTCCGGTTTTGCTTGCCTCTCCAGACTCTCAGCAGTTCCGATTTCTAAGTCGAGCATGCGAGTCCTCTTTCTGCGAGGTATTGCTCTACAGAAGAGGCCGCTTGCTGTAGCCTTTCTTCCTTCTTTCCGAGACAGCCCGTGTTTGTCCAGACTGTTATATCGTCAGCATACATTGCATGCCTGATGCCTTCGATGTTTTCTAGTTTTCGAGCTAGGCCTATCATAGCTATGTTGAAGAGTAGGGGTGAGATAACTGACCCTTGGGGTGTTCCCTTGTTTGGAGCGCGAATTTTGTCCGATCGAAGGTCTCCTATGCCGATGGTGGCAGTTCTATCGGACAGGAAGGCTTTGACGAAGCCATATATTCTGCGTCCGCAATACAGGTTGTCTAGGCCCGTAAGGATCGCTTCGTGGCTGACGTTATCGAACGCCCTCTTGATGTCCAGGGCCATTATGACATTTTCTCCCGTCCGAGGTACGTTTCGCAGGGCATCTTCTTGTATTTGGAGGAGTACGTCCTGCATCGAGAGCTTCGCTCTGAAGCCGAACATGGTATGTGGTACACAGTCGTTGTCTTCCATATAATTTTGCAGTCTGAAAGTTACAACCCGTTCGTAAAGCTTGCCAAGGCACGACGTGAGTGACATGGGCCTGAGGTTTTCAATTTGTAGCTTTTTACCAGGTTTAGGTATCATTATTACTTCGGCGTGTTTCCAATCTTCGGGAACCGTCTCCGCCTCCCAATGTTTGTTAATAAAGGTGACGAGCTCTTATATGAGGTCGTCGCTCAGGTTGCGGATTAGGGCGTTGTCGATTCTGTCCGCTCCGGCCTCTGTGTTTCTGGTGGTGTTTCTTATGGCCGCGTAAACCTCTTCCACAGTTATGGGGCGGTCGAGTTTCTCGTTTTCGGCTCCTCGATATGTTCCTTGGTATCGCGGGGGGTTGTGATCAACGAAACATTTTTCTCGTGCCTTCTCCAGTAGGGCGATGTCTGATCCCTCGAAGGAGTGGATGAACCTGTGGATGGCTTTATTGTTTTCTGATTTTATTTTGGTCGGATCGATTAGTGCTCTTGAGAGATTCCAGGTTCTGGCCGTGCCTAGAGTTCCCCTAAGCGAGTCGCTGAGTTGTTCCCAATTTTGTTTCGCGAGTTGCATCGTGTATTCTTCCGCCTTTGCCGTAATTGCTGCTATCTTTAGTTTTAGTTTCCTGTTGTGCTTTTGCTTCCGCCATCTTTTGGTGAGACTGCGTCTCGCTTCCCACAGTCTGAGGAGGTGGGCGTCTACTTCGGGCGTTGTTGTCGTTCTCCTTAGACTTTTTGTGCATCGTTGTCGCGTTTCTCTCAGCATGCCGCTCCATTCCTCCAGTGATTGGATACCGCCTTCAGATTTGTTGCAAGCCCCGCGAAACGCGTTCCAGTCAGTGATTTTCGCCTTTCCAATCTGGAATCTTATGGTGTCGGATGCTATTCGTGTCCGGAGGATAAAGTGATCGCTGCCTAGGTTTTCCATCATGTTTTCCCACTGTGACTCCCTGCTGTTCCTTACGAAGGTGAGGTCCGGGCATGTGTCCGTGCTCACGCTATTCCCGATTCTCGTGGGGGCGCAGGATCTGTGATTAGACTGCAGCCAAAGTATTCCGCTACTTCCACTAATGTTCTTCTCTTGATGTCTTGTTTCTGGTATCCCCAATTCCTGTCCATGGCGTGAACACTAGCGCTTACTCCCAAGTGAAATGTAATTTGGGTTCGCGCTGTTTTTCTTGCCTTTTTGTTCATTCCTTTTAAAAGTTTACGTTTAGCAAAAATAAATTTCATTTGCGAGTTGTGTAGTCGTCGTTCTCTGTGCCTGTTGTTGCGCTCAGAAATGCATCTACGAAGAAGAGCTACCTTATTTCCTAGAAGCTACACTGATGGAGGACTAATGCAAGCTTTCCTGTTATTTGGTGTTTTTTGCTTGGACGACAATGAGCATGATAGGTATGAGCCGCCAGAGGCTGAGAGTGGTGCAGGGTTCTCTTGAGAATCAGCACGTGTGCAGCCCGGAGTACGCGCCTCTCAAGCAGCCTCTCCTGCTAACAATCTTTGGTTGCGTGAGCATGCAGGAAATTTTGGCTAATTTCAACTGAGAAGTCGATATTTGATGTTTTTCTAAAAAAGCCGTTTCCCTTCATCATGTTAAGAAGAAGCTAAAAGATAATAAATGATTGGACTGATGGTTGATTGGGTGAGAGCGTTGCAAAAGCTTGGAGCGCTCGTAATGCATGGTGACATGTAGTTACGCCCCAGTGTACGCCCTCGTCAGGTGTCCACCGTATGCTCATTTTCACAAAAACGGCTGTCTACTTTCTTTCTTTCTTTATTTCATTTCATTTTCTCACAACAGAGAAAAAAGGAGCAGGAGCTAAAGGCTCATAGCCTGACAGAGGCTCATGCCCCAGGTAGCAAAATTCGGCATTTCAGTGCAGACTTAATAAAAAAAGAAAAGATAGACAGGGAAACAGCTCTCAATTACAAAAACACATTTGAACATATAAATATTTCAGCATATAAAAGTGAACATATAAATACGGAATTAGACAACACTTAGTAGAATTTAAGGGAAAAAAAGAAACGCTAAATGCACATCTCGGCACTCTGCAAAACTCATGTAATTGCAAACACACACACACATAGATTACAGACACAAAGCAGACCATACTCTAATAATATATATACACCTTGATTACACTGAAAATTAATGAATGCAAACAATGTCTTATTGAAGAAAAGAAATGGGTTTTTTTAACAAATACAATTTGACATATTTCTTAAACTCTGGTTTTTGGAATTTAATTTCTTCTCCTATGAAATTCAACAAATAAGGAACTTGGAAATGTAATATCTGTCTGCCATAATTGGTCCTAGTCAGCGGTATTCTTCTTGTGTGTTTACGTAAGGTGTATTTTGATTCTTGGAGGTTTGCTTCAGAGAGGTACAATTTATTGTTTTTATGTATTGTAATAACTTGAAATAATATATTTGCGCAGCTGGAAGCATTTCATGTTTAATAAATAGCTTGTCTGTTGGAAGATCAGATGGTTTTCCTTGATAATTTTCAAATATTCGCAACACCTTCTTTTGGAGGATCGTTAGTTTGTTATAGTTATGAGCTGTAGTAGTACCCCACACTAGACTACAATATGATAACTTGGAGAGGAAAAGAGAAGAATACAATGTTTTCTTCAACCACAAAGCAATGAGCTTACCAATTTTATGCATACAGCCCACGGTTTTTCCTAACTCTGCAGCTAATTTATTCACATGCATGTTCCAGGACATATCATTTTGAAACCATACGCCTAAGAACTTTTTAACTGTCACCTCATGCAGTCGCGTGTTGCGAAATAATATTGTCACGACCACAGGGGCCGTGGAGATAGGCGTCAGGAAGAAGCCAAGAGTGGGAGCCTTCTTTTAATTACAGTGCCAGGTTCCAGGACACCGAACAGAACAAGCGCGCCTCGAGAGCCCGCCGCCGCTTCGTCGTCGTCTTCGACTCAGCGCGGAGGCCGCGCGGCGCGTTAGGCGCGTGGCATTATTCCCCCCCCCCCCGCGAAAGCAAACATCGTCTCGAGGTGGAATGGGATATGTACAGAGAGAGGAGGAGCAAAAAAAGAAGAAAAATAGGGGTGAGGTGAACTCAGCGCGCGACAGTGCGCGGCTGGCGTAGGCAATTACTTTTTCGACACCGCTTTGCCGCTGAACTAGAACAGCGCCAAGGCCGACGTTGCTCGCATCCGTGTGCACCTCTGTGTCGGCATCTTCGTCGAAATGTGCCAGGATGAGCGGTGATTGGAGTCGGCGTCGTAACTCGTCGAAGGCAGCCTGCTGTTCGTTGCCCCAGGAAAATGACGTGTCATCACGGGTTAGGAGCGTCAGAGGGCTGGCGAGCTGGGCGAGATTTCTAATGAAGCGGCGATAATAGGAGCACAGGCCCAGAAAGCGTCGGACTGCTTTTTTGTGGACGGGGACCGGAAAGGCAGCAACGGCAGCAAGCTTCTCTGGGTCAGCTCGGATTCCGTCAGCACTAATGACGTGCCCGAGGAACTTCAATTCGGTGAACCCAAAGTGGCATTTTTCTGGTTTGAGGGAGAGGTTGGCGGATCGAACGGCTTTGAGGACAGTCCTGAGACGGTGCAGATGTTCCGTGAACGTTGCGGAAAAAATGATGACATCATCAAGATAAACAAGGCAGGTCTGCCACTTCAAACCTGTTAGAACGGTGTCCATCATTCTTTGGAACGTGGCAGGAGCACAGCAGAGCCCGAATGGGAGGACGCGAAATTCATACAGCCCGTCCGGTGTGATGAAGGCGGTTTTCTCACGGTCCCTCTCATCAACTTCTATCTGCCAATAACCCCTTCTGAGGTCGACCGAAGAGAAGTACTTGGCTTGACGAAGTCGGTCGAGGGAGTCGTCGATACGCGGGAGCGGATACAAGTCTTTCTTGGTCACACTGTTCAGCTTCCTGTAGTCGACACAGAATCGTAGTGTCCCGTCCTTCTTTTTCACGAGCACGACAGGAGACGACCACGGACTGCTTAACGGTTGGATGACGCCGTCTGTGAGCATCTCTTCTACCTGTGTTTGGATAGCATCTCGCTCACGAGGGGACACACGATAGGGCTGCTGATGGATGGGTCGTGCTCCTTCATGCGTGATAATGCGGTGTTTAACTATGGACGTATGTCGCACTTTAGACGACGACTTGAAACACGCACCAAACTCCCGCAAGAGGTCCTGGAGTTGCCTCTTTTCAGCGGGTGGAAGGCCTGGATTGATGTTTACGTTGGTGACCGCTTCGGTGTCAGCTCCAGGTGTGCCCTCCTCGCAAGCAAAGCATTCGGCCACGTCCTGAACATAGTCGACGTAAGCGATGGCTGTGCCACGAAACAGATGTCGATGCTCATTGCAGAAGTTGGTGACAAGGACTTCTGTACAACCGTCATGAAGGGATCCAAGGCCCCGTGCCACCGCAACTCCCTTAGTGAGTACGAGGGAGACATTAGGCTCGACAACCCGCAGTCCCCTATGTGGCTCGTCACAGGTAACTCTTGCGAGAATGCTGGCACGTGGTGGCACCGTAACGGTATCGTCGGCAACTCGCAGGGCGGATCGAGAACCCTGGTGCGCAGGTTCGTCTGTGGCCATTGCGGTAGAAAATGTCACCAAGCGATTCGGGAGGTCTATGATAGCACCGTGCTCGCGAAGAAAGTCGATGCCAAGGATGACATCGCGAGAACATTCGCGCAGAACGAGAAAAGTGGCAACGAATGTGCAGCCTCGGACCGTAACCCGGGCCGCACACATACCGAGTGGTGCGACAAGATGTCCGCCGGCCGTACGTATGTCGGGGCCGTCCCAGGGTGTCGTCACTTTTTTCAGGGCCGTCGCAATCCGTCCGCTAAGGATAGAGTAATCTGCGCCCGTATCGACCAACGCGCTAACCTCCTTTGTGTCGACGAGAACAGGGATATCCAAAGAGACCCTTCCTTCAGCGCGGCCCGTCGATGCCTGTTGTGGATGACTCAGTCGGTGCGGCGGCGGAAACTGGTCGGCGACTGGGGTTGCGTCGTCGGGGCGATTCAAGCGGCGGGTAGAGGGAAACTCTTCGGCGATGCGGCGTTCGGCGTCGGGGCGATTGGGTCGGTGCGGCGGCGGAAGCGGGTCGGCGATTGGGGTTAGGGCATCGCGGCTAGTCGAAAGGCGCGTCGGGGAAAACTGCGCAGCGTTGCGGCATCCGACGTCGGGGCTGTTCGGTTGCTGCGGCGGTGGAAGCTTTGCGGCGGATCGACGTTCGGCGGCCTCGCCTCCAAAGGCCGCCGGAGCTAGTTTTCCCGACGAGGGCTCGAGGAACCGCGTTGTCCTGAGGCGAAACGGAGCCCAGAGGGGGAAGACCGGCGTGGAGAAGGCGATCGCGACTCGCGGCGCGGAGGAGACGGCGAACTACGCTGGCGGGTGACATACTCGGCGATGTCTTGAGGGTGCTCTCCAGGCCGTGGACGGGGGCTGTCGATAGAAAATCCGCGTAGTCCCATTTCGCGATAGGGGCACCGCCGGTAGAGATGGCCGGCCTCACCACAGCGATAGCAGAGCGGTCGTTGATCCGCGGTGCGCCAGAGGTCAGTCTTCCGCGGTGCCTGGCGCCGATTTGCCCAGTAAGGAGTAGGCTGAGCAGAGTGCACCGCGACCAATGGTTCGGTGTAAGGCAAAGGCCCAGGAGATGGGGCCGCGCGGCGCACGACGTCCGCGTACGTGACTGGCTGGACCGGAGTCGGGTACGGCGCGGGATCGTATGGAGTCGGTTGCGGCACCGGCACAACTGCAGCGTCTGGTGCTCTGAGGGCCTGCCGGACTTCCTCGCGGATGACGCTGGTGACGGAATCGACGCGAGGGGCAAAGGTTCCTTGAAGGTGCTGCAGCTCCTCGCGGACCACTGAACGGATGAGTTCACGAAGGCAGTCCGGATTCGTCCTGGGATCATGGTCGAATCGGTCCAACGTTGACAGTGTCGACGACGAACGCAGTTGCCGGGCGTGCTGTTGGGATCTCTGCTGCAGCAATTTCTCCATGTGGACGGCCTCGGCCAGAAACTCCGCGACGGTGTTGGGCGGGTTCCGCACGAGGCCGGAAAAGAGCTGGTCTTTCACGCCGCGCATGAGGTGCCTCAGCTTTTTTTCTTCAGGCATTGCCGGATCGGCGCGATGACAAAGACGCGTCACATCCTCGACGTACATGGCAACACCCTCATTGGGGAGCTGAATTCTAGAGGACAGGGTGCGCTCCGCGCTCTCCCGGCGGTCGCTGTTGGCGTACGCACTCAGGAGCTGACGTCGAAAGTCCTGCCACATCGAGAAAGTATCCTCATGGTTTTCGAACCACGTGCGTGCAGAGTCCTCAAGGCTGAAGTACACGTTACGCAGCTTTGTAGCGGCGTCCCAGCAGTTGAAGGTCGCAACCCGTTCGTAGTGCGCCAACCAATTTTCGGCATCTTCAAACAGGTCACCGTGAAAGGGCTTAGGCGTTCGCGGGGGCTGAAGAGTGAGATAGGTGGGGCTGGCTGCAGGGACAGTCGGAGGCAAGGCGGGTATTGGCGTCGCCATGAGTGTAGGGGTAGTCGAGGGCTCACCGACAAAAGGGAGGGCCTCGGGGGACAAGCCTCGGATCCTCCGGCTGGCACGATGGACAGGGGTGGTCACAAGAGGCGGGCGTGTCGAGTCGTCCTCAGGAGTAGGGAGCATCGGCCGCACCTCCACCAGTGTCACGACCACAGGGGCCGTGGAGATAGGCGTCAGGAAGAAGCCAAGACTGGGAGCCTTCTTTTAATTACAGCGCCAGGTTCCAGGACACAGAACAGAACAAGCGTGCCTCGAGAGCCCACTGCCGCTTCGTCGTCGTCTTCGACTCAGCGCGGAGGCCGCGCGGCGCGTTAGGCGCGTGGCAATATTACAATATTTGCAAAAGACTGTTTATTTATAGGTTTAATTATCACATAACACATAACACAGAGATCCGCAAAGCTCCCCTCCCTTCGTCAACAAAAGTGAGAAGAAAATTTTGTGGATTTCAGCTGTTCTTACTCTACGATCATTCGCCACAATATGGCGAACCTTTCGCAGGAAGAGACCCTTACAGTGTTCCTTGCAAATGTAGGATGTTACTCCCGCGAACGTCGTCGTTCCTAAAGACTACGGGGCAGAGCTCAGAATTTTATAATCTATCGTTGCCCTCTCTTGGGAGCTAGAGCTCTTTTTACATATGCATCAGAAAGAAGTGACGGTAGAACCAAAAATAATTAAGTGCACTTCTCAGAAGGCCAGATGCATTGACAATGCACAGCGATCCGCAAATGACTGAAGTAGAATCCGCTCAAGCGGTGTATGAAAAATGACTTTGCATAGTGGCTTGTTGGGTCAGTTTGTTTTTCACTATCCGAAACAACGTTGGAAGACACAGACAGAAGGATAAGACAAACACGCACACGCTGTGCGTGTGTGCGCCACCCTTCTGCCCGTGTCTTCCAGCGCTGTTTCGGATAATGACTTTACATGTTCGCAAAGCCAGGCTGTACCTTCACGCAGGCCGTCATCTATCATCCTCAAGCTATTTAAAAAGGCCATAAGCCAGGGTAGTCTGAAAACGACGACTGCGATGGGTTAAACGTCAACGCAGGGACTGGAGAGAAACTTTTTCCCGCTTTGTGTGTGACTAACGATGCCCAAATGTGTGAGCTCTGAAAGAAGAACATCTTGTAGTAAATGCACTAAAGCCGCAGTGGGAATATAGATCATTATCGCAGTTCTAATCTGGCTGCTAATAATTTGGAAGCCTCGTCGAACTCTCCAACACTGAAAACGATGCGTTCCTTTATGTTTTGACTCTAGGGTTTGTTCGCAATCACCAATTCACCTCGAACTGGCCCAAAGCGCGCTAAACTTTTGCTGTTTACGGTTGAAGAAGAAAGGAACAATGATGAAACAAGTGGAAGGATGTAAACCCCATTTCGCTGACCACCACTTTCACAAGCAGCCTTTTCTTCGCCTTGTCTTCGTCGTCTTCAGCTCTTGTCTTCGTCTCAAAGATGTCTTAGCTTTCGCAGACGATGATATAGTCCCTCTTGTCGAAACGTTCGTCAGCGTGTAGAGGCTTTTCTTCTCCAGCTCGTTCAAGGTTCTCCATCTCTTGTTTTGATCTCACACCTTAAACTTGAGCGCATCGCTCTAGATAGCCCACCCTTCCATGCTGCGACTTTTTTATCTGATTTGCTTGTAACCTGAGAGCTTTGTTTAGGAACTGCAAGGAAAGGGAATTAATACGCAGTCTTTCCAAAGCGTTCGACATGCGCTAGTTTCACGTTGGCTCCTCGGCGCAACGTTTTTTGGGGTGTCGCTGGAGATTTGTGCGAAGTCTACGCGAACGGAAAAAAAAAACAAGGGCAACAAAATATATTAATTTATTCAGTAGGTCTCGCACTACCGCTCACGGGCACCAGCCGAACTACTGCAGATACCCTGCACCACGTTTTTCCACATACCAAGCAATTCTGGACAAAAAGCATTTTTGAGCGGGAAACCTTTTATGTACGGTATTTTTTCTCATAATGGAAGATTTCACTATAACAATAAATATATACGCCGATCACCCAACGGGACTGTTGCATTCTTTTTCTGTTACTGTTTTTGCTATCATCAAAAGCGTTCCCTATAGGCTTTCTATGGCAATTTCAACTGTTCGATGCGATCGATCTAAATGCTTTAAAAAATATTTCGCTACATATCAGAAGAAAGCGCCATTGCCTTCAATATTTTCATAAAAGTATCTGACCATTTTTTCTTTTCGAATTTTTTTTTGCCCGAGAATTTTTGACATGAGAAGAAAAGAGGCAACATATGCCTCCGGCGAAACAGTTTTTTCGACGCCTCTGCCTGGCGTTACCCCCGCCGGCCTGTTGCACGGTGCTTCATGACGTGAGCAGAGTGAGAAAACAAGCAGAAAGAATCGCGTCATCAACAAAAGACCCTTAACATTTTGTAGTTGTTTTTAAGAGAGAAGAATAAGGTGAAGATTCTATCTCACCTATAAAAACAAACAAACGAACAAAAAAACTCCCGAAGCAATAGGGTACAGGCTGCTAGGTAAAATGCCACTTAAAAAGAGCGCACTGAGTGCCACGCTACCCCACCGGCGTTCTCTTTAGGGTGCAGCGCTGCTGCTGTCTGTTCACATAAAGCGACAGATTTTCCAGCCATCGATCTCTGGCCAACTCAGGACAATAGAGACAGGAACTGTGTGGGAGGTTACTACGTGGTGTAGATGTTAAGAGGAAGTCAATTTAATACTAGCCGGCAAGCGAAGAACTGTTAGCTGTGATGAACCGGCATTCATTCCACAGTTCCTGCTCTAAATAAGAAAGGTTAAACTTCAGGCTTTCCACTCAACTGTACCGCATGATCTGCCGTCGTTAAAAAAAAGAGGAAACACACGTAGTTAGAAAGGCGTATGGAGGAGAGTTTTTCAATACAGCACCGATTAAAACGGGATTATGAAAGAAATGTTTGTAGTTATTACACCAGGTATTGGCTTGTTGGTGGTGAAAGGTAAGAGTTCAAACTGAAGTAAAACGTCGGCTGATTTAAAATTTTTACGTGACAGAACTGCGGACAAATAATTTTGTGCGGTATGATAAGAGAAAGAAGATCTGCTGAAAGCTCTTTGAAGTTTTTTTTTTTAAGGTGGGAATATTGAAGCGAAGATTTATACCGATTTTTCACGCTCAGTGCCACCGGCACACGGCTTTATCACATTGCTTGTGACTGAGAAGATGTGACCGAGTTCACTGAGGTGATCGCAGCCAGACCGAACTGCGTCTACGTTGTTCGAGATTGTGGTAGGTACTTCTGATGTCTTTAATGTCGAAGTTCTGATGCCAAAGTTCTTTCATAGCTTTAAACTGAGTGCGCCCGACTGTAGATGGCGATATTTACCTGACATAATGGGTTGTTCCAGCTCACTGCACTAAACAGATATCACCACCAGCACTGTCACCAAAAGCTGTCTTACAACCACACCTTTTGCAATAGTCAACAGAATGGTATGTGGTTAAGAGCCACCACGCAGTTATTTCTGAGGTCTCCGTTAACCATGAGCAAAGCTTTGGCAATAGCACGCGTGCCGCCGAAAATTGTGACAGTATACACGACGCCTTTTCCAAATTATTTAACCTCGGTAACCTGTTTGTCACCAAAGGCCTGTCTCTTTCTCTCACTGAAGGTTGGGAAAAGTGGTACTGGCTCGCAAGACATTGTGACGTACCGTCTAGTCCTCATATATCTTTCAGTTTCTTTAGAGCAGTGTGGAAGCTCGAGGAGAGTAATAATATCGATGCACCCCAGTCTCGCACGGCCATCGTGCAAGGACGTACCAAATGCACTTGAAAATATTTAGTCTCCGCTCTTTTTTACTCTTTATCCAGTCGCCTTCCTGCTTCATAGTTTTCGTTGTCTATTATTGTCCTCCACAAGATATCCAGTAGTTGTTTAGGGTCGAGGAGGATAACTGATATTTCAGAGCTAGATAGACACTTGCAGTTCTTTCGTTCACGGAAAATGAAAACTCCTTCAGACGACCGCCAAATGCCGATGACGTCCTAGTACCCAAAGTATCCTCTAGCCTTTCTTCTTAGGGCACAGCTATCGAACTACAAAAAGCAACTCAGCCGAAACAACAGCGAGTTTCAGAGAAGGCAGAAAGAACAACAGTGCTGCAGTGACAGATGGAGAGCGATTTCGCGCATGAGGTGCGGGAGGCAACTCTCCTGAAAAGTGCTCCGACTTTTCCTCCTTCCGCATACAACTATACATGCGCTTATTTTCTTCCTGACGCCGCAGCATGGTCCTACAATTATCGCCTAGCAGTACTGTTTACCTTGAATGTAAAAACTTCCTAAGCATGCAGAGCAGGGGATTAAGGGTTCTGGGTACAACAGCCGCTTGAAAATGCACACGAGAAAAACTCCTTAACGGTGTTGGCGACGAATATCTTAAGCCAACCGGTTGGTAAAACAGGGTCGCAGAGCGAGGATGGCTCACCAACCTAATTTCCCGCAGGCTCTCACAAACTCGTCCAGCAGCGCAGTGCGGGGCAGGATATTACGGTCCCTGCGGCATTTCTAATGCAGTTTGCTTCGCCCCATACCTTCTGAGTCTACGGCCTGGTGCCAACACGGTAAGGGCATAGACCAAAGGTTTCACATTTGAATGCGTCATTGACGTCATCCACAGCTGACAATTTTTTATTATTTACACTATTCCTATAAAAGCCACTTAATTAGTGGCCAAGAATTTATCTCCCTAAAGCCGCCGAAGAGTTCTGAGCCAGTTGATGGCGGAAGCACATCTTCGCTTTTCCGAATCCAGTTACTGCAAAAACATTAAATTAATCTAATTTACGCTGGTCGTGAAAGGCAAGTTCATTCATTTATGGCAGAAGCTTGTAGCCTAGATCACAGCCTTGTTTTATTATAATAGCTTCCCTGAAAAAAAGTAATGATATATTGGCATTCACCCATTCTGTTCTCTGAAAATTTCATTTACATAAAATGAGTACATAATAGCTCGTTGAACATTTTTTGTTCGCGTACATGAAAAAACCCCATCACTAAAATACCTCAGAAATTTAAAATCACAACATCAAGCGTGCGGGAATCTGCAGCATCTGAGATACAAAACTGCTAAATATAAGCAATAAAACTTGTCTTACTAACAATACAGACATGTTATTCATGTGAAAACCACTCTCTTTTGTGCATCGGCCTCTTTGAAAAATCTAGTCTACGCGTATCGACATCGCCACAAAAGCGTCGTTGCTGCCGGAATAACTAGGTGCTCGTATAACTGGCTTAACAACTAAAACGTCACTAACGCATGTGCTGCGCCATACATTTGGGGACAGGCTTAGACCAACTCGAATTCATGAATAGTGCCGACATAATGGGTACAGTACAGACATGCAATCGAGCCAGACAGCGAATCCCCTCTTTAGCGCGCACGCACACTCACACGCACACATTAACTCAAGCGGCGCACCTATAAACTCACACCACTTCCTTTTTCAAGAGTTAACGGTGCTAAAACTTGAGGCAGCACTCTTCCCGGTACTTATTATGTCAGCTCCATGAAAGGAGGGAGACAAACACCCTGCGTAACGTCTTACTTGAATCTCAACGACCTCTGAACAATTTATGGGCGCCGTTTCGCTAACTCAAACCATGGCTTTGTCTGCACATTCGGACTTCTAGTATACAGTTTCACACAATTCCTTAAGCTTCTGTCAACAGTACCATCTTCAAGCGCAGTAAAGAAGAGCCAAGTTATCCTAAACTTCCGGAGTATAATTCAGTAGGCTCACTTCAAGGCTTTAAGAACCGGAGCCCTTCATGTGAAAACGACGAAAGGCAAGAGAAAAAAAAAATGACCTGTACATGTCTTCTACAAGTACATTAGAGTTTAGGTACACGGTTTATAAAGGGAACTCGAATTCAACTCATATGAAGGTGCACTCATGTGCGACGTACGAAAAAAAAAAAAAAATAAGCTTGATAACTACTTTTTTCTTCTTCATATTTTAGTTTTCAGTGAACGTACTGATTCTAAAAGGGCGATGCTGAAGTCCCTTCTGGGGTCAGGATAATGAATTTTGCTGTCGGGAAATTTATGTGCCTCTGTTCATCGCCCCGTTGTTCTTTTTCGTCCAACCAATCACACGCCCCACAGAGCACAAAAACCTCGAGACTTCATGCTTATAATATCTCGCTTTGAGAGAATTGAAGGCAATTTGGGGTTCTTTCTTTAGTCAAAAAGGGACTGCAGCAACTAAAACGATACAGCTAAGGAACTCCGTTTTTAAGATGTTTTCTGTTCTCATTTAAACGTCTCTCTTCCATTCGGCGCTAACAAGAAAAGTTTAAAAGAAAAATTAAAAAAAAACTATGTTCGCGGAAAGCGCGCGGTGTGGGAGGTTCTATTCATTTGCATATACTTGCGCCATCGCATTTAACACCCGAGGAAAGCGCATATCTCAAAACTTTTGCTTGGGAGGCTCCTGCGTTTTATGTTTACTTTTGTTTTGAACGCTTCAAAGCGTCCTAATTAAAGGTTTTTCGGGATTTTTAGCTCGTAAGCACGTTCGATGGGCCTGCGCTGAATATAACACAATGTGCTTGAACGCTCTGTACAATTAATGAGGCCTCTATTGTACGTTCAAGCACACACATCAGGAACGCATATATGCCAGCCCCTACGCGCATTCAAACCTGCACTATAAACAGTTGTGAATAAAAACGTCATTTTAAGTGGCTGATGTCGTCATTTAAACTCCACGCGTACATGCATTTATTCCATCAACCTGAAGCAAAAATGAGGTGAATTATTTATTTTTCCTAGCCCATCTACGCCCACCCAAGCCACATGGCTGTGCTTAGGTGGTTATATTAAGTACTCCTTTATATGAGCGTGGATTCTCATTCATTAAAGTGCCATTTTCGAAAATAGGGTTTCTGGGTCTCAACCTTCCCCAAAACCAAATTAATTAAGGAAAACATAATTTTTTTGCGCCGTCCACACCACCCCTTACTGCCTCGTCTGCGTCTGGCCATCGCGTAATAATGGCCTTCAGTTACGTTCCTTCATTCGCACCCTTCTGCCGATTCACAGGCGCCTGCTGTAATGATATTGATAGAATTCTCGCCACTTTAGGCTACAGTAAGCTACACTGAACTGCTCCTTTGAAGCCACCAGTGCGCTCCCACGATACCTGATTTTACATTCTTGGGGCCACCACATCACTAATGCGCCCGCTTAGGCCTCATTGTCATTGTTTTTCATGGTGTGGTTTGCGCGGTGCGTTGCAGTCAACTCTAGTGCCTTGCATCGACATGGAACTAATTTTATTTACTTATTTAGTAATACTGCAGGCCAATACTTTGGCCCAAGCAGGAGGGGCATATCACAAACAAGAAAGCACAAAAAAGCGTATACAATGCAACATGAAATGAACATAATGCACAAAAAAGAAGCACAAATGAGAACGTCAACATCGCTAGTTTACACAAAAATGATTTTGCAATGCAGCCATGAAATCGTTTGACTGAAATACACTAATTGGAAGTGAATTCCAATCGTTTACCGTTCGAGGGAAAAAACTGTACTTATAAGCGTTTGTTTTCGCGAAGATCGGTGCAAGGAAATACTCATGACTGTGTCGTGTTCTCCTCGTAGAAGGCTGACATACGGAAGCTGGTAGCGTCATATTATTTTTTCCAGAAAGAGTGTTACGTAGTAGTACAAGGCGATTAATTTTTCTGCGTATTTCAAGTGTCTGTATTCTATTTTGTAATATTATTGAGGACGGCGAATCCTTCCTGGCATATTTCCCGTATATAAATCTCACGGCTTTTCTCTGTACTCGCTCAAGTTCTTTTGTGTCTTTCATGGTATGCGGGTCCAAGAGTTCGGAAGCTTATTCTAACTTCGATCTCACTATTGCATTGTAGGCTAACATTTTAGTCCTTACAAGCGCGTTTTTAAGCTTTTTCTTTATGAACCACAATTTTTTTAGCGCTGCTGAGCAAACATCCGAGATATGAGTTGACCATGTAAGCTTATTGTTAAGGGTAACGCCAAGGTATTTGTATTTGTCGACTTCGAGGACAGTTCTATTTCCAAGTTGGTACGGAAAAATGCTAGCAGATTTTTTTCTTGTTACGCGTAAAAGTACAGTTTTTTCCGCATTGAGCTCCATTCCCCAATTGGAACACCAGTCAGTAATTTCAGCAAGGGATCTTTGCAACACATAATGATCATCATGGGACACAATTTCCTTGAAGATAACACAATCATCCGCGTATAACCGAATGGACACGTTACCAGGAATAACATCAATCAAGTCGTTAACATAAATTAAAAATAACAATAGTCCTAGCACACTGCCCTGAGGGACTCCTGAAGTGACCTGACGAGCACTGGAAGTACAATTTCTAATATCAACAAACTGTTCTCTGTTTATGAGATAAGCACATATCCACTGTATGATACCAAATGGGAGTCCAATTTTATCTAATTTATGTGATGGCTTTGCATGGGGAACTTTATGAAAAGCTTTGCTGGAGTCCAGAAAGAGCACATCTATTTGTCCAGATAAATCAAGTATGCGGGATAGCTCATGTACGGTTGTTACGAGTTGAGTTACAGTGGAGAGTCCTTTCCTTAAACCATGCTGAAAAGGTGATAGTATGCTATGATCTTTCAAAAACTCTTGTACGAAACCAGCGACAATATGTTCCAATAGCTTACAACACGTGCTAGTAATAGATATAGGACGGTAATTTGAAACAGTTTGGCGGTCTCCTTTCTTGTGCACCGGCACAACACGTGCTTTACTCCAGACTGATGGTATTGCGCCTAATTTTAAGGATAACTGAAAAATATTAGAAATGAATTCAGATAATTGTTCAGAATATCGCCTCAAGAAAGCATTAGGAATGTTATCGGGCCCAGCTGACTTCTTAATATTTATATTTAGAAGCAATGCCAGTACACCTTCGCGACTGATTAAAATATGATCGACCGATGGGCTACTTGTACTGGAAAGTTCCCACTGATCACGTTCTGTAAACACACTTTGAAAATATACATTGAAGTATTCAGCAATGCAGTGCGCATCCTATATTTCAGTTCCGTTGCCATTAATGCTTTGTATCTGTTGTTTTCTCTGGCTTAGGTGCAGCCAAAACTTTTTAGGATCGCTAAAAACAAATTCTTCAAGATTCAAGCTGTAGAACTCATCTCTAGCCAAATTTACCTTTCGTAGTAAGTCTTGTTGCAGCTGCGTAATCTGCGGGGTTGTCGCTTTGTTCCTCTTTCTCAGCCTTTTTATTTTACGCTTGGTCTGGATAATATCTCGATTTATCCAAGGATTCAGGCGCTGTTTTCGAACTACCTTTAAAGGAACATAGTGCTCCGTACAGTACTTTACAGTCTCCTCAAAACGTTGCCATGAAAGTTCAACATTATTTTCGATTATAACAAGTTGTGCATCTAAATAATCTATAATCGCAACATCATCTGCCTTAGTGAAATCTCTAATTGTTTTAACTGTTCTATGATCTTGGTGCTTCTGCGCAGGAACTTTCCAGCAAAAAGATATCAGCTTGTGATCTGATATACCAGGCTCGACCGTTGTTGTTCCGTCCGAAAATACTTCGCTCAGGAATAGAAGATCAAGAATATTATTTTCACGGGTATCACTATCAACAACCTGCTGGAGGCCCAGACTGAACATAATATCCATCGTTAAGTCACCAGAAACCGATGAACCATAATTTAAACGATTCCAGTTTAGACACGGGAGTTTAGACACGGGAGGTGGAGCTGTCGGCGCGGCGGTGTCGAGCGCTGCTCTGTCGTCAGTCGGTGTGCGGCAGCTAGTGGAGGAGAATGGCTCCCAAACAGTACAGTCGTAACAAACATAGGCAATCACTGGCAGTCAAAGTAGCGCGACAAAGGCTTTCGACTAGCGTACTTTAGGCTGCCAAAGTGCCCACATAGTTTTTTGTGCACTGGTTTATGGTCAACTTTAGCGTTGAGCATCACCATGAGAAATGCGGTGAAACCTTATTTTAACTCCGAGCGTTTGATGCAGCTTCTATGATTATATGGCTTTCTCTGAGCACAAGCAGACTACGGGTGCCGCGTTCTCCTACGCCGCCACCGCGCTTGCAGGCGGCAAAAAGTAAACCGTAATGCGGAGTCGTCTGAGAGAAGCGCCGTCGCCTAATATTCTGTCTGCACCGTCTGCACATCAAGATTCCTGTCCGTTTTGAGCTGCTAGCACGGGTCTAAAAGCGAGCATAGAATGAGGATGCATAAACATGGCCCCATATTTTTGTTCGATTTAAATGGGAAGCAAAAATTTTCCCCCACTATACTCCTAGGTACCTCCCTTGTATAGGCGATCCGATAAAATATTCCATATGGAAGGAATAAATCGAACCTTCTTATGGGAATGTGCTTGAGTCAATTACTCCAACTTGGGGCGTATGTATGCTAAAAGTATGCCTACGGGTACCACGTCCAGCCACCTCCGTGACAACGGATGTGGGAAATGGCGGCGGGCCTGGTGTACAAAGAGCCATTCGTGCTATTTATTTTGTTTGAAATAGGGGGGTAACAGCCAGTTGGCATTCTGGAGCAGGAAATGAGTGCACAGCAGGGCTTTTCTGGAAAACGTCCCATGAATGGGGACTTCACTAGTGAAAACCATTGCGGAGTCGAAAACAAGGCTTATTTGTCGTCTGCTAATCTTATTACAGCTCCGAAAATTCCGGCTTTCCAAAGGAAAGCTTTTATAAAGGTTACATGCACGTTATCTCAGTTTGTTCCCATCTGAGCGAATATTTTCTTATATTTTATAGTTTGGACTCTCTTTCGAAAAAGCACGCAGCCATCATGCTGTCATACACAGAGCAATTATTAGCGTGTGATTGGAGTTGCAGTCGAACACTTTCGCAGTTTTGCCAGGCTACCGACACTTCTGTCATCTCTAGCGTTGTTATTCTTGCATGCTGGGGCTACTGCACTCGGTAAGCGAAAAGGTCCCTCCATGCCATGGCAAGTTCGAAGCTTATATTAATAATTTGGAAGAAAGACGTAAGCATATTTTTTTTTGCACAGAGCGCTTAACCGCAAATGCGCATAGCTAAAGAAAATCCTGCAGTTGTGCACTTCGGTATTTAGCCATCATTACTCTCCAGCAATACTCCTTCCTTTCATGCACTGTTTTGAAGATTGCACAAGGCCTCGTGGTGTGCCTAGGTGCAGGTGGTATTTCGCAATCGCCTTCTACAGAGCGATGATTGCATGTGGCTATTGATGTCATCATCAGCAGCACTTGTGTTTGAAGCACTGAAATGTGTAAAGCCTGACGAATGCCCAAACTAGTCTCGTCAAACCTGTGTGATACCTTAATAAAACGAAGTATTGCAGCCGAATCTTGATTGCATTCGCAATTTCACAAAGCTGTAGCCATAAAACTGCGAGCTCTCCATAAGACGTCACTTGTGCTGCTGTGAAAAAAAAAATACATACATCCAGAATCGTCAGAGTCCATTTTTAGCTTACAGTGTGCGATGTGTAATGGGTTACATAGGACATCCTGTGAAGTGAGCATTTTGGGTTGTATTCAGAGTTTAGGGCTGTGGTATTGAGGTCGTATATGCCCCTTACACTGCTCTCTCATCAGCCGGTGATTTTATGTTTGGCAAAGTAAAAGCCTAACTAAATAAAGAGCATAATCTAAAATTGGTGCGGTGACTATCTGATTATGTCTAAAGCTAAGTCTTTAGTTAGCTCACTCACATACGTTAGAAAGGGCTTTAAAAAGAAAGATGAAAGTGCACTTCCTAACAAATGTCAGTGAGCTAAATAAATACGTAGCTTTAGACATGATCAGATAGTTACCCTACCAATTTTGGATTAAGCTCACTGACAGCCAGAACCCATATTTATATCATTACGAAGAGGTATAATACTTTTCTTTTCATCCCTGATCTTCTTTTAATTCTAATTCACGCCTCAAGTTTATTGCGTTTTTTGCTCAGGTGGTTTTTCGGTTCCCTGCGGCAAATAATGAGGTCCAGGTATTTTCATTTCTAATTTCCTCAACCTTAAGGTAGTTTCATGGGATGGAATGTATCAGTTGTATTCTTTTTGTGGCCTTAAGGGTCCAGCGGCTATAAAGACAGGGACGAAGGTAGACGAGACAGGACGAACGCCGGCGTTCGTCCTGTCTCGTCTACCTTCGTCCCTGTCTTTATAGCCGCTGGAATGTATCACAATAGTACTACCAACCAACTAGCCCAACTTTCTACGCTTAACGCTTAAGGGTTGCGGCCTTATTCAGTATCGGATTTTATTGAATTTTTTACGTGCCCATCATTAATTATGGACGTGGTGTTTCAGAGGACTTTCTCCACAGTGAAAGAGAGTGCGCAAAAAGATCAAGGATTAAGACTATCGCAATGCACCGGCGCGTAGTAAATTAAATCGCTGATGAATTCAGCGAATAGCATAAGCCGGTCACTACGAACGCTAGTGACTTTAAGGGTACAGCTCCTACGTTCTGTGTCCCATGTCGTCTTCATGGAAGCGGCTTTCATTTGGGACCGATTCACGGGCTTATGCTTCAGCTTAGCTGCGAGCAGTCGTTCGACGACGGTAATTAGTCTGGCACCAGGGCACACTGACAGCTTGTAGCCGTACACCTATAAATGTGAAGGGTAGAATGAGCAGCATAATGGAAGTGTCTCAATTTCGGTTGACTTGCTGCTTTGATTTCCGCTTTTGTTTTTTATGCATGAGTGAGCTCACGCAGAAAATTTATTGCTCTGCGAATGTTTGATAGCACTGCAGATATAGGTGACTGCAAAAAAAATTTTCCCACCTCTCACACAACCCTTAGTTGGTGTTGTGCATTATATAGTAATAAGTAGCAGCATCTAAGAGAATTCATTGTAGCAACACGCCCATTTTGTGTTCAGGGCTTCTATTTTTTGCTTTACTTTATGAGCTAACGATAACGGCATCTCTAACTCTGCTCATCAGCTTTAAGACAACGCCACGCCCGTGTGACGCATTTTGAGTTTTCAGTACGTGATTTGCGCAGTGCTTTCGCAAAAAAAAAATATATTCAGGACTCATTCCATTACTGCCATCGTTTAAAGTACAAGGACTGCAGAGACATGAAAGGCAATTAAGCCGACCTATGATGCCTCATTTCGGATCAGGCTGCCCTACTTATCAGTCTGTGTGGAACAAGACTTAATGGCTTCAGTTACGAAAAGAAACGGCTACAAGAAATCAAAATGCGCAGCTGATAAATTGCAGGAAAAGGAGTCTAGCTAACTAGGCCTGGCTTTTGGCACAATCAGGACAGAGAATTGTTCTCCAGTACTTTGGCATGCTCTGGCTCTAGGCAGCAGGCTAATGGAGTTTAATACAAAGCTGCACAATTCCCGAGACCGGGGTCATCCTGAGAGCCATTACAGTGGGAGCTGGAGGTCATATATTTCGACACAGAATAATCGTTTGCTACCTGGACTGTCAACGAGGTCACTACCTGGGTGAGGCAAGTTTTTATACGGGTGGCCGAACACGCTGTGCAAATTTTCTTGGGGGAGTAAGGTGAACATCGAAACTAAGTCTGCGGCAATACGCGCGTTTTGAGAAAAAAAATTGCTTTTCTTTCTAAGCGATTTTGTTTGTTGGTCTTGTCTTACTTTTCGTCAAATAAAAGAGTAAAGAAAAAAATTGGTGTCACCGTGTTCTTGTGAGAACCAGCTTCATACCACTCCCAAAAAATGGCTGTAGGTGTCTTTTTGCGATACTGCTTTCGTTACTGAGAGTGTGAAACGCGTGTTTTCAGTGTTTATTCAATAGATATTACGTCTTCATTGTTTTCATTGATTTGCGCTTTTAAGTGATGATGTCATTCTTATTGTGACCGGGGCACTCCTTCTCGTTATTTAATGGACCTAAGAAAAAAAAAGTATCACATCAAAACTGTGGGATAAGAACTTCAAAAAAGAAGACCCGTTGAGCCATTTGTGCTGCACAGACTTGCTGCACAGGAAAGCAATGACACATAGCGCTAAAAACAACTCCCGGTTGGAAACACCAAAACAAACTTCGATCAGAGTTGAGTTGAGTTGAGAGTTGAGATGCTGTAAGCTGCAGGTGAGATTAAACTTGCGGTTTCTGCCTGCACTTGCTCCACCGTAAATTTCGATGACACTTAGCCTACCCTTAAGAGTACAATGAGTACAATACGATAGCATGGCGCCTCACACGTGTCGATTTGAAATTTTTGATACCCGAAAGAACTGTTCAACCGGTGACGCTATACTCCTATTCATACATAGCAAGCAACTCTGCCAACGCTAGCGCGATGGTTCAAGCAGGCAACATGCACGCTAAAAACGTTGTTCGGAGTAGACATGTTTCGCATCGACAAACCTTAGGTGTCGTGGCTGGCGCCTACTGAACCTCTCTTTACCTCTTGGCACGTTTTCGTCTCCTGCGACTAATAGAGACTTCGAGAAGTAAGAATTCAATGCGGCAGTATGATACGCGAGTCATAGGACAAATCACTCTTAATCATTCCGCGCCAAAAAGAAGTTCACCCTCTGCGAAAATTACAGTCAGGGGTCCCGAACACTGAGTGCCTCACGGCTTCGACCACTTCGTTTTGTACAACTGCTTGTTTTCGCCAAAAATTTAACGAAGTTTCGAGAAGAGCGAATTATTCATGGCGGATTAATATGGTTTCCCGGACGCACTACTTCCGGAGTCTCTGCACCTGCCTGCTATGTATGAAGTGGCGTGTAACTGGTTACTTCAACTAAGCCTTTTTTTTTCGCGGTTTGAGGTGGTCACAAAAGGCTTTTAAACTATAGCAAACAAGGAACGCTTCTGTGTGGTGTAAAGGTATCGCACATCGATCGCGACCCATAGGTCAGTTGTTCAACTCCACTTGATCCCGATTTTTCTTTTCAGCGAAAGTACTTGTGCGACGACCCCCCGACCTCCCAGGCCGATCGGAATTTCATGAGACTGAAGGGCGCCGACGGCATTTCTCGAGAAGGGGCTGGTAAAGCTACCGCATTAAAAAAAAAAAGTGATTTGCACGGCAAACACACATGCGCACAATATAGATGGCATGTGCAGCACTTTGAACACACATACTCATATCCGAAATGAAAAGAAAGGCTTCAGCTTTATTTGAGGAAAACGCAGCAAATTATGAAAAGCAAAATGATAGGTCTGACGTTAAGAGAGAGGAAGAGGGCAGAGCGGGTCAGGGGGCAAACGCGGGTCAGTCACATCCTAGCTGAAATCAAGAAATGGGTTTGGGCATAGAATGTGATGCGAAGGCAAGATAACCGATGGAAAGATAACTCGATTCCAGGAGAAAGAGTGCATAGCAAGGGGAAGCAGAAAGTTAGATGGGCGGAAGAGATTAAGAAGTTGGCGGGGATAGAGTGGCCGCCGCTGGCACTGGACAGGGCTAATTGGAAAGACATGGGAGATGCTTTTGCCCTGCAGTGGTCGCAGCCAGGCTGATAATGATGATGATGATGATGAATGGTGTCGATTTTTGCACTCCTTGCGCTGAATTCACCCGTCTCCCTCTTCCCCTGTTCGCCAACCATGCGAGCAAAACAGTGGCATTTCTCCAAAGAAACAGCTCAGATATGGTATATACAGATATGGTTGTCAAGGGAGACTTACATCAAAAACTGAATCACTGATTTGGCTCGTGGGTGCTGTATCCCATCACAATACATCATGGATTTGTGCAACCGATGCTTCTCCGTGGTTTTGGGGACCAAAAGAAAGGAAGTTTTTCTCTTTTTTGTGGCTGCAAGCGCCACTTTGTGGTAAAAAAAAAAAACCTGAACGTCTGGCGATCGAGATTCTCTTCTTACAGAAGCAGTACCAGCCCATTTTCTAGAGTTCCGTGTACAGTCCGATTTCAGTGCACGTTAAAAGACTCCAGGTGGTCGAAACTTCCAGAGTCCTTCACTACGGCGCTCCTCATAGCCTGAGACGCTTTGGGCCTTAAACCACCGTAAAACCACAAACCAACTCAATAGGGAGTGGAAGGCCGATACCGACAAATGCACAAATAGGAAAAAGGATCCACATGCGATGCTAGAACCAGCTAGGCACGTGTGCCACAGTTGACAGGGCTGTTAGGTGCAGCCCTGCTACAACATTAGGCCAGCTTAATTTTATTCTGTTCTCATCTTCCAGGTCAATGCTCTTAGCCAGTTAGCGGGCCACTGATTTCACGTGAAGTCATGGGTCTGTGTGAAAGACGAGAACTGTAGGCCCCTCTAACTAGAGTACCGGGTGCTGGATCTGGGGCAAGAAAACTACAACATCGCTTCACTTACGACACGATGGCGAGCGAAGTTTGCTCTCGTTTAAACGCGCAATAAGTGCTTACCGAAGCAAACGCTCGACAAAACGCAACCGAAGCCGCCAAGAAAAAAACACGTTAAAGCGCAGAGTGACCTCCATCACTGTTTTTCTGACAGCCGCTAACATTCCTCCATCTCCAGAAATAGGGCGACTGTCAAGCTTTCGTTGCGCACTCAAGAGCGTTGAGCGTCGACAGCGAATGGAATTCGTTGCCGCTGAGACGCCGCGGAACTCACACTTCATGCGCCCACGTTGCTGGCGGGGATGGGAGCTGTACGATATGTCGTCGTCATGCTGACAACTTCCTCCTTGCCTTGTTATTGCATTTGGGTGTGAGTGACCATTTTTTGTTTCCGTGATGAAGGAAAGGTTGTTTAGAGCGAAGAAAAGTGGTAGTGGTAGTCACGTGTAGAGGCAACGTGGTACTGGAAAGAAAGCTGCGCAAAGCGGCTGGTACTTCTGGATGGAGGCGAAACACAAAACGCACCCGCGTGCACTTCAGTGTAGTAGTAGTAGTAAAAACATTTTTTTTTTTCAAAAGGAAGAGTTAGGGAGTAGGGGGATGGGGAGAAAGGTCCTCAGTTTGAAGAAAACAATCGCGGAGCAATCCACTTCGGCGCTTCTTTCTAGGAGTGTTTTTCGGCGGGCTAGTGGTAGATTCAATTCATTTTCGAACTGCACGAAACAATGAGTACAAAGAGTTCTGCGCTGTCTTTGCGTGTGTGTCCTCTTAACTCTCTTCTCGGTGTGTCGCGCAGTTCGAAAATGAACGTTTCTTTTCTTTTCCTTCTTTACCTCCTTCCTCCATTCCTTCTGTCACGACGCGTTAGGGATGTCCACCGAGGAGTACGACACACCTTTTTATGTACTCAAAAAGAACTGCTTTTGCACTCAAAAAAAGATACGAAATTTACTGCTCACGCCTCCAAATAACATTGAAATCTGATTAATGAGAATTCTTTTGTACTTTGAGCGCCTTGGGTAAGTTTTGTTCCAATTGCGGCAGTCAAGGCAGTGGTTAGAACCGCACGATCCTTTAACGATATCGATCTTGCCAGCTGAGTGCGCCTTTTATTTGGTATGAAGAGTGGGGGCTGGCTACCAAGAGGCGTCACCATATTGGCTCACAGCACGGTTAGCACGAATGCGGAGATAGTGCGCATAGAAGTGTAGCCGTCGCTTTCATTCAAGCGTCAGTATAATAGGGACCTTAAGCATGCTGTGTACCGAAAACACTTCTGCTTACCGCGTACCGACAATGCACATGCACATACAGGGCCTGTTCTGAAAGTAGTAGGACTGGTTTTTTCCTTGGCGAATGGGCGGACGAGAGGCTGTCTGCGAGTGCAGGATCGTTCAAGGGGGATATTGGGAATGCTGGGGAAAATCGGCAGTCGGCTCCCGGCCGTTGAAGAGAGCAGGTCGCTTGGATTGTGAACCCCTGTCGAAACGTCTCGTCACGCAGAATCATGGAGCGTTTACTGGATCATCGATGCGCGATTAATTTTGTGTAAACCTTCGTCAAACGGGCAAAGAGACTCACGACATGATTAAAGAGGCCTACGGTGACGCTTCCATGGGTAGATCAGGTGTTCTTGAGTGGCACAAGCTTTTCAGAGAAAGTAAGGAAAGAGTGGAAGGTGACGACCGCTCCGGACGCCCTTCGAACAGCAAGACCAACGAAAATGTGTAGCGAGTGAAACATTTACTGAACAGTGATCGTAGGATGAGTATCAGAGGGACTGCTGATGACTTGAGTATTCCTCAAACGCTAGTTTTTAAGATCGTGACGGAAAACTTAGCCATGAGGAAAGTATGCGGAAAGTTGGTGCCTGGAGTTTTGCCAGAGGAGCAAAAGGCGAACCGGAAAGCGATCTGCCAGGATCTTCTTCATCATGTGAATGAGTATACCGATTTTTTGCCCAGCACAAAACGGCAACGCTGCCTCAGCCCCCCTACAGCCCCGACTTGGCCCTGCGAGGCTTTTTTCTATTGCCGAGAATAAAATTGACGCTCAAGGAGAAACATCACGGATCGCTAGAGGCGGTTCAACAGGCCGTGACGAGGGAGCTAAACCGCATTCCGGTCCAGGCGTTCCTGGAGACGTACCAAAACTGGAAAACTCTTTGGCAGCAGCGTGTAGGTGCGGAAGGGCGCTACCTTGAAAAATTCTGATCGTTTGTGCTATTCTCATGAATAAATTTTATTTAAAAAAATGAGTCCTACTACTTTCAGAACAGACCCTGTACATATAGGCACACACGTGACACCTCGCAACAACTTGCGCACGGCCACTGCCAGCCCGCGCTGCACAGCCAGCGGTAGAGGCGGCTGTACAAGGTGTGCTAAAGGTCCCTATTAGCTCGTCGCGTACCGAGCCGTGAGTAAGCCGCGGAGGCGGAGGACGGAAAAAGAAAATCAGACTGACCTTTCACCGTCCTTCAGGGAGTGAATGTGCTGAGTGGAATGAATAAACATGCATCGTAGTCGCTTTGTCTCTGATTGGTCCATCTTGGGCGGAACAATTAGGCGACGAAAGGAGTTTGCTGCCGGATTGCGGGAAGTCATTAGCAGTGATTCTGGAGAGTGGTGCTGCGGGACATAGGGATGGCAACACTTGGAATGGTCGGCCAGTTCGCCGAGAACAGGAACGAGGACTTGGAAACTTACTTGGCAAAGTCAGGACACTACCTGAAGGCCTCCTAAGTGAGCGACGACCTCAACGTGTCGTTTTTTATAACGGAAAAAGGGAAGAAGGCGTACAAGATGTTCAACACATTGCTAGAAACAGAAAAGATAGTAGACAAAACACATCCACAAGCGGTAAAAGCGCTGCGGTGGAATTATACATCGAAGCCCAGGGTCATAGCAGAAAAGTAAAATTTAATCAGCGCTGCCAGCAAAAGGATGCGTCTGTAGCAGCTCATGCAGCCAAGTTCAGGCGACTGGCAGCTTCATGCGAATTCGGGTTATTTCTTGACAAACAACTTCGAGAGCGTTTTTCAGTTGGCTTCTGCTCCAGAACAACGAAAGCTGAGTTGCTCAAGAAAAGTCTTTTGTCATTTATAAACGCCTGCTACACCGCGCGAAGCATCCAGCTAGCACGCAAAGAAAGTCAGGAATTGCAGCAATATCTGTGCCAAAAACCGCCAGCGTAGTCTGCCATAAAGAAAACAGCAGAAAACGCCTACAGCAAAATGTGAATTCAACCGATAAAGAGCCAGCAAGCGTGCGAGCATCGAAATAGTTTGACTATTTCCGACGCGGCTCAGGTCATGAGGCGTCGTGCTGAAAATTTTACGAGTATCGCTAGTGTGTTTGCAAGTGTTTTGGACAATATGTTAAAATGTCCAAGGTCAGGTCTAGACAAATCGAATGCGGCAGCTGAGGGCGGATATTTTGTTGAAGTGATCTATCCTTGTGTAGGGCACTGTGGGCAAAACGAAGTCATAAGGCAGCCAGGAAGAATGATAACATGCAGACCGGCACCGGTACAACTGTTTGAAATGTGCCAGAAAGGCTGTACAGGAAATTCTGTCCGAATCTGCCTCAAGAGCTGCTGATCTACGGCGGAACGCCGCTAACAAACACGGTGTGGCTATCCGTTGAAAGCCCGCAAGTATTTGGCTGTTCCAAAAGATTTTCTACATAATTCTTAACTTCGCTCTAGATGGCTTCAAACCGCACCCTTCTTTTCTAACCACCTGAATAAATAAATAAATAAATAAATAAATAAATAAATAAATAAATAAATAAATAAATAAATAAATAAATAAATAAATAAATAAATAAATAAATAAATAAATAAATAAATAAATAAATAAATAAATAAATAAATAATGAGCAAAAGATAATTAATTGACGGCGATAAAAAAGTTTGACACATTGTGAAACTATGATGAGAGGTTCACGCCAGACCACGCACAAACACGATTTCTTGACATTACATACCACGTGCGAAATAGGCACACACTAACTAATTCACAGATTCGACAGCGTTATGGACATTCCAAAGTCCTGGAAATATTATGCGGATAATGCTTAGACCAAGCTGCTTCTCCTCATTGCCGCTAAAACCAGCGGCACCATTAATGCTGCGTTGCTGGGACCTGACTGCCTGGAGTCTCTTAAGCAACCCAGGTAAATTCCGCATGGTGGTGTGTCTCTACAATACACGGGCGCTACTGCAGAATTGCACTAATGAGTTAGAGCCCACTCTTGGTCTCACCATGAGTATATTTTAGTTCAACACATTTTAGTTTTAGTTTAACACCTTTTAGTTCCCATTCACGAAGAACACGCAATAAGCCTTGTGTTTGGCGCAATATAACTTTAATTGTTTATGCGCCATCAAACGCAAAACAACCACGAGGGTGCTCTTGCGGGATAGTTGGTGCAACATGTTAAAAAGGGAACAGCGCAAACACAGCACCTCTGGCGTTCTTCTCTGCTTCGTTCTGTGTTTGCACTATTTCCTTTTTGTCCCAACAGAACAAGCTCGTCGTCTCATAACGAGGAGGCAGATCAGGCTGCCTTTGAAGCAGATAACCTCATTTTTTTTTTCAATAACGCTATAGGTTCTACTTGCTTTGAGGGAACCCGTGTCTCTTCATTTTCAGTCTTTGGTTGACTAGAGTTTCAGTATCTGTACCGAAAAGCGACTGAGTTACACCCCTACTAATAATGCCAAAACCGAAAAACAATGTCAGAGTGTGTGTGACTTTAAAGTGACATGTAATTCTGCCGGCATCTGCTATGCTTGAGTGCTCTTGCCAGCCATGCTGTACACCTAAGAAACGACCGGTTATCTTTTCTTCGCATAATATTCCCTGCCCATGCACCTTTCTTCTTCATGATTTCACCCAGGATGCCAATAACTCCCGCTGCCTCACACATACTCCCCTCTTTTTGTCTCTTAACGTAGCACCTATCATTTTCCTTTCCAGTTCTCGATGCGCTGTCGTTAACTTGTTTTCACGCCTTTTCGTTTCCCTTCAAGGTTCCGCCTTGTAGGAGAGTACTCGGAAGATACAACCTTACGCCACTCCTCTGAGAAGCTCTGCTGAGTAGCTATAACTAGTGAGCCAAAATTAAAATTATTCATTAGTGCAGTAGAAGCCCTGTACCTGCCTGAAAGCTCAAAGGCAACCCTACCGAAACAAAGTTTAAGGTTAGTTATGCCATTATTGAATGACCTCACATGAAACATTACTTCATTCTCCTTAACCGCAACTACTTTGGCCGGCCGAAACCCACTCACCGCAAGAAAATTTCTGGAAACGAATAAACATTTCCTAAAAAATTGTTTAGTTTTTTAGAAAGTTTAAACGGCGCTTATAGCGAATTCTTCTTCTCTCCTTTATTTGTTTAGGTGCAAAACCCTGCATAAAATAGCAAAATCAAGAGAAAACACACCGAAACCTCGCACAAATTACGTCATGCAGATGATTTGTTTCAGTCCTCCACAAACACTAAATAAACTACTCCTCACTGCAGAAAACCTCCGTACATTGGAAAAAGAACAGTTCGTCGCTATGATCGCACTAGGCAACTGCGAATGATGTTTCTTTGAGTGTATAGTTTTTCTAATTATATGTCCAGTTTAACTTTTATTTTTCATTTATTTTCTGCCACTATACGATATTCTGTTGGTGATTTCTGTTTGGTGATGTTTTGCTGTTGATGATACTCTTTTCCCTACTGCCGATGTCGATGTAGATGCTTTCTTCTATGGGAGGTGGGGCCTGTCAAGCCACAAAACCGTGGCTTTTTTCTCGCCTTCCTTATCACAGTTTGATGTTCAGCGTTTTTTCTCGCATGTTTCTATGATGTAAAATTTTGGCTGTGTTAGAAATAAAGAAACTCAAGCTCAAACTCAAAATCACAAAAAACACGAGTACCAAGTTTCGTCCGGAGTTGAAACCTTAGCGAAAGCATGCAGCGGATTCGCATTCGGCCCCCGTTCTATCCAACTGCGCACTTACGCTGCCCGCGGTTCCTCCTGGATGCGAGATCTATGTACATGGCCAACGGGGTTTACAATACAGCGGCCTTGGCAGTGTGGCCTGCCTAATTAGTGCCGCGCAGGACCGATTGCGACCTTTGGGGCAGAGCTTAATGCCGCAACCAGTGGCTAGAGCTTAATGAAATCAGCATTGAACATGTCAACGGCATCAGAGCTCCCCTGATACATGCAACAAAAGCCCCGGATCAGTGACGGCCGCTGGCGCGGCAACGAAATGACACCGAACGCTGAAAGGATTTCTGGCTTCATCTGCCGCGGAGGAGTGCGCGTGAGGAAACCTTATTAGCTCTGGAAAAAGGGACTTTCAGCAAGATTACATGCTCTGAATGAAAAGTAGAAGCCAGAACGGAGAGGAAAAGGAGAAAACGGGGAAGTTCCAGCCCAGCAATGCACTAAAAAAGAGTGCGACAACAAAAGTTTGATGACAGTAACAGACACAAAATGGAAGATTACATAGGAATGCCAAAGTAATGCAAGAGCTGTTCGCAGTGCTAAAAACAGGCGCAGAACTCCCGCAACTCCTTGTGAGCAGGAAAAGAAGCCAGTTTCCGAGAATAGTAACGATATGGTATAAAAAACACGCCTCTGAGTTTATCAAACAGGAAAGAAGGAAAAGAGCTAAAAAATTAAAAATTTTAAAGGTGTTTAATACCGAATGAACCGAACTGGAATGAGAATAACTTGTTTTGAATCACTCAGCTAGTTCTTTACGGCCACTAAATAATGCTGGCTTAAAGTATTTGTTTTTTTTTTAAGGGATCTTGTCTGGCGATGGGGAAACATAATATCAATAAATGAACACTCAGCAAAATATAAACCCCCTCGTTAAAATCTCTAAAATACTCCTAAAGGTCATCAGACTGGGTGTTACGTATTAAAGATCGTTTATTTTACTGTATTTAATAATATCTATGAATTAGATAAACAATAAGAGACGGAGCAATCTCGCGTATGGTGCGCAAGACGACTTGGGTGATGGAAATGGTAAAAGAAACCAACAGTGGTGAAATAAACTCGAGATTAGAGGAAGTCTTTAATCCTTGTAAGAACCTTGGGGTGAATACTGAGCTTTGCTTAATTAAGGAAAGGTCTATGGTTAGGAACGTGCTCAAAGGTGATAGGTTTAATAAAACTCAAGAAACAAAGCGTCAGCTCGCATGCCAGTGTCTATGGAAAGTGAAACCAGTGAGCTCAGTGTCACATAAGAATTCCTTCCGGAAACCACGCTCGTATTTAGGTATAATGGTGTGATCATCAATATAAGTAGAAATTTGAGTGTCTATGACGCGCGCTCAAGGAAGAGATGGTGAGAGTCAGTTATATGGGCCGATTGTTGAGTGGATCGCAACGGGCACCAAATTTGAACATGGCTATTACTTTAGCTACACGCTAGTAATGAGCAATATATCAGATGACGACTTTGAAAAAAGGCGAACGGCTCAGGGTGTCGAGATAGGTGGACTTCTGTACTGGCATTCATTGACTGGTGTTTCAATAAAGTTGCTTCTCTTTCTCCCCCATTGAATGACCTCTGGAATGCCCTACCAAACGAGAAAGTTTTACGCACCGATCGCAAATCATTGCTCGCAAAACTCGCCAGTCCTTTCTAGAACAAGTAAACTTTTCGTCGTCCTTACCATGAATGATTAAATGACTCAACTGTACATTCTACAACATGTACACCCCCCAATCAAAAAAAAAAAAAAAAACACGGCATCTGGCGTCATGTGTTATGAAAACTGTTGATTGGCCGTCTGATGTCTGCGCGACCAACCGAGGGGTTTACAGAGGTGGCGCAACTCTGCCTGAGCGGGCTCGCCGACAGATCTGGCGGCGGAACCTTCTCGTGCTCGCACGCGCGGGCACCGACGTCGAATAGCTTGAGTGAGTGAGAGGTTGCCAGACGCGGCGTAATTCTGACGTTACACCAACAAAACAACGAACAACAAACCAACAGGACGGCAAAATACCTGGACGGCCATAAAAGGCGTCATTACTACCGCATTCTGAACGCGTGAAGTAATTAAGTGCTCCCAAAAGTTTTTTCCTGCATTCTTTCTCTGTCCTTGTAATCCTTTGTTCTTCTCTGATTATTTTATTTTTTTTTCAGCTTTTATAGCTTTTGTTGTGTGTACTCACTCGCCCTGTATTTTTATTATGCGTGGATTAGCATCAAATGTAACCACCTCGGTTACATTGCTCGGGCCTTTAAGGATTAAACAAATTAAATTGAATGAATTGCTCTTCTCTTCATTTCTTTCCTGAGCGCCGGAAGAAATGAAGACATTTTACCGAGAATTCTTACTAGGTGTACAGCAGAAGGCTCCGCGCTGTGCATCCTTTAGAACAGCAAATGAAAGATAAGAGACACCTGATTATAAAAGGTGAGGTAGTCTCGTCATTCGATATCAGGCGGTACTTGTATGCGAATAAAAGTGTCCCAAATCTCTGTCCGCTCTCTGAAAACGGAAAATAAGAACCAAGCAATGACGAAGTTTTCGTGCTCTGAGGTGCACCTGATTGCGTGGTAGTAATAGTATGATAGAGTGGTGCGCGGCGACACGTGGAATTTAGCGCTAGTAGAAATCATTAGCCAGGCCCCAAAAATTGGCTGTATTATCGGGCTCTCTGAAGTTTTTCATTACCTGAAAAGGAAAGAAGGAAAGAAGATAAGCTTTAGAGCCTTGCTTTCATCCGACTATGCACACAGCCTGAAAATGAGGCCACGTGCTATCGCACCTAAATTTTCTTGCGTATTTTTATCTTTTCACGCGTCAGCGTTTCGGATTTAGATACCTCTGCCCTCGCACTAGCTTCAGCCGGTAGTCGAGCCTCATTTCTCGTACTTCTCTTCTTGTGACGACATTTTCTCTCATGATTCCAAAGCTTTGAAACTCCGGTGCAAACTGTCCACCTGATTTAAACGCATATCCAACTGGATGCAGCCCCCCCCCCCCCCCCCCCCCCTACACACCCACCTTCACCCTCCAGAGTCTCCACCGAACACAATCACAAGGAACAGTGGAACGAAATAGCTGCGGCAAAATTAAATACAAAGCACCAATTAAAGACGATCAATGTAAAAGCGAAATGTATAACCGATATTGCCGATTCATCGCATCACATCGTGTGGTCGGTAGTGCATTTCTTTTTCCCATTTATTGCAATTATTTCGTTGCGTACATAACTATCTCTAGCGCAGTACGTCTTCCTCAGTGCAAAACTTGCCTGCCATTGTTTCTACTCGGCGAAAACGTTCACTAAACTCAATAGCGAGTATTTAAAAACTCACAAGTCTTGGAGCAGGATTTTGTTACTGATAGAATGCCAGTAAGATGTCTGATCAGTACCACTTTTTTGGCAACTAGAGCATGGAACTTACTTTTCGAGCTCATAAGGCTTCCTTCGCTTCTCTTCATTAAATATTACAGCAAAAAGTCATTTTTTATATTTATTCCCATCCCACTTTGGCGTTAGTAGATCCTATTAAAAAAATGACAAAAAATAAAACTTAGGCACTTGGAGTGAGCGGAAAACTTTCTATCAAGTGAAGTTTTCAGCTGCTGGAAGTTTAAAATCGCTAGACAAAAAAATATAGCTATGACCAAAGCGTTGCGGCAAGTACAAAAACTTAAAGCTCCGCTCAGTCACCCGTAGTGAATATCGAGATTAAAAGTCAGGGCGCTGCAAACGTATTACTCAATATCGGAATCATTTTCAAGTACAGCTGCAGTCGAGCCCGGATATATCAAACCCTCATATTTAGAAATATTGGCTATACTAAACACACATACTATGGCCTCGAAAATCTTGTGTAGAAGTGTAGGAAGTCGCGCACTATTTCCAGCTCCAATTTCACCGGTAGTTTTATATATCGATCGGCTCGCGCACCATTTTAAGTGTCGCTGGTTTTGACGGCTCTTTTCCAATCATTTTTTTGCGCGCGGAGGCGAGTCGGCTTTACGGTGGCCGAATTATTTTATCCGTCATACCTTATTCAAGGAAAAATTATTTCGCGCAGCCATAAACCGGGCTTTTGTGAAAAAATGTCGATGCCTTCTCAAAGAAAAAAGAACAATACTGATATCCTCGCTAAGTATTCGCATTTACGCTTTCGCAGCCGTTATTGCGAACGTTGAATAAACATTCTCAACTATACTGAAGTATTTTTGCGTTCTTATGCGCAGTTTAGGCGTTGGGCGTTAGCAGCAAAATTTTTTTCACCGGGATACTTTAATCGACGCTTCTGATGTTCTCCTCCTTTCCTTTCCCACACTATGCATCTCTTGTTATTAGCAGCTGTTACCATGCGGCCGATATGAAGGCATTTCAGATTGAAAGCGTTAACTGGGGGCATAAACTCTCCGTAGTCCGAATGCTTTAAGACTTCCCGGCGGTAGAACGAGTGGAATAACAGAAGAGGGCAAATACGGGCTGGTTGGTACATGTTTTACGAATTATGCTGCCTCACCTGTAGCAATAAACCATTTGGTTGTTAGTCAGCCCTGGTGTTTTGTCCTTCTCTTGTGTCGTCTTCCGTTGCGCTGTTTTTCCCATTCGTAAAACAAGTGCAATAACTGCGTCTGGCTTTGGAAGTTAAAGTGGGACCCCAGCCAAACTGAGAACCACGTCTCTTGAATGCTGTCATCGCATAGGAGGTAGGCGGTTCGAACACAGGTCTTTATGAAAAAATGGCCGAAGGAAGCGCTTCACTCGAGCGAACAGCACAAAGGTATCTGAAGCTCCGCGCACTCTCCTGGACTGACCTTGTGCCCAAGCGCTTAACTGTTGGGGGACCTACTCCTTCTTTTCTCTCGGAGGAGCAGCGTCTCCACGTCAGATTTTTCTTGAAAAAATGCCTGTGAAATGCAACGAGAGTTTTCTCTTTTGTAGAAACTTCTCTGTCTATAGTAGTGCGCTTCCCTTTAGTGGCAGTGAAACCTCAATGAGCCCAAGAAAGCCACTACCCGCTGGCACCTCTTGCTTTTCCGCTGTTGTCGGCGCAAGTGAGCATGTTGTTCAGACCTGTTGACAGAGGGTAGGTATTCGCCTTGTGCCACTGCAATTAAATTTTTTCTCTGATAAAAAAGTGCGGCAAAACATCTGTGATGCGCCTCAAGCGAAGTTTCGCGAGCAAGCGTCGTCAGTTTTGGAACTAATTTCAAATGACTTCACATGCTTTTCAAGCTGTCAACATAAAAGTGTCAATATCAAACCCCGTTAAA
The DNA here is from genome assembly GCF_055824585.1 of Amblyomma mixtum. Taxonomy (NCBI): domain Eukaryota; kingdom Metazoa; phylum Arthropoda; class Arachnida; order Ixodida; family Ixodidae; genus Amblyomma; species Amblyomma mixtum. Next base: position 18,941,248 of record NC_143016.1, read on the forward strand.
AAGAATATGTAGTTTGGCGTGTGACACTAAAGAACTAGTTTCAGTGCCATGAGTAGCTTCCGTTACCTACTTTATGGCTCGAGAAACAAAGCAACACAAAGGAATAAAACAAAACAGCGCATCCGGTTCCGGAACTAAGCGGAGAGTCTTCCCAACGAGTACCGACTGCTGAGGCACTCTCAACAGAATGATGTGTTCGGATGCCAACCGAACATCACCGAATAAGCGACATGATGACATCCTTCTTGCTTCACATCGAGTATATTTGCGCGGCTTAGCCAATCATGAAGAGAGACTATATTTCTTCCAAGTTCTTGCACCGACGTCTAAAGAATCGCTGTCGTCGTTCTCTCAAAGAGGCGGCCGAGGGCCTTTTAAAGTGTTTCAGAATGAAAGATGATGGTGAGTGCACGGGTATGTAGCTGACTTTAAGGAACTTGTAAAGTCATTTTTCAAAGGCAGCTTGAGGGGTATTTCGGTTCAGTGATTTACGAACCATTGAGACTTTAAAAAATCGGGCTTTTTGTAAAACACTCTGCTGGGATTTCTCTTCGATATTTGTTTTCTACGTGCACAAAAGATAAACAGGCAAGCTTTGTGACTGAAGAACATCAGATTATAAGACGCTCAGATCCGCTGCTCGGTATATAAGAACCATAAAGTTCTTGAAAACATCTGAGTTCAGTTGCTGTCAGCATGTTAACTCATTTACTGTAAAGCCTAACCATGGCATGGCGCATGATCGTAGCCTAAGCGGAGCTAAAACTCACGAAGTTTTGACTGTTCGCAACCAGCGAGGACTCTGCATTTTTAATTGTCACTGGCGCTTCATTGCCATTTATCTATCTTGAACTAGCTTCACCAGAATGAGGATAGCGAAGCACATCTGAAAACTGCGTCGTCAGGAAAGAAGCCATGCGTTGAAATGCACTGAGGATGCTGCGCTCAGTCCCAGCCCAGCTAATAAAAATTTATATATTTTCTATCTTTTTATTTTATTTTAGTAAAGAAGAAGACGAGTAACATCAAAGCCACAAGTACCCACAAGAGACCTACGTAATCAAGGTTTAGAAGAGGCAACTACAGTAAACGACAGTTGGGAGGAGTCGCACTTCGATATTTGCATTCATCGATATTTTAATGTTCTGGCCAGCACACCAGCTGATACACGCCAGCTGACTATTGTAGGTCGCGGTATTTGGAGACGTAATTATTATTCCCTTGGAGCATCCCCTGCGAGATTTTGCTCATCGCAGCGTGACAGAAACACTTAAAATCACCAAACGAGTCTGCACATCAGGCTCATATCAGTGTATAGTGGCGCCGAACGTTATCGGCAACCATAAGTGCGAAAGCTTGACACATCCATATCTGCCTTTAAAAAGTGTGTGTGCGTGTGTGCGCGTGTGTGCGCGTGTGTGCGCGTGTGTGCGCGTGTGTGCGCGTGCGTGCGCGTGCGTGCGCGTGCGTGTGCGTGTGCGTGTGCGTGTGCGTGTGCGTGTGCGTGTGCGTGCGTGTGTGCGTGTGCGTGTGTGTGTGTGTGTGTGTGTGTATGACAGATTAGAAGGGTAATAGGTGGAGCAGATTAGATGGGTAATAGCGCTTTTTTCATTTTTTTTTTTCATGTTACGTAGACGACTGTACGCATCCATCGGTCGGTAATAATCGTACGTCATGTTTTTGAAGTGCAAATCATTAACATTAAGTCGTTTAATACTTTGCGATTTCTGTGTGTAACAAATTCTCTCTAAACGTTACCTCCTCAGTTACATTTCCCACCGAAAACCACTGCATTAAAACATTTTTTTCCTGTACGGAAATTTTTCTGCATTTACATGTTCTGCCCACTTTTACGACCTTTTGCCCACTTCAACGCAATGACTTAAAAGGCCCTTACTAGAAATAAATAAATAATGAAACCTAATGTCCACTACTCTCCAGGTAAATTTCCAACAACGCGGGTGGCACCGGAACAATCTGGAAGAAATGCTAGGGCAATTAATTAGGGAGGGAGTAGAAACCGAGGCGCGCAAACCGGGAAAGGGCTGATTTTCTAGACGTGGTCAGCCCGAGGAGAGTACATGCAGCTATACAAGCCCAAGAATGAGAGCAGGTGCAGCAGCGATGTGCTCTTATACGTAGTCTTATCATCAAATGCCCTAAAAGAGTCGAGGGCCGGCAGGTTTGGCAATTAAAAAGCATTGAACGTTTAGTGCTGGAAACTTAGTAAGAAAAGGGTTAAAGGCTCAATGATACGGACTACTCGTAGAGATTTGTACGCTTCTGCTTTTACGCGTACATTCAAGTCGCTGAGTCAGTGAATCTGTGTCTTTTGGCCTATCTGCGGCTACATACGTGCGTGAGAATGTATGAGAAAGGTAGAGTTGAGTAACAGACCGAGCACTTATAGGTGTGCCTGGACGGGAGCGTACGCGTCTGACTCCATCTTCTGCCATACAGTTAGCACCGTCTGCGCTTGGTGTAATGTTGTCATGCCGTGCTAATATCTTAAGTTTCCATAATAGGTTTTATGTGACATGTGATGCCAAAACCTAAATGTTACAATGCGACAAATGAGCTTCTTCCTTCTTTGTGTTGTTACTCATACACTTGCTTCCAGATTGCTGTAGCTTTAAGGGGCCTCAGTGGTTCGGAGGATAATGGTAGAGTTACACCTGCAATTATATAAGCGCTCATATTGTTATTGTTGTAAGAGTGCGGAAAGAGGTCTTTCCCATTTCCCTCCTATTAAGGCGGTCCGGTGCCAAACGCCGCCTCATCTTGCCCGCAAACTTCCTTATCACATACGGCCACTTAACTCTCCATGCCCCTGCTACGCTTGTCTTCTCTTGGAATCCAGTCCGTTACCCTTAACGACCATCACTTATCTTGCTCCCGCCCTACATGCCGTGCCCATGTCCCTTTCTTGATTTAGACTACAATATCATTAAGACGCGTTTGTTCCCTCGTCCATCCCGTTCTCTCTGTTGTCTTCACGTTTCGCCTATCGCTGTCTTCTCCGTAGCTCGCTGCGTTGCCTTGAGAATATTGAGAATACCGTCTTATCGCGAATATGCTGCAAACAAGCAAGCTTAACTGCGATGCCTCATTAAGTATTCTGAGTTGAGAATGTGAGCCAATGCCAATGCAGCATGATGACGACCTTGTAACATGAGGTTGGGGATGAAAAAACTAAATTTTGATGTAAATAGAAAACCAGTTTGTTTGCAGTATAATGATATATACGTGTGTGTGTATGTGCGTGTGTGTGCGTGCGTGCGTGTGTGTGTGTGTGTGTGTGTGTGTGTGTGTGTGTGTGTGTGTGTGTGTGTGTGTGTGTGTGTGTGTGTGTGTGTGTGTGTGTGTGTGTGTGTGTGTGTGTGTGTGTGTGTGTGTGTGTGTGTGTGCGTGCGCGCGCGCGCGCGCGTGTGTGTGTGTGATGTAAATAAAATAAGACTGATATGAATTATTGATTTATTTTGAGAATTCTCTTGTGTATATAATGCCGGTGTGTAAAACTGAACAGCTTAAATGCCCTGGAGCTTTTGCCTCTCTTATCATCAGCAAGGATGATATCTCACAGTTGAAAGATCGTGAAGACGACATCGAAAGCAAAAAACTGGTTTCCTGAAATTTTATCGGATTATGCAATGCCTATTCAGGCGACTGCTAGAAGAAAAATATTTCTTCTGCGCCGGCCGTGGACACACAGAACATTAATATCAGTCAGGTAAAGCACACATTTAAGCTCTGCTTTTCATACAATGGGAATATTAATCACCTCGGTGACAATTTTTTCGCCGGCTGAATTGCATCCATACTATTGCTGTGAAAAACTTGGCCGTAAAAGATAAATATAAAAGAAGAGTGCTTTCACTGCTCTGTTTCCCTCATACGCTTTGTGTATCTTGCTCTACATTTAAAATAATTTCATTTGTTAGAAAGTTTCTGAATCTGCGTGCAGTTTTAAAAAACGATTAATCTTTTATGCCAGCTGAGCATTGCTTTCTTTCGTTTTTACTTTACTTTATTTTTATATATTCTGCTCTCATTTAAATGGCGCAGATGCATCAAAGAAAAATAGATGCCTTTGAAAGGTGCACAGATTTCTAGCGACGGGTAAAAGCAAGAAGCGCAATTAGGCCTCTAAAAAAAGACATTCCAAAGGGTTGAATTCCTGTCACTGTTAAGAAACCAAAGTGCTCCTACCGCATCATTTTGAGAGAATGCACATTTATATATGGAAACCCTGACGTCCGCTTAAAGCAATATTTATCTTTCAACTTCTATTGAGAATTTCCCTCACTCGATCAAGACAGTTTTTATCCTCGTGCATGAAAGGCGGAGGCAGACTCTAAAGAGCCTCAAAAAATGCCTACACATTTCGAACAATTGCCACTTCCAAGGGCCAATCGATTTCTACGTAAAAAGCCATTGACACGCTATTAATGCATATCCGAAATCTTATACGGGTTCTAGAACATCACCTGGCGTCCTTGCCAGCACCGGGACGGCACGTCAGATTTTCCAAGGTCGTATTGAACCCACACGGTCTGTTGACATTTCTCATCGATGGCACGACGTTTACCTCTATTGTGGTGTAAGCGCCAACCTTAAGTGCGCTTTACTATACCAGGGGCTGCGAAGAAAGCTGACCTATCATGACTTGCCTTGAAACAGACTACACATTTCTTCCAAAGAAAGTATACTTCCAAACAAAGTATAGTGCAGTTGCGAAGAGAAAATTTCGCACCGTCTTTGTGACTGCCTTACATCTGACAGCGAACGACTGTCTCTGGAAGCAGTACTCCATCACTTAGACAACAGAGGCCAAGAGTCTCGCCCCTTGGCCTCAACTTTCGTCTGCTTGTAGAGCCGTCGAGGCGATCTTAAATACTTAAGGGGGGACGCGGGGATTAAGTCGCGAAAATCACGGAACAAATCGAACTTTAGAAAACATCAGAGTTGGTATGCGTGAGGTCTTTTAATCAGATGGCTTGAAAACAGCCCTGAAGAGAGAAATGTTCTTCTGACCGTAGGTAACAAAAAATTGGCTGAATTCTCCGCGGAAATGCCCGATTTCCAAGCGAGATAGCTCGCTTTTTGCACTGCCGCTCGCTGCAAGACTGGTGTCGCAGGAAAGCTGAGAGCAACGCATTTGTCCTCCCGTCAGAATTGAGTGTCTACCACGAAAAAGAAACGTACAAAAGTTAAAATGCGTTGGCCTCGAGAAAGCCGCCGCTAGAGTCGATTGGTCTGGCCTCTCGTGTGACGCTCAGCGGGCCTCGTGTGTGGCTACAGATCGGCGCCGCCTCTCGGGCCGTCTTCATATGCGGCATGCGTGCACGCTTTTGCTGACTTATCGGCAGTTCGCCAGTCTCCCTCTGCTAATCTGCGAGATAGCATTCCTTTGTTTCTTGAGAGTTTGTGCTCCAGCGATGCATCGTCGTGCGCTTCAGACGAAGCATGCTTGCGGAAAGCGGAAGCCTGTCGCCCAGAATAAGAGAAGGCGATTGTCGACAAATGAATCGAACAAAACCAAGACCATTTCGCTGTCAGCGACAAATAAGGGTTAACGTGCTGTAGGATCCGTCAAAAATACAAAGAAATGAGCGCGGCAGTGAAGACGACGAGGATCCCATGAGTTGTTTTAGTGCTGCAACACAGGTGCTGCAACACAGGGCGATTTCTACCGGCTAAAGACGCCGACCGATGCAACGAGCACGGGCACGTATGCTCATCCAGTGACGATCTCGCCGATGTGCTGTCAGCGGCCGACCTACATCCCGGTGTCGACACTCTCCAGGGAAAGCCAAGACTAATTGATCTTGGCTGACAGCGTGCGGAAGTTAGCCAAGACGCTGAGGCGCAGTTACATCGCGGGTCAAGTTCATCCTCTTAAGCTTCCACCACCGCTTTTCCTTAGCTTTCCTTTTTATGCGCGGCCAAGGGAGTCAGGCCGTTCATTACCGCTTGAAGACCCTGCGGTGTTTTCAAATCTCTCCATCACATCATCAGAGACGCTGGATGCGCGTGCAGCTGGCGACGAAACACGCTTATGTGACCTCCTTCCCAGAGAAGAGGCCTTTCATTCTTTACCTGACGACGAAGAAGCGTTAACTGCTTTCGCTTGGGGAGCCGATAGCTCTGTTGTGGTCCCACTGTACGTAGTTAGGGCAGGAACCGCAGACCAATATCGCCTCGCGCAACTTAGGAACATAATATTTTGTGAACATATAGCAGCATTTTGCTTACTTCTCTAAACGAATTTTTTCCATTCAAAAAATAAACACGTCGCAAAGCGATTCAGGAAATGAGAGACCCGTAGTGAAGGACTCCGGAAATTTCGACTACCTGGGGTTCTTTAACGTGCACTGACATCGCACAGTACACGGGCCTTTAGAATTTCGCCTTCATCGAAATTCGACCGCCGCGCGCTGTCGAGATCGAACCCGCGTCTTTAGGGTCAATAGCCGAGCACCGTAACCGCTGAGCCACCGCGGCGTGGTACTTGAATTATAGAGTTGACACGCTGTAGAAACAAGACTGGGTCATCAAAGTCACTGATATATGTTAAAACTTACTCAAATTTATTAGAATATCTGGAGCATTAAGAAGGTCGTACAGGCGCAGAATTGTACTAACACTGGCAGAGTATTTTTCAGAAACGCAACTAAGATATATCATCTTTGACTACTGCAAGGATATTCAGCTATGGCATGTTCACTGGTCCGTTTTGCAATCAGAGGAGATGATTCTAGTATTTCGCGTACCGCTGCGCTATTTGCTTCTCCGGGAATATAAACTCAAAAAGCGTTGGTCGCATCAGCACGCAGGGAATTGGGCATAAAAATTCACATCCCTTGTCCAGAATGGGACGGGCGGAAACCGGGTCCATAGACATCAATGCATGTGCGTAGACGTGGAAACTCCCAAAGGGAATGTGCCTGCATTTGGTGCGCATCGGATTAAAACAGCATTCTAAAAGTTTTCTCGAAATTGTGGCCGTTACATGATAACGGGACATGCTGTCTATTTTATTCTGTGCGCGTTCGAGCCAGGACGCCAGCAGCAGAAACCGACGATGGACTCAGAACGTTAGAAAAAATCAAGCCTTATTGCTCACAAATAAAAGAAAAAAGAAACACTGTTTCTTTGTTAGCGCATATACTTGCTTCCCTGCTCGAAGGCACATTGATGCGATACAGACAGAAAACATATGCTATAACTAGGCCCGAGAAGAAAGGAAAAGCTAAATGCAAACAAAAAAAAACAAAGCAACGAAGCCAGGACTTGCTAGAGCGCGGGGTAGGCGGGCAATATAAGAGGGTTAATTCCTTGTACAAATTACGGCTTCAAAGTTTGCCAAAAATTGAGCTGCCACGAAGTTAGCTACCACTTTCAAAATGTGGAGGGCACAGTATTTGGGTAATTTGATAAGTAAAAGGCCTTAATACTTTTGAGGAGTATGCTTTTTCGACGTATTGTTTCCCCTTGAAGACATCCTTCTTTAAGGTTGTTCTGAAAAAGAGCACTAGATTAAAAACTTACCTGTTGCGAGAAATCTGAAAAAGCACTTAAGGTTATGTTAAAAAATACGGCAGTACCATAATAATAAGCCAGAACTTTATCAGGGAAGGTCTTGTAAGTTATGCTGTGTTGCATTACAGGAAGGGTAAGGTTCATCAATCTTCGCTTAAGTCGCGTTTGTTGGGTTCTTTACCGAGACCTTTCCTTTCGCCCGAGGCTTGTCTGCGGCATAAGCACTACCGAGTACGGAGGCAGCATGCATGCAAGAAAACTAGCTTCCTACGGCAGAAAGCGTTGTAACATAAGACTCAGGTGGAATGGGGCCCCAGGTATACAGCATCCACAAACTACATTTGGTTTATGAGAATGATGAACCAAGGTGAATGCAGTTTTCAGCCCGACAACTAAATGGCATACCCTTAAGGCACACATCTGGCCATGTGTGCTCCACGAGCGCTACTACGTTGCCCTCGAATTTTTTCTGTTGTTCTTTTTTTGTCATTGTCTTTCGCATTTAGCCCCTGTCAATGTCACTCGCTTCCGTATACACTGAAAACAATCAAAGCAGTTGTTACCCCTGTGTGTCCTGCGTTTCTCTTCAGCGTGGTTAGTTTTGGCGCGCGGTGTTTTCCCAGTGAACAAGGAAGCAGAACCTTACTATAAGCTTTCGCGGAAGCAGTCGCATGTAACTTGTTTGCCAGGCTAATAAGGTTAAAAAAAAAAGATCGTTTTGTTGGAACAGTTTCCTGGTTAGTGTTGCACATGTGTATTACCGATTTAAAACTGTACAATCAAGAGGCTAGAACTGAGCAAAAACTGACGAAATAGTTCTGCCTCGTTTGGGTTTCTTCGTCAAAGCATAAAAAAACTCGGACAATTTTGCCTCTTCTTATCCCGGCTACATTCTAGCATTACTATGTCTTAAATACGCAGAGTGCGAGCAGCGTTTCGCATCACGACGGCTTTCTTTTTTTTCTCAGATTAGGAGCAGTCTGCAGTGGACTGTGTTTTCGGTGTAAAATGACAAGATTTTGATCACTTGATTTTTCAACGTTCTACACAGGTCATTTGTTCGTTACCATGGAAGCGAAAAAATGCACACTCTGAAGAACGCAGGGGCGTGCTTTAGATCACTTCATAAGACCGTGTTCGACAGTAAAATTGTAGATGCTTGCCTTGAAAGCGTGTGTTGAGACTGATAAATAAAGTGTAATTGGGTGCAAGTGGGACTACAGAAGAGTAATAACATCCGGTGTTGTTCCATTGCCGGTTTTGTAAAATGTCTACCACTCTCCCTTAGATCTAAAGTTTGCCTCGTCTAAACGGAAGCTATCAGCCGTTTTCCGTATCGTGTTTGCTATAGTAACCTGCTCAGTAGAGCTTAAATTGAAGCTTAGGAAATATCAGAGATTTTCTGCCCCTTCCAGTAATGCGCGTCTTTATATATGCTGTGAAATTCTTTGAAAAGGAGAAGACAGAAGATTATATGACGTGTGATAATGATGGAAATATTTACTTTTAGGCACATTTATTAGTAGCGGTGAACGAATACTATATTTTCGAAGCCGAATCGGATAGGAATAGTAAAAAACAGCAGCTTAAAACAACTTTTGTTTTTCTCAGTCCCATGTCCATGGGGAGGATGAAAGTAACTATTTGATTTTGATAGTTACACACTGAGTGAAATACGAATACAATGTGAAAGAATTGAATAAGAACCGCATATTTGTGTGGTTATTCGCCCCTGTTGCAAATATTCGTACGACAAAACAAGCGCTCGTGCGGAACATCAACGCACTCTTCATAAGGTCACGAGTACAAAGTTATAACCATTGTTATACATAACATTGATCTGCACTCATGCATTATGAAGACAGTGTACAAGGTCTATGGGCGCCAAACCAGGCGGAAACAAAAATTACCTTTTTCTTCTGATGACGACCGCTAACAAAGTTTCCAAATCTCAGTTGATTAGAAAGACGAGAGTTTGAGCTATGGCTTCCCGTACCACGCGTGATGACACGATTTCCTAAACCTGTCTTTGCATTGGCACGTCCTCCAATTTGAAGGCCTCATGACACAGACATATTCGTGCAGCATGTTGTGCGCGGTCGGATTGAATTCTTTTCTCAAAAGTACCCTTAATAAAAACTGAGGCGGGCTCTCTTAAGAACGAATTAAATTCGTTTCTAATAATTTTCAGCATGTAGTATTTGATTTCTTCAACGAACTGAACAGAAGGATATTCAATTCGCTATTCGAAAATTTGGATTACAGGCATAATCTTTTTCGCTTCAACGAAATTACCGGCGAGATTTTTCAAGCCTGGTGCCGCTTACTTCGCAATCAATTTTGATGGCAACGATCAGTTTAATCTGTGTATTGTTAGCCATTCTTGACTCTGACGACACATAATGGAATTTAACTGCTGCAACTTGTTTAAATACTGCCGACAACGGCACTAGCAGTTACTGTGTTCGGCCTGTTTTATTTATCACCGCCGGTGAAAGCTGCAATAGAGTAATTGTTAGGAATTGTCCATTTAGTTTGTCGGAAAAATCTACGTCCTTATCATGCACAGCGAAAACTCAGTAGGGAACCAAATAAAGGCTCAGCCTCGTTTCTGCTAGGAAAGCAAAAATACCCGAAGACATCAGAGTTAGATGGGACCGGCTCGAGCTGACTGGGAACAAACCGACTGCTTTTTTCACCGAAGCAAAGACAAAGGCTTTTGTCCCGGTGGTCAGAGAAAGTGAAGCAAGCTGTGCTATTCCTCTGTTTACATTTTCTGCAGTGCCGACGGACCGATGCCGCACGCGGACTCTCGTTTATTGCGGCCCCTTAACGAGCCACACCGCCGCCATCGATTGCTGGCATTTCGGGAGGCGTCCCGATTCGTTCGAGCGTGCCTAGACAGCGAGTAACGGAGAGTGGATCCGTGGGCAACTTCGAGGGCAGCGAGCGCCATAGAAGAGCATCCCTGGGCGGCCTGATTGTTTGAGAAAAGTTGAGAGCACAATGCAGGCTGGTCGCGCGCTTCAATAAACCACGTCCATATCTGGTTATGAAATGTGGCCATTCTGAAAAGACGGTAAGCCTAAATGCAAAAGCGCTGGTGTGTTGCGCGGTATGAGTGCACGTTGAACAGCCCAAGTCAAATGGAAATAATTCGGACTCTTCCACAATGGTTTATCTCGAAGCCCATGTCGAATTTTGAAACGTTAACCCTTAAAAACCATACCAAGCCAGTAGGCAATTGTATCGTCGCATGTAGCATGGGGAGATAGTCGCAGGGATGTTTTAAGGCGCTACGCAACACAAGCATACAGGACCTAGACACCGGAGTAGCAGGACAGAAACGCTCGAGCGCAACAACCTATTGCAATCACAAACCAAAAAAAAAAATGAAAACCGAGAAGTTTTTTGCCTCCCTCGGTCGCTAGACTCTTTTCATCGTGATATGTAATCGTGATATCGTGATAAGTAAGAGTAGTAATATGCTTTTCAATCCTTTTCGATTCTAGGCTGAAAATGAAATAGATGGCGCGCTCATGTCCCGTCCATATATGCCAAGTTTAACGCACTATGTCACAAACGTGTTCTCTAGCTCGGCGGTTTCGGGAGTATGTCTTGCAATTACAAGCAACAGACGTACTGCGTATATTTTCGTGCCGAAGCACTACTTCACGAGGTAAAACCAGCTTAGCGGTTTGTGTGATGCTTGACGTTGAGGGTGACCTTGGGAAAATCATAAATAAATAAATAAGCATTGCTGCGACTGGGATTCGAACCCTCGGCGGCGCAAACAGATCAGCTTCGCTGGCCACTGCACGAGAGACGCTACTTTGTATGCCGCGAAAGTCGTGCACAATGAAAAGGCAGAAAACAAAGAATTGTTTTTAAAACAGCAGCCCGGTTCTGTAGAACATTGGTGCTACACAGAAGTATTAATCAGCATCAGCGCGTTATTCCTTTGAGGGTTTCTTTGTATAACAGCAGCGGTATTATAAGCTTTCAGGTGGTCAGACATCAGCACGAGATGAGTATTCCGCAAAATCGAGCCGAATGTTACGGTAAAAGAAGCATTATCGCTAAAATGACCACGTGAATAGGCGTGGCTGCACGAAACCAACAAACGGAAACCGACTGGCCAGCATTTGATTTGTACTGCATCGATATGACTTATTGTTCTGCACAGCTTTGCATCTGCATATATGTTCGTTTTACCGGGATTTCTATGACTTCGTGTTCGGTCATTTCCGGCTATTGGTGCAGAAGTTTCAGTGGTGCCAATAACGGCGGCAACACACCCGCCGCGAGACGGCTTCGGAATATTGGCGACTGCACTGTTTTACGGTGGCTGAACCTCACCGTGTTATCCTGCGACAGTTGATGGATTCGGTGTGGTGGTTCCTTGCCGATAAAGTCAATGTCGTGACTTGGATAGACTATATAAAGGAAAACAGAGTCATAAAAGCGAAAATTAAACGATCTGAGACGCATTGCAAAGCAGGAGAGTGGCACATGTGATCCACCTTGAACAGTTACGCGGGCGCTGCCTAGAGTTAGCGCCACGCTATGTCTTCACGCCCAATATCGCTCTTCGTGTGAACATACGTCTCTGCCTTGTTAGATGCTTGCCGCCTGGATAAAATTTGCACGTGCACTTTCGTGCTGGATAGTTGTCAGGCTTTGAAGAATGTATTAAGGCGGAAGCCTTTAATGTCTCATCGTTGTAAGCAGCAGCTGTCGACAGAAAATGTCACGCTTTTCAATTGGTGGAAACGGTCGTGACGTCAAGTGCGCGAATTTCAAACGGGGCCAATTGTAGTTTGGCTAGTAACCATGCAACCAATTGAAGGGATCGTATAGTGATGCTCCAAGTTAGTGGGACTGAGCTTAGTTAATTGCTTAATTACCCAATTAGCCTAATTATCTTTACTAGTCAGGCCATATAAATAAATACAACCGATTAAGAAATTGATCGCGCTCAGGAATCGAACCCCGGTCTTCGGCGTGAGAGACGAGCATGCTATCCACTCCGCCATGCCAGCTCGATGGTTTGGAATGAACAAAGGCGCGTCTAGTGAATACGGTGTCTTCACTCACTCTCAACCTCCTCCATTCCCTTCCGGCGAGGTTTAGGTGTCAACCGACAAATGAGAGACAGATACATTTCCTTTCCTCAAAAACCAATTTACCGACGAGCGAGGCGTAGAACCGAATGGGCGATGGCGTTCTATGGACTCCTTGGCAGCGTTGCAAGACGCTGTCGCGTTCCACTCTTAGGGGCGAAGCTTAACATCTTAACCACACATCAGTGACCACACTTTAGGTCAAAAAAGTGCCCCCCTGAATTTTGTAACACAGTTACTGCGTAATTTCCTTTCCTCAAATACAATTTTCGTTTTCTTCATTACGGCTCCTCTTTATCTATCTTATTTCACTCCCACTTCCTCCCTTCTTCTACGGTGCTGTTCAGGTGTCCACCGAGATGGCAGAGAATTACTGCGCCATTTCCTTTCCTCAAAAAGCGTTGCGTTCAAAGTGCAAGGCATCGCGCCGAACGGGTGGTGGCGTTCCGTGGACTTCCTGGCAGCGCTACAACGCGCTGTCGCGTTCCACTCCTAAAGGCGAAGCTTAAGCGTCATTAATTAGCAGTTAATAGTATTCGGACATCAATCAGTAATTAACCATTAATTATTGATTTGTCATAACTTAGTAATTAGTACTCAATTACATGTGACGCCACCAGTGCCACAGAAACAGCGAAGGTGGTGCGGAAAACGCTTCCGCCTCTACCCACTTTAGACAGTCAAAGTGCCGCCTGAATTTTTATTTGAAGGCCACTTCTGCGCCCAAATGAAAACATTTATGCAGCGCAAATTGTACCCATGGCACTGGTGCTAATTATGCCTACATGCTCTCAAACCATGTCGGCTGCGAAATGGAATGGACTGCTTTCTATAGATTTAACGTTCGTCAAATCTTCCCTGGTGGATGAGACTTGCTGGCAGAAACAAACATAGCTGCAGCTATTTTGGCTGCGTTAAGTTTATTGTCTTTGTTCCCTTGATTGCCTTATTTTAAAGTAAACCGCAATGAATATTGCAAAGAAATTCCGCCCCATATGTGCCCATATTTCTTATGAGGTTTCTGATTCCTCATTTATTTCATGGAAACCAGCACTTGTATAATGGACTTGGGAAAATATATCGACAGCATGAGCAATATTCAAAGTAACTGTAGATTTCCCAGGACTTCATTTGTGAAGCAAACAAAGCATTAGATTGGTAGTCCCAGAGCTGCATATGTGAAGCATGCAAAGCGTCAGATTGGTAATGGGTCAAATGAGATTCTAGCAGGTTATGCTTGGGAAGGGCACTGCGCTGACCAAAATCACTCAGTCACTCAAATCAAGAAGAGCACAGCTGCGGCACGGAGGTTCCAGTGAAAGGTTCGCGCCATACATGACCTCACATGCTGCTCCGCCCAAGCTACCACACTGGGAGCAGAGGGCAGCCCCTGGCATATCCTAAAAGCAACAGAAGAAAAGAATTTAGCCTCGCATCTCATTCATTCTCTGCTATAGGCACATTTGAACACCGTCTGCCTTGGCTCTGCTTTTCCGGGAGCAAGGAGGTTAACACAAAGCCGTCTGGGTCGTCGGTGAAAGATTGTCGAAGACGACAGCGGCAGCGGGAATCAACGGAGGCCGATCTTTTGGCTAAGAGACAGAAAGAATTGAAAGCACGCAGGCAGTATGTGCAGAGAAGACGCGAGCAAGACACCGATGAAGACATGGGATGGGTGCTTACAGAGAGCGAAAAATGGTATAAGGTCTGACTGAAGTGCTGCGGGGAGAAAATTCCTCACCTGTGAGTTTGTGGAGAAGCCGTTTGGGTTTCGTGCTCTGTGTGTCACAGACTTTGGCATCAATGGTCAGTAACATTAGTAAGTGCAGCTATTGCAAATTTTTCCATCGTTGGCCAAGCTTTCCCTGTGGCGCATCAAGAAAATGGATCATCATCACAGCTTTACGGCAGCCCTTTCTGTGGTCAAGAAGACACAGCAAGTCCTACTGACACATGTACTACGACAACCTTATCTACTACACGATACACGAAGAGGCGGTTCGCGGTTTGCAGAAAAAATAAAATGTAATTGAACTTACATTTTAATTGAACTTACAACCACAGTATCTAATGCGCCTAAACGATGTGAACATAGGTTTTCATATAAGATTACAGATACTCGGGGCATTCACAGGAAATTGAGCATTTTTTTGCAGAAACGGTCCCTGCTAAAAGCTTTCGGCTGGGCGAGTTCTTTACTTTTAGGCCTCGATATTCCTAAGGTTATGGTCTCGTGGTTACTTTGAAGTGTGACTCCTTTTTCTTTACCTGCTATTTCAGAGAAAAAAAAAGTTTCTTAGTGCGTTAAGACGAAGGTGGAGAGAAGACATAAAGACGCTTCTTTTGTCATCAACAAAATTCATTCGCGACGCAGCGTCTGCTGTCCGTACGTTTTTTCCCTCTTTCGTTCTTTTTTGTTTTGTTTTTGTGCTGTTTTCTCCAAAGTCTGAATGCTGCTTTCTCCTCTGTCTCGAACAAGCAGCCACAACCACGATAAGATATTGAAAGAAAAATCCTTTGTATAATCTGCGTTTTTTCTTCTTTTTCGCGTTCTTTTTCTCGTTCGTAAAAGTTTCGACGCCGGCGTCTGAAAATCTAGAACCGGTCCCAAGTTTGCGGATGTTCACTAATACTCCCTTCAATGACACTAAAGGTGACCATTCTTGCTTCAGGCTGGGGTGTGGTGGCCTTGGAAATATTGCTTCAGATAGCGCGACGCCTTTCTTTAAAACAAAAAAAAAAACGTTGAAGCCATCTTTTTCTTCATGCTTCATGTCACGAAGTGAAAACCTCCGCACACGTGGCAACCAAGCGCAGCTCTTCTGAGCGCTCCTAAGATATACATGCGAGCAGACTCGGCGCTGCTGGCATTAAGGTTGCTTGCTAGCGACGCAAGCAAAGAGTGAGCTTGTTTACCCTTGTACCCTGTCTGACTCTTGCTGGGTCGCTTTTATCATTTCGGTCTTTTTTCGCCCCCTGAGCGTAGCCACTTTTTCCTTTACTGCAATAACCTTGAAAGAAAAAAAGCACTTGGTGAAAATTCCGGCGTTATCAGCGCGAGAAAAGAAAGTTGTCTCCTTTTGAAGAGTTTATAAATGACGCCTTCATCCTGCAGAACCGCCACCCACCTCCCCATCCCAACTTTGTGCATAGATAAGCACGCCCTATTCTACAACGAAGCAGAAATCCGTAAACAACTGCTATTGAAATCTTCTGTGCTGTGCTCAGAAAATTCGCCATTCATCGTTTGAAACTCTTTCATAAATTTCTGCAATTAAAAACCAAAAGCCGCACTTATTGCATCTGCAAAGAGGAGCCCTACATATGAGGAATGGGTTCTGTCGACTGCTGCGCGTCCACATGATGGATTGGGGCATCGTTTATAAATCAACGATGAGCTCACTTTAGGACGTACAGTCTTTGTCAAAAGTAACCAGGCTGCACATTTTTCTTCTCAGTCGTACATTAAAGCTATAATGCCAGCCCTCAAGCTCTGAATCTCTGTATGGTAAGGAGAATCCCTGTTCTCACCTTCAAAGAACTTTTTGATCTTTAGGGAAGCCGTGCGGGCTCTGTTTTACGAATGAGAAGCAAACCATGGAGCCTGGTTACTTTTGACAAAGACTGTACTTCCTCGCAGTTTTTTTTCTGGGCATCATCTGGCTCAGGCGCTGCAGGTGAGAACTGTTAAGCTGGCATTTCTTTTACTCACATGCCCAGGAATTACAGGCAAGCTCTTCTAGTTCTCTCAATGCCACCACGAGGCGCATGGCATTGAACATATAATAATTAGCGCATTAGCATCATTTGTGACGTGAGAAAGAAAGCGAATGCCTGAGTGTGCTGATATTTTAGACGCACAGGTACCGCCCTCTGCGGTGAGCAGCCACAAAAGGCGTCTTCTCGCGCCGCGCCATCTGCTAATGTTCGCTACGGTGCTTAGCGATTTGGCATTGTGTGCTAAGGTTTAAAAGGTCCTTTCCACCTATTGCTATAGGGACAAAAGTTACAGCAGTATTGCGGGAAACTTTGAAAGGCGGAATCTTATCGACTTCCGTGGAAGTACTAAGATGAGGTGAGTGTCACCCAACTTCCCGCACTTTTAAGCGTGAAGTTCACAGACACCCTTAGAGCGTGTGGGGCTAGCGAACTCGGACTCAAAGGAGATGCCCTCTACTAAGCGTGGCAAGCTCAGCGGAGACCAGCTACCAAGTGACAAGAGGTTTTTTCTCGTTTGGTGCCCAGCTTTCGCCGGTCGCAAGCCAGAGAATGGGTCGGAGCCAGAGGTTCACAAACAAAACAAAGTTTATACAGCAATGAGACGATACAGAGGATTTCACAATCACTAGTACAAACACATACAAAGTGATTAACAAACCAATGCAACTCGTGCAAAGTTATCTCGAGAAAGAATACAATACAAAGGCAATATTGCAACTAAAGTGCACTAACACAAGAGAGAGGCAAACAAACAAAAGACAGTTTGTTCACCGGGCACTGCGACAGTCCGACGACCGGAGGTCCACGACGATGCCGTCCCACAGACTGGCGAACGTTGCCTCGTTGGTCCGTTGCTGGCCGAGTGTTGTTTCCCGGGAGTCGAACGGGCGCGCTTCTCCGAAGCTTAAACGGCGGTCCGGACTAATCTGACAGCAGTCAACACCCTTCTTTTATAGGCTCGCTGTCACGTCTGTTTGTTCTACGCGCCAGAGTAGGCGCGCACATACACGCAGTATCGGCCGTACTGTCTCCTTTTCCTCTTCACACCGGCCGCGCGTCCCCATTGGTCAGAGGTCGGGGATCTCTTCTCGAAGGTTCGGGCTAGTTCTGGCGTGGCGCCGTCGCCGACGTCCGAGTGCAGAGGAGGGGGACATATCTTAGCGCACGCAAGGCTACGGCCTTTTCCCCCGGTTAGCAGTAGAAGCGACTAGGACGTTCGAGAGAAATCTTCGGCATGGATGACTTATTCCCTCCCCGCACGCCGTGTCGGTGAGCGGTGGTGGAGGGGGCAGCAACGTTCAGCAGGGTAGTCACCCAGCCAGGTTCCCGTCTCCCAGTTTTACGACCGCGCCGGCGAGACGCGTCCGTGCGGCGCTGATTTTGTTCGTTTGTTTCAAAAATTCTCTGAATTTTGTGACACTGCCCCTTCCTTTAAGAATATTGTGTAACAATATTCACAAAACACAAAATTCGCGCGCACATGCATACGCTCACAAACTCGATGGCGAATGCCAAAATACATACATCAGTACCATGATGTTTTTCACATGCATAACTCAATGCCAAGTTCACCATGCACATAAAAACACGCCGCGACTGGGCATTACATTACCACAACATTGCAAACAAGGAGCAAACAAGTATCAGGCATACTTTCGCCTATATTTCCACGTTTGCCCTTCACAGTGGGCTCGGAATAGGACTGTTTCTCTCAAGATTTCAGTCGCGCTTTTAGTTCTTTTTCGCAAGCTACTGCGGCTCTTCTCCCTGCAACGGGTTCGACTCGTCTTCCGCCTTCTACTGAGGCTTCTCTTCCGTAAGCTGTTCTGGCCCAGCTTCCTATTCGTACGGCCCTCTGTGTTGCTGCTCAAACTTCGAGCCCTTCCTCTTTTCTTGCGGTTAGCGCGTCTGTTGTGAACAAATTTAACGCCAGTTCACTTATGACGACTGCGCTTGTGGTGTTTCCCTTCTTCTCGGCATACGCTCTTCTGTTTGCGTTTGCGCCTCCACACTGAGTCAATGCTGAACGCTGGGCTCGTTCATCCCAACTCCTTTCCCAGTTGGCTGCGATGTTTGCGCAGCTCACTTGGACTCGACTCAGCTGTCTTCAGCTTGGTTCTTTTTCTGCCCATTTTCTTCCTGAATTTTCTCCAGGGCTTATCCGGTTCAATTCCACCTTTATCGTCAGTGTTCGATTCGGTTCTCTTTCTTTTTACTTTCTTCCACATTCTCCTACAGGTCAGGCCCGGTTCACTGTCAATTGCGTCATCCGAAATGTCCTCTCGCGATGAAGCCACTGGTTCAGCTCTCTTTTGTTCTTCGAGGTCTGCGCCTTCTTTTCCCAAGTACGTTTGCCTTTTCATCTTTCTTGCTCTTGCTTGAGCGCATTGCTCGGAGCACGGCTCAGGACTTACTGAAGAATCGTTCTCCTCAGTTGTAGTCAGTACTACTTCCACAATTCCTTCCGTAAGTTGGTTACTTTCAGTGCAGTCATAAAAAGAGTTTTTCTCAGTCTGCTCCTTTCCTTCCACTGCACATTCTCCTTCCTCCGAGGCAAAGATTTCCTCGCCTTCCTCTTCGGGAAAGCCTTCCTCGCTGCTCGAGGGTTCCCTCTGAACGGTTTTCGTGTTTTCTGTGAGTGCTCGCTCCTCAGGTATTGCTACGTCTGAGCTTTGACACCCAGTGCCATTTAACCACTCTTTCTCGTGGTCTGCACTGCAGGACTCAGACGTGTTCCACTCGGGCTCCTTAATAGAGATCCCAACTGCTTCTTCTTCCTGAGGCGGCTGCTCTAAGGTGACCTCTGACAGAAACATCAGGTTGGCCTTCTCCTCAGTGCCTACTACCTCAGCAGTAGCTACACTTTCAATTTCCTGAGGAAGCTACACTCCGCTCTGTTCTTCACTCTCGGTGGTTTCATTTGCAGGAACAGGGTGTTCCACAACCTCATTCTCAGTAGTGGAGCTAGTTACAACCTCTTCCATGGTTGTCAACAAATCAGACTCGTTAGTCGTCCACCCGGCCTCTCCGGGGGTAAGCTCCACAGGCTGCCATGTCTCTTCAAAAGCCCTTTCGGCCGCTTCTTCTCGCCTTTTCCTTTCTCTCTCTTCTTATTCACGTTTCTTTTCCCTCTCTTTCTCAGCAGCTTCCCTAGAGCGCTGTCTTCCCCTTTCAGCGGCTTCTTGTTTTCTCTCCCATTCTCTTTCTCTCTCTTCTCGAGCTCTCTCTCTTTCCTGGTCCACCCATTTTCGCAGTTTGGCTCCGGTCACCCCCATCTGGAGGCCGGCCTCTTTTGGCACCTTTGGTTCCTTAAAGTATTCCCTTCCTTTAAGGAAGAGAAAACTTTATTCTATTCTAGTAATTTTTCCTGCGGTTTGGGGACATTTCTAGAGAAGTTCTTTTCTTGGTTCTTTCCCCCGGAGTCTTCTCTGTCGAAGTCGTCCACCTCTAATCAATGTTCGGTTGCCCTCAGTCCATGGCTCCGTTGGCTACTGCCACCCGTTGAGCTCGCTGTACCAGACCTTGTTGTTGTTCACAGCGGTCGCTGGACAGCAGAGTCTCCCATTGCTCCGCACTCGGGTTTTGTATTTTGGAGACCACGTCTATATTTTGGCAGGTCCTTGTGTTGTGATATAGTGGGTTTTTTGTCGTACCAGGAGCATTTGTCCGCGTATATCGTAGGGTGCATTTTCTGTAGTATATGTTGGTTTGCGTAAGAGCATGTCTGTAATTGTCTCGAAGTGACAGCTTCCTCTCTGCTGATACATTTGTGCGGCGGACGATATCGCAATCTTCTGCCTCTATAGTTTTGTAGTATGGCCGAGTATTCCCTGGGTGCTGGCGCGAGTTCCGCGGTCTCGTCGGATGCTCGGAAAGTAATGTATACTCGAGATATCCTGTCGGCCTCTTGGTTCCCTGCCATTTTCGTATGCTCCGGTACCCACACAATTTTGTGTGTCATCTTGCCGTTTTCTTCTTCGTGCTTTTTAATGCTGTCGCTCGCTGCAAAGAGAAGATTAGGAAGGCCATCTTTATTCGGGGCAAGATGTGCACTCTGTTAGGACACAAACAGGAATGCTTTTCGCTCAAGCGGTCCCCTTGCACTACTATTAAAGGCGTATCGGGATTAAATTCACGAAAAGTGCTAAAAAATGTGTCTTTTTCTAATAACCAAACACTCCGCTCGTGCAACTTGTTTTATATGTTGTCTCGAAGTGTCACGGCTAAAATCTACAAAGTATTCCAAAAAAAAATTGGCTGAAGGCTTAGCTTGGTTAAGCCTGCCTGATTGCGAAAGCAATAACACCTGGCTGCGCTTGGTTCGGCATTAAGAGCGTCCATGAAGCTACCCTCGTTTAAACTTGACTCTGAACTTGTAGATGCACCCGCAGCAAGCCGGCGTGCTCGCAATTCTGCAGCATACGCACGTTGCTTCGCCAACCGTTGTTCCCTTTCTTCGTCTGTTTCTTCGGCACGGCGCCGTCGCTTCGCCGCGGCACACCGTTCCAGCCTCGCCTTGTACGCATCCTCCTCCGACATATCACAGCACTGCGAGGAGCACAGCCGCAGCCCCGTTTTATCCCAGTCTAGCGAGCGCCCTCACTCGGCAGCTGCGCCGGAGCGAAGGATGAACCTCCATCGATGAGACGAGTTGGGCCCCCAGCTCTCCTCTTGTCGTGACGTCACGCGGTCACGTGGTAGCGCGCCGCACCTGCGCCGGAGCGAAGGATGAGCCTCCATCGATGAGACGAGTTGGGCCCCCAGCTCTCCTCTTGTCATGACGTCACGCGGTCACGTGGTAGCGCGCCGCACCTGCGCCGGAGCGAAGGATGAACCTCCATCGATGAGACGAGTTGGGCCCCCAGCTCTCCTCTTGTCGTGACGTCACGCGGTCACGTGGTAGCGCGCCGCACCTGCGCCGGAGCGAAGGATGAGCCTCCATCGATGAGACGAGTTGGGCCCCCAGCTCTCCTCTTGTCGTGATGTCACGCGGTCACGTGGTAGCGCGCCGCACCTGCGCCGGAGCGAAGGATGAGCCTCCATCGATGAGACGAGTTGGGCCCCCAGCTCTCCTCTTGTCGAGACGTCACGCGGTCACGTGGCAGCGCGCCGCAGCTCCGCCGGAGCGAATGATGAACCTCCATCGATGGCAGCGATGAATGGGAGACCACGCTGAGAAGCTCCGACCAAAAAACTTAGCGGTTCGCCGTCCGCCTGGCGGCCGAGGCTGCTGACCTATTCTCCTAGACGGGATCGGATGTCCTCCGGCCGCGGTGCGACAGACTGCCTCCCCGGACGCCTGCGTGCGGACCCGGAGGTGGCTGCGGCGCCATATTCGGCGGAAATAAATGTTCTTCCTCCTCCTCCTCCATCGATGGCAGAAAAGTGGGAGCAATATTGCTTTCGCAATAAAAATTTTATCAGCAACGATGGTTCTTCAAAATGCTGAAAAATAGGCATAGTTCAACCGAAGTGCCTTTGGGGTGCAGCGAACGAGCAACCCTATCTTTGACTGAGCGGAAAGCTTGTTTCTTCGTCTTCAAAACTGGTGCCTCAGCTTTATCCTACCTCCAGAAGCAAAGACACATTTTTTCCCCTTAATCTACATGTGCGGACAAAGTTTTCAATCAAGTTCGACTTAATTTTATTGTCATTTGATAAGAGCACGTGCCCAAACAAATGACGGATAATATAAGTAAACAGATGAAAACAAAACTTGGCCCCTTATCAGCTCCGCTTTGCTACCGCCCTGCATATTTTTCACTTGAATCCACACACGATTGAGAACTTCAGCCCCTTGGACGCATCAGACGTGTTTTCAATAAAGGAGCAATTATTCAAGCGAGGAGTACAGGGACCCAGGACTAGAAAAAACTTTCTTGAGCCGCGAAGCTTCTCTGAGAGCTGTTATTCCTTTGTAGACCTATTGCTGCCCTTGGGTGTATGCTAATGATTAATTGCTCCTTTATTGCAAATTTACTCCACCATGGGGAATCGCCCACTTATTTTTTGGTATATAGCAGTGTGCCTCAGGTTGCACTAAACGATGAGTCAGCACTATCAATTAACAATTAATGCGGCTGTCTAATGCCATTCGCTTCCTTGAGATGCTGTGATTCCCATAAAGTATTGGCGCGGCGGCTGCTAGGCATATAATTTTTTTCTTCTTTTTCCATACTTATTATTCATACTGTTCCTCTGCTATCAGCAAATGGTGGTGAGAGTGGCCCATCTGGGGGCAGTCGACACGCTCCGTTCCTTTTCGCCATGTATTTCGCAGCGCAGCGGGCGCAAAGCGCTGTGATTTTGCATTCAGGCGATCGATCTAAAATTCCAAGAGACCGTAAACACCGCTATAAATAGAGATATGGAGAATAAAGTACTGGAGAACGAAGGCTACCTTTCGTGGCGATATGTATGATCGATCCGGGACTCTACGTAGACGGACGCTTCTTCGAGCCGCACATTCGGTCGGTAGCAGCAGCGTCGGAAGAAGAGGGAGCACCTGCACATGACTGTGCTGCTGGAAGCGTCCCCATCATGGGTGCCCGCAGTTATGCATGGCTGAGCCATTCGATCGCGCTCGTGTTCCACATCGATCCTGCACCGCCTGTCCCTATCAACTTTCCCCGCCTAGTTCCCTGCATTGCGCCAGAATCTGACTGCAAAAATCAGGCTGCTGTCAATATTGCTGTTATTTTGCTCCAAAAGCACATCGCGCGGTGTTGCGCTGAAGAACAAAGCTATGCTGTAAATACTGCTGCCTCAAAATTGACAGCATCACTTTGTTTCGTTGCGCAACAACGCTTGAGGAGCTTTCGGAAGAAAATTACACCGGAATATCAAATAGAATACAGCTCTGGATTTAAATGAAGTGAATAAATAGTATGGCTAGTTAAGCCTAATAATGATCCAACACGAAACATCAGCGGTGGCTGTACACATCTCCGCTTATATATGGACGGCATGGAACAGTATAAGCTGGATAGAACTTGCAGACCCCTTCCCCCCTTCTGCTCCAAAGCCATGCCCCCTTCAAGGGTGCCAGAAAAATAACTTCCCCCCCCCCCCCGCCCCCCTCCAACATAGTCATCAATAATAAAGAGAAGTAAGTGCGCAGCTGTGGAAAGATGAGGGTGCGGCGAATTCCAGGAATGCACAACAGGCGCGTGACTGCAATGACAATCGCCCATCCGCGTTCTAGCCACCAGAATATGTTGATGTTGCAAAGATACGTGCGCCATCGACGTATGTACGTCGGCGTCCCATTAGGTGGCCATATGTAGGGTGTTTCACCCAAGATTTCACTCAATCTTTAAGATTACGCTTTTTGAGTTCGAAGAGGGTGTTTTTTGGCATCGCACTGGCAGCGGTGTAATACATCAGAATACAGCTAAGACGTGCTAACCAACAGGCTGGTTGACTAATATTGAATATTTAACTTTTAACGGTTATTTTTAGGCTCATTAATTACTGAGAGGCGTGTAGCCCACCCTAATTAAGTTGTAGATATATCAAGTTTTAGAATTTAGAAAACGCGGTTACCCTCAGCGCCGTGGCCCGACAAATCTTGAGTATTTCGACGAGTTACATGCGCTGGAGCGGTTGCTTTGCCGGCAAGCTTATCGAAAGCACAAGCAATCTGGCGCGATTTGCCCAAAATTTGTTCAGCCACTACGCCGAGGGTAACCGCATTTTAGTAATTCTAAAACTGGTATGAAAATTAATTACGATCGACTACACGCCTCTCATTAATTAAGGAGCATAACACTAATAATTAAAAACTTAAATATTTAATATCAGAAAAGCAGCCTGCTAGTTAGGACATCTTAGCTGTACTCTGATGTACTTCACCGCTGACAATACTATGCCGACAAAAGCGGTCTTATAACTCAAAAACTGTTTTTAAACGTTGTGTAATACTGTTTTAAGATGTCCTACAGCGGACTTTGAAGAACTGAATTAGTTTTACAGCTGTCACTGTAGGCTACCTTACCCGCATGCAAAATGGCAATGAACGCCTAGAAATGTTCTTTCTTCTTGGTCTGCATAGCCTGCAGAAAACTCGCATTATGGACTGGCATTGCGACTTTGTTGTTTCTGCAAAACCTATTTCAGCCACACAATTCCTCCTGTCAGCGAAGCTTAAGAAAAACCTGGGAAGCCTGTGCCGGTAGACAACAGCAGTTGTTTTGCTCGCGGTGCGTGTCGATAGTGTGAACCTTCAAACTGAGAATCAGTTTTATTATTTTTTAAATGTAACACATCATGGACAAAATTATGCTGCAGGAGGTCTCCTAGTCAAAGGCTCTACTGTGATACCGCAGCAATGCGAATGCAAAGATAGCAGCGGTAATGAAAACCAAATGTGTGCGGATGTCTTCTCTTTTCTTTAATTGTTTTTTTTTTTCCTGGGCGCAGACTTGGTGATAAAGCTTCAATTACAATCCAGCAAAAGGTATAGAGTGTGGCTGTAGCAAGTGCCGAATGTTGGGGATTGATTCTGAATTTATCTCACGTACAGTTACAAATTCAACTTCAAGATCTCATGTTTGCGCGATACGTGTGTCACATATACGAGGTCTGTTTGAAAAGTATCCGACTTTATTTTTTTTTTTGCGAACACCTGATGGATATGAAACAAGCGCGCTTACAGCAGCCGACCTTGAACCCTCGTGCGCATGCACGAATTTTTTCCCGCCTGCCGATAGCTTCAGTCGCTGGGAAGCAGCGTTTGAGTGAGGCAGTGCGCAGTGCTCTCGTCGGTTTTTTGTTGCAAGGAAAATGGCGGAGCGAGAGGAGCAGCGCCACTGTATCAAATTTTGCCAGAAACTTGGCGAGAGCCAAGTGGAAACCGTTCGAAATGTTCAGACGGCTTTCGGTGATGATGCTATGAGCAGCACACAGATTAAGCAGTGGTGCAACTGGTTTAATCAAGGCAGAAAGCTGGGCTAGTTGGTTTGACATAGTTAATTAAAAGACTAGCGCATAAAACTAGGACAAAGACAGAGAAGGAGACAGGACGAGCGCTAAACATCAACTAAAGGTTTACTACACCAAACATGTACTTAAAACACTTCAGTGGCACATGCGCACACTGCGTTACAAAAAACTAATCAAGAAGTGGCAAACTGTTTCGCAGATACATGGTTTCTTTCCTGGTCAGGGCAAGTGACGTCGTGCTTACACACTTGTCACCTTCCCTCATAATGTGATAAGCCTCACAAATCTCGCGACCTAACCTTGTGCCTCCCCTACCAAGCACACACGTGGCATCAAACGCCGGCACGCACCCGCACCGCTTACAATGCGTAGCCAAATGGCTGCCCCCCGCCAATGAATTAGCGCTCGTCCTGTCTCCTTCTCTGTCTTTGTCCTAGTTTTATGCGCTAGTCTTTTAATTAACTGGTTTAAAGACGGCCGCACATCCGTGGAGAGAGAGCCACGCTCCGGTTGGCCATCAACATGCCGAAATGACCAGGTAATTGCCGAAGTGAACGCTGTGGTGATGCGACACTGTTGTGTGACTATCCGAGAAATTGCGGGAGAGGTGGACATCAGCAATTTTTCTGCACATTCCATTATCACCGAAGATTTGGTCATGGAGAGAGTTGCGGCGAAATTCGTGCCGAAGCTGCTGACGGTGGAGAAAAAGCACCTTCGTGTTGAAGTCTCACAGGAGATGCTGGATTCCACAAACAGTCACCCTGACTTCACCGACGCCGTAATCACTAGTGACGAGTCTTCGGTGTACGGGTACGACCCGGAAACCAAATCCCAGTCGTCACAGAGGACGCATTCCACGTCACCAAGACCAAAGAAGGCCCGCAAAGTGCGCAGCAATGTGAAAGTGATGCTGACTGCTTTTTTGACTCCCTCTGTGTGGCGACACACCACGAGTACACACCCCACAGGGTTAAAGAATGACTAAAGAGTACTACAGGGATGTCCTCCATCGCCTACGTGGTGCTGTGCGGCGCAAGAGACCGGAATTGAGGTCAAGAAGAAATTGGCGCATCCCTCGCGGCATTGCTCCTGCACATTCCTCTCATTTGATTCAGACTTTTCTGGCGAAAAACCAGACTCTTGTAGTTCAACAGGCTCCTTATTCTCCTGATATGTCCCCCTACAACTTCTGGCTGTTTCCTAAAATCAAGAGGCCATTTAAATGAGCGCGATTTCAGAAAAGAAAGGACATTATGGCTGCAACGACAGCAGAGCTAAATTCCATTCCGAAAAGGGCCTTTTAGGAATACTTCCAACAATGGCAGGCCCGCTGGGAGATGTATATGGAGCCCCAAGGAGACTACTTTGAAGGTTATTAGGTTTCTAACGCTCCAGTTATGCCAGTTTTTTTTCTTCGGCCAAAGGTCGGATACTTTTCTAACAGACCTCGTATTTAAGAAAGCCCGCTTGTGGAACCGATTTCAAGAGGTTTGTGCAGCTTAGAGTAACAATAAAACAAAGAAAACCTAAGCTTGAAGAAACCAATGAAAGGGAGCCTCGACAAAGTTGAGGACTGTTTCGATAAGACGGATTATCTTCGTCTTCAAAAACAAAAATCACTTGCAGATTAAGACGAACAAAAGAGCCGAGTAAAACAAAGAGAAGGCAAGGAGGCAAGGAGAAGTCTTCTTGCTTAAGCGTTGGTCACGACTTAGGTTTCCGTCCTTCTACTTTCGTCGTCTTCGTTCCTCCTCCCTACAACAAAACGCAGAAGGTTTGTGAGTTTCGAACTGTTCTGGCGCTCATTGCTGATTGGCCAGAAAATACAGAGAGAAAAATAAAAGGAACGCAGGAACGCACCTTCTTTATGACTGCGCACTTTGACGATGCCTCCTCATTGTTAGCGGCTACGTCAGTGCTGTGACCCAAATAACAATATTCACACCGCAGCATTACATCAGATACCACTAGGAATTCTTCTTTCACGACGCGCATATTTTCTCATCATTATTCACTCACAAATTGGGATGGAGTTTTCCTAAAGTCCCTTAACTGACTTTTAAGCCGCTGCAGTCGTCGTTCGTTGAGTGCGCCGGCTGCCGGCCCTCTTAAACAGCTTAAGGATGACAGATGAGCACCAATTCGTGGAAGTATAACCTGCCTTCGTGAGCCTGTACAGGGATTTATCAAACATCGCTTCAGCGCATTTTTGTTCATTGACTTAGCGATAGCTGGGCATCTTCAATGAACTTGATTTTTTTTTTGTGAAGTCCATTGTATTTCTTTCTGTTCTTCCATCGTTTCTCTTACATCCGAATGAAAAAAAGAAAACGTAGCTGTGAAACGCGGAAACCTCCGGTAAAATTTTGAGCCCGGCCCGCAGTCTGTGGGAAAATAGGTCTGCTTTTGCATACTTTTGCATGAAGCACTATTTTAACGGTGTTTTAACTCAATGATGGTCTTTTACCGTGAAAAGATCGTCCTATCACGGCACGTGAGTATAACATAAGAACAGCCGGCATCTGCAAAATTTTCTCACCTATTTGTTTAATAAACTGAAGCTTTGTTCTACCAGTCCTACCAGAATATGCATACGCATGATATATGGACAGAGCTACCGAATGATTGAAGCCACGTGTCGCCATGCGCAAGGAGCTCTCCAAGGTGTCGCAGCGCTCCTCCCGCATTCAGCCGTTAGGCCAATCAATTTCTTTGTATTTAACAGAGATGGAGACAGGCTTCATGCAATCTGCATCAATAAGCCATTTTGGGCTGATTGTTGGGAATGTTGGGAAGTACCCAACATTTCTGATATGCTCATTCGAAAGAAAAAAAATCTCTACGAAGAGCCACTCTTAATATGCACGAATTGCGGTCTGTACATGTGCTAATTCGCAACAAAACCCTGTCCCCGCTCTCTGCTTCCGCGGTTCCCGACTTAGAAACTCATAGTCGTTGAAGCAGAGAATATAGTGAGAGAATGGTTTCGTTGCTAATCTGCCAGCATAGCTTCTAAAAAAGAAGAGTTATTTACTTTATTTCCATTCCGAAGCCCAACAACAACTACAGAGAACGACGACTACGTGACTCGCAACTCAAATTGACTTATAGAAAACGCAAACTTCTAAAGGAAAAATTAAAAAGCCGAAGAAACGTCGCCTTCCCAGAATAAATTTCAATTGCGAATTAGCGCTTGTGTCGTCGGCGTAGTTATCTGCGCTTAATGCGGCACTTCGAAACCCCGTTATGAGTATCCACTATCTTGTTCAGTTAGCTTTCCTTCATCGGTATATTTCCTACAACAGCAAGACGACGGACTTGTGGCGTTCGTGTGATATTTCAGAATTCTTTGAGCAGTGTGTTTATTCGCAACTGTTTCTTGGAACATATCAAGTTGCATGTATAATCATGTGATGTGGGATTTTTTTGATGTTCTAGTCCGGTTTAGGCTCTGTAAATGATTTCTCAGAACCACATAGCTTGAGAAGCCGCTTTACTTCCTCATACCTTTTTTTTCACTCCTATGGAATTTTGCTCGCAGCATAATTCTGTGAGCATTTGATATAACCATGTGAATCCGGGAAGCGTTTCGTAATTTCGCGGTTCGGTGACGGAAGATATTGACAGCCGTGAGGGCTCCTCACGCACAAGTTATATGCATGGGATAGCGTGTGTGCGTTCGGCGTTAAGTACGGTTGGAATCAGAAAAGGATCCGCTACCACCTGGCAACTACCAAACAATGGCGCTGGCCCCTGAAGTTTAGTTGCGTTGTCTCTACGAACACCAAACTCAGTCACTCAGCTGCACTAGTTGGCAGCAGGGGGCGAAAGAGTGGAGGAAAAGGGTGAAGCAAAAACTTACAAGCCGGACAAAAATACGTAGCGATGAATTCCTGCGGGCATGAAAGCACATGTAAAGAAAGGGTATGTGAAGGGTATGTTGCCTGTCTCCTGGTCTGCTTGTGCGTCTTTAAATGAGTTTTGGCGAGGGTAAGAGGGTACGGTGAATGTACTTGTCCGTGGGCGCTGATGTACGTAGTGGTGAGCGTGAACGTCTGACGCCATCGTATACCGTTCAAATAGCATCGCATGCGCTGGGAATCAATTTTGTACGTCATTCTAATATCATTATTTTGAAAAAAACGTATTACATTGGGGCATGACATCATGCCAAAAGCATATGTCGTGACAAAGCGCTTTTCTCGTGATTGTTGCTATCCTCTGAAAAGTGCAGACAGTACTTTGGCTGCCCGGGATGCGCGGTTAAAAGGGCGCCTATGAATGTAAACCTCAATAGTTATACATAACTATGAAGTACGTTATGACTATCATGGCTTATTCTGATGTGGCTCTCCTGACTCTTGTTTTGTAAGAATGCTAGCAGCACACCTTGCTGATTAACGGCCCTCTGCTAGAGGGGAACTGTGCTGATAACCGAAAGTTGTCCGAAAGTTAATGCAAGTTTGCTTTAGCATCCTTGCGAAGAATTTTCCCGATTTCCTAGTTCACCCTGATTCAGTACGCACACAACTGGAATCTCTCTACTTTATTTAATAATCGCCAGACATTGGGGCCGCGCAAATGTGCTAGACTTCTGCGCCACCCCTCTTAACCAGAGCGCGCAAGAAATTGCTGCTAGAAGACCGTGGAAGTCAGCATCAGCAAATATGCGCACGTTCTCAGGCTGCTTCCAGAAATTATTTCGCTTTTGTAACCGGCATAGCAACGTAAGGAATATTATTTCCAATTAGACTATTTGCGTTTCTAAGCTCTTCGTTTCAGTCGCCACAATATTCCTTCCTTATATGAGAAGTTTTTCGCAACCTGACTCCTATAGATTTTGTAACTACTAAAGGATGGTTCCCACAACGTTGATGGGAATCAGTGCTATCCCATGACAATCTTAACAAAATGCGCCTGGTATCTCTGGCTCCTATTTTACAATCGTTCTTTTCGTTACCAAGATTCCTCGTATCTGTGCGGAGCTAAGAAATGTGAATAATGCAAAAAAATACGTTTTAATTAGCACTCATTAGCACCTCATTAATCTCCGTTCTTTACGAGAATGTACTTCGCTGTCTTTTTTTTTTTGTACAGAGGCGTGGAAAAAATACCGGAGAATCATTAAAGGCAGCTGGAATCACCAGCAGAAAGACCAAGGAAAGAAGCCTTTTTTTTGTTCTTAAACAGTGGAGGCACAAATTGTAAATATGATAAATTTACTAACTAACGAACGAAATACTGAAACGTCTCCAAGCAATCCTCTTAACCAAAGTAGATGTGTCCCTCGAGACTAAAGTGCTATTTTCGATAAGCCCATACTGCTTGCTTTTGAACGAGAGGGCCATGCGTGTAATCTCTTTCTCGTCTCATTGTGAAGAGAGGCTCATTGGTATTAAAAACTATAAATGTAACGTACAAGTCACTATCAAGAAGTAACGAGGATGGATAAGCTGAGGATGGGTGGACGTCCGCTCCCATCTTAAGATAAGTCGTGTTCAATTCGAGGGGAGCAACCATTTCTGTTTTAATATGTGTTTAATAACTCAATACATTCAGTGTTTTGCGCAATAATGTGCTCATTCTTATGCGTAGGTTCCATGGCAAAGCACAATGGCACGCGTTAGACAACTTGGTTTAGCATACTCGACTACAAGTCATCATGATACAGGAGAATTGAAGAAAAGAACACGACGTGAACTCAACCACCTGGGGCTCTTTAATGTGCTCTGATATAGCGCACTTCACGGGCCTCAAAAAATTTCGCCTCCATCGAAATTCGACCACCGTGGCCGGGATTGAACCCCCCTCTTTTGGGTCAGCAGCCGAGTGCAGTAACCACTGAGCCACCGCGGTGGCCAGGAGGAAGCCGAGGGCGATAATTTCTAGTGTAGGTCGCTAACGTAACCCCCGTGCAGGATAGTCAACCGAAACACTTTTCTTGCTAAGGTTCCTGCTTTCCCTCCTCATCTTTACAACTTCTACCTGGATGACGGAGGAGAGGAAGATTACGACAGGCCTAGCAGAAAGAGGTGGTGATTTTTCTACGCTACACGCATTACGTCCAGTGTTGTTTCAAACTAAGCTGTGGGTGGCGCCCGTGTTCTCCCCTTTGTATGTGCGCTGTTCTGTAATTTTTCCCCGAAAAGGAGCCAAATCAGTTTATAGTGTGTGATACCGAAACAAATTTGCGCTGGACGACTCATTCTTCTTACGCTACATTTACAGATCTGAAAACATAGCCTCGCGTCTCATGACAAAAGTTTGGCGCTTAACGACGATGACACGTTTCTGAAGGCTGCAGTTGGAGTCAACGCTTGCAACATATGTGCGAGTAATAAACTTAGTAATCGAAAAGGATAGTAATAGAGTAATAGAAGAATTCAGGTTTTGTGAATATCTAGCAAAGCTGAACATAAGATTAATCGCCCAAAAGGTTTAAAGCGATATTGAGGAGGAGTCCACAATTTTTTCACTAATTTTGAAATCTTCAATTGCTCCATAGCGGTAATGCTTGTGCCCGGATATTACAAATAGAGTAACTGGCGCACCTTAAATGCAGCAACCCTTGCCTAGAGGTTATAACCGTGTGTAGGTGGAATCAGCGCATAGGTTTGTTGCGTTTTAACTACAGGAATCTTGCTCTGGCATGATTAAGCATGTCGTGGAGCCACCAAAAAAGTCCTAGTTGCCTAGCGTCAGGACGATATCCCGTATCGAACTCAAACCAACCGTCCTAGGTTACCACCGTTCCCGAGATTTTTATAAGATACACAGCATTGGCACCAGTCTTTTCCGAATAGAAACTCTCGCCATGAGGACTAACAGAGATTCATTGTCAAATGCTGCGTTCTTTGTCATGGCAAAACTATCTAATTTCAAGAAGTGCTCACTACATAAATATGAGAAAATTATGCCTTTTCTAAAAAATCAGCCTCTGCCCATTCGAATCACAGGTACTGCCGGCATCTGTGTAGGTGTTGCTAAGACGTAACAATCAGGTTATCATAACTTTTTAGTTCGTGGCCGCCTCCACTCTTCATGCAGCCGCGAGAATCAAAACAAAAAGCAACTGTCCGTCCATGAAGACAAAAGCACAAAACAAATAATTTATTGCACCTTGGGCAGGAATCATTCACCTATAATTAACAGCTATACGAGCCGGTGACGTTTCGCTGAAAGTTGGCAGAGTGGAAATTTTATTGTAGTTAAAACTGAAGGTTAATCTGCTTGCATCTGCTCAATGCGTGAGTCATTAGGAAGGGCGCTGTTCCGAATGTTCATACTTTTATTGTCCCGTGCAGTGCCGTTTGTAAAGGAAACGAGCCGTTAAAATTGTTTTCAAAGAATTTGTAATATCAAGCTTTCCAGTGCTCTAGCCTTGCAAAGATTCAGAATACTGCACAGCTTGTCTCTCTTGTTCCACTACACTGAAAGCAGGGTATAACAAAGCAGAACAAAGCACAGAAGCTTCGTAGCGCGGTACTGCTTGATGACGCTCCTCGTTACTCGCCTGAATCTCTAGGTGCATTGCAGCATCGCCGCGCACGATGCTCACGTCGAGAGCGCCACGCGCGACTCTGAAAAATGTCCCAGCTACAAGTGAACACGGCCCATGCACAACAACGGGGCACTGTTGCGTGACAGGGACAGAAAAAAGCAAACCAGCTGCCCAGCCTCTGCATTACCGCAGCCGGCGGCAGTGTTGTGGGACGCAGAGAGTGTGCTGCTATAAACTTTAACACCTAATGCATTCAACTGCCGTCCTTAATGCTTCCTGTTCTAACTTATTGAACAGAAATCATAAACTATGCGCCCCGCCGCGGTGGCTCAGTGGTTACGGCGCTCGGCTGCTGACCCGAAAAACGCGGGTTCGATCCCGACTGCGGCGGCTGAATTTCGATAAAGGCGAAATTCTAGAGGCCCGTGTGCTGTGCGATGTCAGTGCACGTTAAAGAACCCCAGGTGGTCGAAATTTCCGGAGCCCTTCACTACGGCGTCTCTCATAGCCTCAGTCGCTTTGGGACGTTAAACCCTAATAAACCAAACCAAACCATAAACTATGCATAAAGTTCCCCCCTTCACAACGAATTAAAAAAATGCATCTGCGGGTGGTCGTAAAAGTATACCCACATGTCATATCTCCTTGCTTTCTGAACATGCAATTCTTGACTAGCCGTTACTTCCCTAACCGTGTAGGCTCAATAGCTTAACGAAGGTTTTTGGTTCTAGCACTCTTCATGCCATAGGTAGCATAAGAAGGTTCTCGAACTGTTGATGTACCCGCACCTTTCCGTCACGTTCCACGTGATACCCGCGGTATGGACGAGGGTAACGACGCTGAACACTCACAATGTTAGGCAAGAAGGAACACAAATTCATTCGAAACTAGAAGGTTGGACACCTCGCGGCCGTAGCTCGGTTGGTAGAGCACAGTGCGCAACATTCGTTATGATCAACACCACAAACAAAAAAAAGAACACTTCTTTATGCTTTCTTTGGTGGAAGTGACTGTTGGCTTTCTTCATATGATCTGTAAGCCACTAGTTGTATTTTATTGGCTTTGGGAGTTATAAGTACACCAGTAAACCCCAACATGTCTGCCTCATTTTGGAAAATATCTACCTGCCGTAGTAATTACGGTCGACTAATGCTGCATGATCTGTTATGACGTATGTTAAATGACTATATAAATCAAGGTATTGACATTTCTAAACTGCAACTTTCTGATCTCATCGCCATGTTCCTACCATAAATTTTACGGTGTTATTTTGTGTACCATGTGATATAGGGTCAATTGGTGCAGTGTGGTATAGTTTATTTTGATAAGTTTAATGTTTGTGCCACTTACCACGGCTCGATTTTTGTTGCTGTATATTTTGCTTTATACTGACTCAGCTAGCTGCGCCCTAGAACACTGTTTTTGTGCTCTTCTCGCAGCTGCCAGTGCCTAATAAGTGGGGCCAAGGACAACTTATTAAGCCATGCTTGAACGGCTTTTCCAATGTCTCCTTTTTTTTTCACTGTATACTAAGATAAAAAGAATAAATAATGAAGGTTGTATTCAGCAGTTTTTTGGCAGAGAATTTTTAAAGTACCTCACTTTGGCCCCTCCTAATAAGCAAGGAAAAAATACTCACAGGTTTTTAATATTTTTGTGGAAATCACTGTCACTGTCCAAAAACTAAATCACAGTGTGAAGATTAAATTTATCTGTGTCTAAAGATTACATTTTTAAGTAACTTATAATAATAACCTCTTCGATGAATGAATGCAAGCCAGATTTTATTAGCTGAAGTGCGCGTTTCGAGCCTCTGTGAATGGTGGCTCTTCTATTATAGCAACCTTATCCATCTTGATCTATTATTATCAACATCCCCCATGCCAATCATCGTCGCAGTCACCGCTACTTTAGTTAGTAAATCATCGCTGATGACCACGCCCAAAGCTGGCGCTTTGATTGAACAAAATGCATCCTGGAGCCAAATGAATTCAGCGGGAGGGACTAGGAAAGGAACCTTTTTCATCTAGTGGCTCCCTTTTATGCTTCGAGTCTGGAAGTACCGAGGAGCCTCAGAGTGATCTTCCTCGTCTGATGATCACTAGGAGGACAAGTCTTGAAGCATTCATCCTACTATTATACAAGATTTATCACGACGCTCTTTAATTGAGCTGACGCCAATTGAGAGCCTGTGGCCGTCAAATTTACTTATGTAACAACTAAACAATGAAAAGAAACAACAAATGTAAAAATGCAAAAACATTAAAAAAAACAACTGAAAAGGCGAAACAAGGAGCCACCTCACGAACAATAAATTCATATAAATTTACAATAAAAGCCCTCTGAAATTTCCTCTAAATAATAAGGTTCCTTCGATGAATGTGATAGATAGGCGAAGGCGGTTCCACTCTCTGCTTGTCTTTGGTAAAAAGGAATCTTAAAGTATATTGATTCGACCGCATGGAAAGAAAAATCTATGGCGGTGATTTACGTGGAATGATGAGCATAAGGGTTCAGCTATATGTTCGCGTTTCAGAGGGATTGTAACAGGGGTGCGTACAAGAAAAAAAAAATTACAGCATTAGTAACAAAGAATTATACCAGAGAGAGCGGCACAATCGACAGGTCGCTTTATTGCAGGACATGTCAAAGGATATGTACAAGGAATTCAATAGGCAACACAGAGAACTTACTGTGTTTAGAAATACATACATAACAATGGTAAGTAC
The DNA here is from genome assembly GCF_055824585.1 of Amblyomma mixtum. NCBI lineage: Eukaryota > Metazoa > Arthropoda > Arachnida > Ixodida > Ixodidae > Amblyomma > Amblyomma mixtum. The sequence goes on from NC_143016.1 coordinate 18,976,809, forward strand.
ACAATTTGTAAAATTAAGATCATAAAATACATGCAAGAAACGCAGCACCAAACAATGAAAGCAAAATGATCAATATATTAACGACACAAAATCATACAATAGATTTACTCTGCGTTTGGCCCCAATAGCGCCTCCTCTACAAGCTGGCTAAACTTTTCAGGCGAGCTCTGTTGTGCAATTACATGTTCAAGTTTGTTCCACTCGCGCACTGCGAGAGGAAAAAACGAGTAGAGAAGGGCGTTGTTTTTACACGAGAATTGTTGAAGCGTGAGAGCGTGTTTGCGGCGTGTGTTTCTAGAACGGTTGATATTAACAAAGGCTTAGGGTAAAATCTTAAATGAATTGTTAAGCAGTTCAAATAGGAACTTCAAGCGGTGTACCTTGGCTCGGTTAGTCAGCGTCGGAAGGCCTGCGCGATGCAGTAGTTCAGTTGGAGAATCGGTGCGGCGGTATCTGTTGAATATGAAACGAACAGCCTTGCGCTGCATGCTTTCTAACATGGTCACATCGTTTTTCACGTACGGAAACCAAACTATGCTGGCGTATTCAAGAGCTGGACGAAAAAGAGTGACATATGCGAGCTGCTTAGTGCAGGGAGCAGAATGACGCAGCATACGTTTGAGAAAAAACAGTTTGTTCGTAGCTTTTTTGTGATGTTTCGAACGTGCGTTGCCCAGCTAAGATCTGATGTTATCGATACGTCCAAGTGAATAGCGTAGGCGCAGTTCGGGATCGGAAGGAAAGAGAGGAATCAAATGAATGCAGTAGCCCTAGCTCTGCATTTATATCAACTCCGGTGGCAGCGAGTCGAAGTAGCACGCGCTCTTCCTTTTATTGCGGTCGTTAACGAGAGTCCCAGCCTCTATCGATCGTTGGCTTCTCGGGAGGTTTCGTCAGTCGGTCGAGCGTTATTCAACGCAAGAAGGCAGCGAACAGACTCGGTCAACGAGCCCATTAGCAGAGCTCTCCGTTCCAACGGAGGCATACTTTGTACTCTGGCCTCCTGTGAAGCTATGATATTACATAGAAAACAAACTTTACGAATGGCGCTACCCAGAGAACGAGTTCGTGACTCCACTTTCAGACCTGAAAAAGAAAGGCGATAAAAGGAAAAAATGCAATCGCATTTTTCTCTTTCTGTATTTTCCCCCTGTAGAAAATACGGAGAGGGCTGGCTCTTCTCAAGGGCGGAGGGGATATTTCGAAAGAAGTCGCAAAAATTTTCGATAGGTATAAGCAGTGATGAACCATAGTTTGCCAGAGTCTTTCTGAGAGTTCGTTTTTCACTATTGTCAAAAGCCTTTTAAAACACCTTAACGAAATTAATTGTGAAGATTTGTGACAGTGGGAGCTGCCTTAAGGTTGAGAAGAGAAGCGCTAAACTCATTTTTTATGGTTTATAAAAGCATAAATAATCGCCTATGTCCACGTCCGTGTTCCGCTCAATCAACAAGCCACCTGTTCGGCTGCTGTGTTTGTACATAAATCAGGAAAAAGTTACGAAATATTTCGCGCAAAAAACTGTGGAGATCACTGGCGCCTCTTCTTGCAGCTATTCGGTACAACACAAATACGTCGCATAAACGCAAGCCAAGAATAGAGCATTCATTCAAGAAGCCTCGGCCCAAGAGCCGCCTATTGGCCTTCAACATGTCTCGAAACAACGCCGTCAAAGTAAGTTCTTTTGCGAGTTGATGACGCTATTCCATGACTAGTGCGCGGCGAACAGGACAGCGATGACGAAGAGAGAACGTAAACTTCTCTGCAAAGACATTGCTAGCAATAACTCTCTTCTGCTTTGAAGGAGCGAGCAAAGGGCCTCTTGTATACCAAATTGTTTCTGGAAACTGCGATTTTTAGAGTCCCCGTGCACAATTTGACTAGCAAAATTGTTCATGCATAATTGCAAACTACTGCTAAGTTTTCCTATCGTTGCCCACATAACCTTCTTCTCTGCGTGCAATGCGCTCAGCCTTGTCTGCGAAGATGACGGCCATCACGCCATTGCAGTGCGGGTGAGGGTAGCCACCCACCACAGCTTTTAGGATAAACATCCTGCAGTTCTGTCCATAGTGTCAATAGTCTTGAAAGACAGGAGAGGCAGTTCACAACGTCACAGCACTTCGCAACCGGGCCTACCGAACACGGACCAAATCTACACACTGAACAATGAAGTTACAAATACTGCTTTCATGTTGAACACGCAGTCATATGGCGGCACTAAGCTGAAACCCGCTGTCTGTGAGCAAATAAATTTTTCTACTTAAAAGCACGGGAGTGTACAGAAAAGGCCCACCACTGAACAAAATCTTCGAACGAGCATGCAAAAGAATAAAAGATGTGAATGGTATTTGTTAAAGCATCGTACAGTAGTGCCGTCTTGTTCTTTCTCGAATAATCAGGATAGTACACGTGGCCAGTGCCGTTAATTTTCATTCTCAGGGACAGTATCGATTGCGTTCAATCTGCTGGCGCATTGCCAAGGCACGCAATGTTTATTTTCACTGCAAAGAAGCCAGTCTCCTACTCTGAGCCCTGGGCACGTTGTGCGCTTGGAGAGCACGAAATGGAGGAGGGAAGAACATGTAGCCGGCGCTAAAGGGTGCGCCTCATTTATTTCATTGTTTGAATTGAAGCTCACCGAAAAATCACGAACGTATTGTCAGGCAAGAACATGCTTCTTACGAAATCTTTGATATCTTGGCCTTAGTAAGAGAATTAGTAAGAGTCGTAGCTTGGCCTCTTAACAGAAGGAAAACCGTTGTTGGGCAGTCGGTTCTGGATTTCAGAACTCCCGCACCAAACTTTATCATGTCCAACATTTGTGAACACAAATTTTGAATACTGCAAAATTGTAAGGTACTGTTATGGAAGTACTAAATTTTTTAAATTTTTAAATTTTTTCTATCGCTCGCATCAAGTAGTTAAGACTGCCACAGAAAACCAATGGGGTACGCTTTTGACGATAGCAAAAAAAAAACGTTAACAGCAAAAAATGAAGGCCCGTCGACAGGAGATGTGCTGTTATATTCATTGCGATAACGAAATCTTGCAACAAATAAAAACTGATTTCATAAACTCTTTCCCTTCTAAGAATGCTTTCGCGCAGAGTTGTTGGGTATGTCTTACGTTGTTGGGTATAGCGACCAACACTCAAAAGCAGACATAAAAAGATTAACAAACATAACCCTTAATCTTCGAAAATTTGAAGCGCTTGATAGGTTCTGCGCAGGCCCTTTATAGGAAGTCTTTTCTTCCTAACTGAGTCGCACGCTCATGTTGAAGCACTGCCTTGATATGTTTTCTTGAGTTCTGTGTTGAAGCACTGGTTTGATTTGGTCTACTCAAGACTGCTCTACTCTACTGTACTCAAGACTCTACTCAAGTCTGATGCGCACTGCACCTCTGACGAGTCCAGATATATCATATTTATGCAGGTGATTTTGATTACCTAATTATTACACAACTTATATGCGACATACATATATTGGTCTCGTGCGGTGCATTAAGAGCAGAAATTCAAAAACTGAAAGCCGCCTCGCTGGCTCAGTAGATTCGGCGATCAGCTGTTGAGCCCAAGGTCGCGGAATAAAGTATCGCCCTTTACAGACGCATTTTGAAGCAAGTGAAATCTAAACATCTCTCACGTACTGTGCGATGTCAGTGCGCGGTAAAGAGCCCCGGGTGGTCAATTTAATCCAGAGCTCTTCATTTCAGCGTCCTTCGTAACCCATTTGCAGCACCGGGGCGTGAAATGTACCGGAGCATATAAAAAAAAAAACTTTCAATAACATTACAGTGCGGATGCGTCACTAAAAGAGTAAAAAATATGAAATTTCTTGACATCTGTACACAACTTCTGTTTTGTCGAACTCGTTCCGCTAGCAAATGCGGTTCACACAAGTAGTTTCACGAAACTATGGCCCACACAAAAAGAGAAATCCTGGACCAATGGAGCAACTAAATAGGGAAACTGCGCTTGGTAGGTATGACTGCCAGCGGCATTATAGTGAACAAGAAAAAAGACCCAGTTTGAAAAATCGCGCATGTCGGGTCGAAACTATAGGTGTCTCAAGCGCACGCGCGCGTATCATATATAGCGGTCTGGAAAGGGATGGCCTTGTTTTTTACGTCCCCTCACCACTCTCAACGTACCGGTTTGGGGTATTGGTCAAAACCAATGCTGGCAGGAATGACTGTGGCTGAGTTTACTGAAATGGGCTTTTCCGAAGGTCTCCGGTCATTTCTTAGTGTGGACCCGTAGGCCCTTCAAGAAACTCAGCTTTTCTAGAGCAAATGGCTACAGCAGCTGCTGGTGTGTTTCGGTACACAACGTTGCCGTGCTTTCGTCCACGCACAATATGGGGCAGCCAGCGGTGATGACTTCGAACTTCCAGCACCCCCCCCCCCCCCCCTCTAGTCCTTCTCAAACTCGGCTGATCCCTTGGTTAGAAAATCCTCGAAGTTTGGATGCGAGGAGTCAGGTTCCAAGGGTGCGATTATGCTTCCTCTCATTTTTTTTTTTTTTGCAATGCAGGATGTTAAGACTAAACTAAACTAAGACTAAACATTTAAATATAAGATTTTTTAGTTTGATGACCGTTTTTTTTTTTGGAATTGCATTGTCCGCGGTGTAGTGCACAGCTGCTAAGACGTGCTATCGAGCAGGCTGGTTAACTAATATTGAATAGTTAAATTTTAATTGTTACCATTAGGCTCCTTAATCATTGAGAGGTGTTTAACCCACTGGAAGTGATGTCCATGACATCTTTTATAATTTCGAAAACGCAGTTACCAGCGGTGTAGTGGTCCAAAAAATTTTGGCTATTTCGGTGAGTTACGTTGATCGGAGAGGTTGCTTTACCTGGAAGATTCTCGAAAGCGCATGTATTTTGGCGCGATGAAGCCAGAACTTGTTGGGCCACAGTGCCGAGGGTAACCGTGCTTTCGAAATTACAAAAACTGTAACGGGCTTTGCTGGCAAAAGGCGCTTGACCGGGACGCGACCGGGACGACCAGGCGGAGCAGCAAAATGGCCCGTCCAGGCTCGGACAGTCCGCGCTCTCGTCCCGCGCTGGGCGTTGGCGCTCCCACTGGGGGCGCTGATCGTCGTCTTCTTTACAGTTAGCCGTCTGTTCAGAAAAAAGTGTACTTCTAACTGAAAGAGCCTATATTTAAAAATGGCGCAAAATGTTAGGTGAAAGACCTTGCATATCGCTTCATATTATGCCAGTTTTTGGATAACGTAACAAATTCTTTGGAGCGCGACGAAAGTCAAGGTGAAAGATAGAATCGTTTGCTGAATATATCCTTTGTGTGCATCCTTCAACCGCACTTCATTATGTGCGTCCTAATGCAGGCAAAAATATGACCTTGCATGAATTTTTTTTTGTGATCACATACTTAATTGTCATTACGTAGGCAATGGTTAATTGAAAAGAACTGGACAAGCCTCTGTCCTTTAGTGGGTGTAGCCAGGCTGACGATGATCACTCAAAAACTTTAGAATACAAATAAACAGGCTTCAGTTCTAAAGAAATTCTGAGTTCTTCAGCTTGTGTTTAAAATGAAATGAAAGAATTCGGTCAGTGGTTCTGTGACATCACAAACCTCGGAACAAGCACCCACAGAGTAAGCAAATTTGTGTTTCAAGGATGGGGTGCAACATACTTACCCACAGGTGTTGTAACGCGGGTGCGCTGAATAATTAAACGGCCTCTAAAGGGGAAAGCATGTTATCCTATTGCTGCTTTTCTGAGGTAATGACTGCGCGTTCCATGCAATAAACAAAGAAAGCCACCTAGTGTTCAGCCTAGCCATGTAGTGGAGTATGTATGGGACGGCTGCATCTATATAAACTGTGGAGACTTGAGGAATCTGCTTCCCTCACTTACGAGGAAAATTGAACGCTAAAAAATTCATATCGAGCAGATGTGGTGTTGTTCATATTTTACAAAAGACCTAGATTTGAGGTGAGTAATGTTTTCGTTGTCGTAGGACATAGTGAACAAACGTAATTTTTTGCGGCATTGGACGCATAAACAATCCTTGAACATTAGTGCACATTCGCACCTGCGTGTGCGACATCCGATGGCAGAAAAAGGGCACCAATACATCTAACTACGTGTGTAAGGAAGATCAGTCTGCCGTGATGAGAAACTCAATATATTAGTGGCAGCGGCCTCGACCCCGTAGCCGAGGAGATGGGGCTGGCCCTGACGAGTGGAGGATGTCCGGAGCCTTCGACTACCCGAGCACGCTGCCACGCGCTTTGATCAGTCGTTGAGAAGATTGAGAAGCGGATGCCGTCGAAAGTAACAGGGGCTTGCTCTTCTGCTCCGATAGCACGGAGTAGAAGAGAGTGGGATTGCGGATAGTTTTGGTGGAAAGGATCTGTTTTATATAGCGTAGAGGGACAAAAAAGAGAAAACAAAGAATGAGGGTTATCTGGAAGGTTATTTATCTATCAGTAACAGTCGTTTTCTAATTTTTGTCGAAAATCAATGGTTCTGGGGTAACCTTTCTGGGAATAAAGTGGGTTGTTTTTTTTTTTTGCTGATGTTTTAATAAACCCACTCCCGTAGGACCATCCCTGGGTCCTTAATGAGACCCGTGTATTTCTGCTTGTCTTTCTATTTCCTGCCTCAGGGATTCGGAAACGCGTTTTAACTGTTATACTGCGATTTGCATGATCGCATCTCTTTTTTAGGAGAACCTGTGGGTATAAGTTGCTTCCGGCGCTCCTCCTGTCTGATTGTACTCTCTTACTCGTTCACTCAGTCTGATAGTGGTGCTTTGGAATCTCCTCTTGAGCGTATTCGCAGCGTTCGCAATGCCCATAACAACAAATACCTCCGAAACGTGGGCTCCGCTCCTAACGCAAAGTCTTCCCGTTGGAAACAAAATGAGTCTGCAACCTGTGCGGAAGCTGCATTGTAAGGCCGGGGTTTGGCGCAATATTTTGAAATGCCGCTTAAAATAACACATGGAAGCTTTTCAGTAAGTGAAAGCTATTCTGCTGCAGTCACTTCGAGGTAACCATAAAATGCGAAGAAATCTCCACGCAGACATGTGCGCTCTTATCGGAGGAGATAAACACGAGTGCTTCGTAATTAGGCTGTGGGCCCTTATGGCCACTTAACGGCACCGGTTCTTCTCTGCAGGCCTAATGACGTCCATTCGACGCAAATGCTTCCTGGAATGCCCGTGTTGTGATGGGCAGTTGCACAAACACTCAAGCGACAATCTATCGCACAAACGAACAAGACATCACGCCATGCGGGTCACCATTAGCATCTGCCCCTTGGCCCCTTCATGGTGATTCGGCCTTAACATTGGATATGAACGAAACTAACAACACCCTTCAAAAGTAACATCTGCGCTTCACTCAGAAATCAAGCCACGACTATGAATAGTATGGTGCTCAACTGTTGCGGAAATGTTGAAAATTATGTACTTCTCTTTGCGTAATTTCGCTTTCGGATTATGTTTGCATCATATTACGTGAGAGTAACTTAACGCCGCAATCCTACATCGTTTGTCAGGATGAATGAAAGGTTTGTGGAGGCATGTGACGAATATTGCAGCTTGAAAACATCACACAAAGATGAAGAAATGGAGGAGAGTTAAGCTAGTGCCGCTATTACAAAGCCATGCATGTGCTTTTACGTCCCACCAATCTCCACATCGTAATTTTCACAATCAATAATTAACTTGCCAATTTTTAAAGCCCTTGGCCAACGCAGAAGTTTTGTGCGCGCTTCTAGTTCCATTCGTTTCCTTATAAAGAGTACTGACGACCCTATGGTTAGAGAAATGCATTAGCGTTCTCCTCATTAAAAACAAAACAAGATATTATTGCGGTATTATGTGACACTCCATGGGATGGAAGTATCTGCAAGAAAGCCGCGCCGTGCATCGTTACCAGTGCTGCAAGAATGCCTACTTCGCTTTTATGCAGCAGCGCTGTATCCCATGGTGTGCCAGGATCCTAACCACCGGAGGGCAAATCATTTTCACGCTGCGAGTCTATATCTTCTCTGCCCCGGCTCGCTTTGTTTTGCTTCAATAAAAGCTGCAAACGAACGTTAAAAACATGCAATCTACCCCTCGTCAAGCTGTCATGGCATCAACTAAGGAAAGGAAAACAAAAGTAGAGGCAGAGACCACATACGATCTAGGGCGCGCTTCTTTGTGGGGATCCAGTCCATTTCTTCTCTGTTTCCTGGCATCTGAACTCACCAAGCAGCCTCTCACTACATTTTATTCTGAGGGTGAAGAAACCAAAGCCGCAGGAAAGACCTCAATCTGCGCATTGTGACTTCTCCAAGACACAAGAGGATTTGTCGGTGCTCTCAATGCATGAACAGTTGGACTCTATTTGTCAAATGCGTTCACAATGCAGATGGACAGTTGCTGTGGCGCTCATCTAAAAATTATGCGATCACTACAAAGTGATCCCGACGCAGCTACTGCAGTGAAGTAAAAAGTAATGCGCTCTGAAAAAATAATAGCAGCATTCCTTGACCACAATATGTGCGATCTGTTGCGTTTGGTAGAAGAACTTGAGATCTCGAGCGTCGAAATCACTTAAGTATATGTACTAACAACAACGTAATACGAGAGAGACCAGCAGTCCGGCTGCAGTTATACATCCTTAATCTACTCGAGCACTGTTTCGCATCATTCTCGAACTGCGTGCATCTATTGACTCATATCCTGGATTTTGAGCGCCGGGTTGGAGCTGACAAGAGAGAAAGGAAGTGATTGTGTAGCCCTCTTCGATGAGACTGGGAGGTGCACTTCTAATGTTGCCCGCTCCGTAGGTGTGTTTGAAGTTATATCAGAAAGTAAAAATCGGTAGGTACGTAAACATGAACAAATCCTTCAGGCAGGACAAGATACGCCGTCCCTGTCATGGAAATGCTGCGTGGCGCTCGTACACGTCTGCTCAGCAAGCCCTATACCTGCGTCTGCATTATTATGAAGCGCTGTGAATGTAATAAGCGAACTAGAACATGCAGAGCAGTTACAAGGCCACCTACCCACGAGAGTTTGCCGTAATTTAAGGAAATTAAGACAAGAAAACATAACGAAGGGAATCGCATTATTTGCTTGTACACTGATGCGCACGACCCTGAGAACGTACTACAATTTTCCGTTTAGTACTCATTTTCCCCCGTCCGTTCTCGTTGTTACTTTGTGCAGTAGTTCAGTGGAACCACCCCTAAAAGAACATCTTTGCAGGCGGATGGCCGGTGCAAGTAAGAGGGTCTAGTCGACGCATCATACAAATGCTGCAAACCGGTTTTCAAGCGGCGCATCTCCTCAACGTTACGGCTTCTGTGTCCTTGGAGATTTCTCTAGGTTCTTCGAAGTTCTAGCGTGCTCGGTGGCGTAGGCTTCAGCTTAGTGCTTAAGTCATGCGAACATTTATAGCGCAAAAAATCTAACTTGAAAAAAAAAAGAGGGGAAACGCAGGACAGAGGCGCTAACTCAAACTGAGCATTTCACTACCTGCCCACAAAATTTTAAAGGAAATATGTAGAAAGGAGAAAGGGCGCTGCAGGACTCAACTGATTATGACGAAAAATATTTCAACGCCCCTCCTTCCTTCAATGTTTTTCATTTAAGGCTTAATGTGCACCAAATAAAATACATAGTGTAAGTTAGCTCGTGTGTTGTTCGGCGCAATGAATGTTCACCTGTCTGGTAAGCTGCATGCGGTATGACGGTGATATGCATCTCTAAGGATGCTACGCTTACCGGTACGTCGCAATGAAGCTGTTTCTCCCTCTGTTAAGGCAATGCATTTCTGCACCTCTGACTAACCTTTTGTGAACCCGCTGTACCCTTGTATAAAAAGGATGACAAACGGTTACAGTCTCCTGCAGGCAATGCATCTTCTACAACAACTCGCGGAACTTAAGAGCACGTCTTCCTGCCGGCTGAACAACTCTGTAGTACCGGTGCTTCGATGGGCAATAGTTGGTGGAAACGAGAGAGATTACAGAGAATTTATCCCTGGTGCATCTCTTAGGAGAAAAAGCTCCACTCAGCTGGCTGTTCAAAGTTTTCACCCTAATTATATGAAGCAAACTTGGACAAAAACGTCGTGATTACCCTTTTCTGCCTTTTTTTGCTTGGCTGCATCACTGTCAGAATTCCACGTTTGTCCCAAGCCTGACGATAACGATTGTTTCTCTAATACAACTGTTCAATTATTATAGTAGCAGAAGCAAGAGCGCCCTTAAGAAGTACCATACGTTGCTTTGTATAATACTACCATGCATCGAACAAGTTTAAAAGCAACGAGTGACAATGTACAAAAAGATCATTGCGCGAACAACAAAAACGTGCATAACTATCGCCAGGCGAGGAGACCTAAAATGTTCAACATACAGCCGAAAGTACGTGTGCCGTCGAATGAAGATACTGACAAGAAAAATAGACTGAAGCTTCCGTAGCAGCGGAAGGTAAATTATTCGAAAAGAAAAAAAATACAGCTTTAAGGCCTAAGCTGATGTGTTGTCACTCTAAATACCTCCTGTTTTGAAGCCTTTCAGATCCGTCAGATTTCTACTGTTTGCTGGAAAAGAGAATGCTGAACTGTGCAATACCATCACCTGGTGTCACTGACGTTGACATGTAATTTCAAACTTAACCAACGTCAGCACAACAAGCCGCTTCTACTTCGTATGCCACGGGTACGTTAGTTTTCTCTCGCTGCGCTTAAAAGTAATCCTCTCTCTTACTTCTTCCATAGGTAAATACTATAATGAATAAGCTCTTTTTGTTTGCTTAGTCCGAAGCACATCGCTCCACACTAGTCTCGTACACTTATTGCAGAGTGACAGCAGATGTTTTCTGTTTTTTTCTTCTATTATTGGAATGCGGGCAGCAGGAGAAGCACGTTCAATTCAATGAAAAAACTGGACGGAAAACTTAAGCAAAACCTTAAAGGAATGGCGCGCTAGCGTTAATGGTTAAATGCATTTGTAAGAGAAAATGGTCATTCTCTAATTTAAACACATAGATCTCTTGGAGTTTCTTTTATTGCGCAAATATGCCCTTCGGCATAAGAGAGCTACATTGTTCTGGTCGGTGTCGGCTACAAATGCCAACAAGGCCCGGTATCGGGGCTCATGGGGCCAGATTCGAGTGTCTGGTGGTCGGCTGGGGTGGAAATTCCGAATGCCGAGGTGTCGCTTGCATGCCGCCCGAAGTTCGGGGCCAATTAGCATGAAGTGAGCTAAGGTCGCCAGTGTAGCAGAAGCGGGGCAGAAGGGGCAGTTCAGACGCGGGGTCTGTGATGACCAGAAGGCGTTTACCGCAGGTGTCAGCGCAGCATCCACTCGGATTCTCCTCAACGCCACCTCCTCACGAGTTAAATCGCCAGGAAGGTTGGATCCACGCGGTGGAATTAAAGCACGCGTGGAGGGGCGGAGAAATTTCTTTCTGGGCAGTACGGTGTCTCCTGAGGGAGTCTCTGGTGGTTCTCACACCACTCTTGACGTAGTGGTGCAGCGGTTAAGCTATGCGCCATTACCCTGCGATTTCTAGTGCTGTCGCCAGCGGTCCTTGTGAGACCCAGGTTGCTCTAACCGCGTAACCTCCCGCGACCAATCATTAATTTAACTGCTCCCTGCCCCGATGGACAGGTTGTACTGACGTCACAAGGTTACGCGACTTAGGTGGTCCACCGGCCACCTACGTTGCTTCTCTATGAATTTTTCGCAAATTTTTTGCTCACGGCCAATGAAGGCGACGCCGACGCCGGCTTTTCTACGACACGAGACCCTCGCGACTACGGCGTTAAAAAATTTGAACTTTTCATTAATATTATAACGCCACCGGGCCGTGGAAGTATTCTGATTTCTTTGTGAGAAAGACGACAAGCGTATCAAAAGAAAGCAGCGCAAGTTCCATCTCTAACGGGACGTAGACGTGGCCGCAGGCATCTCGCCTCGACGAATAAAAGGCTGCCGGCCGAATTGGAAGTGGCTCCGCGGGAATGGCCGTCATTTGCTCTTCATTTCACTCTTGATATTTTACCACTTTGGTACACTTTTCGTTATCTTTTCTCGTCTACGAAACGCCAATTTCCGGCAATTCTAAAGTTCCATCGTGCCGGTATTCCGTTATATTCATTGTTTGAGATTCATTCAGACCAGCCACGAGCTTTGCAGATATTTAGTAACGGGTGCTGCCTGGTCCGCTCATAATGTGATGGCCATTTGTTCCATGAAATGGCATCCTTCCAGCAGACACGAGCCAGTGGTGGTTCGTACCTTCGTTCTTCCCTGCGGGCCCATTATGCGGGAGAACAGCTATTTCCGCCGGAAATTACAGGTGGCATCGTCTTTCGCTAATTGAATTCTGCGCATATGGATGAATCGAACGGCCTCCTTACCATCGCAGCGTATGTAACTTTCTTTTTGAACCCTGCCACCTAAGTCTCAAGCGAAAACAAAATAATATCAAAGAGCTCCTCCCATCAGACGGGTCGCGTTCAGTTGAATTAGTGGAGCTTCAAGCTATATTTTGAAAGGTCTAATTATTGACCCGTTTTGTTTCATTTACAGCGTGAGGCCACTATCGAGAAAGAAATGTGAAGCACTGCTGCGTTTGATGGTTAAGTGCAGCTCAGGCGTAGTCTTATTTTCGATGCGGCGCTCAAGAGGCGTAATTTTTAAGACCTAATTCTACCCCACATAAAAAAAATCCAAGCCAAGGTAAGGTTAACCGTTTTGCGTATTACAATGTCTTCATCTTGATCGAAGGAAAAATCAGAGTAGTCGTGGCAATAGAAACTACCACGCTAGAAGACAAAAGGCGATGGAGACGTGGGGTCGATCCCGGCCGCGGCGGCTGAATTTCGATGGAGGCGAAATTCTAAAGGCCAGTTTACTGTGCGATGTCAGTGCACGTTAAAGAACCCCATGTGGTCAAAATTTCTGGAGCCCTTCACTACGACGTCCCTCATAGCCTGATTTGCTTTGGGACGTTAAACCCCAAACAACCAATTAACCAACAAAAGGTGATGGGTGTAGTGCAGAAGAGCAAAACTCGCTTTCGATATCGCACTGCACCAGCGATAACCGCCAAAGCCGAACAGCAACATGCGGAACTCTCTGCATTCATTATTCCTTACCTAGCCAAGACAGTAGCGTTTCGAGCTGTGCGATCTTAAATGCACAAGTGTTTGCGGGCTTGAGCTGTCGATTGTTGACCGTAAATAACAGGAAATTAGCGTATTTGAGGTGAAGCGAGCCACTACGCGAACAGCGCAGGCTCCGAAATTAGAAGTGTTGAATGTTAATGGCAAGAAAACTTGGCTGTAGATTAACATCGCGCGTAATGGCTCAAAACTACATTCTTGTGACGAGCGCTCGAGCTTGTGCTGCGTATTGGTTCAGACGTTACTAATTGTTCAGGTGTCCTCTATGAGCTGCTTTCCAGCTGCTCTTCAATGGTTACCCATTAGGTGGCTGCAGTGCAGCAGCGAGACACAGCGCTTACCACAGTCTCCGCGACGTGGCGCAGCGTGGCAGTATCCTACGTGCCCATTCAAAGCTAGGATACGTGGAGCAGCTAGTGAGCGGCGAAAGACAGGAGATTGTGGCAGGAAACGGCTTGACTGGTAATTTCGTGGGGATTTGACAGGCACTGATAATACAGGAGGTGTCGGCTGCTCATACTGAGGAGGTTTTTTGGCGTTCCAAAGCACGTGGCTCAGTGTTTGAGGCGCTCGGCTGCTGACCCGAAAAACGCGAGTTCCATCCCGGCCGCGGTGGTCGAATTTTGATGGAGGCGAAATTCTAAAGGCCCGTGTACTGTGCGATGTCAGTGCACGTTAGCGAACCCCAGGTGGTCGAAATTTGCGGAGCTCTTCACTACGGCGTATCTCATAGCCTGAGTCGCTTTGGGACGTTTAACCCCCATAAACCAAACCTAAACCAAGATTGAGGACCCAGAAAACGCAAAGTGGTGGGTCCAAAAAATTAATAGGCGAAAAATAAAGTAAAAACATAGAGGACACTTAATTACAGGAAGTGCTTAGAATGCGGTAGTACTAAAATCTGAAGTCCGATTGAACTGCTTCTCCTTCCAAATAGCTGCTGCTCGCCGTATGCGCTGCGACTTTCTTGCGAGTCTGCCTCGACATAGAGGGCGCCAATGTATCGGGTAACAATGGCGTTTTACTGCCACTACCGAAGTTGCCTCGTGCGGAAAAAGCTCGTCAGTGACATTGAAATATAACTTCGTGCAAACGCTTGAGCTGAGGACACGGTGCTTTGCCAGCGGCTCATTTTTGCACGTTGAAAGCAGCGCAATCGGAGCAAAGACTGTCGTATCTACACAGCGTTCATGTTTTTCCCACACAGACTCACGCACATGCGTGTACATAACGTGCACATAAATATGTCCCCTAAAGTGATCTGGTGATATAGAAAGCGGTAAACAAAATACCTTGAGCTCCAGCTTCCTTATGCCTAGAAGGCCGCGTTTACGCAGCTGCATTTCCAGCGAATATTTCACCCGATCGCTTGGGGGCACTGCTTCCTTTACCTTCTCACACAGCTAAGCGAGAGAAGTTAAAGGCAAGAAGAAAAACGTTACTCAGGAAAGCAATAGGAGGGTGAGGCCTGCCGTTATCCCGTATTCCCACCGGATAGCACATAATTTGAAAAAGGTTGCAAATAAATATGAGATTCCCGTAGTCTTTTCTGCCCCTTGCAAGCTAGCTACGTTGTGTCACAGGATAAATAATGAAAAGCCAAGACAGCAAACCTGTGGCGTAAAGCATGCCAACATGTTCGTCAGGTGTAGGGAAGGTGTGATCTACCAGATTCCGCTTACATGCGACAAAGTTTATATTGGTCAAACCGGAAGGTGCCTGAACGAACGTTTAAGGGAACATGAGCGCTCACTTGAAAAAGGCACTGGCTCTAATCTAGCGCTTCATTGCAAAGATTGTAAATGCATGCCTCGATTACGCGACACTATTGTTCTTGATAGGAGTAGAGACAGCGTAGCCCGGGAGTTGAAGGAGGCTTTCTTTATAAAAAGAAAGGGCTTGGAATGTGTCAGTGACGCGTCAAAATCATTGTACAGGAGTGAACTTGCCTTTTTGGAACAACATTGCTAAATTTTTATTGTTGACTACGCGTGTTTCAATCGTTGAGTGTCACTGTTTTATCGTTTTATTGTTAAGGTCTGTGCATGTTTTAGCCATACGTTGTTACATTCAGTTAGTTTTTATTCTTTCCACAATTCCTTTTCGTCATTTTTTATCGGTTTTACACTTGTTACCTGCTATGGATGTTTTATCGGTTTTTATGGCTCTTTACACCTTGTGACATTAACTGTTTAAGTCATCATGTTTTTTGTTACCATCCCCTTGAGATTCTGCTGACTTTTAGCCTTTTCACCCTGTTATGTTTTTATCGCTTTTATGGCTCTTTACACCATGTGACATCAACTGTGTATAGTCATTGAGTGTAGTTTTCATTTTGTTACCATCCCTTTTGATATTCAGTTCACTGTTAGCTTTTTCACCTTGTTTTGTTTTTATCGCTTTTATGGCTCTTTGCACCATGTGACGTTGACTGCATCTGACTATCTTTGGCACTGCCTTCCTATATATTGCGCGAGTTTCGCTCAATAAATTCAGTTGTCAGTCAGCGCTCTTTCCTGTCACTTCCTCGTTTCGCCTTCGGGCTTCTTCTTTCGCGCTGTTTTCACCAATATCAGAATGGACCAACTAGCCCAGCAAAAAGTTCTGCTAGATCACACAGCTCCGTCGGCCGCTCTTCATCAGGGCCGGACGCTGGTCAGTGGAGCGCACTTTCCCCAGAGCGCACCTGATTGCTCGCTCCTGATTGTGAGCGCAGCCCAGCTGGTCAGTGCTTGTTCAATCGCGCCTTCTCTCACTTTCGGCATCTCCTCATATCGACACAGCTTTCTTCCCTCTGTCTTGTTTGCCTACACGTAGGGCGAACGTGACATTGGCCTGCGGCATCAGCCAGCACTTGTATATCCGTCTACCGATCACAGCTGACGCCAGGGGGACATTGGGAATGACGTACAGCTTCTTTCTTTCAGGTTTCATCGGCTTATTTCCGCATAAAATATATGTGGTGACGCACCAACGCTCCCCAAGAACGTCCGGGGCCCATACGAAATCTATCAAAACCAACCATGCATTTCTAGTCTGGCTTGAAATAAAAAAATTGACTTGTAGAATCCAATACTACAGCTCGTTTAGGGATCGAACCGTGACGCGATGGCTGCCGGCGTGCGCTCGAAAAAGGTTCGCAGATAGCGGCGTAAAGGTATTGAACGCCGGAGAGAAATCGTGCTTGCTAGTCAGAAAAATGGCCATGTAGTGCTGAAACCCCGCAAGATACGAGCAGTCACAAGGGAGACTATTCCAGACGTGGTATTCAGGCAATTCATGCTTAGTGGTACTTCCGGCTCCAGAGTAGGCAGTAAATTACCTTTGTTGCATTTGTTATACACACTAGAAAAAAATCGAACAAAAATTAGGAATATCCCTCTGCTATGCTTAGTCAAATCCAACCCGTTGTCGTCCGAATACTTGCATGAATACGTACTGTTTCTGCCACAAAAGAATGGCCATGAAAAAGACGTCCAGCTGCGGCCGGAAAATTTTTAGACTATCTTTTCTCACTTAGAGACGCAGTACCGTTGAAACAATTCCAGCAATATCACATACAATTTGCTACTTGATTACAAGAGTGTTACAATGCTTTAATTTGCAAAGGTGCTTCTTTCTAGAACTCTTTTTTTAAATCAGAAATGGGAGGGTAAATATTGTGCGCTATTTTTTCTACCTCAAATTTGGGTGCAAATCGGGTTTCGGATTTTTCTAATTACATTACCGGACAAACCTGTCAACTGTTAATTGGCAGCCGCGGCGAAAGTGCCACAAGCTCGCCACAATCATCTGGATCGGTATCAGCGCCGCGATATCTGATGTACTTTATTCAAACAATACTAAGACCATTCTACATCGGCCACATGCACCTTCGCGATTTATGCCGATTGGTGTATTTTAGACATCTGCGACCTCCATCTTTCGGGGTCTGGGGGACGGTAATTAGGCATAAACAACATAACTCGGCCTTTTAAAAGGACAACACTGTTCCAGGAAGGATGTCTTAATAGAGCCCGTGTTGCTCATTTTGCCGAAGTAATAATTACAAGTGGCTCCCGCACATAACCGCCACGATAAATTGCAGCGACTGATGACAAAAGAAAGCGGTGGCTTGCAACTCCTTGGTTTTATTTCAGTACGAAGGGCGTGTTCAGCAGGATCAGCTTATAAACTAGTTCAAGCGGCAGCACATGGAGAGCTGACTAACAGCGTAGAAATCAGACTGCCTGTACCTACTCTGGCGTTCATGGTTTATTCTTTATGGGTGTTTAGCGTCCCAAAGAAACTAAGGCTATGAGAGACGCCGTAGTGAAGGGTCTGGAAATTTCGACCACCTGGGGTTCTTTAACGTGCACTGACATCGCACAGAACACGGGCCTCTAGAATTTTGCCTCCATCGAAATTCAACCGCCGCGGCCGGGGTCAAACCTGCGTCTTTTGCCTTAGCAGCCGAGGGCCATAACCACTGAGCCACCGCGGCGGCAAGTCAGCGCAAAGCTCAGATTATGCACTGGACTATTCCCGAAAGCCTTTCTACGCTTGTACATAAAAACTCAACATCAAAAACAATCTTTTCGCCGTACCTTATCTATCATCGAATTCAAACACTCTGTCTGTAATGTTAATATTTCTTTAAATTTGCCTTCACCACGAAGGCAATCCTGGCGCTGTCAATACTGCCACCGCACTCAGAGACCCACTTGAAATCTAACGTTCGACGAAAACTCGTCTGGTCGGGAAGAAGATTCATGAAGTCAATAGAAGGAACGCCGACCAAAAGGTTGTTGTTTAATATGAAGACGAAGACGTTTTCGGCTTCCGTACGGAAGCCTTGATCAGAGTGATCAAGGCTTCCTTACGGAAGCCGAAACGTCTTCGTCTTCATATTAAACAACAACCTTTTGGTCGGCGTTCCTTCTATTGACTTCAGAGACCCACTTCTTGATGATGTGGTACGTGTCCAAGATGACAACGTATGAACGAATTGGTTGCGCCCGACAACTCCTCCATGGGGCATACTAATCGGATCAGAACAATAAATGGCTTCAATTAAGTTCACATGTTCACTTCCCGAACACGCCGAAGTTGAAGCCGCCATTCCAAAAGACTTATATGATTGACTGAACACTTGCGACTTAGAAGTATTCATAAAGTTTAGCGGGTGCAGGCCGCAGAAGGCGGTTGTGTTGCCTATCAAGTAACTGCTTTCATCAAAATCTCGGTACGGGCTATTGTTATTTGTTTCTTCTCTTCGGTCAACGTTTTTTGTGTTGCGTATACTTTTACTTAAAACTGCTTCTAGCTCGATGTTCTGCAAAGTGTTCCTTGCTGTTCGTGTACTGTAGTGTTTTGCACAAAGTTCAACGAATCCCTTTCGTGGCACTTTACCTCAGACGTTTTTATAGACCAATTACAGTGCATGGAGGAAGTGAGGGTGGGGCCTTAAGTAGCGACTAACAGCTCAAATGAGTTTTGCTTTTGTTAGCTGTGCATTGCAAAGAAGTTACCTTGAGGGAATCTTGCACTATCGATAAATGAAAAGAACTCCTACTGGTAAGCTCTCGGCCAGGGCGGAGGAATATTATATAGGCGATTGCTAAGAAGACCTGTTAATGAAGGCCATTGTCACAGGAGGACTTGATGCACGCAAGAAAGCCGCTAATAATTTATTGGAGGGATTTAAATGAAGACTAAGAGACGAATATTGAATATGGAAGTTAATAATGGGCATTCAAATGCATCTGCGCAAGCCTATGTTCCAGAAACGGTGCTCTTTATCTTGTGGAGTCGTCGTCGTCGGACGCCGCAGATAAACCTTAGTAATTCTGGCGTGATTCGGTGTGTTTTGCCGAGACCGTCAGATGCGGCGAAAATCACTAGCCATGGTTGAAATGAACACATGGGCGCGAGGCGTATTTAATCATCTGAACGGATAAAAAGAATTCACCCAGCAACAAGCGCCTGAAGAATGAGGCGCTCACGCGTGGAACCGCCACTGAATTTCGCGGCCTTTTGCATTTTGGTATGTTGGAGAGCACAGCTACCACGTAGTAATCTTTACATAAAATGCAAAGAGACGTGTCATTTTATTTACTTTTTTTTAGAAATTGTGTTTTCATGTCCTTGAAGACACAAATAGAAGTCACACAGGGCAGTAATTAGAAGCTCGACACCACAAATAGTAAAAAAAGAAAATAATTTCGTTATGCTCTTCTCGTTTTCAGTCATAGTTGTTGCCTTTAAATGGAAGGCAGCAAGACAGAGCGTACGATCTTCGCGCTTATATTGGAATTTCGACTACCTTAGGATTGAAAACACGGTCATCAGCGGAGCATCATAACCACTGGGCCTCCGCGGCCGCCCTGAAGTTTTCTGTTGTTCTAAACACGCGACACAGGGTATGCGATAAATTAAAGCAAGCTTCAGTAAGGCATTATCCGACGCCGTTTTATTTACGGAGTGTACCCGCGACAATGCGATCTCGCAGGGAACTGAAATTTGCTCTAATTCGGAGGAGTTCATATTCAGAGTGCTTTTTGAATAAGTTGCATATTTGTGCAAACTTAGACTGATTGGAGCGAACCAAAAATTAGAATTAAGCGAGTTTATATGAAAGAAAGCACACTGTGTACGTTGCAGTCCTTGAATGAATATGCAGTCGTAGCCGGCGTCTAACCGTCTAACGGTCCACACATTTTCTTGTTCCTTGTCCTCCTCTCAGCAGGGAGAAAGAACTCTGCATAGCATCCTATACCTGCCCAAATTTGCTGCCTAAGTTTGGATCGGTAATTTGCCTTTCCCCATTGCTGCAGTTTGCACCGCACTGTACTCTGGTTAATGCGAATATTATTTCCTAAGTTTTTTCCTCCCTTCTTGAAAGCTTACAGCAGCGAGATTTGGTATTCTTACAATCGTCTACCTGAATTCCGCAAGAGTAATTACAATTTTTTTCACTGTTCAGTAGTGTTCCTACTGAAGTTCCTACTGAAGTCGAGGACTGTCTAGTGTACCTTAAGATACAGACTCCGGCTGACCAACTCGTCCTGAATGAATTCTTGGACTTAATTAATAGTTGGTGTGCTACGTGGCACATGAAACTAAATATCTCCAAATGCACTCAAATGACCTTAACTCGCAAAAAGAACCCGCTAGCCTATACTTACAAAATAAACCATGTCGCAGTTAAAACCGTCACTGAGTTCAAATATCTGGGAATCCTTATTACGTCAACTCTGAACTGGAGTAGCCACATTAAGCATATTGTTTCGGCGGCGACTAAGAAGCTCTGGCTGTTGAAACGTCGCCTGAAACATTGCACATCTGAAACCAAGTCACTAATAAGACCTTTATTGGAATATGGCGATATTATTTGGAACCCACACACTAAATCAGATATCAATGCCATTGAAAGTGTCCAGAGAAGAGCGATAAGATTCATCTATAACGGGTATGGCAGGCATATATCTGTTAGTAATCTTAGGGACAGAAACGGCATTCCAACACTCGAAACAAGACGTAGGATTCATCGGGTGCAGATGCTTCATAACATAATCAACAATAGAACAAAAATGGATGTTAACACCTACATACAGTTTAACAGAACCAGATTAACCAGATCGAAACATGAGAAAACAATTGTTATGCCACTAATTAGAACTAACGCGCCCCTCTTCTCCTTCTTTCCGCGAACCATAGCAGAATGGAATGCACTGCCACCTGAAATAGTGAACATGCCATCAATCGACTCATTTTTAACTGCTCTAAAAAATCATGTCACATAACGCGCCATACCGTTGCTTCATTTTTCGCGCACATAAGCATTGCAGAAAGTGCTCCTTCCGATAGGTGGCAAAGCGATGCCTAGCGCTCTACAGTACCTTTTGTCTTCTTTTTTTTGTGCATGTGTTTTCTTCGTGCGTCATCACAATTCTTGCTGCTCATATCTGCTCTCCCCACAGCATATCTACCATGTACTGCTTAACTTCTTTTGATGTTGTTCTGTTGATTATGAAGCGTTCATTTTGTAACTTCATGTGAACGCCAAGAGTGTATTTTTTATTATCTTTTGTTTGTACCCCACCTGCCTTGGCCGCCGAAGGGCAGCCGGCAGTATTTGATAAATAAATAAAAATAAAAAGTTAACGTAAGCTTTCTAATATATGCATGAAAAGGAGTTGAAGTGCCTCGCTCAGAACAACACCACTAACACCTCCGCGGTTTCCTGCTACTAGAGATCACTTTTATACACATGCATTCAATATCAAATAGTCCTCATATTTGGACTTCACCATGGTACGAGGCTTAAGACACGATTGGCATTCAGAGCCCGACAGCATTGCAGAAAGCAGTGTGCCGATGTCTTAGATCTTCCAGGTAAGGCACTGGCTGCAATTGGTTCATCTAGTAGACGCGAAGACAAATTCGCTTCTTGCAGTTGCATAGCATGGACAGACCTTGTTAGCTCTCGAGTAAGCGTTAGGCAGCAACGTTCTTGTGCAGCACGGAAGTGCCGTTTTCGCGCGTTTAATCTCGCATTTTGTGAGTAAAGAAATTGCGCCTATAGACTTTGGCATCGCACAGGGCGAGAGTGTTCAGCCCGTGAGCGCAGAAGCTCTGCGAGGACGCAGCAAAGAGAGGGAAAACATATTACTGAAGGAAGGGAGAGGGCGGAAAGGCGGGCAGGTTAACCAAAACAGCGTTCGAGTTGTGCACCCTGCCTCGCATGCGGGAGGTGCGGGGTTCGATCCCCAGTGCCGCTGAGTAATTCGCCTTAATGTGGCCATAGTTTCACGACTTTCGCGAAATATTCTGAGAGGAGAAATGTTCGTTTCTTTTCTTAATATCAGAGGCGTTCTCTGGATTTTCTCAACTCGCTTGACACATTTCTCCTTATTTTTCAATACTGTTATTCGGTATTCCTTATCACATAGCCTACCCAATGCTCTAAAACAAATGTAACTCAACTGCGGCCTTCATATAGCTCCTGGAAGTGAAATGGAAGCAGCACGCAAAATGGTTTTTTTTCCAGATTCATTTTGAAGTAAAATTTGTACCAATATGCGACAGGTACCTGCTGGTCGTCTGGCTTTCGCCTGCAGCGCTGCCTAATTCAGCGGCGTTCAAAAGACTCCACCTCTCAATCCGGACACGACAGGATTTTTTCATACTCTCCGTCAGCCTACCAGGCCGCGACCAATACGTCGGCCTTAAAAATGGCGTTCTCTTTCTAGTCTACCTGAAGATATAAATCACGGTGATCAATATTACATTAATAAAACTGACTTCGCCAGATAATTGCAGTCTTTTTATTAACCTTTGCAATCCACCTCGCCGTTCTTCGTGTCGTTGTGGCTTGTTACCTGAAATAAAACCTAATTTATGTTTGTCTTAGGCTACAGCATGCCAGAATGAAATTATATGCGCTCAGAAGTTGGGGATTCAGAGCCTTCTTCATGTTATTTGTCTCGTCAAGAAGCAAACACTTGAATTAGACTTCATGTAAAACAGATGTCGGCTCTTCTTTCTCACTCCTCTTTCAATCCCACTTTCCTCCCTTCATAACTGCACGGTCCAGCTGTCCCCAGAGATATGTGAGACAGACACTGCGCCGTTTCCTTTCCTCAATAACTAATATAACAATTATATTTTTAGAATACTCCAACTTTATCAATCCTCCTACGCACCTGATCTTTCAAACCTCCGTGCTCAATACGCACTGCAATGACGTTAAACACAGCTTTTAATTTCAAGTTTAACTGGCTTTTTTAATCTGTACATTTTGAAACCTGATAAAGAAACCTGTTGATCACCGGTACAAGACGCCTAGCGATGCATTCCTGTTTGTCTGTCATGGAAAAGGTACGCAGGTAGAAGTAAACGATGTCATCATGTAAAAATCTCCAGACGTGTCTTACTTACTCCTGCACCTCAAGCGCATCGTAAGTTTTCTTTCGACAAAGTTTATACACCGTTAGGGCCACGATTTTGATTTCCCATCCTTTTCCTAATGCCACTCCTTCACTTTACTCCGAAACTGCCTGTAAAGCGTGCAATGCCACAACAACACAAAGCTTGTGACAAAGCAATCTTACTGGGAAAAAAAAATTACACATTTGCGAAGAGTTTGTGCCGCACGAGAACATGCGAGAAATAAAGTCGCTATGGTAAGAAATGCCTCCGACGCATGAAATAGTTTCGAGATGATTGTCCAATATTGCTTTTTGTATAGCAGGTGGTTCTACAGTGGTGTGAACTGTATTGCGTTTCAATGCTCTCTTGTATTGTATGCTCAAAGAAGCTTGTTCATTCATGGTTATATGTGCATTTCTTTGTCTCTTCACTTTCCCTCCCTGTAATGGCCCTCAAATGAGGGTTGACAGTATTCATAAATAAATAAAAATAAATAAATGTGGCGCGATCGTCCGCATTACTTTACTTTTTCTATTTATGCAGACTTATCCGGACGTAGCACTAACCTCACGTTACACCTACAAAACTAAACCACGTTCTTTTATTACTTACACGCGGAACATTAACAGCTAGAGCAAAACCTCCTCTAAGCTTTTGGAAGCGACAGCGGCCTTCGTCCCGAACTACACGTGGGCTATGAAGAATATCAACAACGCAGAGCAGAAGCTATAGAATACTCCATATAAAACTCGCCATGCGAGGAGCCGCTATCAAAAATAAAGAAAAAGAGAAAAAGGAGGAAAATGTGTCACGCTTCAAAAGATGCGCCCGCTCTGCCGGTGTTCTCGATTCGCAATCTTCTTATGCATCCACCTTGTCTTTCTTGCTTCCTATCCGACACCCACCTTCTTTCTGCCAGCGCCACACAGAAGAAGGGTGCAAAGAAGACATGCTCCTTCCGAAAGCAGGAGCAAAAGGTGCGGCGTTGCCGGAGGCCCGCGTGACACAGATATTGCACCGGTGTGTGTTCTGCGCCTCGACCTTTTCCTTGCTGCTGGAACGTGACCTAGGCGAATATCCAAGTTACTATGTGATAACGGCCAGGCTGGAATTGCCTTTGCCTTCTCTTTATTCGCTCGTTGCAATTACATGGGGCTGATTACGAAGCGTGATGATAATTAGAGGCAAAGTATTGTGAAAACTCACCGGCAGTTACACCTTTTGTTCTCGTGAGGAAGGTCCCGTTATGAGCATGACCTGCATGAAACCGATATAAATCTACGCATTTTATAACAAATCTCAGACATCCATTTCATCGGTGTGTATTCGAACTAAGCCCCGCCGCGGTGGCTCAGTGGTTACGGCGCTAGGCTGCTGACCCGAAAGACGCGGGTTCGATCCCGGCCACGGCGGCTGAATTTCGATGAAGGCGAAATTCCAGAGGCCCGTGTGCTGTGCGATGTCAGTGCCCGTTAAAGAGCCCCGGGTGGTCGAAATTTCCGGAGACCTTCACTACGGCGTCTCTACATAGCCTGAGTTGCTAGGGACGTTAAACCCCAATAAACAAATAAACCTGTATTCGAACTAAGGAAGCACCTTCGGGAGTACACATTTGCGCGTCATGCATTCTTCGAACAACTTGCTTCGTGCTCTTTCTGTTTGACAAACATTCTTCGCAAGGACCCCGCACACACAAGAACTTATTGACAAATTGGAAAAAATTCAAAATAGGGCAGTCCGCTTTGGACATGGAAACTATTCCAGGACACTCAGTATCTCGGAAAGCAAAAGGAATCTTCAGTGGCCAGAACTTAAAACTCGATGACGAAATCTGAGATTAAAATTTTTGCATAATATTTTCTATTCCAAGACTGGCATAGACGGATCAAAATATTTGAAGCCGCCTTTCTATGTCTCGAAGCGAAGGGACCACAATTTAAAGCTTCATGAATTTCCTTTTAAAGGTGACGTACTCCGTTATTCGTTTTTTTCTGCGAACAGTTCGCGAATGGAATGCTTTGCCGCCACATATTGTTAATGTTCTACTAAATGATGCCTTTTTTCACGCGTTAAGTGCATGATTTTTTGTTTTTTTGAATGTGAAAGTGCCCCCCTGCTGTAATGCTGAAAGGCGATGCAGGTACCAAATAAAAAAAATAAAAAAAGAACTATTTCTCACATTTCACTGACAAAGATAGACGTAATCATCGTGCTGCAATAACGTTTTGCACTTTAACAGCTGAATATTCGAGGGTTGTGTTGCAAGAAGGTCCAAATTAAATTTTCCAACGATTGCCGCTTCCCGTCTATTTCTCACAAATTCAAGAACATAGTCCAAATAATTAAAGAATGCTGGAAGAGCACTTCGGGTGGGCGCAGAGCATGATTTCTAGAGATTGATTGATTGCAAACATGTCTAGCGTGACAGAACATCACAATTAAATTGGTAGCACTCATACACCAATATATTACACCTTACCCTACATACTTACACGGCATACAGAAACGCGTCTATAAATCGGAAAACACATAATATCTGAGCTGTCCACAAACCAGGTTACACGAAAGGCGATGTGATCGAATGGGAACTGCAACAGCGATTATTCTGGTTAATCCTTCGAGGCACGGAGTCTGCGATTGTGGACGCGACTTTTAGTGCGAAAGCACTAATTCAGGAGATGAAACTGCCTTTGAAGCTTCACCTTGGTGGTTACCTTGGCCAAACTATAAATAAATAAAGTCAATGCTTCCGTGACGGGGATTGGAACCCGCGGCCGCGTGAACAGATAAGCTTCTCCTGGCCACTGCACGAGAGCACTATGCTACCGCCGCAGCCAATCACGCCTCGTGTTAAACAGATACGCACATTCGCGCTACGCACTGCATATCTTAGTCTTAATTAGCCAATACTACAATGGAACTAATTAATGCACACACTCTGGCGCTGTGCATTGCAAGTCTTTGTCTTCATCAACTAATACTACTGGAATGAAGATGATCATGCGCCAACGCCAAAGACGATTAAGCTCTTGAGGCGGCCGGCTGACGCAACGTTTTTAGATCCCTTTCAGTTTGAAAGCTGCGGTGCGCGGATTGTCGCCTTTCCGTTTCCTTCCGTGCGGTGGCGCTCGCCACGCTGTTTGCCCGACCAGCGTGGCCCTTCGCGTCTACGCCATGGTCGCCGCCGCCTGATTTGGAGCAGCCAGCAGATATCAGCATGGAAGATATCAGCTGTCCTGTGCCAGTTGTTGGCAGTGACGCTTATCTTACAGTATACAAAAGCTTCAAGCAAGGGTGCTTAAAGCATCCCACCAAAAAGATGCTAGAGTTTACCAACATTGTAAACAAAGCAATCCCGATTTCTTTGAAGGAAGGTCCCGTTTTTGAAAGGGACGTTTTTTGGGAGCTGCTAGACGAGCTTGCATTGCAAAACATTGTTCGGCTTGGATGTGCAGAGCATATGGCCACTTTTACATGCCAAGTGCTGCATTTTGTCATAGTGACACGCGTCCACTTCTAGGCGAGAGACGTGAACCGTCGGCTAGAGAACAGAGAAATATTGTCATTGCAAATAAAAAAGCTCGCCTTCAAGTAGCCATTCCCTCCGTGCTTCCGACTTAGTGTGTCTGCATTTAATGCTTGTCTGTGTTCAATGAAATTAACATTCTAATAATGAAAGTGCAGTACGCTGCTCCTGTCTGTGCTATCATTGCAAATAAAAATCTCTTCTATAGTTATTCGCTCCCTGCATCCAGCTAAGTGTGTCTAAATTTATACTTGTGTTCTCTGAAATTGGAATTCTAAAGAACGTGCAAAATGCTGCTCGCATGTGCGGTGCTTCGTTGATAACATAGCGCGGAATTTCGTGACTGATCTAGAAGCGGAACATCGCTAGTTTTATCCTTTCATTAATGTTTCGTGCATTCTCCCGAAGAAATATTGATAGCTCTACTCCAACATACGCATATCATCAGCGCTAAACGTCGCAAACGTGATGCGATAAAGCGCAATGCAAACGATTGGTTTTTTGCGAACTGGCATCAGCCTGCTCTTTATCTCACCCTTACTAGTCAGGCGAAACAGTTCTTCAACCATGAGACCGAAGTTTCAACGTGACAGCTCCAAAAGTACAGCAAATTTGAGTTCGACGTGTTCGCTCCGAATGTTATCGCGGATGAGAACAGGCTGTCACAGCAACTGCCAAGCGCGAGCGCTCCGGCGCCTCCGGGCCGACAGCGACAGCAGCACCGCGTGGTGAGTGGAAGCGGACGGGGGCCACTTTCTCGGGCGCGGCGCGGGGGAGCTTGCAAACTGAAAGGGATCTAAAAACGTTGGGCTGACGCTCGTTCTGGAGAACTGCTCCTTTTTACTATGCCCGTTGCACCACTGCTTCATCGATTACTTGTCCAAGAGTCTTCGCCACCGTCGCTTCCCACGTCTCCAAAAAAAACTACCCTTCACTACTGTCTAATTAATATCATCACCAGACGTGCCGACAACCCAAAAAACAAAGGACCTGGTAATTCGTCTTTAAGCTCCTTTTTCTTTCCCAGCCATTTAATCGTATTGCTGTAGCTCAGTGGCGCAGGTGTTATCAGAACACTCAGCATCGTTTCGCCAACTTTAGGGGGCAAGCGATGTATGTTCTACGTTATCGTTGGATAGCTGGGGCACGTTCAGCTTCCTAGCAGTCTTACTGAGCTCATATGTGAGGTCTTTGTTGTGACGAAATACCAGCCCATCAACTTCCTTGTTCTGTTGTCGCACGTTCTCCTCTCATTTGTTTATTTCTTGTTTCATTCCGAGAAAGTCTGTATTATCTGATGACTGCTCAAGTGTTTCTACTTGGTAGGGCTGTCTGCCGAATTTATCCTGCTTCTCGAGCGTGGCATGGAGGTTGTCGTAACTGTCTGAGAAGGGCTGCACCGATGCATCAGTGCGCTGTACAGCTTTCTGTAAACTCCTCAGTATGCTTAGCTTTGTCTCCAGCACTTGCATTGGGGATAACGTTTTGTTAATCTCAGCTCAGAAGATAAATCGGCAAAGAGGTTGCATGAATCCCCGCGGATCGTAGGATCCTTTCAGATCGCGCATTTCAGGGCTTGGCTTCTTTTATCTATTTGAAAGATTTTTAATGCACAGCACAGTATTCTCCCAACGGTATATTAGTACAACATTGCGCGCATGACATAAATAGACTTCATCATCAAAACTTTATGCTGCAGAAAGTACATGAGCGTTTTCCATCTGCAGTCATCCTGGCACAGTATTAATGCGGTTTGTATTCAGCTCCTATCGAGCATCCCGACCCGACGTGTTCCCATCAAATCCTGGATTTCGTAAATATTGCTGGTGTAACAGGTGAAACAGACAGAGCGGGGAGTGACGCGGGGCGGAGCACTCGTACTAGGGACGCCGCCCTGTCAAATAACTCCTCCTTCAGCCATCTTTTCATGATATTCGACTTGCCTTCCCGTTTCATTTTGGTGGAGGTGCCGGGTACCGTCTTTCTGCCATCCCTGAGCTTCGGAGCTTGTTGTCCGATGAAGCGTTCGGTGGAGTGCTCTTGGTAAGGGACTTCCGGCTCATCTTCAGCCCGACCTGTTCATAGCCACCTTGCCGCTCATCCCCACTCCGTCCCTACTCTCGACCAAACGACATGACCCGCAGCCAACCGTATGCGGAACTGATGACGACGACCCGACGACGACCCGACGACGACCCGACGACGACCCGACGACGATCCGACAACGACCCGACAACGACCCGACAACGACCCGACAACGACCCGACGACGACCCGACGACGACCCGACGACGACCGCACGACGACCCCACGACGACCCCACAACGAACCCACGACGATCCGACGACAGTCCGGCGACGATCTGACAGCGACCAGACTACGACCAGACGATTACCCGACGATTATCCGACTGATACCCGACGGTTAATCGACGCCGCTCCAACGCCGCCTCGGCGTCACTGAGACGAGACAAACAGCAGGCCACATAACGACGACTCCCGCATTGCCACTCGACCTGTCGGCGTGCCTCCCCCTTCGTCTGTTTGGGTGAGGTGGGCCTGACGCTCGGTGGGTCTGGATTCCTCTGGGCCATTTCATCACCCGTCGAGGCAGCAAAGCCGTTCACACTTTTCTATTTTTTCGTGTCCACGCCCACCGTCGTATCGTCATTTCTTTCGCTACAACCCGGTCAGGACAATCGCTGTTCTCCATGGGGTCATGTACCAAACGAAGTCGAGGCGGGAGTGGCGCGGAGCGGAGCGCCTGTTCTAGGGCCGCCAGCTCACTAAATTATTCCTTCACCTACAGCCACGCTGACGTGTCTCTCGGCTTGCCGCTCGGCTACGTTGGTGATGTCACACCAGGGCCTAAGTACTCGAATGGCGGCTCACGAAGAAAGGTAGAGGCAAGGAAAGAGCCATAAAATATTAATTAATACATGCGCAATTCTTAACACAATTAAACGAAAAATATTGCCAGAAAGTTGATAAAAAAAAGGCCTACACATGTAAAAAATGCCAGTAAAAGTAGGAAATATTGAATGCAGCCCTATTTATCATGTGCTGAGATTAATATATGTTTCTTCAATATACGTCCGCTGGGATCTCGAAAAGGGAATGCACCTCTAAAGGGGTGCAAACTGCAGACGTTCGAAATTCATTTGGTCGAGGCATACTTTTAGAAGGGTGCTCGCGATGTTCCCAAGAGGCTGCAGCATAAATATTTTCAATAATTACAATACTTCACCCAGCATTCATCCAAGAAAATCGGCACTTAGCCATACCTCAGTGAAACACATGTCGCCTTCCTCTCCCGTTTTTTGTTTCAACCTGGTGCTCTTTAACATGCACTGACTTCGCATTGCGCACGGGCCCCTAGCACTTTGCCTCCGTCCACATGCGGCCAACGTGGCTGGAGTCGAATCCGCGTCTTTCGGGTCAGAAGCCTAGCACCATAACCTCTGAGCCACCACGGCGGCCCCAAATTTGATTATATGCTATATGCATGTGCAAAAAGTGCCATAAAATGCTTCGTTTAACGCATACTGCGCTTTCACCACCTTTTTGTTCGCAAGAATTCCGTACCATAATGGCAGAAAAACGTGCATCATGCCGTGCGCAATTTGACGAAGAACCAGGGAAAGGCCGCCTAATTGCGCAATTTAACGTTTTCCTTGCCTCCTCCTCCCGGGAAAGAAAGAATAATTGTTAATGAGTGATTTATTTGAATAAAAGGAGCATATGGTCGAGGAAGCAGCAATGTCTTTTATCACTATATAATACCGTACAATCACGCTAGCCAATCTGACCCGGATTCCTCCAGCTGCTGCCATGGCTAGTTTAGAAAGCAAAAACTAAAATGAAAATCAACGGCCATGCCGCGCTGACACAATCCGGTGTAGTAAGTGCACATTTTGTATTAATTAATTTACTTATTTATCTACTACCCGCAAGTAAACAATGTAACACTGTTGAAAGAGACCAACGTGAAGATTTCATTAACTTTTCTTTGCAGCCGCGGACCACCCTCCAACTCCCTCTACACAATAGTGTTAATCGTTAACTGATTTGGCGAGGAGATTGAGGCTTTGTCTGGCGCTCGTGTATTTTTGTCAGCCTCTCACTCAGAGCTTTCCTGTCTTTTTTTGTCTGAATCAACATCCGTTCTTTAACGAAAAACGTTTTCCTACTGAAGATTGTCCTAATGGCAGATGTTTTGGAACCGGAGTGGTTGTTGCAAACCTGAAAGTCTTGCACCGCAATAGTCCAGGGCAGAGGCATAAAATAAAGTTTTTCGCGTCGAGAACACAAACAGCAGGAAAAAGGCGGAATAAACACTAAAACAAGCAAACTGACACGTTTCTCATTTCTGCGATGCTTAAGCAAAGCGTACGCATATGAGAGGCGCTTTCATAACGCCGACACCTTTCCCACTGCTGTGCCTCAGCGCGGCGTCATGCGGAAGACGAGAGGCTTTGCCATTGCCGAGTCACGCGTGTTAAAACTTAGCGGTGTGTTGTGGTTGTCCTCTTGGGACTGGTGCCCTTAATTTTCTCGTAATAAGGAGTGCGAAGAAATGCCGCGCGGCTGCAAGGCGATCGCGTTTTTTTTTTCTGTAATGAAAGCAGGATGTTTAAATTACGGTCGCGAGCAACGATGCGTCCTTCATGGAGGTGCGGTATTACGGCGCTTATTATCACTGGTCTGCACCGGTTTCTTCCAGCGAGCGTCCCTACGGCTCACCTTCCTGAAACACTGAAATGCTGATGACCAATGCAAGAGCGTGAAGGGGCTTTGAATAGTGCGACGCATCCGGTTACTCTTTATAGTTTTTTCTATTTTATTGTTCCCGTGAGAATTCACAGAAGTGTTTTTGGTGTTTCTTTTTTGCTATGGCATATAGGCATGAAGCTGCTTCTATAATCGCCGTTCATATTCGTTTTCCCCCTTCAAATATCGATTAATTACCACGCCACGAAGCTCCTTTTCCGTGCTGTCCGCGGTGTTTCATTTTTCATATTAATGTAACGGCTCCCTCTTAGGCTGAAAATTCCTGCGTGTATCTTTCCTGAAAAATCAGGGATCCCCCTTTCTTTAAGAATACGTTGTAAAATACCCGGAGTGTAGTCCATTCTTTTTTTTTAGTTTTGTTGCTAAACCAGAGAAGCTGTTTCTTCTGTGCCTATTTGTTTCACATTTAATTTAGTGCAGTTTCATAGCAGCTGTAAGCTTTCAATTCGGTGGAAAAAGTGCCAGATCAATGTAAAAGGTTGGCTACTTGCTTGAACCCATCACATCGTCATCAACCTTCGGTACTTTCTGCTGAAGATAAAAAAGAAATCATAACAAAAATGAAAGTACTGTTTTCAAAAGTTTCAGTGAAGGTACACTCCTGTCCTCTTCCGTCCTTTGAAAAAAATGCAGAAAGGAATTTAAACTCTATTATTTCAGAGGCTACTCATTTTTGTTACGTTCCGATAACTTCGCAGTGCTTGGTTTGTAGAGTACAGAATCAATACACATGATGGTTGGCCAGCCTCAACTGAAGGTCTGAAAATCGTGAACACGATGCCAAAGGATGGGTGTTTACGATTTTCAGACCTTCAGTTGAGGCTGGCCAACCATCATGTGTGTTGGATGTATTCACCAAAGGCCGGAAAGCCCCTTCTCTCCTACAGTTCGCAACATTCCAGACTGGTGAAGGACTGGATAGCGGTGTCATGCCTGTCGACAGCCCTGGAGTTATCATGTCACCACCGGATCGAGGAAGGTTACCTTAAGCAGGTGGCCACACTTCGTGAAGCAGGCTATCAAGAAAGGAACCTTGCACAGTTCGCAGAACGAATCTCGCGCAAGCTGAAGATAAAGGCGGCACCTCCCACTCCGGGGCAGCAGGAAGAAGAACGAAGGAAGGTCGTGTGGATCCCGTATCTGCACGGTGTCTCTCATCGTCTGAAGAAGATCGCTGCGCGACAAAATGTGCAGGTGGTGTTCTCTGCTGAACATAAAGTTGGGGAATGCGTGCGCAGCAGTGCACAAGAAGCTGCAGCCAGCATCTTCCAGGAAGGATTTTCGTCAGTGCACGGTGTCACACGGTGAAAAGTTCATGAACTTCAAAAAAGGCGTCGTGTATAAGGTTCCTTTATCTTGTGGAGAGGTGTATTATGGCCAAAAGCGAAGGTGCCTTAACATCTTGCTGAAAGAGCACGAGAATTCGCTCGACATCAAGAAATCCCTTTCATAGAACCTAGTGCAGCATTGCCGTGGTTGCAAAGATCAAGATGACGTCCCTTGCCTGCCTGACTTGTATGATACTGAGATCCAGTACTACAGCAGCAATCAGGTAGGCAGGGAGATCTTTGAAGCTTATTGCATCGCTAAGAACATTGGCACGTGTGTTGCGAAACCATCCGTGGCGTTGCAGAGAAACGAGATAGCCTTCCTCGATAACTGTCGTACATCCGCTAGGTAATCTTCGATGTGGTTTTGATATTGGTTTGTTGTTTTTGTTTCGCACCTTATATATTTCACGTGGTTTTTTAATAACAATTCGGGTGCTAGACAGCGCCCGTGTCGTCTTCTCTTTCCTTGGTCTATTGTTCGTTTTGCGCTGGTCCACAATATGAATGCTTAATTCTTCAGGCATTTCTCAATGCAAGACATGGGGAAGACACACAATTTCCTGTTTATCAGCATTAACAAAACAGTATCACGCATCAGATGACGATGAGTGCTTTTATTTACCTAATTTTTCTTTACATGCTTAAAAATATTACGTCTCGAATGAGATGAAATTTCATGACGCAGAGCCAGGTCAAAGTTGCGTACGCTAAAAGGTAATGCGCAATGAGAAAATAGGTGTGACATGCGAATGTTTTAAACTAAATATCTTTCAGCGCTCGCACAGTAGGGCAGCCATCGAGAGCCTCAAGTAACGTGGACTTGTAATAGCGTCACTTGAAAGGGAATATGTCGCAAGTTTCGTTATACAGGAAGTCGTTAGTTTAGTTTGAAGGCAGTGAACTCTAGAAAGGGAAATGCTTGCTACTTGTTCTCAACATTCCGTACCAGGAGTAGAAACAACGCATACCAAAAGTGTGCTTCTATGTGTAAGCAATACGATAAGATAATGCAGCGCTGCAGCATAATGCGTTAGTGTTCGTAGGCCCACGAAGTGTAAACTAAGTCAGAATAGTTCTTGAACACAAAGAAAAAAATCCAGGTGCTTCTGTATCATTACACTATACAAGGAATACGCTGCATTCTTCAGTCAGAAAGAGCACATCGTCTTGGCAAGATGGTTAACCTTCTCTCGATTATAAACAAACACATCAAAGGGCCGCTATATCTTCAACC
Organism: Amblyomma mixtum; assembly: GCF_055824585.1. Taxonomy (NCBI): domain Eukaryota; kingdom Metazoa; phylum Arthropoda; class Arachnida; order Ixodida; family Ixodidae; genus Amblyomma; species Amblyomma mixtum. The sequence continues at coordinate 19,010,781 of NC_143016.1, forward strand.
AAAGATTGCCCCTCTTTCCGACTAACGGCTGCTTGCGAACCACCCTAATGGAGCGTCACAGTGATCAGCCGCGACCGCTGACGGAGGGATAGTCGATCCCCACTCGCTCCCTATTTTATTCGACGGCTATATACAAAGCAGCGAGCCAGAAATTATCGACCAGTACGCTGTATTCCACAGCGTCTGGTGTTTCCTTTCTTCTATATGCCTAGTTTAGTATACAAGTCCCTAGCGCAACAAGCACAAAGGCAAAGAAAAATCTGCTAACTTCGGCTTCTTTTTTTTTTTCATCTTGCAGTTTTGATTCCTATTCAATGAAATTTTAACTTCTATGAAACTTAAAACAAAATGCAGCTCACGAATGAAGTTTAGTTGTCCACAGCCTACGAGAATGTTTAAATAAACGTCACTTGACCGATGTCTGGCTCGAAGATACTCTATTTGCATTCGCGGCGAACCACTGCGTGGCTTCTCTTCTTTGTATCAACGAATATGTCCTGAAATATCGTAAATTTCAAAAGATTAAAATGTTTTTCGATATAAAATGTTTATTCCAGTTCACACTTGGGGATCACCTTTTTAATGGCGGAAAAATTTTACTCAACACTGACTTTTTAGCAGTGTTACAATGTCGGATACCGAGAAAATTCTCTACCTGTCACCCGTGGTAAAGCTGCAAAAATTTCACATCAGCTTTAAATTCACAGTTCTCATCACGCGCACTAATTTTCTTAAGACGATGCGCAAAATTTTTTTTTTCTTGCAGATTCAGAATTTAGTCGACAGGGTCGAATTTCAAAAATAACTTTCAGAGAAGACAGACGGTCGTGTCTTCTGAACACACAGCTCACAAAATTGAACGCACGCAAAGCAGCCCTTGCACAGGAAAAGTTAAGACCCTCTTGAACTTAAGCCAGGGTGCTCAAGCTTTTACAGAATAAACTGCTAGAGTTACTGCTCAAAACATTTGCAGAAGATTATGGCGGTTGGTAATGAGAAAATTGACTGCAGCTCTTTCCGCGCCAACTGTCACCGCTGGCAGGTGGCGTGCCATGTTGCTGCCACCCTCCAGGATCTTCCCGTGGCAGCCACCTTCCGCTTTTTCCTCCTCTCTCACCGTGGCAGGTGGCGTTTCGCTCTGCTGCTGCCTGCCATGGTTGCCAGGGGCCGGGTTACGACGACGACGGGCAACAGAGGAACGGGCGCCTCTGTTTAGAGCTGCGCTCTAAAAGCTGTGTCCTACATGTGGGACGCTAGGCACACATGGGTTGACTACCACGTTGAGTTAGAAAAAATGTGTAACTCATTTTAAACGCAATTGTTTTCCTTCATTTTTCCTCTACAGAGAAATATTTAAATTAAATCTTTACACCCGACATGGCACACACCCCCAAACATGCAAACGATATCAAGGCATTCAGGGAAACTATATTTTTCCACCAATGACCAACCCTTTGTGATATACCACAGCCTGGGGCGTTCGAGATACGGTAAATGAATGGCAAACTTTCTAAGAAAAGCTTTCACTTTACCACTGTTGAATGTTTTCTTTGCTGTCCAGATCATATAAGACCCCCCAGAAGTTGAAATGACTCTCAGCCGAGCTTCCCATTTCGTTATGGAGATGATGCCCCGAGGTTCATTCTTATCGCCCTTCAATCGCACCCTCTCCGGCCAGTCGCATGGACACTTCTCGCTGCGGATCGCTCTGGGTGCCTGAAAATGCCCCTGATATGTTTACCAGCACACTTAGAGAAACTATCCCATTATCCGAACCATTTGACGCTAGGTCGAGATCTTGGCAAGGGAAGTGAATAAGGAATGCCTTAATGGTAGCATTAGGGGTGACTGCCACTTCGCCCAATGAATAGCTGTCTGGGGTATTCTCAACAGGAAAGAAGAAAACATATGACAGTAACATAAAGCACTTCCAAATGGGTGTAACCTACTACCACTTTACCCGCCTCCTGCAGTCGTCTTCACACAGATTCTTTCGACTGCCCTTTGCTGCATGTCAGCAGTGCTTGCAGTATACATACTCAATCAATTTACAAATGACCAGCTTAGGGCACCTTAAGCCAAATAATTATTTTAGTGGGTGCATTGACGACCTGTGTTCCAACAAAGGGTACCGAGTAGTACAGATTACCTGGGCTCATACTTTTATTTTGCGCACCATTTTCAGGCACCTCGCTGATCTGATTCAGTTGACCCTTAATGAGGTAATATTATGCCTGGGGTGGTCGCAAATTAATTTCAGAACTCCTGAAAAAGCGTTGCTCAGTGTCGAATGGCGTTTTTTTTTTTTTGTTCTTAAGTCATTTCAGCTTATTTGTCTTAGAGTGTGCTCTTGAGGCGACATTGTACGCTGCATGATAGACGCATTAAATTCCTGGCCACACTTCTACGCTGTGCATGGTCTCCGTTCCTTATTTTTTCTCTCGTGAAGCAGTGAGCTATTATATTTTCGCTTGCGGAGTGATGCTGAAACTATCGTAATCAACGGCAACTTTTGAACCTTAGACGCCTGTTACGCGGTTGTTAGGCACTCTAGTGCTGCAGGGTTTCTTAACAATGCTCCCATTGACGGCACTTTCATGCTCTGATAATTAGCGCCACAGACTAGAATTTGTTGCTATTCTTTTCAGCTATATAATGCTGAGTTCCCAGCGCATGCAAAGAGGAAGGGATAGTGTATACGAGGATTCCCCTTGTTCTCTGCTTGTCTCTCGTTTAATCAGCCAACGGAATAAAGAGGGGTGTAAAAAAGCGAGTAAAAGTGGCTTACATGAGCCGCGAAAGCAACGCCCGGGCTGCAACTCCACCTGACGAAGAACGAAACTCGGAAGGCTGCAAATGAGCCCCATAGAATTTGGCTTTTTTAATGCCCACTGAAGCTTCAGTTCGTGGGAAGGCATGGTGTTTCGCTTGCTTTGAAATGCAGGCCGCCATAGCCCGTAACTCAAAGCTATCTGAGGAAATTACCAGTACGGGCACCAACAGACATAGATTAAAAATCTCAAATGCTGAAAAAAATAATTTGCTTCCCGGCAATGAAGGGGACTGTGATTTCGGGATTCAGACGATGAACAAAAAAAATCAGAAATATCAGGTTTAAAAGAAAACGCCGAGCGCAAAGGGAATGTTTACCAGTAAACACCATACACGAAAAGATGAGCACATTTCGGTCAGAAAATGGATGTGTAAGACGGTACAATGACCAGTTGAAGAGAATGGGACAAAAACTACGAATATTTATATGAGTACAAGACATGCCTGCTGATAATGACAATGGTCAGGAGCATATATTGATACAGCTTAGAAGTGGACGAAGAAGAAGTGCTCCGCCATCTCGCTTGTGACGAGGAAGAAGAAGTGCTTCGCCTGCTTGCTGGTGACCGCTCGGCAGACTGGAACAGTTCTTGTGTATCTAACGGTGTGCCGTGTAATATTCGTGACAAATCTGGTGGAGGTGCGGGGTACGCTTCCAGACCCGCGTAGGCTACCGACCAATACGGATCTCACCCCAGTTCACCAGCGCCGCGGCCGCCGCCTCCGTGGAGCGTCCCCTGAATTTGAACTCCTTCCGGCTGCAACCAGGGCGACGCAACCCCGGCCTTCGGAGGCACCAGCTGCCATGGCAACTGAGACCACGCTCCCGGCGCACATCCTCTGTCATCAGCCACGAACACCCCCGTCGTTTCATGGCGACGTGTTCGAGGACGCCGAGGATTGGCTCGAGATCTTCGAACGGGTTGCCCGTTACAACGGCTGGAGTGACAACCGTAAGCTCCACAATGTCTATTTTGCACTTGAAGAGTCGGCTCGGACATGGTTCGAAAACCATGAAGCTTCGTTTACGTCCTGGGAAGCTTTCTGCCGCAATCTTAAAGCCACTTTTCCGAATGCAGACCGTCGAGAGCGAGCAGAAGCTGCGTTACACTCGCGCAGCCAGCGCCACAACGAGAGTGTACGCATATACTACGAGGACTTGACTCGCCTTTTTAAGCGCGCGGATTCCAACATGACAGAAGACAAGAAGCTTCGCCACCTCATGCGGGGTGTCAAGCAAGACCTCTTTGCAGGACTCGTGCGCAGCCCACCAAGCACTGTGGCAGAGTTCCTCACCGAGGCGGCAACTATGGAGAAGACGCTGGAACAGCGAGCCCGCCAGTACAATCGCGACGTCAACACCTTCGGGCCTGATCCCATCTCCATGCCTCCCGGTATCGACGCGGCCTTTCTACGCGAGCTGGTCCGATCTGTCGTCAGAGAGGAACTGCAGGCCTTCCGTACGCCGTCCGAGACGCCATCTTTCACGCCACTGAGCGAAGTCATCCGGGACGAGGTGCGCCTGGCAGCACAACAGCACCAGATTTCCGAGGTTCCTCGTCAGCCTGATGCAAGGCCCACGTATGCGTCCGTCCTGCGCCAGGCCCCTGGGTACGACGTCACTGCCGCGACTCCAGCAGTGCTCTCGTCGAGCTCCCCTCGTGGTGACGCTCCGCCAGCCTACCAGCGACCGCGAAAGAGTGAAGCGTGGCGTGCCCCGGATCGTCGGCCCCTCTGCTATCACTGTGGCGAGGCGGGTCACCTCTACAGGGCGTGCCCATACCGCCGCGTGGGCCTGCGTGGTTTCGCGCCGGACGACCCGTGCCCTCAGAACGGGGAACGACCGCAGGAGATAGCATTCCATCTGTCGTCGCGCCAGAACCACATCACGTCAGGCCACCAGGAGGCTCGATCACTTTCGCCGAGACGCTACCGTTCTCCAAGCCCCCGTCAAGCCGCAGGCTACTCCGGACGCCGTTCTCCCAGTCCACGCCGGGAAAACTGATTCCAGCGGCCTCTGGAGGCAAGGCCGCTGATGCCGGGACTTGTGAAGATCCTCCTGCGCCACTACCACGCGACGATGTTTCTCCGGGAGCGAGTAGCGACAGTATCCGACGCGCTACCTCCGATTTGTGCGTCAAAATTGACGGAATCGACGTGACCGCTTTGCTGGATACTGGTGCCGACTATTCTGTCATGTGCCTGGCCCTTGCCTTACAACTGAAGAAAGTATTGACGGGGTGGTCGGGGCCTAGCATTCGCACTGCTGGGGGTCACCTGATTATCCCCGCCGGCAGGTGCACAGCTCGTGTCGATATCCGTGGTTTTGTGTACGTCGATGAATTTGTAGTCCTCCGTGAGTGTTCGAGGGACTTGATCCTCGGTCTCGACTTTCTCCACTCGAACGGTGCTGTCATTGACCTACACGAAGCACGGGTCACGTTCTCGACTAAACGGGCCGTGGCGCGCACTGACACAGACGACTCACGCTTCACTGCTCTGCGACTTGTTGGCGACGACGTAATGGTGCCACACCGGTCCAGTGTGCTAGTTCTCGTAAGGAACGATTTATTCCACGACTACGAAGGTGTCGCTGATAGCCACGTACCCCTGCTGCTCGAGAAGGGAGTAGCCGTCGCTCGCGGGCTCGTCCAACTACAAGACGGCTGTGCTAGTGTGCTCCTTACAAATTTTGCCAACGAGTTGCAGCACCTCGCCAAGGGCACGGCTGTCGCCTTCCTGCATGACTTCGCCGTGGTGCCTCAAGTGTGCGCCCTGGAGACAAGCCCTCAAGACAAGGCTCCACCATGTTGTCCTGTCCTTCCGTCCGTCAGAATCAATCCGGATTTGGCGCCTGAGCAGAAGGCTCTCCTCTCGGCGCTTATAACCGACTTCGCGGATTGTTTTGCCACAAGCTCCAGGGTCGGTCGTACGCCTGTCGCAAAGCATCGCATCATCACCGACGAGACTACACCACCCGTATGCCAGCGCCCATACCGCGTTTCTTCGACGGAACGCGAAGCCATTAAATGGCAGGTGGACAAAATGCTCGCCGACGATGTCATTCAACCGTCGACAAGCTCATGGGCATCACCGGTGGTCCTCGTGAAAAAGAAAGACAACACCTTGAGATTTTGTGTCGATTACCGCAAACTGAACAACGTGACCAAAAAGGACGTTTACCCGCTCCCCAGGATTGATGATGCACTCGACAGACTACGTGATGCCAGGTTCTTTTCCTCCTTAGATCTCAAAAGCGGCTACTGGCAGATAGAGGTGGACGAGCGAGACCGCGAGAAAACTGCTTTTGTGACGCCTGATGGTCTATACGAATTTAAGGTGCTCCCGTTTGGACTGTGCTCAGCGCCGGCCACTTTCCAGCGCATGATGGACACTGTCTTATCTGGGCTCAAGTGGCAGACGTGCCTCGTATACCTGGACGATGTCGTCATTTTCTCGCCCACCTTCGAGCAACACTTGGAGCGGCTGCGCACAGTGCTCCGGGCGCTCCAATGTGCGCAACTTACGATCAAGCCTGAGAAATGCTATTTCGGTTTTCAGGAGCTTCGTTTCCTCGCTCATGTTGTCAGCGCGCGCGGTGTTCTCCAAGATCCCGACAAGATCGCTGCTGTCTCCAGTTTCCCGCGTCCCAGTGACAAAAAGACTCTTCGACGTTTTTTGGGACTGTGCTCTTACTATCGACGATTCGTTTAAGATTTTTCCAAAATAGCTGAACCCTTAACAGCGCTGACCAGAGACGACACACCCTTCTTGTGGGGAAGCGACCAAGAGGATGCTTTCGTGGAGCTCCGCCACCGCCTGCAACGCCCACCGATACTCGCCCATTTCGATGACGCCGCAGCAACCGACATACACACTGATGCTAGCAACGTAGGCCTTGGGGCGGTCCTGGTACAGTGGCAGGATGCCGCCGAACGAGTCATCGCTTACGCAAGCCGTACACTTTCGCGCTCGGAATGCAACTATTCAACGACTGAGAAAGAATGTCTTGCGGTAATTTGGGCCATCAGTAAGTTCCGCCCATACCTATACGGAAGACCCTTTCGCGTTGTCAGCGATCACCACTCGTTATGCTGGCTGGCCGGCCTGAAAGATCCATCTGGGCGGTTGGCGAGGTGGAGCCTCCGTTTGCAGGAGTACGACGTAACGGTCGTGTACAAGTCGGGGCGGAAGCACCAAGATGCGGATTGTTTATCACGCGCGCCAGTGGACCTGACTTCCCCGGAAATCACTGAAGACTTCTCTTTCCTTGGTGCTGTTAGCGCAAACGATATGGCGCAGCTTCAAAGAGAGGACCCAGAGTTAGCGCCGCTCATCGCGTACCTGGAAGGCTGCGATGATCCCCGCGTTCCTCGTGTTTTTCTTCGTGGGCTCAAATCTTTCACTCTGCAGAACGGCGTCCTCTACAAGCGCAACTTTGAGAGCAACACCGCAACATTTCTGCTCGTAGTCCCGTCCCAGTTGCGACCTGATATCTTGAGCGCTTGCCACGACGAACCATCTTCCGGCCACCTGGGGGTCAGTCATACTTTAGCGAGGATTCGGCAGAGGTACTACTGGCCCAGATTACTTCCATCAGTGCGGACATACGTCAAAACCTGTCGCGACTGCCAGCGCCGTAAGTCTCCTCCCTTAAAACTCGCAGGATTTCTTCATCCCATAGCGCCTCCGAAGACTCCTTTCCAACAAGTGGGAATGGACCTACTCGGCCCTTTCCCGAAGTCATCCACTGGAAAACGTTGGATTGCTGTCGCGACGGATTATTTGACGCGGTACGCTGAGACAACGGCGCTTGCAAACGGAACTGCTGTCGAAGTGCTGCGTCATGGGGCTCCGGCGGTTATCATTACTGACCGTGGAGCTGCTTTCACGGCCCGCTTGACTCAGGCAGTCCTAGATCTGACCCACACCAGCCATAGGCGTAAAACAGCGTACCACCCACAGACAAATGGTTTGGTGGAGCGCCTTAACAGAACCCTGGCCGACATGCTCTCCATGTATGTGGATGTGGAGCATAAAACGTGGGACCAAATTCTCCCATACGTAACGTTCGCTTACAATACGGTCCTGCAGGAGACAACGTGGCTCACGCCCTTCCAGCTTGTCTTCGGTCGTCCAGTTGTTACTTCTTTGGATGCCATGTTGCCCGTCGACCCTCAGTGTGACCTAGAGCCAGATCTTGACGTCGTCACTTTCGTTCAGCGGGCTGAAGAAGCACGTCAACTGGCCAGGCAGCGAATACACCGTCAACAGCACGTCGACGCTGACCGCTACAATCTCGGACGGCAATTTGTTACGTACGAACCAGGCGACCATGTGTGGGTTTGGACACCAGTTCGTCGCCGTGGGTTGTCCGAAAAATTACTGCGCCGATACTTCGGACCTTACCGAGTTCTCCGCCGCATTAGCGACGTGACGTACGAAGTTTCACCGACAACCCCAGGCCGCCCATCGCGCAGACCACCGCATCCGGATGTTGTGCACGTCGTTCGTATGAAGCCGTACTGCGACCGTCCTGCTGATTGTACTTGACGCTGAGTGCACCGGTTCCGTGTCGTCATAGCTGTGTTTAACTTTCCGTGTCCAACCCATTTTCCCCTCTATGAAAGCGGCCCGCATCGAGGCGATGCTGCAGAGGAGGGAGCAATGATACAGCTTAGAAGTGGACGAAGAAGAAGTGCTCCGCCATCTCGCTTGTGACGAGGAAGAAGAAGTGCTTCGCCTGCTTGCTGGTGACCGCTCGGCAGACTGGAACAGTTCTTGTGTATCTAACGGTGTGCCGTGTAATATTCGTGACAATATGATGAGCTACAAATACAAAACAATGCAGAAAATGACGGGTGATTTAGCCTGGTTAGACTAAATGATGATCACGTGCCCCAGTCCTTCAGTTTTATGACTTCAGTTTCGCTTTCAGTTCGAGGCTTGGTATTCAAGGTCAAGCAATCTTCAGGCAAAGGTCGAGGAAAAATCGGGAATTAAATAAAGTAACTGACCGAGCAAATGATGAACAGAAGAAAAGTCGCCGAAAAACGTTACACTAAATAAGAGAACGCAAGCTCCGGTTGACAAAACCAGGCGGTTTTCAAACACTGCTCCTACGACAGACCCTACGAACAAGAGCACCCTGGGGACGCGAAACAACCAGAAGAAGCGACAAAGCAAAAAAGAACGTTGAGGTAATTATGCTAACCTGAGAAGCCACTGCAAGTTAGTGACACCGCTTAGAAAACTCCACACGTCTGCACACTCGGCGTAAAATGTTCTCCGTGAGCACAGCAGCAATAAGCAGCTTGGAGTGGTGTCATTAAGGCCCGTATACCGAAACAATAAGCAGAGAGCCTAGTTTGGCGCTAATTGCGCTCATAACTTCTACGACAGGCGAGAGCAGCCCAACCTCGCTACTCCACCCTAACGCTGTTCAACGCAGTCACGTAAGCGCGGAATCACTCGCGTGTATCACACACACGGCTCCCCAACGCTGTGCTTGGCGGGCTGTGCCTCCCGCTTTGTTGGTTAACTACGCACTGCATTCTTGATGGCAGCGGGGACGCCAGCTCGAGGTTTGGGCCTAATTCTCGTCCACTCTTATCCGTTATCTTTTATTGTCACTTACAGTATTGTATGTTCTTGTTGCTGTGCATATTTTTTGTTTGTTTATTAATAAAAACCCACTCCCCTCGGTAATGTTTATACCCTGAGGGTAATAATAAATAAAATAAAAAAATAAAATTCGTTCAAGTTTCCGCTGTGTTTTGGAAAGTTGTAGGCCTTATTGGAATTCTCAACACAGGTTCGAAACACTAGCTGGGACAGCTGCAAACGGGCATTCCCATCGATTCCCACTCAGAACTAATGGGGGCTCGATTGTTTGTCTACTGCATCTTCTCTTAAATTCGCGGTCATGTGTGCAGTGCACGCTATGTGCTTTCGGGTGTAGAATGTGGATGCTTAAAGGCAGGGCTCTTTTTACAGTTGTACAGCTAAGCTTTTAGCGGCACACTTGTCTTGCGAGTAGCGTCATCCTTGGCGTAAAACGCTGAAAAAGTAGCTTGGGCGATTTGGTAATCCACTGTGTTCCTTCTGTGGCATCTTTCGTCCCAGTCTCAATTACAGCCGTTTCTGCTCGTTCGTTTACCACATGACGTGGACATTTGGTGATTGCAGAACTGACGTCACTATCATGCGGCTGGTCTTTGTGGTATTGCGAGCTGTCACAAAATAAACGCGTTGCCGTGCAGAAGCTGACGTCACCGTCTTTAATGCACACGGCTCTCTGTTTCTTACGAGAACCGCCGACTTGTTTAATGTGCCAGCAAGAATCTAGATTAAAAATAGAATGATAAATCTTGAGCAAAGAAATAAAACCAATGTGGCCGTATTAAGCTGAAAGAAGAAACGTCGAAACGATTCAGCGATTTGTTTTGCGAGAAAGAAAACAGATAGAAAAATTAAGGGTAACCCGATTCATCACTCTCTTCATAGCTTCTTGCCTTCGCTTCCTCCGCGGCATTGATTTTCTCTTCTTTAATTGGCTTAAGAAGATGAGCCCACCGAACGATGGCTGCAAGAAGGAATAACGGCCCTGCGATGATAAGCCCCGCGATATCGCATCTTTATGAAGGGGGTTTTGTAGCTCGCGAGCGAAATTTAAGCCGCGTGCGTTCATTACGGAAAAAAATTGTCCCGTCTTGCGGCCGCACAGAATTCTTCGCTCACCTCATTACAGTATAATTAAGGGCACAGTTCGCATAGCAAGGACTCGCGACACACCGTCTCATTTTTATCCGCTTGGCACGGTGGTGGCTTCATTCCGAGCCAGGAGTTTAAATTTACTTAGTTGACCCAATTTTAGCTCACGATAGAGCGAAAAGTTCAAAATTGTATTTGTTTTATTGCGTCTGATTCCATTAGTTTACTTTCTCATTGCGTTGATATGCACTGCCTTCGATGGAATTGGATAATGCGCTCCTATTTTGGGCACCGAAGAGAGAGCCTAATTTTTCCACGCTTAATACAAACGTCTGCTTGCTGTCTAATATAAAGTAGAATTGACCCAACACCGCATCACTGAGAAAAACAAGCAGCCAGAAAGCCGCGGAACGCTACATCCGATCCGCAAGGCTGATTTGTCAGCCTTTGCTCTGAAGTATGCAATGAACTCGTAACGTAATGTCTGACTACAATACAGGAGAGGACCTCGTAGTTTTTATCATGCGTACATGAACCGAAGGAGGAAGTGCAATTCTATTATGTAATGAAAAAGCGTTCTTTGGCTTCGTGCGCTTCTGATTGAAATACGCGTGCCAAGGAACCCTTCAGAAAAAAATTAGTGTTATCCCTCTTTGACTCCCGAGAAAGGTCATTGAGGGACGCTGCGCATAATGCTTATTTCAATCTGAAAGACGCAAATGAAAAAAAATTGAACCCTTTTTGTTTCGCGCTTTTCAGCAAAACAACGTCAGTGTCTATCCTTCGTGTTCCTAAAAGAGTCGCTAGTATTACATGGCACACAATGCGCGACGTCATAAGTTTCCTGTGAATAAAATGAATATTTCTTAGTCAAATCGCCTTTTAAATAAATGACTACGTTGCTTACTTTTAGTCTGCATTTCCTCTTACGTGCTTTGCCATGCCTTGGAAGTTTAAAAAGGAATTTAACAGGTGCGCAGTGGTCGGGGCTGGTTTCCTGACGTGCCTCTGACTTGCGAAGAAAAAGCAAAAGCGAAAGAATAAAAAGGCACAGCAAACAAACTCTCTTAAAAACTTGTTTTATACCTTACGTTAAACGAATCGGAGATGAAGGGAAGAAGAAAATGGAGGACTGGAGAGCGTAGTGTATGCAGGCGCAAGCAAAGAACCGCGTAAGAACCCCGTAGTGGGTGTGTGCCCTTTTATTTGAGGCCAACCAACCAACCAAAGAACCGCAGTGCACAGTCAATGACGTTCGGGTAGCCTGACCGCTTCAAGAAACCACAGGAGTTTTTCTGATGCAACAGCCGCACCCGCTCAACATGGCGCGACTTCATGGAGCAGAACACTTTCTATAGCTACCAAGGACGCACGCTTTCTGGGAACTTCCACCGGAAACTAATTTCGGTTGCCTAAAGCAGCCGGTTTCGCTCGCACCTTTATTCCATGCGCTGAAAACGCAGGACATCGAATGCGCTCTCACTTGCCGCAAGCACCGGAGCCTCGCGCCTTTGTAAAGAATGCAACGAAACAAAGGCGGCAGCGATTGCGTGTTTCCACTTTACTTGCGCCACGCTAAAAGCTGCGTTAAGCACAGCGAGTGTGCACAGTTTTACGCAGGTCTGCTTTTCGCGCTCGCAGTCTACGCGCCGCGTGTTCAGTGTATATGACCAAGCGGCCAACCAATATGCTAATCCAATTCCCGGAGAACCTTTCGGTTTGCCAGGGAGAGACCGTATCGCCGACTTGGCGACTCGGTTGGCAGTCTGTCTTTTGGTTGTTCAACGCTTCTACACACCTCGCAACGCGCTTCATGAAAGACTTAATTCCTGCTGCTTTTCATAGCAGGTTCTGCACAGTATGTTTATAAAGAATGCAACGAAAGCTTCCATGTGTTTGCTGCGGTTTTGTCTTTGCGACTCGAGTTTCTATTGCTCAAGTAACCTTTCTGGAGCCAGATAAGCGATATGGCGATTTTTTGCGCATCACGGACGAAAACCGTTCTGTTGGTATCTCCTTGATTTCTGAATATAGAAACCAGGTATCAATTATGATACCGCTTTGGAGAATATCCATACGGTTTAAACGTTATGATGCGAGATATCGATTGAATTGAGGTGGTTTCTAAGCAAAAAGAAAACAAGAGAACTTAAACGGGAAAATGTTCGTGTGAAGGAAAACCTTCACACTACATTGCGTTACGGACACAATTTCAAAGTGCACGATAAAAAACCCGATTCTAGAGCGTCCACCTCAAAGGCTCGAGTTCCTTTCATGACAGTGTCATAAAGTAACATTCAGTATTCATCCTATTCAGCACCTTTTTCCAACTAAGTATTCTTGCGACAAAAATAGAAAATTTAAAGCACCCGTCGACCGGTCGTATTTTATGTTTTATGAAAAAAAATTAGCCTCTCCTTTCCCCTAGCTTTAAAAAACAAATTGCAATAAAAGCCAACCATTAGCTTTCTTGATTCATATTGCAGCGAAGAAGCACACACACACACATAGAAAGAACAAAAACGTGTTTTACTCAAGTATTAGCTTTCTTTTTTTTTTTTTTCTGGACAACCTTCCTCCTGTTCCACTTCTCTCTCTTCATGAAAGAAGTAAGATACGACTGGCTGGCTTCATTACGAGCAAGCTGGTGTTGAAAAAAAAATTCACAGGGACACCTAATTATATTCAGTTGGCAATGCAATCGCGTCAGAAGCTGTTGATGCTTTTACATGCAGTTTTGCGTCATTTTTTAAATGGCTGTGTTTGCAGACCCTTACACGTCAGTCTGCACACAGCCAGACATCTCTTCGGGTCCTCTAGCTTTTTCTCACATGTTTACCAGAAGGTGTCTAGAGGCGGCGACGTGGACGGAATGTAGATTCGTCGCAACGCATATTTGTCACCTTCGGTCCGGTGACATCTCTTCCGTTCCTGAGAATTATGTGTCAGATGATGCAGTTTTGTCCCCGCTGAGGCTTCTATTGATATTACATTGAAAAATAGAGGAAAGGACGCCGTATAATGACTTCCCACATTTCGAGCGTCGGCCGCATAGCATATGTTCTACCATGTGCTCCCATTTTTATATGAGAGAGAGAGAAAAAAAGAATGCCGTGTGGTTTTTTTTTTTTTTGAAAACGGCACCTGAAATTTCATGTGAAGGAAATGAACTGTTGCAGCTTTTTTTCTGGAATATTCATTTTAAATTAGAACGCAGAAATAGCTTTGCAAAAGTAATAATTGTAACACCGAACGCGTTAGTACGGCAATGCACGTTTGAGCCGCTTCTACTCGAGTCGTTGGTGACCACAGATTACCTCTGTGGCAAACGTCATTTGTGGATACATCGCTAACGGCTGCTTTTAACAAAAATATTTCCTCGCCCCTACAAGCTCGCTGTACTCAGGTTTAAATACACAAAATGAAATGTTCATGAAGTAACCTAAACGCAGCCTCTTTATCCAGATATCCACTGCCCGTAAAGCCCTACTTGCAATAAAAATTTAGTGATGAGCTGGTGGCAAAAAATTTCACCATATAATGCTCAAAGAGATCCACAAGTCCACAGATAGTAAATAAAAGAATAAGACAACCGTGCACGTTTTGCTTTTCACCTCAGTGGCACTTCTCCGTCAAAACGAATAAAGGTTGATACGCACCGGAATGCAGCCTGTACTATACTGGTGACACCGGTAGCAAGTCCTTGAATTCACTGTGATAGAAGTATTTTCTCGTGCTAGAAGTGCCCGAAAAACATGTCGAAAACTTTATTTTTTCGGGTGCGATGGCGGCTTTTTTCTACAGAGGCTTGTGGAAAAAGCCGTCAAACAAGATAAACAAAAGAAGCGTCAAGCATGTTTGAATATCCAAAAGTACGCCGATTGCGAACAAGGGTACGTAATATACTCCATTCTTGCAACATTTTTGTGTCATTCTCTTCTGGCCTTGATACACTGTTCTTCATTGTACAGCAAGCGAAAGCATGATAATAAAAAGATGCCCAGGCTTAGCTTGGTTAAGCCAAGAATGCGTTGCATATTGCGCGGTCTTTTTGCGCGAGGTATTGCTTGGCGGCACTCGATTTTCTCTGCAGCTTTTCCTCCGTGACGTATGGATGGATGGATGGATGGATAGGAGCGCCCCCTTTGAAACGGGGGGGTGGCAACCGCCACCATGCTCAGCCGTCCCTTTTTTCTCTTTTTTTTTCTTTTTTACCTTTTTTTCTTTTTTTGTTGTTGTTTTTCTTTTCTTTTTTTAAGTGGTTTGGGGACGTCACGTCACCACGTGACGTGACGTCATCAAACCACGTGACGTCACGTCACGTGGTTTGGTGGCTGCCCGGCCGCGCCCAAGGGCTGAACTGAGTGATTGCAATATGCTACGCATAAAAGGCCTCCTGCTAAGCGAATTATTTCGCGGCGGGCATGTTAGCCCATGGGAGTAGCTGTGGGAGGCCTGGCTCGAAACGGAGTGTGCATGGTTGGGCAGGCACGAAAGTTGGGTGGCAGCTTACAAAACTTTACGTTTATGTAAGACCACCAAATTAATGTGCAAAGAACGCATGGACTCAAAGCAAAAACTCGGTACACTTATTTTGTGTCTCGCTGCTTTTATCCAGCCACTCTTTGTCTACCCCCAATAACCTCTCTAGAACAAATATGCAAAATTCAACACAACGAGTAAACTTTTACCTTTTACCAAAAAATGAAGAATTGGGGTCAGTGCTACCAGTGTAGGAAACTTGGTCTATCTATTTTGGTTAGTAAAACATACTGCAAACAACTTTCTTGCAACAAGCCTATGTCGGTGTGGCCAATCCAACTGAGTCATTTTGTACAGCTGAGCATAACTCGTAAACGCTGCCGTTTAGAAACGCTCGACTCGAAAACGTTCCATGCACCAAATCACAGTGCGTGCTTTCCAGAATAGACGGAGGAGGGTGGGAGCCCCTGTGTACCTCGATGCTAAAAGTAAGGAAAGCGTTCCGCTACTAGAACTTTATTGTCCAGCTACGCTCACCAGCGACTTCAAAAGTAAAGGCATCGAACGGGGAAACGTTGAACTCGAATGCATAACAGGCATCCAATCACACTATGCACATTTCAGTAGAGATGAAAGACAGTAGCAGCCCACTCTGTAAATACATCCTAGTACTGCAGAGGTAGTGGCGCTAGAAGAATTTTACAGCGTAGTCTCTAAGTGATCGCCAACAAGCTTTCGCGACGATGTCTGAGCGATGTTTTAACCGTCACCACGGTGGAGCGACGGCTTTTAGGACGCATTTTAACCACACCCGATTGTTCACCAATAGCGGTGATAAAACAGCGCACTTCAAAGCAGACACCCATAGAGGAACAGAATACGCAACACAGAAGCGCAGCGTTTCTGTGTTTCGGACTGAAGCGCTGTCAGGCAGCGTGAGGGTGCCCCAGAGCGGCCTCCTCAGGGGTAAAGGAGGGCCGTATGTCTAGTCGTATCACTTTGCGCAATGCTTCACTAGGAATATGTACGAACTCGCCTCTCTAGCATCACGATTTCAATAGAATACTGTAGAGCCATAAAAAGCATGCATCGGCACACTTCCGAGATGGACTCTTAAAGCATAAAAATGTGCTAAATTTTATTTCCCTCCCAGCTTTTAAGGCGTGGTTGTCACAAGAATCTTGCGCGCATCACATTCTCTTGAGGCTGCCCGATCTCGGAAGTGCAGCTTGCGATGGAAAGTAAATAGCAGTCCGTCGTTTCCGGGGTTAGCAATGTGTGTTCGGCATCAAAGCTGTCCGCAAACCACGTCCATGGGGTTTTTATTGCACTGAAAGGAGAAGGCCGCAATCTATCTTGCCTGTTATCCTTTTGATCTTACTTCAAAGCGTTATACTCTAAAAAGTATTCTTCACGAACGCGTCTGCTGCAAAGAGGCACTGGCGAGCATGTTAACCTCGGCATGCGCTCACAAGAGAGCTGCATTTGCTCGAAGTAAAGAGTGCAGTGAGGAGCTGACAAAAAGGAAGCCTTTATTTGACTTTACTGCCTTATCTCGCCCACCAATCCATACTTTGCTTAGATACTTTTAAGCACAAACCAAACAGCCAGTGAGAGCCTCAATATTGCCCCGCAGAATTTATTATTCATAAGAATGAAAATCTATTTTGAATGGGCAACTACCGTCCTGTCTCAACAATTTTTTCCTGCTGTAAGCACATCGAACACATTGTTCCTGATTCTAGATAAAAATTCATCTCTCAGTCACTGTCAGATGGTTTCAGAAAGCAATTTTTTACCGTTATGCAGTTACTTACGGCTATTCAAACCTTTGGAGCCATATTAAAAAGGTCAGGATAAGTTGATCTAATATGTCTCCATTTTAGGAAGGAATATTATAAATTGCCACAGAATAAACTACCTCTGAAGCCTAAAATAACCGGAGTACATCTACCACTCATATAATGGGTTGCTTTTTACTTCAGTCACAAAATATTTCATGTGTAGATTAGCGGACATTGTTCGTCTGCACTTACTGTGACGTCAGGTGCTCCGCAGCAGAGTGTGTTGGGCTTTCTATTGTTTTCAGTTTTCTAAATAATTTTTTTCTTCATCACTGATAAAATTGTAAAGTAATTTCTTTTGTAAATGACCACAAGGTGTTTGCGTTCTTCTTCAGCTAAAACAATGCACAGTACTGCTTTGAAATGATTTTGCACCTTAATGTAAGAACAGGGGAATTCCCGTGAACCTTCAGAAACGGCATTTCTGCTTGACACCAGGAAGGTAATGTCAGTAATATTTATCCATACCATCAATTCGACCTCTCACTGAGGCCACTTAAGCGTAACATTTATTAACAAACTTACCCGGAGTGATACAGCTTGCGTATTACATTAATATCAATGAAAAAACTAAGGACTTGAAGGCAGGCGCTAAGGCGAGCACCATCAAAGTGAAGAATTTAGCGTATGAATCTATACTTTGCCCAAAGGTCGAGAATGACGCTGTGGTGGGCGCCCCGCATGCGAAAAAAAGACGCTACACTGAGGAAAAAATTTCTGTTTCTGTAAAGTTTCTGAATTTTCTGTGCACTGTTTCCCGATTTTTATTATCACAGTAAACCTCTCCTGTTGCTAGGGTACCATCATCAGCGGACGCTCGACCTTACTACTCGACCACCATTCAGCCACTTGCTGTTCTCTTATAAGTACCATCATCATCATAATAATTCTCACCTACCATCACTAAACTTCTTATGCATTACGTCGTCATTCCTTTAATGAACTGCTCGAACCGGCTAGCGCTAATCCCTCGGCACACCATTTTGGTAAGCGTCTCTGATTCTCTGCCCCCTTCCCCCTCCGATATGCTCATTAGCGATTCACTGCCGCTTGTTATATTTGACACTTCGTTGACGTCGCAGATATTCGAAGCAAAAAAACAGCACCCCTAATGAGAACTGCTGTCTGTCGAGTCCGATAGCCCGTTGTGCTCTAAGCGGTGCGGGCCGGGCGCTATTATTTGTCTTTCCTTGTACACGCCCACCCTAATTTTGTCTGTCGAGTCCACGGTGCTTTCGGTGTTTTTAGGGTCACTTTCACTTGTCTAAGAACGGCAACTAAAAGTCAGCCTGCAACGATTCGGGTCCTGCATAGAACGTAAAACTGTAATTCCGCGTCACTCTATCCAGCAACCGCTTTGTTAAAGAGCGGACAGGAGAGAAAGGGTGAGTTGCATTACAACTGGTTTATGCTGTACTAACGAATTCCTCTGCCTATTCGTCGCGCATAAATGTGCGCACGGTTCTCTTTTGCAAGTGAAAGTAACGTGAAACGGAATATGTTATTCGTATGCAATCGTCGAATGCTCGGCTAAAAGAAAAAGGAAGGATGTTTTTTTGGACTTTCCTCTAAACAGTTTTCGCGTGGTCAGGAAGCAAGCTGCGTTTGATATTTTTTCCATATATTCTGCATTAAAACGAGAAATTTCCTGTTTGCATATAAACTAATTGAGTTCTCTTTCATAAAGGAGAGAAAGCATTCCCTTTCTGCAGCGCTCCCGTTTTCGCTTTAGTGTCCCACGTATCTAGCGTGTTTCTGGCTCCATTTGTAGAACTAAATCTGCTATGAGCCCTTTAGTGTCCAGTTTGACGAATATAACGGCCTATAACGACACATGGCAGCAACGACGACTATAAGTCTAGACGAAGCAATATGACAGCAGATAAAGCGAACAGTACTTTTTGTTCTATATTTGAATGGCAGTAGAACGGTCCGGCACAAGGGCCGACAGCATAACTTAGCTTTCTTGAGATGGGCTCGCTCGAACGATGGAGACCCGAAAATCTTCTCACTTTCCGACCTCCGGCTCGCCTTTCGTCATCAACCGTTCGCAATTGGCGACGGCTGCTTCGCCCTCTTAGCGGTGGTCTTCACCGGGCCACTTGTAGCGGGGGCTGGGCAACGAGGTGAGCTTACTCTGGGCTGATGAGCTCGGCGCCTGGCTTCAACGTGATGCGAATGGAACGGCCATAGCTCAGTTGAGCTGTTAGCACGCCGGTCATCACCGCCGACCTTCGGAAGCGGTCGTCGCAAAGCATTCTCAAAGAGAACACGATGACCCACGAGAGAGATGGTCGGACGCAGGAAATGCAGGCCTTTCCACGTTCGCTCGCCATGACAGCCATCAACGCCAGGTCCCTGGTGGCATACTCAGAAGGTATCGTTCATGCTCCACCATCACGACAGCAGTAGTTACTGCGCCTTTCAGAGACATTGAACACAGACGCAAAATCACAATGTCCGGCTTTGTTGCTGTTTTGTCCCTTACTGCGCCAGTACTCTGCTCTTTCTCCCTAGCCGACAAATATTATTCTTGAGTAAAATATGTAAGACCTGGGACCGTATTCTCTAGTATGTCACTTTTCATTGTCCATTTGGCATCCATTCAGTTCTCTGTCATTGGCTACTCAGATATACATTTGGCTTTCAAGAGTCTGTGGGAAGTGACCGGGCCAATGGGGGGGGGGGGGGGGGGGGGGGGGGGGGGGGGTGCTGTCGGATTTCACCACTGGGTGCCATTGACTGCGATATGCAGCCAATGGTTAGGTCAAAATTCGCCCACTGGTCACCGTACCGGTGCATTTTAATTGGTTAGAGGGAAGGGGTGTTACTTAGGGTAAATGCATGAAAAGCTGCTAATCCTTTCGCATTGCCTACCCATAATGGGATTAGGTGTCCCTGGGAAATTTTTTGCCCCGCTTATGATTCGCAAGAATGCGGTTTACGTTTTAATAATTTAGATCAAGTTTTCTTACCTTTGCGTGATGCGTGTGCAAATATCAGCAATTCGTTCAACTATAAGTTGTCTTGATTTAAGGCAAAAACTTGTTAATTGGAGTAGCCAGGTCTCAGGACGTCCAGTTTCTAATGGCGGTTTTAATTCTTAGCAAGGTGTTACCGTCCCGTCTCTCGGGAATTGGGCCACACGCAACCAAATGAGTTGCACTGTAGTGGCTCTGCTGAAGTTAGAAGGAACTAGCAAACGAAACAGTTTCCTGACCAGACATTATTTATTAAAACTATGCCTGATGAGGAAGGCTGAAAACCCGCTCACCATAGGCGGGAAGAAGATGTCGTTGTGTTCTGCAGTTCGGCCTCTCCCTCTGGTCCGCTCGTTCTGGATTGTGCGTAGTCCGGCGTTCAGCATCGCTGGCTCGATGTGCAAATCTTTGATCTTTTCGCAAATCGCTGAACTTCCTTATCGTCTCCGCGCCTATCGCACACACTTTAAATGGTTGTCTTTCCTCAGTTCCTTAAATTCGGAACAGCCACTTCTTTGATATCGACGTTCAACGGAAACCTTCTGTCCCCGGCCCTTTCAGTGGAGCGTTAGCGCTCCTCCCACTGATCACCTCGAAATGACTGGTTTAATTTGCCGCTACGGCACAGGATTAAAAGGCGCTTTATGCTCATTGCGGGGAATGTTTTTATTATTTTGTACAAATTCTGCATAACCTATTCACGGCGGTGCTTCTGCTTGCGAGATGAATCTGCCGGCGAGTACAGGAGACTAGAGTGAAACCGGCTTACAGTAAAAATCTGCCATGGGGCATTACAAAAGCCCTGTGGGTTCGCGAAGGTCATCACAAGCGTGTGAAAAGACTTTAAATTGTTGCTTCGCGGTCGCCCTTCCTACCCCTGTAGGATTCGCTCTGTTAGATGGTCACTACTTTGGCGTCTGTACGCCGAGGCGAGGTTTGCTAGCATCGGCCAGAAATCATCGTCACAGATTACAAGGAACGAGGTGCAAGTCAGGCGAGGACAGCGCCCCCTCCTGTTCCAGCGGAAGCATAAGAGATTTATATTATTACGAAATATGCGCAAAGTTCAATTGTGACCTGTAGTACACTTCGCACAATTCATACAGCACCAGCGTAAAGATCGCCGTCTCCAAAGTAGCTCCCTGCCGCTCAGTGGCTATGATGCATAGAGCAATAATATACGATGTTGTTTTCGGTTGTATACAGCGTCGTATTAAGTCGTATATTCATAGTTATAATGAACGCACTAGAAACACTGAACTGTTAAAAGAGCACTTCACTAGCGTTTACAGATATATCACTCAATACTTGATGATTAAGGCGGACAACTGCGAAAATACGGTGTCTGGATGCAGTAGCTTGCAATGCGCCCAAGCGCAGAGAAAGGGCACGAACGACAATTTATTGTGGAGCAAACTGAGACAGTTCAGGAATGCAATACGTAAACAGCATACGCAATGTTGTAAGGAATTGGTTATTAATAAGGAAAGTAATGAATATGTGCTTCGACCTGACAACAGGCTATGTTCTTTCCCGTGCTAAAACGAAAAGATAATAAAAAAAAGCTGAAAATATGTCCCGATGTTGACACACGAACATGACTCATGAACATGAAGAATGAAGAATAAACGAACAAGTTTTAATAATTAGATTACTCATGCTTCATATAATTTGTCGTGTGTCCCGTTTAACGAGTGCCGCATAGCGGCGTAGTTCTCCTCGAAACTTTAATGGCCCTTAAGGGCACACGAACCTGAACACAGTCACGTGGTTTAAGGAAGAGGGAAAGGAGGAAACCAGCGTTTGCCAGCACAGAACCTCGCTGCATACACTGTCGAAGCCGGAGTGGGGTGCAGCGCGGCCAACCATTAACATTATCCGCCTTGTCGCCAAGCATTAGCGCACGCAAGGCATCTTGAACGCGGCGAAAATTACGGTTGACCTGGCAGGTCATTCGTTTCCCGACGTTTGCGCCAAACATCGCACGAGTGATCGAAACTCCGACGCACCCCCGCGACTCGAGCCGTATTGGGGTAGTGCCATCAGCTTGAGAGCGAGGCATGGGGAAGTCTCCGTGTACGCGGGTCGTTACAACCTTGAGCCGCCGAATGAGCTGGTTTAGTCGGCGCGGCCTACGCTGAGTGGACAAGATAACGATAAGTCTATGTGACAGAACGGAACGTGTTCGAATTCCTATAGCATTTTGTATTTTTTTCCTCAATCTTTGTAACGTTTTACGACATATGCCGTCAAGTGATTCGTCTCTAATTATGACATCCGCCCCTCCCCCGTGTATCTACGGTATGGTCAATATGGAAAACAATGCTGTTTTCAAACATACCCGGATAGGAGGAAGTTCGCAGTCGGTGACGCATTGGTCATAATTCATTCTCCTCGATGCACTTTGTCCGTTTCTGAGGCTGGAAAAATACCGTTTGACCTTAAACGAATCGCCGGCTACTGTTACATTTTGTGCCGTGAGCGAAGTATGGGAAGACGAGATAAATAGGAGGGAAAATAGAAGACACTAGGTGCTATATAGGAACACTGGATATGGCAGAGCTTTTCGACCTTAAACTTGTCGCCGTATTTTCATAAAGGTGATGGTGGTCCGTTTCTGTACATCGTTTAAGCTATCTGCTTCTAGAGAGCAGGGAGTCTGACAATTCTGCTCTCTCTCTTTTGTGCCGGGAGAAGTTGGAAAACAAAGTGCTAAGAAAAGTGAAAGCCTAAACGAGTATTTCAAAAATTTCTTAAAAAGAGTTCCCTCTACTATACCATGCATGCACTTGCGTGCATAAAAGAACACCGAGGAGCCGACCATATGGGTGCGGTCGACTCGGTCTGCAGCGCAATAGTTCCTTCGAAGACAGTTCTGTGGTCACATGCCTCTCAGAGCTCGGCCACCATACTTTCATACAGAGTTTTTATAGGCAACAAAATACCAAAAACACAAATACGGGTGTCGCCACCAGGGGTTTCCATGTAAAATGTGGGCAGAAACATCGTTTTTTGGGCACGGATCCCAAAAGCTACTCAAAATCGCCATTCACGATGACAACACGTCCTTTTCCGTGAGGACGTCAATGGTTTGAATCGACTGATGGGAAGCTTTCTCGATCCAATTTTCTCGACAAAAAATGCGTCATTCACCGCCGTAAAAACGTATACAAAGCGGGAAACAGCCAGAGAACAAATGTTTACTGAAAACCATGACTGCATTGAGTTATCCACACTGTCTTCTTATTGCGTGAAACCCATCCGAGTCGCTCTTTTTTTTTTCTTCTTTTCACTCAGTCGGTGAGGTCTTCTTTTTTTTTCGACTTTCGTTCTTGGAATCCGACGCTTACCATCTTTTTTTTCTCTTACTTTAGGGATTGATTCCCTCCTTTTGGCTCCGCCTCACTTATCTCTACATGTGTAATAATGTGGACATTGGATTGCGCTATATTTATTTTGCAGTTTATTCACTTGTTTTTAAGTTCTTAGTTTTCCGCTTAAACTTCACTTCGTAGTTTTTCTGGTAACTTTGGGTTGACATTCACTTCTTATCATTTATGTTGTGTTGTGTTGGGTTTATTGGCGCATAAGCATCTAAGGCTATCATGCGCCAAGAACAAGGTATGGAAACTTGGCTTGAGCAGAGTGTGAAAACAAAGTTGATAAAAACGGTGGTGTAAAGGGCCTAAAAGTTATTTTTATTACCTTGCTGATTAAATACAAACTTTTTAGGAATGGCTGTTTGCAGAAGCTTTTAAAAGTTGGTTAACCTCCGTGGACATCCTTGGCTTCCCAAGGATCTCGAGGCCCCCCAACTACTCATAAAAACCTCAGCCTCCTTCTCAGGACTGAGAAAGTGGCTGAGGTGTATCGTTCTAAGAAGCACAGGGTCGGAACATTACAGGTTTTGAAGAACACCGGCTTCCCTTATAAAGCTAAAAACATCAAGCATGCTAACGGGTGCATCTTCAGCTAAAATCAACGCTGGATGAAATGGGATATGTTCTTTGTAAAATGTTGCAAAATATTTTTTTCTTAATGATTCAAGTTTTGTGCATGATAGTAGTATGTGGTTTATGGTAAGTTCATGTCCGCATTGCTCGCAAACAGGTTTGTCTTTCTTTGTTAGCAGGAAGTTGTGTGTGAGATGTTTGTGTCCTATACGGAACGGCATAAAATAACTTCGATGAATCGTTTTTGGTGTGAGCATGATTTCCATTCGCCTGGGATGGGTTTTACTAAATGTAGCTTATTTTTTCTTTCGATATTCCATTGCGACTGCCATTTATTTCTTAATTTGCACTGCACCAACTTCATACCATCTTTGTAGGGAATGTACACTTTCTTTATTTTTTTGTTTCGAGCTTTTCCAGCACATTCATCTGCTTTCTCATTGCCAGCGATTCCAATGTGGCTGGGAACCCTGCAAAATTTTATGTCTTGTCCCTGTATTGTGGCGCTTGTTATGTTATGTATGATATCCCCGATTAGTGGTGTCACTGCATTGCTATGGTGAAGTGAGGTTAGTATGCTCAGAGAATCAGTGTAAATGATACTGTTCTGAATGTTCTCATTTATTATTTTTTCTACAGCCACCAAGACTGCGTAACACTCGGCGGTGAAAATGGACGTACACTCAGGTAGCCGTACTATTTCTTCCCAATTATTCTGAACTACAGCACTTCCCACGTAGTGCACCGATTTTGATCCATCGGTATAAAATGCTTCGTATTCTCCGTACTTTTCGTTGAGTGCTAAATATTCTTGTAATATCTGTTCATGTGGTGTATGTTTTTTCCGAAATTGTGTTAATGTGAAGTCGCACACATATGGTAGGCAGTACCAAGGCGGGAGTGGATCAGGTTTGCGGACAATATTAGGTAATATGTACATTATGTCTAGTTCTTGGCATTTCTCTTCAAAGCGGAGAAGAAGTGGTCTAATTGCTCGACGTTTGTTGGTAAATAGTGTTCGAGATGGACACTTTGTAACGAGTGGGTAACAGATGTGTTTAGGCTGGGAACGGATCTTTAAAATGTATGAGCATGTGAGCATAGTTCGTCTGTCTGCGAGTGGTGGTTCATTGGTCTCTACGTACAGGCTTTTTATTGGTGACGTCCTGTATGCACCAGTTGAAAGGCGCAATCCCAAATTGTGCACAGGATCCAGTCGCTTCAAGTACGATGGCCTTGCTGATCCATACACTATGCAACCATAATCTAGAATGGAACGTACTACAGAGCGATAAATGTGTAGAAGGCATACCCGATCAGAACCCCAGTGTTTGCGTGATAGGACTTTCAGTATGTTCAGTGCTAGCGATGCTTTCTTTTTCAGTGCGTTTATGTGAGGCAGGAAAGTAAGTTTTTTATCGAAGGTGATGCCTAGAAATTTGTGTTCCTTTTTGAAAGGCAGCTCGGTTTGGTTGAGGTGTAATGTTGGATTTGTGTGCAAGCCTCGTTTGAGTGAAAAAAGTAAGGCCACTGTTTTCTGTGTTGAGAACTGGAAACCATTCTTGTCTGCCCATGTTGCCATTTTGTTGATTGTAAGCTGTACTTGTCGTTCGCATGTGGATATATTGGAAGATGTACATGCTATCTGAAGATCATCAACATACATTGAATACATAATGGACCTTGGGATTTTTTTTCTAATAGAATTCATTTTTACAACGAAGAGAGTTGTGCTTAAAATGCACCCTTGAGGAACTCCATTTTCCTGAATGAAGTCCCTCGAAAGGGTCGAGCCTAGGCGGAGATTAAATGAGCGGTTAGACAAAAAGTCTTTAATGCAGTTGAGCATTCTGCCACGGATGCCGAGCTCAGCTAAGTCCTGGAGAATCCCGAACCTCCAGGTTGTATCATATGCTTTTTCTAAATCAAAAAAGACGCTAAGACAGTGCTGTTTGTGTATAAAAGCTTCTCTGACTGTATTTTCGAGACGGACTAGGTGATCTGTAGTGGAGCATCCTTTCTTAAATCCACACTGATGGATATCAAGCAGTTCACAGGATTGAAGAACAAAGGTTAGTCTGAGATTTAGGACACTTTCGAAGGATTTTGCGAGGCAACTGGTTAAGGCTATGGGTCTATAACTGCTAGGAGAGGTTGGGGGTTTACCAGGTTTAAGGAACGGTACAATAATAGCTTTCTTCCAGGCTTCAGGTATTTTCCGTGACATCCAAACTGTGTTGAAGAATGTCAAAAGTGCTTCTATGGCAGGCTCAGAAAGATGTGCAAGCATTTCATAATGTATATGGTCGGGTCCTGGAGCAGTTTTTTTCCCGGCAGACAGTACTCTGTTGATTTCTTGGCGGGTAATTAGACTATTGTATTTTTCATTTGCACCTCCAGTTGTTGGGAGCCTCTGTTTTTCAGTTGTATTTTTGTATTTTAAAAAGGACTGCGTGTAGTGTGATGAACTTGAAGCTGCAGTGAAATGTTCCCCTAATATGTCTGCCTGTTCTTCTATGCTTGTTTGTGTTCCGGGTGTTGTTAAAAAAGGAATTGTGAATGGTGAAAAGTTACCGTTTATTTTTCGAACCTGCTCCCACATTTTTTTAGATGGGATCTGACTGTTGATAGTTGAAACATAATTCTGCCATGAAGCTTTTTCGGCACTGCGACGGACATACCGAGCTTTAGCTTTTGCTTTTTTTAAAACTTAGGAAATTTGCATGCGTCGGATACCTACGGAATTTAGCCCAAGCTCTGTTTTGTTGTTTTTTCGCTTCTTTACAGTCTTTTGTCCACCATACTTTATGGTTTTGTCGCGCCACTCCTGACGACTGAGGAATAGCTGTGAGTGCGGCAGTTATGATACAATTAGTGAACTTTTCGTTTATGTGGTCAACGGTAAGATTTCCTAAAACTATATCTTCTAAAGTTGCCTTTGCTCTAAAAAGTGACCAGTCGGCGAGGTGAAGCTTCCAGCGCCGTGGCCTTGTGGGGATTATTTCCGGTGGGGATGTTAAAGTGATTAGTACAGGGAGGTGATCGCTGCCATATGGATTGTCAATGACGTCCCAGTTAAAATCGTTAAAAACAGAAGGTGAACTAAACGACAAATCTAAAAAGGTCATTTTCCCTGAGGTAGGGGAGCAGTATGTGGCTTTTTCTGTATTTAAAAGACATACATTATTTGTGAGGATAAAATCTTCAATTATTTGACCCCTAGAGTCACAGTGCTCGCTTCCCCAAAAAGGGGAGTGAGCATTAAAATCCCCGACTACTAGATATGGTTCTGGAAGTTCATCAATGAGGCCTTGTAGATCGTGGACTGTTAGTGTGAGATGTGGAGGAATATATACAGAGCAGATTATAATTGTTTTGTAGCTGACAATGCTGACTGCAACTGCCTCAAGTTTTGTTTTGAGTCTGATCTCTTGAGCAGGGACGCCGCTTTTCACTATGATGGCTACGCCTCCCGATAGTCGGCTCGCCTGTTCCCGATCGCGGCGGAAAACAGTGTAATTCTTAAGGAAGTTATTTTTTTGGGGACCTAAATTTGTTTCTTGTAGACATAAGGCGACAGGAGCGTGTGCTCCTAGTATGTCTTTTATGTCACTGTAATTGTTTAAAAGTCCTCTACAATTCCATTGTATTATGAAAGCCATCTTATTTTTGTGTTTGTATCGGGTGAAAAACTAGATCAAGTTTTTGATGGTCCCGTGACTCGGGGCCTGTCTTTTTTTGATCGATCCAGAGAGCTCCGCCGACCGTCCGACGTGGACGGCGCGGGGCTGCCCGGGGTCGTGTCCATCGCCTCTGCGGAGGCGCTGGACGACCGTGCAGAAGGCACGTTCACGTTCGAGTTTGACCTCGACCTGTGGGAAGAGGTCTTGAGGCCCGCCGACCCGGGGGTCTGCGCAGCCTGACTTGGAGTTGGCAGAGTAGCGTTAGCTGCTCTGCCTTTGGGCGCGGATGGCACCGCCACAGGCTCACTGCGTGTGACCTGGACGGGTGCCGCACCACATCGGCGAAGTTTTGTTTTGTTGTGAAGGAGAATGAGTTGGTGAGTGCAAAACGCCGTCTCGCTTCTTTAAATGAAATGTTTTCCTTTGTCTTTATGGTGATTATCTCCTTTTCTTTTTTCCTGGACGGACACGCTCTGGAGTATGCTGCATGGTCACCTTCACAGTTTGCGCAGTGCGGTGCTGCGTCACATTGATCAGAATGATCCTTCGAGGCGCATTTCGCGCACGTTTTCCGGCCGCGGCAACTTTGTGAGCCGTGACCGAACCTTTGGCAGTTGAAACATCGGCGAGGGTTGGGAATGTATGGTCTTACGTTAACTTTCAGATAACCTACTTCGACTGTGTCGGGCAGTGTGCTGGTGTTGAACGTCAGGATCATGTGTTTTGTGTCTATTTCCTTATTATCCTTCCGGATCTTGATTCTGTGAACATCTATCACGTCTTGGTCACTCAGACCTTCGAGCATCTCTTTTTCAGTGATGGGGACAAAGTCATTTTCGGATATAACGCCTCGGACGGTGTTCAGAGATCGGTGTGACGTCACGGAGACAGGAATATCCCCAACAGATACAATGTTTACGAGTTTTGAGTGTTGGACGTTGTCACGCAGTTCGAGCAGTAAGTCATCGCTAGCCATTTTAGATACCTTGTAGCCAATGCCCAAGGCTTCTGTCAAACACTTTGACACTAGGAAGGGGGACAGGATTCTAGCTTGCTTATCTTGTACTTCACTATGGATCACATGGTACTTAGGAAAACTGACTTTTCTTTTTTGAAAAAACTCTTCTGCTTCGTTCCGCCCTCTCTTGAGAGAGCGATCTAGTTTGGAAAAAGGGGGAGCCATAAAAATTCTAGTTTTTCGGTCATGGTGCCAGCCACCCACCATGGAGCCCAACAAGGGGACGGGACAGGAACTTGCGAGCAAGTCCTGCCCACGCCAGCTGTACACCTTAACTATAACCTAAAATGACTCAACTCAGGGTAGTTGGTCACACACGGTTAACCCTCGCCGCCAGGAAAAATAGGAAAAAAACGAAGAAAAGAGGAGGAGACAGGAGAGTTGTAAGAAAGAGATAGGAAAGTGAAAGATAGAGGGGAGGATAGGAAAAGGCGACTGCCGATTTCCCCCGGTCGGGTCAGGCCGGAGGTGCCGTCTACAGGAAGCTGGGGCCAAAGTGGTGTGTTGCCTCCGCCGAGGGGCCTTAAGGGTCCAAACGCTCGGCATCGGCTCAACCACCAGGATCCCCTTTTCCCCGGACACGGCGATGCCACGCACGGCTAAGCGCGGATGCTCGGGTCCGTGGTGACGCATTGTTCACCATCATCCCCCTGCGGGGATGTCCCTGCGGATGCTCGGGTTAACCCCGTGGTGTCGCCACTCACCAACGTCTGCATGCTGCAGACGCCTCCCTGCGGGGATTCTTATCATTTACTATATGCTCCAAGTGTCAACTAAGATGGTAAGATAGACTACCTTTTGTGACCATAAAGTTCAGGCTCACTGAAAGGCCACCTCGAAATTGAGGACTGAGGAGAGGGAGGCAAAGTCCATCACTCTCATGGCCCATCTACGTTCAAACGACATATACGCGTTCTGGATGTGATGAAACCCGTCAGCTGGGTGGTGCACTTGACATGCTGTACTTCGCGTATTCGGCGGGAGAACGGCGCAAGTCTGCCCCGCTCTCTTCCTGTACATCGTTCTTCTCTATTTGTAAAAGGCAGCCTGTTAACCAGCACCACCGCCCGAGCCAAACAACCTCAATGAATGCAGTCGGGCACCTCGGGAGTTCCGCCGTGATATCCAAACAACAAAGTACACAATCTCTGCTGTCGCCCGCGTAATGATCGCGTTTCCCGCTTTGGGGGCTGCCGCCCATAACGATGTATGCCAGCCTCATCAGCGTGGGAGCAGAAGTAAAACGACCGGCCCAGTAGCGGGAATTGATCTGCTACTGTACAACGAAACAAACTTTTCGTACGCGTAGAAAGAGCGCGAGCATTAGAAAAAAAAATGATTACCGGAAATGATGACTTGACAATGCTGCCATTCTAGGCGAATTGCTTTGGCCTCCCGTATGAGTTAATAAACCGCGCTGCTGCTACATACTGATGCTGCTTACACACAAACTGAAACGCATGCGAAGTTGTCGGACGTCAGCTTAATATTGGTCGCCTTCATACGATGCGAGTTTATGGTTGAATCTGATTGCGTTTCGTTGCTGTGCCTGTCCTTTACGTTGTATTTCCCTTCCGTCGTGTTTGCATTGCACGTTTTGGAATGCAGCGGGCTCCAAGGAACGGAAAAAAAGTTACAGGATTTTTATTGATTTATTTATTGATACTGCGATCTTTTACAAGACCTTAGCAGGGTGGGCACACGATATAAAAGCAAACAGGCGCTGGAAACATTAAACACGCTCTTGAGATGTTAAGATAAAATTATGAATCAATTATACAAAATAATAAATCAAGAAACAGAAATGAAAAATACATAATACAAATGCAACAACAGTATTATGTGGTGGAAAAAATATAAGGAAACTAAAGATGGGCTTTAAACACTTTTATAGACGGTTGTGATACTGCATCATTACCGAGATTATTCCAGTCTGTATGCCAGGATGGTTGCCGCAGTCTAACGCGGGATTCAGCGACAGCTGTGGAGGTATTTGTAATTTACGATATATGAGGCACAGAACGTGAGTCATATGTGTATAGCTCCAGTGCGCTGTTTTCAGTTTTCCACACATCTTGTTTCTCGACTAGTTCTCATTTCCAGCCCGCCGCACGACGCACGAAGAGCGCGGCGCCTACACTAGCCCTCTTCTTGGGCGGTGCGTTTCGCAGTAACTGCCGCAGAAGAACCGAACTAGGCTACCCACCTCCACTCTCGCCGTACTCTGCCTCTTCCTTCTGCGGGATTAATCCGCCGGATGGTTTCGCTGGAATAACCCTCCGCTTACGCATTCCTACGCTCTCGCTATACCCTGCTTATTCCACGATGCGCACAGGTTGGCGTGGTTGCAAAACAAAATTAAAAAAAAGAAAATACAATCAACACAATAACATTCCATCTAAAAGCAACGATAAAAAAAGGCAAAGATAGTCACTCAAGATACAAAACAAGTAGAGCTGATACTACAACTTCGTAGTATGGTTTTGCCAATTTCAAAGGTAAACAATGCGCAGCTACAGAAAAGAGGTCAGTGACTTTATGAAAAGTGAGTACGTGTTATTCGCGTAATACTTGGCACTTAAAGCATTTATTATACTATCAGACAGGCTGCTCGAAAGTGTTATAGATTTGGGGAAAAACGAGCTGCTCATGGCGCAGGTGGGTGCCTCAATGCGTGCGACAGGATGAAGGGGGCTAACGCGGAATGCGACGCTATTCCGGAAAGCAAAGAAATAAGGATAATAAACCTCCTTGTTTTTTTCTTAATTGCTTTAAAAACATAAGTAGATAGCCTATGGGATATATGAAATATCAATTTGGATAAAAAAAATCGCTTTCTGAATACTTCCAGAACATTAGCACCTCACCAAAGTGTCTCTAACTGGGCCCATTCAATATAAGTGGCGAAAAAAATTTTTGCCACGTGGCCTGCTTTTCTATGTGAAATTGCAGCGCAATAGTGTGCAGAGCGTTAATAAAAGCTTCAAGCAGAGACAATATTCGTATTTTATTTTTGTCGCAGCGTCATTCTGTATAAAGCGAACACTATATGCCCAACACGAGCAAGCTTAAAGCTCAAGGATAACCTCGATCTGACCGTCTGCATTTCAGTGGATGGAAACGTAGTTACAGGTTTGGGAGCTATTACGCAGAAATTCAGTGCACGTTTTACAGTCTATGCATTGGGCTATGCTGAAATCTTTGCGAAGGTTTGTGTTGTGCTCTTTCGTAAATCTTTGGTGTCACCGAAACTAGCATCTGACAGGAAGACCGCTCGAGTTGTTCCAATTGTTAAGAGAGGCGACCGCTAACTAATACAAAACTACCGCCCCAATCTCTCACTTCTGCATGCTGTAAGTTGCTGGAACGTATTATGGCGAAATAAATTAATGAATTTTATGAACGACACTGTCTCACACACAACACTCACTACGTAATCATAAGTCTGCATTAGATCATTCCATATACATAACCCCTCTATTCGCCCGCCATACCCGATATCATCACACGCACTCCATAACGACACATTTTGCAAAACCTGAGTGCTAAAATTTGTTTTCTCCTCACACGGTATCCGACTGGAACACCCTTACATGAACACCCTAACAGGATGAGAAAATGGGACAGATGCGTCCTATTTTCTCCTTCCCATTTATTGCTAATGGGACAAATATGGCCCGCTTTTTTTAATCAACTACTCGTATTAAAGTCAAAAGATCTGCTACTGTAGATAGTTGGAAATACATTCTTAAAGGTATTAAAAGTACTCGTATTAAAATTGTGAAATCCATTGAGAACCGTTTCTCTGCACCTCAGCTGTTCGTGCAATCCAAAAGTTTTCGTAATTCACAAACTACGTATGCGCTTTCCACGAATGTTATCGGAGTACATAGTTGTAATTTTTCAAGACGCAGGAGGTTTCCGTAGGATAGCGTCAATGACTTATGTCCCCTAAGACTTAGCGCATAACTCTAGAAGCAGGTAATGCCTGTCGCACAAGTTTCTGGAGACTATGCTCAGTGTTATTTATAGCAACTATAACAACTTTACCAACTGCGCTTCTGCTTGGCTATTGAGCGATTTCTTCTCTTTTTCTAGTTTGTTTCAATCATAGTCGGCCACATCGCTTCACTTTCACTCAGGAAGGCAACTAAAAAGTGGTTCTGGGACTCCACGTGAAATATGGACCCGCAGTGTTCGGCTGAGTCATCAGGTTGCATTAATATAAAGCGCTAATTTGCGTGCTATATGCTGTTCATTATCTTACACAAAAGCGTTTTGGACTAATAAAACGTAGAAGTACATGATCTAGATGTTCATATATCTCATACTGCAGAGTGTTTTGTGTCTTCGTCATGAGTGTAAGCCAGCAGAAAGAATTACAAAAAAACAGTACGAAACCCGTAGGCGGGAGCCTACACACGCTGTAGCCGTAGTAAACCGAACTTAGCTACTCAGTCTCTGCCGACCATTTAGATGATTAAAAACGCCCTCTGAACCTGCGTCTGTTCAACCAGGCCTAATGATTTTCCCTGACTTTGTTCCCACGAGCATGGGTCAAGTGTTTGTGCGGCGGACGCTTACTCGTTCGCCGTGGGATTTGGTTTGGTTTTATGGGGTTTAACGTCCCAAAGCGACTAAGGCTATGAGAGACGCCGTAGTGGAGGGCTCCGGAAATTTCGACCACCTGGGGTTCTTTAACGTGCACTGACATCGCACAGTACACGGGCCTCGAATTTCTCCTCCAAAGAAATTCAGCCGCCGCGGCCGGGATCGAACCCGCGTCTTTCGGGCCAGCAGCCGAGCACCATAGCCACTGAACCACCGCGGCGGCTTGCCGTGGCATTTATTACTCAGCTGCTAGATTATAGGCTTGGGTAGACGGGTTGGGTAGACGGGTTGATGCCGAGCTGTGCGCGCCTAATTAGGTGTAATGACCACATATTGCTCTTGTTTGTGCTGGAGAGTTTTTCTTTGTTTTTTGACCGGCACTCCCGCGAGCTTTTTTGCGCACGTTGTAAACCCAGAGAGAGGGCTTATTTAGAGGCGCTTTTTGTCTGCTGTGCATCTATCTTTTTTTATAAGTGGTGGCTCACTAGCAAGGACCTTTTTCCTCTGTCGACGGCACCTGGCATTGAGGAAGTTTCCTCACAGGCGGCAAACTGGAGTTAAGCGGTTCCTCGGAGTTGAATAGCAGTCTCAGGTCTTTCATGCAACGCTAACGTTTCGTTTCTGTCCCGTATTATCTCTCCCTCCATTTCTATGCGATTAATCAACGCCAACTTCCCCGTTTTTTGGGGGGGATAGGTTGCTTTCTTTGAAACACGTTTTTCAAAAGCTGCCGGCGTTCGGTCCTATCGTATGGCATTCTCCACACAGTGCGAGTTATCCATACTCTTAAATCATTCGGAATTGCCCTGACATCTTTTACCCGCTCTCGTTAGCTCAGTGAGTTAGCTCTCGTTAGCTCAGTGAGTTAGCTCTCGTTAGCTCAATGAGTTAGCTCTCGTTAGCTCGTGAGCTCAGTTGAGCTCAGCTCATTAGCTCAGTCGTTAGTTCAGTGAGTCGTTAGCTCTGTTAGCTCAGCTCGTTACCTCAGTGACTGCCCCGGAAGGGGGCTGTCAGGTTTAAGCTCCTGACAAGGAAGGCCTGGCGAGGAGTCGAACGCGACCTAACGGCTGAGCGAGAAAAACAACTCCTTTCTTGGTCGAAATTCGCTTCACAATGCGGGATTTCACAGACCTTCACGCAAATACAGAAGAAGTTAAGTGAGAAATGAAAATAAAG
The DNA here is from genome assembly GCF_055824585.1 of Amblyomma mixtum. Lineage (NCBI taxonomy): Eukaryota > Metazoa > Arthropoda > Arachnida > Ixodida > Ixodidae > Amblyomma > Amblyomma mixtum. Next base: position 19,045,074 of record NC_143016.1, read on the forward strand.
CAATGTTATGGTCAAGATAATTTCTTGGCAGTGTTTTCAATATTCCACGTGACATGTGACAAATATTCCAACATTTGGCTGAGCTTCCCTGTATACAGCTGGGAACTAAAGGGGCAACGAGGACGAACAGAAGTAGGCCTCTGTTGATTGATAATCGCGTTCAAAATCACAATGAGGCTACCTTCACTGAAAATAGAGCTCTCGTGAGATAGGAAACGTTAAAGGTGAAATACAGGTTCTATAAAACAAGCCGTTTTGGCTTTCGGACTGCGGGTTGTTAATGCGGTTCTATGCTGACGGATCCTTTAGGTTAGACTGCGCAGCCATACATTTCCAAGCTGGCATCACGAGCCCTTTTCGGTATGTACTCCACGCGTTTGAATTGACTGCAGGTAAAATTTCAAATCCCATTTTATTGGCAACACATGCGTCTTTACCGCGGAAAAAATATTACCACAGCCAGAAACAGCCTTGATTCTTATTGAGAAAAAAGGTTGTTTGGAGTTCTCCTCATTGTTTTTTTTTTGTAATAACCGTATTTCTACCATGCAATGGTTGCACTAAGATTCGGCATCTTGCTCGAAGTGGAGGCAGAAACAGCAGCGTCTTTTCATAGCAACCCTCCTCCAAAAACCTCATTTTAAGTGCACGGCCGCAAACCGGCAATTTATCTTCTCTGGTTAACCTTCTCGGCCTTTCCTTTTATTGCATTTCACTCTCGCTCTTTCACTTTTAATCTCAAGAAGAGTAGGTTGTTGTCTAGCTTCATGCGCTCACGTTAGGACGCGGCGATCATTCTTCTCGGACACAGTGGGAGACCCCATTCCTTCCTTTAACGGGGCCAACCAAATTCAGCAGAGGGTCTCATTTAGACGGGATCAATAAGGAGTGGTCTACGAAAGCCGAGACCAATAGAAATCGCAGTGTAGCGAGCAGGATAGACAGGTCCCGGAAGCAAGAAAATGGCGTTGCAGGAAAGAGGGGGTGAAGCCCTTCCTTCTTGACCCCGGCACGAAACAGGAAGAGCGCCGGTGGTCAATCTCTTCCACGCGGAAGCTTTCGGGGCCACCGATATATCTCCCTCATGGGCGTCCACAACTCTTGCCTTGGCGGAGACAGTGAGGAGCTCAGTTACGTGCAGATTTAGATTAGGCGCCCCAGTGAATGCATATGTTACGTAAGAACTGCGCACATTTAATGAATATGAAGTAAGTTGAAGGTTTTTAATGAACGTAAAGTAAGTCGTCCGTCCATTCATGATTGCTGAAGTACCCACTGTGGATTGCAAAATGAACATTTCTGCAGAGATCCACCTGGTCAAGTGGCGAATTCGAGAGAACAAAGGCACTCCGAGCGAAAGTTCTTGAGAGAACCGACATTTCCACTCGGATCCGGCACCTATAATTACCAAGAATTTGAGCGACCGTCCAGTATTGCCGCGAAGCCCGGCCACCTACAGCGCTTCCATGTGAAGCGACCTGATCAGCCTAATTTTCTGAGGATTTAGACTTTTTGGTCGTCTTCCAGAGCATCTGAGTGCAGCGATGCCCTGGTGTGCGACCAAGATTGTGTTCCAACGTCCTTCAATGTTTTTGCAATATGAATTTATAGAAACGGCCTAAATTTTAAGGCATTTTCAGAGATAGAAACCTGATTTGTCTAGAATCTACTTCTCCTATGGTTTCTTTGATAAAAGCAGATAGAGGATAGACGGAGGTTTACACTCTTAAATCTTTTATATCCCAGAATAAGGAAGAAAAGTGTCTAAAACTGACATTTTCAGAGCACGGTCGTTTAATCCCGCCCAGTAGAGTTTAAAGCCAATCAGTCCGCTATGGCGTACTCGGGGATTTTTGTGGACAGTGGAAAGTGCTAAGGTTTTATCCGATCTCTTTTTGCTCGTAGAACTGTTTCGCCACGCATAGCCGCCGCGCTCATCGAAGTCTTGTTCAGAGAGGAGCGTGCTTTGATGGAGAGGAGTCATGCTGCGCAAGGTCGACTTCTTGTATGGCTTCCTTTACTCGATGCATGTGTCTGCCTCCTGGAACTCTGATGTGCGGGCAAAGCAATAGCGTTTTTTTGGTGTGACTGTGTATGACAGGCCAAGTATGGTTAAGTATTCGGCTACGGGTATGGTTAAGTAATGCTAGAGGTCTGTCGGTGTTGTAGTGGCTTCAGATAAGAGAAAGAAAAAGTGGATCTATGACCGAGGGGTGTAAAAGTGCGAATTCCGAACCCCGAATGTTCCCTATACGGGGCCCCGAGAGCCACATTCGACCACATTACGTTCATGTATTGAGAACTGCAACCACCGGCCCAATAGGCCATCACTTACTGGGAGGTGTCGGAGGTCACGGTCTCTAGCTCCGGCCCGGGCTCGCAACTGAGGCAGGTGCAGTGGGCGGAGAAGGTCGGCCTCAGACATGGGCTGCCGGCCACCACCCCCGACCAGGAGCCAGCCCACCTATGAAATTGTGAACATGTGAAATTTATTAATGGCAGAGCTCCGCCAATAATAAAGTTTTTTACCACCACCGAGCCGCCAGGACAGGCGATCAAATTGCATCTGTGGCAGCGTGCTATTTTTGAAGGCTGTAACATGCGCCACCTGGTAGCAGCCAACAGAACTAGAAGTGCTTGTCCTGAATTCCTGATAATGCTTAGCGTTCACTGGGCAGCAGCAAGAGACGCGCTTTATAAGCTATTTTTCAGCGCACATGCCGAATGAGAGGGAAATAGGGTGACCGCCATGTGAGTCACAATGGGTCAAGAGAGTCACAATGGGCGACATAGGTGTTCGCAGGGGCACCGTCATGTAAGTCACATGAGTATCTAGGGTGCTGACCATGGGACTTCGCGGGCTGGCGGGCGGCGGACTTCGCGACGTCGAGAAGGCCATGCATAGCCCTGTACAACTGGCGGAAGAATAGGTCGGGGCACATGACAGCCGGCAAAAATCAGATAAAATCGAAGTTCTGGAGCCAAGACACCAGAAGAGAAATGTATGTAACAACAGAATTTTACCTTTACTCTTCCATGAGGCAGAAACTGGGAGGCTAACTAAAACGGATAGACCTAAATTGAAGACAACGCAGCGATTTATGAAAAGAAATATGATAATTGTAACATTAAGAGACCGGAAGAGAGAAGAGCAAGTCAGGGAACAAATGCGAGTTAAGGATATCCTAGTCGAAACCATGCAGAAGAAATGGGCATGCGAAGGGCATGTAAACAATTTAAGGGTAATGGACTGGATTCTAACAGAACGCAAATGTAGCAGGGTCTGGCAGAGAGTTAGGATAGCGGTTGAGATTAGGCAGCTGGAGGGAAAAAGGTAGCCGTGGCTGGCACAGGAACAGGGTAACTGGAGAAATGTGGGAGTGTGCTTTGTCCTTCAGTGGGCGTTGTCAGGCTGCTGCTGCTGCTCTTGATGATAATGATTGCTGAGCTACGACGTATATAGTGCAGTGGTGGGCATGTATAAAGCTCCACTAATCGGCTTGTTCACAGTTGCGAGCTGCGAAAAAAAAGGTAAGGTGAAGGCTCAAATGGCCTTAAAGGCGTGCCGCATATCGGGCCAAGAAGTGGGCTGAGAGTGCTCTATCGTTGGTCCCTTCGTAAAAAGGGTGAGGAGGGCCTTCGGAAGGTATCATTCGCAAGCATACAAAACAAATTTGGGAAGGGGAGGAAACAAGGTTCTCGTTCCACTGGTGACAGGGTATTTCTTTCGATGACGCCTTTGTCATAGCGCATAAAACTTTAACACCATTGCCGAAACAACGGAAGATGAAAGAACGAAGAAATCAAAATGGTTGAAGTTTCTGAACGAACGCAAGGCTTGTATTTTTCCCTAGTACATGTGTGCACACTGTGACAGGCGGAGATGTTTGGCGGCACCTCAGCTTTTGGATTTTTTTTTTCGTTAGCCCAAACGGTCGGCTTCTTGAATACTGATTGAATTTTTGGCCTCATTATCAAATAGATGACTTTGACAGCCCATGTTCATGTTATTGAAGGTTGTAGCTCTTCAGGTTTTTCTCACGACTGCGTCTTCCCCCAAGCATTAATGCGCCCAAAAATTGTCTTCTCTATACACCACAGATGAAGCCCGACACGCCGTGGTGGATTAGTGGCTATGGCTTTCAGCTGCTGATCCCAATGTCGCGAGTTCTAATGCCGGCAGCGTTTCGACCGAGCCTAGATGCAGACACGCCTGTGTGCTGTGCGATGTCAGTGCACGTTGTAGCACCCCAAACAGTCGTAATTAATCGCGATCCTTTCGCTGTGGCGTTTCTTAGTGCATCTAAATGATGGCACGGTCACTGACAGATTGAGCTGCTTGGTTCGCACTTTTTTTCTTCAGCGGCGAAAATAGCTGGGTTTAAAGAAAAAGCGCTCAATAAGGTTCGCAACTTCCCAGTCCATGCTGCACGTCAGCGAAAGAAAAAGAACTCGGCGAAAGAGCGTGAAGCCCATGAATAACGATGGAAATCGTGCTTCTCTCGTGCGAACCCCATAGGAAGAACAAGGCACAAGCTGCGGTGCCGTATCACGCACGCATGGTAATTAGGCTATGAGCGAGGAAGGCAGCGTAAGCCATTGAATGGTCACCTTAGCAAACCAGGGGGCCTAGACATAACTAATGATCACGATGACCAAACCTCAGGGTTAGCAGGAAATGGCGTCGCATAAAGGGACAAAACGAAGAAAAAGTGCACTTCGATAATGAGATTCCAGAAATGAAAGTAAAAGTAAAAGTTAATACAGCCCAATGCCGGCAGCGGTACATTTCATTACCCCAATCTACATCGCGTGCTTCGAGATGAGATGCGAGCAGCCTTGTAAAATGGCCGTTTCAAAGAGCTGGGCTTTAGCATACGTAACACTACGAGTTATGCTGCGGGAGTCTAAACCAAGCCCATGTGCCTTAACGTGGCTATAGTAAACGACTCTGCCGAGTGCAAACTTTTTCGGAGAAAACTACAAAATGTGTGATCAAGTACGAATGCCATTTTCGAAACTTGGGCAAGAAGTTCTCAGACTGCTGCGTTTCCTCATGTATGCAGCTAAAAACTGTATAATAAAAGAAGCGTGAAAACTGGGCGGCTGGGAATTCGCAGATATATTAACTCAACAGATCGAGAAATAGGACAACGCACGGCACACACACAACCATTCTGCGCGTATTCCCATGCAATAGATTTTGGCATGAAACTATAGAGGAGCGAAAGGAAATAAAATAAACGAGTTTGCACTCACGTTGCTTTGTTTTTCTTTTTTGTTTTCAGTTTCATTGTTCACTTGAAGAGATTCTCCTTTTTGTGTGTGTGTCTAGAAAGGCAAAACGTTTGCGAACTTCTGGTTAATGCCGCCAATTGTCTTTTTTTTTTTTTGGCGTTATCAACTGTAGTTGAAAAAGCGCGCCTCTTTTTGCAGCGCATGAACTCCGTGGAGGATTTGGGCGGCGCGTTGAGAAATGCGCCCTTGTTGGCAGTGAAATAGTATGCAGTCAGAACCACTGGCCAGTGATCTATGAGGGGCTCATTAAACCAAATGGGCAGTTTCCGGAATAGGAAATGTGTTGAAACAAAAAAAAAAACTGAGACAGTATACACGACACCTCAGCGAATTTAGACAAACTTGGAAACGGGTTTCTCACCGCAGGCCTATCCCTTCCGCTCTCTGGGGGCTGGGAAAAGCGGCAAAAGCTTGCTAGGCATTGTAACATGACTCATAGAGTCCATTTAGTTGCTACTTTTCTTAAATCGTTTTAAAAGCCCCAAGGACAGACATAACTGCAACTCGAACCAATCTTGCACGGCACGGATCTAAGAACATAGTATCAAGTGCGAACGTCTACTAAATACACAACTTCCTGCCTCCCTACCCAGCCTTCTTCCTGGTTCTCCTATTAATATTTTTTTTATGCCTGTTATTCGTGATATATCTGTGGTTCAGTGCCGACAAGAACCACTGACAGCGCAAAGAGAAAAATGGAGATGTACGTAGTTCGTCCCCTGATGGAACAGAAAAATACCTTAAACACACCAAATTTATCACGATGCCCATGGCATCTTCTATACTTTCTTTTTAGGACACAGCTGTCGATCTATAAAAACCAAGCCAGCCGAGAAAATAGCGTTTTTTTTGTTGTTGTTTTTTCAAGCAGCGAGAACTGCAGTGCTCTAGTGACAGATACAGATTGCTCTCATGTGTGAGGTGCGCGCGGCATGTCGCCTCAATACGGCGCCGAGTTCTGTCTCCGCATATTACGGCAAACAGGGTAATTTTCTGCTTCGCACTAGAGCAGGGTCGTCGAATTATTGCCGAGTGACAGGATTGCTAGATTATTTGCCAGCAAACTCTGTCACTCGGCAATAATGCGACGACCCTGCTCTAGTGCGAAGCACAAAATTACCCGTATGCCATAACTTGCTAGATTTATAGATTGCTAGATTATCTGCCAGCAAACTCTGTTCACCTTAAACCTACAAACTTCCCAAGCACACATATTAGGCGATTAAGGGAACCGAATAGTAACTCTTGAAACTTCACCCGAGAATAACTTGTAAACACTGTCGATAGACGGGGATACCTGGCCTATAGTTTCGGGAAAACAGAGCGGCAGAACACGGACAAACTATGAACGTAACTGCCTGCAGGTTACCTCGAACTCGACGACCAGCGCAGCGCAAAGAGGCATTCGTGCTCTGCAGCACTTCTCATCCGGCCTGCTTCGTCTACACCCTCTCAATAGGTGTGCTGGCGCCAGTGTAGTTAGCGCTATAGTCCAAAACTCTTCAAAGTGCCGCTGACGTCATCTGCGGCTGATGAGTTCTAAGAACTGATCGCACGAATGCCTTCAGAGAGTTGAGCCAACTTATGACGGAAATGCTATGTTATTTTTCCAAACCGCAAACTTATCAACACACGTGTGCGTGGGCATATCGATTAATATAATTTATACTGGTCTCCAAACGGCAAGATCAGTGGTAGGAACTCTTAGCCTGGAACTCCAACTTGTTTTAGCATTGCAGGAGAGTTGAAATCTGGGTTAGTTGGTACATATTTATGAGAAACCAGCCAAAAAGACGGGGACAAAGGAGAGACGAGGCACACGCAACGACTGGACTGCCAACTGTGCTTTATTGAAAAACAGCCAGTCCGCCAGGAAACCTAACCGAGCATGCGCAGCTCAACGGCAACGCAAAACCAGCACAAAAGACCATGATGCTTGCGAGATAGACAGGCTGCAGTGTCAACGGAACAGGTAACCTATTTCCTTCTGCATCAACGTCATAGACGCCGAGCTAATGCAGTTATCTTCTTGGTTACTTATGTGATATGCTTCGAGGATTTCGTGCTCAACCTTACTCTTGCCTCTATAGTCGTGTGTGCCTCGTATCTTCTTTATCCCCGTCTTTTTGGCTGGTTTCTCATAAGTTTTAGCATAATAGGGTACCGGCAGAAAAATGAAGAATAATATAAGTATTCTGGTATGATGCAGCTAAGTTCGGCCGTTACACCATCTTTTTTTTCTCAGAATTTCTTTTACATAAAACTGGCACGTAAAGGCTAGTTGAACATTTTTTTTTTCATCAGTATCACACAGCAGAATTAGTTTGTAAACTAAGCATCTCGTTTTATACTGACGTTTGTTCAAAACAGCAGATGTGTCTGCAACGGGGAGGCTTGAGTAGTATCTAGTGAAGTGCTCTAAGCCATGACGAATAGTTTCTAAATGTAATCAGACTTGTCGTACTAATTATAGGGGCCTTTTAAGTTTATATAAAAAACTCACTATTGTTAATCTGGCTGCTTAGCAATAGCTTTTATGAATTGAATCAGTTGGATCCTGCCCAAAAATGCATTGTACAGCGCTTGTCTGACTTGCGTTTCAGTTGTGTATAGAATTATGCGAATAGTTGGTGAGAGCGGCAAAAACCAATATTTTGTATCACACCAATGCGCTAAGGATCACCAATATTGAAGTACGGGGTTCTACACAATGACATGCACAGATAGCGAGGGCGAGGCCGTTTCGTGGTAAACGGCACCTTTGTGTGCATACTTCACGCTGTGTCGCCAAGGATACTTTCGTTTTGCGTGTTTTTACTCTATTTGTATATAGATTTTTTTTTTAAGATGCGTACTCGTATTGTGCTCAGCAGCCAGTAAGGCTGAAAGAAAGCGTATTCCAAAGACTGCAAACAAACTGTGAGATAAAAATTGATGTTATTATTTTATTACAGGACCTTCTGGTCTAATTATAATGTCTGTGATGGAATTTCAATGTGGCATTAATTTAGGATTGCAATTTCATTGTTACCCGTAACGCGTTTGTTTGTCTTCAAGACCGGCCCGAGAAGCAGGGCCAGCTTGTCTGTGGACGGGCGGGCTAATAAGTGGATTAGTTATTCGTGCAGCAGCTGTTGAAAGGACAATGGAAAATTTGTTTCTCTTTTCATTGTAAGCAGCCATGGCTTTCTCAGTACGCTCATTTTGTCCGTAGCCAGCTCAAACTTTTCGGGCTTATACAAGAGAGCTTGGCTCATATTAGGCTAGACCAATACTTTTCTACAAAACTTTTATCTAGTCCTTTGTGCTCCCGTAGGAGACCACTTCGTCATGCCCTTCCTGTTTCTTTGTGTTTCGCCCTTTTGGTGCTCCAACCAAATGGACCAAGACTTCGCTTGCTATTTTAGTAATGCTGAAGAGTGCTGTAGCAAGCACATCAAGGAAGACCCAAGAAAAATATCAAAATAAGCAAGACCGATATGCCGTATTTATGAATTGTAACAACCGTTTTTTTTTTTTTAACTGAAAATGCATGTGAGAAGTCACCCATGCCGTTATAATGAAATTCTTGCGTTAAAACTGAATATTGAATATTGAAACTTTGTTTTCCACATCAGCCTTGCATACGATCCCCCCTTATGTAATCCCCGGCAGTGGCCGTTAAGGGACAATAAATGATGATGATGATGATATTACGGTGAGAGCAAAGCTCACTGTACTGAATTTATCGTTGTATCTAGCACGCCAGCCCCAAACCCCGAGAAACGAAGAAGGAAAACAGTGAAAATGCAGAATTGTTCGACCGACAAAAGATTCGAGCCACAAATACCGTCCAACATGCATTTCGGTAGCCGCCGGATAGACGAAACTCCTCGTCAGAGAAGGCGCAACTGTATACTAAGCTCGAATTGAACGCGCCGTACCAAGGAAATGCGGCAAAATTGGCGCGACTTGAAGCCATCGCAAAAGCCCCTGTTTCGTTCTCTCTCAACACTCACAAATTCCCGCGCCATACTCAGCACCACTCACGTCGCGAGCTAACGGCAGTAATCCGCTTCGGGAGCATGGAAAGCTTGGCGCTGCTAATGCACGCACAAAGTGGCCCTCGATGCATTCCAGGGTGTCGCTATCTGGCGCACTCTTCAGTCACATCGAACTCGAGCAATTTTCCGACGGGTCCATGCAAAACAGCGACTTTTAAAATGTTTTCTAGAACGACCACCGACGTTCGAAAGGCATGACCAACTGCTCGGTTGAGTGGATGACAGAAGTTTCATTTTAAGAACGAGGCGGTAAAGCGCACGGTCGATGCGGCGGCTGCGTGGTAGGACTGCGCACTTATTTTCGCATCCTTCTTATCTGGTAAAATCGCTTGTGCGGCTCTCTTGGAACCCGAAAGGCACGTGAAAGCCATTTGCTGAAAAATTTTTTCTCGTGATCCCTATACTCATGTTTCCGTAAAGTGCGTCATCGTTCCTTGCGCTATACTCCTGTGCTTTCGTTTTTCTTGCGAAATAATTACTA